>NC_138301.1:46767500-47415000 GCF_965601325.2 Salmo salar | reverse complement strand
TAGAGAGAAAGATATCATGGTAAGAGAGAGAGAGAGATATCATGGTTAGATAGAGCGAGAGAAAGAAAGATATCATGGTTAAATAGAGAGAGAGATATCATGGTTAGATTGAGAGAAAGATATCATGGTTAGATACAGAGAAAGCTATCATGGTTAGATAGAGAGAGAGATATCATGGTTAAATAGAAAGAAAGATATCATGGTTAGAGAGAGAGAAAGATATCATGGTTAGAGAGAGATATCACGGTTAGATATAGAGAAAGATATCATGGTTAGAGAGAGAGAAAGAAAGACATCATGGTTAGATAGAGAGAGAGAAAGAAAGATATCATGGTTAGATAGAAAGAAAGATATCATGGTTAGATAGAAAGAAAGATATCATGGTTAGATAGAGCGAAAGATATCATGGTTAGATAGAAAGAAAGATATCATGGTTAGATAAAGAGAAAGATATCATGGTTAGATAGAGAGAGAGAAAGATATGGTTAGATAGAGAGAGAGAAAAAGATCATGGTTAGATAGAGAGAGAGAAAGATATCATGGTTAAATAGAGAGAAAGATATCATGGTTAAATAGAGAGAAAGATATCATGGTTAAATAGAGAGAAAGATATCATGGTTAAATAGAGTGAAAGATATCATAGTTAGAGAGAGAGAGAAAGAAAGATATCATGGTAAATAGAGAGAAAGAAAGATAGCATGGTTAAATAGAGAGAAAGATATCATGGTTAGATAGAGAGAAAGATATCATGGTTAAATAGAGAGAAAGAAAGATATCATGGTTAAATAGAGAGAAAGATATCATGGTTAGATAGAGAGAAAGATATCATGGTTAGATAGAGAGAAAGATATCATGGTTAAATAGAGAGAAAGATATCATGGTTAGATAGAGAGAAAGTAGTTGTTTAGTAGTTGTTTAGTATTTTGGTCAGGACGTGGCAGAGGGATGTTTGTTTTGTATGGTGGGGGTTTTGTGTGTGTTGTAGAGGGGTGTTTGATTTATGTGTTCCTGGGTTTTGGGTGTATGTTCTAAGTTAGTATGTTCTAGGTTGTATTTCTGCATTCTGTCTAGTTTAGGTTTTCTATGTTTAGGTTTGGGTGCTGGACTCTCAATTGGAGGCAGGTGTTTCTTGTTGCCTCTGATTGAGAGTCCTATATATGGGTAATTGTTTGGTGTAGTGTTGTGGGAGATTGTTTCTTATTTTGCCTGTGAGCCTGACAAAACTGTTTTGTTGTTCGTGCGTTCTTCATTTTGTTATTTTGGTGTTTGCTTTATGATTTAAAATAAATACAAGATGAGCATCCACATTCCTGCTGCGTTTTGGTCCTCCATTCCCGACGACAACCGTTACAGAAAGGAAGATATCACGGTTAGATAGAGAGAAAGATATCATGGTTAGATAGAGAAAGAAAGATATCATGGTTAGAGAGAGAGAAAGAAAGATATCATGGTTAGAGAGAAAGAAAGATATCATGGTTAGATAGAGAGAAAGATATCATGGTTTGAGAGAGAGAAAGAAAGATATCATGGTTAGATAGAGAGAAAGAGGCAACACAATAAAACCGGAATGATAAAGTAGCAGAGGTAGAAGTTACTGAACTCTTTATAACACATTTATTTAACTTGTTTCTACTACAGAGGCTGAGGAGAGGTGGGACAATGGTAGGAACTGCTTGAACTAACTTGATGCAGCTGTGTACAGTTTACACACACACAGACAGAACATTGAGGACTAGGAGTGGTCATGTGACAGAACCTTGAGGACTAGGAGTGGTCATGTGACAGAACCTTGTGGACTAGGAGTGGTCATGTGACAGAACCTTGGGGATTAGGAGTGGTCATGTGACAGAACCTTGGGTATAAGGATTTATCATGTGACAGAACTTAAAGTACCACAGATATCATATGAAATGACTATATAGTAAATGACAGAGTTGTGTAAGTCATTGTATGAAACGTACGCACCTTGGTGATTGGAGCTTCGATGGTCATGGAGTGGATTCTGGCCATGGAGGAGTGTCTTCTCTGGGAACTGCCTGTAAACATGAGGACAAACTCAACCACCACGAAGCTTATACTCAACTGACCTACTAATGGGAACCAGCCTGCATTAAATGAGGTCTACAAAGTGACTAAAAGAGGAAATTAGGAGAGACGAGGAGAGGAAGACGAGGAGAGGTGAGGAGAGGAAGACGAGGAGAGGCGATGAGAGACGAGGAGAGGAAGACGAGGAGAGGTGAGGAGAGGAAGACGAGGAAGGCGATGAGAGACGAGGAAGACGAGGAGAGACGATGAGAGGCGAGGAGAGGAAGATGAGGAGAGATGAGGAGAGGAAGGCGAGGAGAGGAAGATGAGGAGAGACGAGGAGAGGAAGACGAGGAGAGGCGATGAGAGACGAGGAGAGGAAGACGAGGAGAGGAGAGGAAGTCGAGGAGAGGAAGACGAGGAGAGGAAGGCTTCCCCGTAGACACCACGACACTAGCTTGTTCCTCACTAGTCAACATGTCATGATCAGTATGCATCTCCAAAGATGTGTCCAATAAACAAGTAGAATAATATTGATCATGTTAATCCAGTTGATTTGTAATGCTGTTCTCTAGAATAGTTCCATAGTCTCTCTCTCTGTCCCAGTCCTCTCACCATCGCTCCCTCGAGACGTAGTCGATCTGACGTCCAACGAGCCTTTCCTCCGGTCCTTATGCTTACTGGACTGGATGTCTAGAGAACACACACACACACACACACACACACACACACGTTTGTTATATTATCCTTGTTGGGACCAAACAATTGATTCCCATTCAAAATCCTATTTTCCCTAACCCTAAACCTAACTCCTTACCCTACACCTAACTCCTAACCCTAACCCTAACTCCTAACCCTAAACCTAACTCCTAACCCTAAACCTAACTCCTAAATCTAACTCCTAACCCTAAACCTAACCCCTAACCCTAAACCTAATACCTAATTTAAACCCTTAACCTAACTCCTAACCCTAATACCTAATTTAAACCCTAAACCTAACTCCTAACCCTAAACCTAATACCTAATTTAAACCCTAAACCTAACCACTAAGCCTAAAATACCCTTTTTCTTAGTGGGGACTGGAAAAATGTCCCAGTTGTCCGAATTGTCCTTGTTTTTACTTCCTTGTGAAGACTTCTGACCCCACAAGGGATGTAAAACCAAAACACACACACAGGTCAACCTTCTAGTTACTTGAGTGGTTGTCATGGGAGAGGAGCACATCTGACACACATGACAACCAGCCAACTGGCAGGAAAATAACACATATACCCTCTACCCTAACCCTGTAATACTACAAGGTTAGGGTAGAGGATTCCCTAAGGTTAGGGTAGAGGATTCCCCTTACCACTGATCTAGGATCAGGTTAGGGTAGAGGTTTCCCCTTACCACTGATCTAGGATCAGGTTAGGGTAGAGGTTTCCCCTTACCACTGATCTAGGATCAGGTTAGGGGTAGAGGTTTCCCCTTACCACTGATCTAGGATCAGGTTAGGGTAGAGGTTTCCCCTTACCACTGATCTAGGATCAGGTTAGGGTAGAGGTTTCCCCTTACCACTGATCTAGGATCAGGTTAGGGTAGAGGTTTCCCCTTACCACTGATCTAGGATCTGGTTAGGGTAGAGGTTTCCCCTTACCACTGATCTAGGATCAGGTTACACTTATACCAATCTTAACCTTAACCATTATAGGGATGAACAAACAGCTGACCCTGTGTCAGTGGCAATTTCTACTCCCACGCTTTTTCAAGGATAGTAAAACATGAGAGAGAGCAGGAGGCAGGGAGTGTAGAGAGAGAGAGAGAGACAGAGAGAGTGGGAGGCATGGAGTGGAGAGAGGGAGAGAGAGAGACAGAGAGAGCGGGAGGCATGGAGTGTAGAGAGAGAGAGAGACAGAGAGAGCGGGAGGCATGGAGTGTAGAGAGAGAGAGAGCGGGAGGCAGGGAGTGTAGAGAGAGAGAGACAGAGAGAGAGAGACAGAGAGAGAGAGACAGAGAGAGCGGGAGACAGGGAGTGTAGAGAGAGCGAGAGGGAGGCAGGGAGTGTAGAGAGAGAGAGAGACAGACAGACAGACAGACAGACAGACAGACAGACAGACAGACAGACAGACAGACAGACAGACAGACAGACAGACAGACAGACAGACAGACAGACAGACAGACAGACAGACAGACAGACAGACAGACAGACAGACAGACAGACAGACAGACAGACAGAGAGAGAGAGAGAGTGGGAGGCAGGGAGTGTAGAGAGAGAGAGAGAGACGGAGAGAGAGAGAGAAAGGGAGAGAGTAAGTACCTGTCTGAGACTCTGCCTGCACCCGTTCACTGGATGTCTAGAGGGGAGAGTAAAGGGAGGGACAGACAGAGAGACAGGGAACAGAACATAATCAGGTGACAAAAGAAAGAACTCTTCATCCTGTATTATCTGTTGTGTTGAGGAATCAGCCTCTTACCTTATTGTGATCATGTAAAGGCCTGTGGATAGACACGTAGTGTCTGATTTTACTGTTGAACAAAAGATTAACATTATGAATACACTGATGATAGATTACCAAAATATATTGTGCCAAGAAAATCTTTAACCATTTGACCACCATCAAATCATTTCCCACATAAATAAATAGTTATACTGTCATTTATTGAGACACATCATTTGAACAGCCCTCACCCTCCACTGTATTTTATTGAGACATATGATGTGAACAGTACTCACCCTCCACTGTATTTTATTGAGACATATGATGTGAACAGTACTCACCCTCCACTGTATTTTATTGAGACATATGATGTGAACAGTACTCACCCTCCCTGTCCGATCACAGGTGTGATCTTCACATTTTGTTGCACACTGTCCCCGTTCTTCTTTTTGGCATAATAAATCCCCTGCCACTCCTGGGAGGAGAGAGAGAGAAAGGAAGAAACAGATGAATAATGAAGGCAGGAGAGAGAGAGAGAGAGAGAGCGAGAGAGAGAGAGAGAGAGAGAGAGAGAGAGAGAGAGAGAGAGAGAGAGGAAGAAACAGATGAATAATGAAGGCAGGAGAGAGACAATTCACTTCATATAATAATATACTACTTAACAGACTCTCACCAGAGCCACAATGCAGTGAGCGCATACATTTTAGATATGTGTATCTAGGGTAGAAAAGCTACTGGTAAATTTACCAAAGTTACCGGAATCTTCCGAAATTTTTGTAATTAACAGAAAATCTATGGCAATCTATCGGAGCTTTGGTAATTTATACTGGAATAACTTTAAACAATTTATTTGTGTATTATATAACTCTTTATATCTGTGTCTATATTGTCCATGACTTTCTACCTGATTGACCATAGAGAAAACCAAGAGAAAATAGTGTAATTAATGGAGAAAAGAAATGTCATCAACAATGGCTTTATTTTAAATGAACTCTGAAACTCTTCCAACTATTGACTATCTTCACAACTGCCACCAGTTTGACACCAACACAGTGTCAACAAATACATGTTGAAATAGACAAATAAATAAAAGTGTGTAAAATAATAATGTTTTACAGCTTTGTCATTCTATTTATTTGTATATTTTAAAACCATATTATTTCATTATTTCATTTATTTTACATATGATAAATTCACACAGCGGGCCAAAGATAATTACAGACACCTGTGATAATCTGAAGTACCCCAAAGGGCCACTAGATGTCTTGTGATAGATTACATAAAATCCACGAAATTCTGGTAGTTTACTGGTAAACTTTCCAGTAATATACCCTTCTCTTTGCAGCCTTATGTGATCCTCACGGGAATTGAACCAACAACGTTGACGTTACTGGCGGCACGCTCTTACCAACTGAATCACACAGGACCAATAAACCAAAGGCTGTAGTCTATAATATGTTATAATGGAGAAGTAAATCCAGAGTTCTAGAGATGATCACCCCAACACCGGGGTCATCCTGAGGCATATCAAAGAATAACTCAACGCTTTATAGGGCAGGAGAGAACCAAAATGGCGTCCAGTCAGGTTGTTTCATGTGAGACACCCCTGGTGTGGTGTCTGAGGTTTAAAAGGCAGTTTCCTACTGTTCCTCTGTCTGCCTGTGACCTTCTCTGTCTCTGTACTCACACCACAAACCCAGCCAGCATCCAGTGTCTCATCTCACTGCATGAAAAAGGCTTTCTGGCCGAGCTGATGGGGTCAACACACACCTGATATCATAGTGCTGTTATAGGGCTGGAAATAAACAGATACACACTCACCTTTCCTTTCCGTATGCAGGAGTTTATCGTTTCAAGGAGATCAGGCTTATTCTTTTCACTTTTAGGCACTTCTATTATTTCCTTCCCTATTAGTTCACCTTGCTGGTAACCCATGATGCTCTCGTAGGCAGGGTTCACATACTGTAGAGGAGAGAGCCGAGGGGGAGATGGGGAGAGCCGAGGGGGAGATGGGGAGAGACGAGGGGGGAGACGGGGGGAGGGAGAGATACATCATACTGAGAATCAGGCATCATTAGAGATTTCCTGCGAGTCTAACAACAACACTATTACCACACCCAGTCCTGTGCGTTTAGCTTAGCTCAGCTAGCATAGCCCTTCACAACAGCATCACACACAGTCCTGTGAGGTTAGATTAGCTCAGCTAGCATAGCTCTTCACAACAGCATCACACAGTCCTGTGAGGTTAGCTTAGCTCAGCTAGCATAGCTCTTCACAACAGCATCACACAGTCCTGTGAGGTTAGCTTAGCTCAGCTAGCATAGCTCTTCACAACAGCATCACACAGTCCTGTGAGGTTAGCTTAGCTCAGCTAGCATAGCTTTTCACAACAGCATCACACACAGTCCTGTGAGGTTAGCTTAGCTCAGCTAGCATAGCTCTTCACAACAGCATCACACAGTCCTGTGAGGTTAGCTTAGCTCAGCTAGCATAGCTCTTCACAACAGCATCGCACAGTCCTGTGAGGTTAGCTTAGCTCAGCTAGCATAGCTCTTCACAACAGCATTGCACAGTCCTGTGAGGTTAGCTTAGCTCAGCTAGCATAGCTCTTCACAACAGCATCGCACAGTTCTGTGAGGTTAGCTTAGCTCAGCTAGCGTAATCAGTAGTACCATTAACACATTGGTAACTCTCATCTCTGTCTCTAGCTGTGTCTCTGTCTGTAGCTGTGTCTCTGTCTCTAGCTGTGTCTCTGTCTGTAGCTGTGTCTGTAGCCGTGTCTCTAGCTGTGGTGATGTATGTTGCTGTGTCTGTTGCTGTGTCTGTAGCTGTGCCTGTTGCTGTGTCTGTAGCCATGTCTCTAGCTGTGGTGATGTATGCTGCTGTGTCTGCTGCTGTGTCTGTTGCTGTGCCTGTAGCTGTGGTGATGTATGCTGCTGTGTCTGCTGCTGTGTCTGTTGCTGTGCCTGTAGCTGTGGTGATGTCTGTTGCTGTGCCTGTAGCTGTGTCTCTAGCGGTGTCTGTAGCTGTGTCTGTGACCGTGTCTGTAACTGTGTATGTTGCCGTGTCTGTAACCGTGTCTGTTGCCGTGTCTATAACCGTGTCTGTAACTGTGTCTGTAGCTGCCCTTTTTCTGGCCCTGCAAATTGAAAATACCAATGTGGCCCTGGAGCCAAAAGGTTTCGCCACCCCTGCCTTAGTGCTTCCATCTGTAGACTGTTTGGTTGAGAATAAACAACAGACCATTCTTTATTAAAACTAATGGAAACTGTGTGTCAAAAACCCACCTGAATGACTTGATCCTCATTGGTGATCTCTATGGCCTCCTGACTCTGCTCTAATGCTGTGAAGATAGCATTACACGCCCTAGGAAAGAGAAGGAGGGGGAGGGAGAGCAAGAATGGAGAGGGTGAGGAGGGAGATGGGGGAGGGAGGGAGGGAGGGAGGGAGGGGGAGACGGAGAGGGGAGAGGGAGGGAGGGAGGGAGATGGGGGAGGGAGGGGAGAGGGCGAGGAGGGAGATGGGGGAGGGAGGGAGAGGGGAGAGGGAGAGGGAGGGAGGGAGGGAGGGAGGGGGGAGATGGGGGCGGGAGGGAGGGAGGGAGGGGAGAGGGCGAGGAGGGAGGGAGGGAGGGAGGGAGGGAGGGAGGGAGGGAGGGAGGGAGGGGGGAGGGAGGGGGGAGGGGGAGGGGGGGCGAGGAGGGAGATGGGGAGGGAGGGAGGGAGAGGGCGAGGAGGGAGGGAGGGAGGGAGGGAGGGAGGGAGGGAGGGGGGAGGGAGGGAGGGAGGGAGGGAGGGAGCAAGCGAGCGAGAGTAGGGGAGAGGGCACGAGGGAGGGAGAGATAGGGAGGGAGGTAGGAAGAGAGATAGGGAGGGAGGGAGATAGTTGAAATGCACCTCTGAATGTAGAACAGGAGCTAAATGTAGATATGTGTACAGTACATAGCTGTAGAAAGAACATTCTACTTTTTTTATCTCTCATTTTTAATCACACTCCACCATCATTACAGGATTTGGGGGAAGCATTGAGTGGATGTATTTATTTGTATTTTTTATTTAACCTTTATTTAACTAGGCAAGTCAGTTAAGAACAAATTCTTATTTACAATGACAGCCTACCAAAAGGCAAAGGCCTGGGATTAAAAATTAAAAATAAATACAATATAAATATAGGACAAAACACACATCACAACAAGAGACAACACAACACTACATACAGAGACACCTAAGACAATGACATAGCAAGGCAGCAACACATGACAACACAGCATGGTAGCAACGCAACATAACAACATGGTAGCAACATAACATGGCAGCAGCACAAAACATGGTACAAACATTACTGGGCTAACAGACAACAGCACAAAGGGGAAGAAGGTAGAGACAACAATACATCACACAACACAGCTACGGATATGTATCGTCTCTATGAGCTGGTTATACTTTGGACACTTGGTGAGACACCGCTCAGATAGAGGAGTTACTTGGTGAGACACCGCTCAGATAGATGAGATGCTTGGTGAGACACCGCTCAGATAGAGGAGTTGGTGAGACACCGCTCAGATAGAGGAGTTACTTGGTGAGACACCGCTCAGATAGATGAGATGCTTGGTGAGACACAGCTCAGATAGATGAGATGCTTGGTGAGACACCGCTCAGATAGAAGAGATGCTTGGTGAGACACCGCTCAGATAGATGAGATACTTGGTGAGACACCGCTCAGATAGATGAGATGCTTGGTGAGACTCAGCTCAGATAGATGAGATGCTTGGTGAGACACCGCTCAGATAGAAGAGATGCTTGGTGAGACACCGCTCAGATAGATGAGATACTTGGTGAGACACCGCTCAGATAGATGAGATGCTTGGTGAGACACCGCTCAGATAGATGAGATGCTTGGTGAGACACCGCTCAGATAGATGAGATGCTTGGTGAGACAACGCTCAGATAGATGAGATACTTGGTGAGACACAGCTCAGATAGATGAGATGCTTGGTGAGACACAGCTCAGATAGATGAGATGCTTGGTGAGACACAGCTCAGATAGAGGAGATTCTTGGTGAGACACCGCTCAGATAGATGAGATACTTGGTGAGACACCGCTCAGATAGATGAGATACTTGGTGAGACACCGCTCAGATAGATGAGATGCTTGGTGAGACACAGCTCAGATAGATGAGATGCTTGGTGAGACACCGCTCAGATAGATGAGATGCTTGGTGAGCCACCGCTCAGATAGATGAGATGCTTGGTGAGACACCGCTCAGATAGATGAGATGCTTGGTGAGACACCGCTCAGACAGATGAGATGCTTGGTGAGACACCACTCAGATAGATGAGATGCTTGGTGAGACACCGCTCAGATAGATGAGATGCTTGGTGAGACACCGCTCAGATAGATGAGATACTTGGTGAGACACTGCTCAGATAGATGAGATGCTTGGTGAGACACCGCTCAGATAGATGAGATGCTTGGTGAGACACCGCTCAGATAGAAGAGATGCTTGGTGAGACACCGCTCAGATAGATGAGATGCTTGCATATTATGTGAACTGTCTCACTGTGTTCCCTTGAAGAACTAAGGCTGAAACTAACTGTTTACCATGACCTATGTAGTTGTCTGTCAGGCTCCTCTGCCTCCCCAGCCCTTAGCTGGTAAATGGATAGTTGGGGATTTTGGCAATGCTAGCTGTTCCCATAGACTGTTCCCATAGTTAGCAACTTCTGCCAAACTGCTCGCAGCAACATAAAAATGGTATCCGCGAGTTAATCTGACTCTGGGGAAGTCGATAAAGGGCCTCATTGCCAAAATCCCAAACTATGCCTTAAATATTCACCTCAGTTTGAACTGTGCCCTTATTTCTGCACGTGTGTGTATGTGATTGTGTGTGTGTGTGATTGTGTGTTTGTGTGTGTGTGTCTCACCTCAGTTTGAACTGTGCCAGAACTTCTCCATGCTCCAGCTGCAGCAGCTCATTGTAACAGGCCATCATGTTAGCGTTCTCCACATATCTCTATAGAGTTAGAGGTCAGAGGTTAAACACAGTGTTTATCCGTCTGCATCCTAATAGTGCACTACTTTTTGACCAGGGCCCATAGGGAATAGGGTGCTGTGTCAAAGGTCAGGGGTTAATACAAGCTGCTTCAAAAATGTCACCCTAGTCCCTTCATCGTGCACTACTATAGACCAGGACCCTATTCCCTATATAGTGGTACCACTATAGACCAGAGCCCTATTCCCTATATAGTGGTACTACTATAGGCCTTCCCTGTGGCTCAGTTGGTAGAGCATGGTGTTTGCAACGCCAGCATGATGTGCGCTACGCCAGGGTTGTGGGTTCGATTCCCACGGGGGACCATTACAAAAAAAATATTTTAAAAAATGCATGAAATGAAATGTATGTATTCACTACTGTAAGTCGCTCTGGATAAGAGCGTCTGCTAAATGACTAAAATGTAAAATGTAAATGTAATAGACCAGAGCCCTATTCCCTATATAGTGCACTACTATAGACCAGAGCCCTATTCCCTATATAGTGCACTACTATAGACCAGAGCCCTATTCTCTATATAGTGCACTACTATAGACCAGGCATTTAGAACACACACAGTGTATCTCTACTAGGATCAGGGGTTACAGGGATCACCCAACCTGAACATGGGTTTATGTGTCTTTGTTTACTTACACACGTTTCATCTAGAAGTGACCCTTAAATCTTAACCACAGATCTCGGGTCAGATTACAATACCTCCCAATCCTAACTATAGCCATTTTTGGGTGACTGAGAATAATCTGAGCCAGTATCAGTGGTTAGGAGTGACTTACACCTACTCATTAATGTACAGTAGACACGCTGTCTTAGAGTAGGTGTTTTGATGTTAAACAAAGACATTTCATCCAAGCGGGCATCATGTTGTTGAGAAGACGTCATAATGACATACTGCCAACCACTTTCTGTCATGTCAGTGACATAGTGTACTGTAATTCCTTAGCTATGTCATTAGTGACAAACTCAAAACCCCTCAGACGTTGTCATATTTGTCTTTAGGTCCTTCTCATGAGTAGTCCAATGTATTCACCATCAGGTCTGAGAGGACACAGAACACAAAGTACCCTGCAGTAGGCTTGTCTTATTCACCATTAGGTCTGAGAGGACACAGAACACAAAGTGCCCTGCAGTAGGCTTGTCTTATTCACCATCAGGTCTGAGACGACACAGAACACAAAGTACCCTGCAGTAGGCTTGTCTTATTCACCATCAGGTCTGAGACGACACAGAACACAAAGTACCCTGCAGTAGGCTTGTCTTATTCACCATCAGGTCTGAGAGGACACAGAACACAAAGTACCCTGCAGTAGGCTTGTCTTATTCACCATCAGGTCTGAGAGGACACAGAACACAAAGTACCCTGCAGTAGGCTTGTCTTATTCACCATCAGGTCTGAGAGGACACAGAACACAAAGTACCCTGCAGTAGGCTTGTCTTATTCACCATCAGGTCTGAGACGACACAGAACACAAAGTACCCTGCAGTAGGCTTGTCTTATTCACCATCAGGTCTGAGAGGACACAGAACACAAAGTACCCTGCAGTAGGCTTGTCTTATTCACCATCAGGTCTGAGAGGACACAGAACACAAAGTACCCTGCAGTAGGCTTGTCTTATTCACCATCAGGTCTGAGAGGACACAGAACACAAAGTACCCTGCAGTAGGCTTGTCTTATTCACCATCAGGTCTGAGAGGACACAGAACACAAAGTACCCTGCAGTAGGCTTGTCTTATTCACCATCAGGTCTGAGACGACACAGAACACAAAGTACCCTGCAGTAGGCTTGTCTTATTCACCATCAGGTCTGAGAGGACACAGAACACAAAGTACCCTGCAGTATGCTTGTCTTATTCACCATCAGGTCTGAGAGGACACAGAACACAAAGTACCCTGCAGTAGGTTACACCCCAAATGGCAGCCTATTCCCTATGTAGTGCACTTCTTATGACCAAGGAGCATAGGGAATAGTCTGCCATTTTGGGACACAGACCTAGTCATCTTGATTAATGTTAGCTGTGACCTGGATTGAGTGTTTACACAGCCATTAGCTGCTAGTGGGAACTGGAGTAAGGTACAGTCAGATCCATGTTTAGGTGTGGTGGGAGATGACTGTGTGTGGTGGGGGATGACTGAGTGTGGTGGGGGATGACTGTGTGTGGTGGGGGGATGACTGTGTGTGGTGGGTTGTGGGGGATGACTGTGTGTGGTGGGGGGATGACTGTGTGTGGTGGGGGGATGACTGTGTGTGGTGGGGGGATGACTGTGTGTGTGGTGGGGGATGACTGTGTGTGTGGTGGGGGATGACTGTGTGTGTGGTGGGGGGATGACTGTGTGTGTGGTGGGGGGATGGCTGTGTGTGTGGTGGGGGGATGACTGTGTGTGTGGTGGGGGGATGGCTGTGTGTGGTGGGGGGATGACTGTGTGTATGGTGGGGGATGACTGTGTGTGTGGTGGGGGATGACTGTGTGTGGTGTGGGGATGGCTGTGTGTGGTGGGGGGATGACTGTGTGTGTGGTGGGGGGATGACTGTGTGTGGTGGGGGATGACTGTGTGTGTGGTGGGGGATGACTGTGTGTGTGGTGGGGGATGACTGTGTGTGGTGGGGGGATGACTGTGTGTGTGGTGGGGGGGTGACTGTGTGTGGTGGGGGATGACTGTGTGTGGTGGGGGGATGACTGTGTGTGTGGTGGGGGATGACTGTGTGTGGTGGGGGATGACTGTGTGTGTGGTGGGGGGATGACTGTGTGTGGTGGGGGATGACTGTGTGTGGTGGGGGGATGACTGTGTGTGTGGTGGGGATGACTGTGTGTGTGGTGGGGGATGACTGTGTGTGGTGGGGGATGACTGTGTGTGTGTGGTGGGGGAGGACTGTGTGTGTGGTGGGGAGGACTGTGTGTGTGGTGGGGGATGACTGTGTGTGGTGGGGGGATGATTGTGTGTGTGGTGGGGGGATGACTGTGTGTGTGGTGGGGATGACTGTGTGTGTGGTGGGGGATGACTGTGTGTGTGGTGGGGGATGACTGTGTGTGTGTGTGTGTGTGTGTGTGTGTGTGTGTGTGTGTGTGTGTGTGTGTGTGTGTGTGTGTGTGTGTGTGTGTGTGTGTGTGTGTGTGTTTCACTCACCCTGTTAAAGCCAGCATTGATAAGGGGCATCACCGAGGCCTCCTCCCTGTCTGGCCTACACCAGCAAAAACCAAAACGATCAACAAAACCATTCAGATAAAAATGTATCAACAAAACTTCTCTGGAACAAAAGATCTGTGTGGACAGATATGACATGTTCCAGACAACTCTCTGTACTGCATCAATACTGGCTGGTATATAGAGGAGACTATGATCATAGTGACTGGTAAATAGATGAGACTACACTCATACTGCCTGGTATATAGATGAGACTACACTCATAGTGACTGGTATATAGATGAGACTACACTCATAGTGACTGGTATATAGATGAGACTACACTCATAGTGACTGGTATATAGATGAGACTACACTCATAGTGACTGGTATATAGATGGAGACTACACTCATACTGACTGGTATATAGATGAGACTACACTCATAGTGACTGGTATATAGATGGAAACTACACTCATAGTGACTGGTATATAGATGAGACTACACTCATAGTGACTGGTATATAGATGGAGACTACACTCATAGTGACTGGTATATAGATGGAGACTATACTAACAGTGACTGGTATATAGATGAGACTACACTCATACTGCCTGGTATATAGATGGAGACTACACTCATAGTGACTGGTATATAGATGAGACTATGATCATAGTGACTGGTATATAGATGAGACTACACTCATAGTGACTGGTATATAGATGAGACTATGGTCATAGTGACTGGTATATAGATGGAGACTACACTCATAGTGACTGGTATATAGATGAGACTACACTCATAGTGACTGGTATATAGATGGAGACTATGATCATAGTGACTGGTATATAGATGAGACTATGATCATAGTGACTGGTATATAGATGAGACTACACTCATAGTGACTGGTATATAGATGAGACTATGATCATAGTGACTGGTATATAGATAGAGACTACACTCATAGTGACTGGTATATAGATGAGACTATGATCATAGTGACTGGTATATAGATGGAGACTACACTCATAGTGACTGGTATAAAGATGAGACTACACTCATAGTGACTGGTATATAGATGGAGACTACACTCATAGTGACTGGTATACAGATGAGACTATGATCATAGTGACTGGTATATAGATGAGACTACACTCATAGTGACTGGTATATAGATGAGACTATGATCATAGTGACTGGTATATAGATGGAGACTATGATCATAGGGACTGGTATATAGACGAGACTATACTCATAGTGACTGGTATATAGATGGAGACTACACTCATAGTGACTGGTGTATAGATGGAGACTATACTAACAGTGACTGGTATATAGATGAGACTGCACTCATACTGCCTGGTATATAGATGAGACTACACTCATAGTGACTGGTATATAGATGAGACTACACTCATAGTGACTGGTATATAGATGAGACTACACTCATAGTGAATGGTATATAGATGAGACTACACTCATAGTGACTGGTATATAGACGAGACTACACTCATAGTGACTGGTATATAGATGAGACTACACTCATAGTGACTGGTATACAGATGAGACTATGATCATAGTGACTGGTATATAGATGAGACTATGATCATAGTGACTGGTATATAGATGGAGACTACACTCATAGTGACTGGTATATAGATGGAGACTATACTAACAGTGACTGGTATATAGATGAGACTGCACTCATACTGCCTGGTATATAGATGAGACTACACTCATAGTGACTGGTATATAGATGAGACTACACTCATAGTGACTGGTATATAGATGAGACTACACTCATAGTGACTGGTATATAGATGAGACTACACTCATAGTGACTGGTATATAGATGAGACTACACTCATAGTGACTGGTATATAGATGGAGACTACACTCATACTGACTGGTATATAGATGAGACTACACTCATAGTGACTGGTATATAGATGGAAACTACACTCATAGTGACTGGTATATAGATGAGACTACACTCATAGTGACTGGTATATAGATGGAGACTACACTCATAGTGACTGTTATATAGATGGAGACTATACTAACAGTGACTGGTATATAGATGAGACTACACTCATACTGCCTGGTATATAGATGGAGACTACACTCATAGTGACTGGTATATAGATGGAGATTACACTCACAGTGACTGGTATACAGATGAGACTATGATCATAGTGACTGGTATATAGATGAGACTACACTCAGTGACTGGTATATAGATGAGACTATGGTCATAGTGACTGGTATATAGATGGAGACTACACTCATAGTGACTGGTATATAGATGAGACTACACTCATAGTGACTGGTATATAGATGGAGACTATGATCATAGTGACTGGTATATAGATGAGACTATGATCATAGTGACTGGTATATAGATGAGACTACACTCATAGTGACTGGTATATAGATGAGACTATGATCATAGTGACTGGTATATAGATGGAGACTACACTCATAGTGACTGGTATATAGATGAGACTATGATCATAGTGACTGGTATATAGATGGAGACTACACTCATAGTGACTGGTATATAGATGAGACTACACTCATAGTGACTGGTATATAGATGGAGACTACACTCATAGTGACTGGTATACAGATGAGACTATGATCATAGTGACTGGTATATAGATGAGACTACACTCATAGTGACTGGTATATAGATGAGACTATGATCATAGTGACTGGTATATAGATGGAGACTATGATCATAGGGACTGGTATATAGACGAGACTACACTCATAGTGACTGGTATATAGATGAGACTACACTCATAGTGACTGGTATATAGATGAGACTACACTCATAGTGACTGGTATATAGATGGACATTACACTCATAGTGACTGGTATATAGATGGAGACTACATTCATAGTGACTGGTATATAGATGAGACTACACTCATAGTGACTGGTATATAGATGAGACTACACTCATAGTGACTGGTATATAGATGAGACTATACTCATTGTGACAGGTATATAGATGAGACTACACTCATAGTGACTGGTATATAGATGAGACTACACTCATAGTGACTGGTATATAGATGAGACTACACTCATAGTGACTGGTATATAGATGGAGACTACACTCATAGTGACTGGTATATAGATGGAGACTACACTCATAGTGACTGGTATATAGATGGAGACTACACTCATAGTGACTGGTATACAGATGAGACTATGATCATAGTGACTGGTATATAGATGAGACTACACTCAAAATGACTGGTATATAGATGAGACTATGATCAAAGTGACTGGTATATAGATGGAGACTATGATCATAGTGACTGGTATATAGATGAGACTACACTCATAGTGACTGGTATACAGATGAGACTATGATCATAGTGACTGGTATATAGATGAGACTATACTCATAGTGACTGGTATATAGATGGAGACTACACTCATAGTGACTGGTACATAGATGGAGACTATACTAACAGTGACTGGTATATAGATGAGACTACACTCATACTGCCTGGTATATAGATGAGACTACACTCATAGTGACTGGTATATAGATGAGACTACACTCATAGTGACTGGTATATAGATGAGACTACACTCATAGTGACTGGTATATAGATGAGACTACACTCATAGTGACTGGTATATAGATGAGACTACACTCATAGTGACTGGTATATAGATGGAGACTACACTCATACTGACTGGTATATAGTTGAGACTACACTCATAGTGACTGGTATATAGATGAGACTACACTCATAGTGACTGGTATATAGATGGAGACTACACTCATAGTGACTGGTATATAGATGGAGACTATACTAACAGTGACTGGTATATAGATGAGACTACACTCAATATGCCTGGTATATAGATGGAGACTACACTCATAGTGACTGGTATATAGATGGAGATTACACTCACAGTGACTGGTATACAGATGAGACTATGATCATAGTGACTGGTATATAGATGAGACTACACTCATAGTGACTGGTATACAGATGAGACTATGATCATAGTGACTGGTATATAGATGAGACTATACTCATAGTGACTGGTATATAGATGGAGACTACACTCATAGTGACTGGTATATAGATGGAGACTATACTAACAGTGACTGGTATATAGATGAGACTGCGCTCATACTGCCTGGTATATAGATGAGACTACACTCATAGTGACTGGTATATAGATGAGACTACACTCATAGTGACTGGTATATAGATGAGACTACACTCATAGTGAATGGTATATAGATGAGACTACACTCATAGTGACTGGTATATAGACGAGACTACACTCATAGTGACTGGTATATAGATGAGACTACACTCATAGTGACTGGTATACAGATGAGACTATGATCATAGTGACTGGTATATAGATGAGACTATGATCATAGTGACTGGTATATAGATGGAGACTACACTCATAGTGACTGGTATATAGATGGAGACTATACTAACAGTGACTGGTATATAGATGAGACTGCACTCATACTGCCTGGTATATAGATGAGACTACACTCATAGTGACTGGTATATAGATGAGACTACACTCATAGTGACTGGTATATAGATGAGACTACACTCATAGTGACTGGTATATAGATGAGACTACACTCATAGTGACTGGTATATAGATGAGACTACACTCATAGTGACTGGTATATAGATGGAGACTACACTCATACTGACTGGTATATAGATGAGACTACACTCATAGTGACTGGTATATAGATGGAAACTACACTCATAGTGACTGGTATATAGATGAGACTACACTCATAGTGACTGGTATATAGATGGAGACTACACTCATAGTGACTGGTATATAGATGGAGACTATACTAACAGTGACTGGTATATAGATGAGACTACACTCATACTGCCTGGTATATAGATGGAGACTACACTCATAGTGACTGGTATATAGATGGAGATTACACTCACAGTGACTGGTATACAGATGAGACTATGATCATAGTGACTGGTATATAGATGAGACTACACTCATAGTGACTGGTATATAGATGAGACTATGGTCATAGTGACTGGTATATAGATGGAGACTACACTCATAGTGACTGGTATATAGATGAGACTACACTCATAGTGACTGGTATATAGATGGAGACTATGATCATAGTGACTGGTATATAGATGAGACTATGATCATAGTGACTGGTATATAGATGAGACTACACTCATAGTGACTGGTATATAGATGAGACTATGATCATAGTGACTGGTATATAGATGGAGACTACACTCATAGTGACTGGTATATAGATGAGACTATGATCATAGTGACTGGTATATAGATGGAGACTACACTCATAGTGACTGGTATATAGATGAGACTACACTCATAGTGACTGGTATATAGATGGAGACTACACTCATAGTGACTGGTATACAGATGAGACTATGATCATAGTGACTGGTATATAGATGAGACTACACTCATAGTGACTGGTATATAGATGAGACTATGATCATAGTGACTGGTATATAGATGGAGACTATGATCATAGGGACTGGTATATAGACGAGACTACACTCATTGTGACTGGTATATAGATGAGACTACACTCATAGTGACTGGTATATAGATGAGACTACACTCATAGTGACTGGTATATAGATGGACATTACACTCATAGTGACTGGTATATAGATGGAGACTACATTCATAGTGACTGGTATATAGATGAGACTACACTCATAGTGACTGGTATATAGATGAGACTACACTCATAGTGACTGGTATATAGATGAGACTATACTCATTGTGACAGGTATATAGATGAGACTACACTCATAGTGACTGGTATATAGATGAGACTACACTCATAGTGACTGGTATATAGATGAGACTACACTCATAGTGACTGGTATATAGATGGAGACTACACTCATAGTGACTGGTATATAGATGGAGACTACACTCATAGTGACTGGTATATAGATGGAGACTACACTCATAGTGACTGGTATACAGATGAGACTATGATCATAGTGACTGGTATATAGATGAGACTACACTCAAAATGACTGGTATATAGATGAGACTATGATCAAAGTGACTGGTATATAGATGGAGACTATGATCATAGTGACTGGTATATAGATGAGACTACACTCATAGTGACTGGTATACAGATGAGACTATGATCATAGTGACTGGTATATAGATGAGACTATACTCATAGTGACTGGTATATAGATGGAGACTACACTCATAGTGACTGGTACATAGATGGAGACTATACTAACAGTGACTGGTATATAGATGAGACTACACTCATACTGCCTGGTATATAGATGAGACTACACTCATAGTGACTGGTATATAGATGAGACTACACTCATAGTGACTGGTATATAGATGAGACTACACTCATAGTGACTGGTATATAGATGAGACTACACTCATAGTGACTGGTATATAGATGAGACTACACTCATAGTGACTGGTATATAGATGGAGACTACACTCATACTGACTGGTATATAGATGAGACTACACTCATAGTGACTGGTATATAGATGAGACTACACTCATAGTGACTGGTATATAGATGGAGACTACACTCATAGTGACTGGTATATAGATGGAGACTATACTAACAGTGACTGGTATATAGATGAGACTACACTCAATATGCCTGGTATATAGATGGAGACTACACTCATAGTGACTGGTATATAGATGGAGATTACACTCACAGTGACTGGTATACAGATGAGACTATGATCATAGTGACTGGTATATAGATGAGACTACACTCATAGTGACTGGTATATAGATGAGACTATGGTCATAGTGACTGGTATATAGATGAGACTACACTCATAGTGACTGGTATATAGATGGAGACTACACTCATAGTGACTGGTATATAGATGGAGACTATGCTCATAGTGACTGGTATATAGATGAGACTACACTCATAGTGACTGGTATATAGATGGAGACTACACTCATAGTGACTGGTATATAGATGAGACTACACTCATAGTGACTGGTATATAGATGAGACTATACTCATAGTGACTGGTATATAGATGAGACTACACTCATAGTGACTGGTATATAGATGGAGACTACACTCATAGTGACTGGTATATAGATGGAGACTACACTCATAGTGACTGGTATATAGATGAGACTACACTCATTGTGACTGGTATATAGATGAGACTATGGTCATAGTGACTGGTATATAGATGGAGACTACACTCATAGTGACTGGTATATAGATGAGACTACACTCATAGTGACTGGTATATAGATGGAGACTATGATCATAGTGACTGGTATATAGATGAGACTATGATCATAGTGACTGGTATATAGATGAGACTACACTCATAGTGACTGGTATATAGATGAGACTATGATCATAGTGACTGGTATATAGATGGAGACTACACTCATAGTGACTGGTATATAGATGAGACTATGATCATAGTGACTGGTATATAGATGGAGACTACACTCATAGTGACTGGTATATAGATGAGACTACACTCATAGTGACTGGTATATAGATGGAGACTACACTCATAGTGACTGGTATACAGATGAGACTATGATCATAGTGACTGGTATATAGATGAGACTACACTCATAGTGACTGGTATATAGATGAGACTATGATCATAGTGACTGGTATATAGATGGAGACTATGATCATAGGGACTGGTATATAGACGAGACTACACTCATAGTGACTGGTATATAGATGAGACTACACTCATAGTGACTGGTATATAGATGAGACTACACTCATAGTGACTGGTATATAGATGGACATTACACTCATAGTGACTGGTATATAGATGGAGACTACATTCATAGTGACTGGTATATAGATGAGACTACACTCATAGTGACTGGTATATAGATGAGACTACACTCATAGTGACTGGTATATAGATGAGACTATACTCATTGTGACAGGTATATAGATGAGACTACACTCATAGTGACTGGTATATAGATGAGACTACACTCATAGTGACTGGTATATAGATGAGACTACACTCATAGTGACTGGTATATAGATGGAGACTACACTCATAGTGACTGGTATATAGATGGAGACTACACTCATAGTGACTGGTATATAGATGGAGACTACACTCATAGTGACTGGTATACAGATGAGACTATGATCATAGTGACTGGTATATAGATGAGACTACACTCAAAATGACTGGTATATAGATGAGACTATGATCAAAGTGACTGGTATATAGATGGAGACTATGATCATAGTGACTGGTATATAGATGAGACTACACTCATAGTGACTGGTATACAGATGAGACTATGATCATAGTGACTGGTATATAGATGAGACTATACTCATAGTGACTGGTATATAGATGGAGACTACACTCATAGTGACTGGTACATAGATGGAGACTATACTAACAGTGACTGGTATATAGATGAGACTACACTCATACTGCCTGGTATATAGATGAGACTACACTCATAGTGACTGGTATATAGATGAGACTACACTCATAGTGACTGGTATATAGATGAGACTACACTCATAGTGACTGGTATATAGATGAGACTACACTCATAGTGACTGGTATATAGATGAGACTACACTCATAGTGACTGGTATATAGATGAGACTATACTCATAGTGACTGGTATATAGATGAGACTACACTCATAGTGACTGGTATATAGATGGAGACTACACTCATAGTGACTGGTATACAGATGAGACTATGATCATAGTGACTGGTATATAGATGAGACTACACTCATAGTGACTGGTATATAGATGAGACTATGATCATAGTGACTGGTATATAGATGGAGACTATGATCATAGGGACTGGTATATAGACGAGACTACACTCATAGTGACTGGTATATAGATGAGACTACACTCATAGTGACTGGTATATAGATGAGACTACACTCATAGTGACTGGTATATAGATGGACATTACACTCATAGTGACTGGTATATAGATGGAGACTACATTCATAGTGACTGGTATATAGATGAGACTACACTCATAGTGACTGGTATATAGATGAGACTACACTCATAGTGACTGGTATATAGATGAGACTATACTCATTGTGACAGGTATATAGATGAGACTACACTCATAGTGACTGGTATATAGATGAGACTACACTCATAGTGACTGGTATATAGATGAGACTACACTCATAGTGACTGGTATATAGATGGAGACTACACTCATAGTGACTGGTATATAGATGGAGACTACACTCATAGTGACTGGTATATAGATGGAGACTACACTCATAGTGACTGGTATACAGATGAGACTATGATCATAGTGACTGGTATATAGATGAGACTACACTCAAAATGACTGGTATATAGATGAGACTATGATCAAAGTGACTGGTATATAGATGGAGACTATGATCATAGTGACTGGTATATAGATGAGACTACACTCATAGTGACTGGTATACAGATGAGACTATGATCATAGTGACTGGTATATAGATGAGACTATACTCATAGTGACTGGTATATAGATGGAGACTACACTCATAGTGACTGGTACATAGATGGAGACTATACTAACAGTGACTGGTATATAGATGAGACTACACTCATACTGCCTGGTATATAGATGAGACTACACTCATAGTGACTGGTATATAGATGAGACTACACTCATAGTGACTGGTATATAGATGAGACTACACTCATAGTGACTGGTATATAGATGAGACTACACTCATAGTGACTGGTATATAGATGAGACTACACTCATAGTGACTGGTATATAGATGGAGACTACACTCATACTGACTGGTATATAGTTGAGACTACACTCATAGTGACTGGTATATAGATGAGACTACACTCATAGTGACTGGTATATAGATGGAGACTACACTCATAGTGACTGGTATATAGATGGAGACTATACTAACAGTGACTGGTATATAGATGAGACTACACTCAATATGCCTGGTATATAGATGGAGACTACACTCATAGTGACTGGTATATAGATGGAGATTACACTCACAGTGACTGGTATACAGATGAGACTATGATCATAGTGACTGGTATATAGATGAGACTACACTCATAGTGACTGGTATACAGATGAGACTATGATCATAGTGACTGGTATATAGATGAGACTATACTCATAGTGACTGGTATATAGATGGAGACTACACTCATAGTGACTGGTATATAGATGGAGACTATACTAACAGTGACTGGTATATAGATGAGACTGCGCTCATACTGCCTGGTATATAGATGAGACTACACTCATAGTGACTGGTATATAGATGAGACTACACTCATAGTGACTGGTATATAGATGAGACTACACTCATAGTGAATGGTATATAGATGAGACTACACTCATAGTGACTGGTATATAGACGAGACTACACTCATAGTGACTGGTATATAGATGAGACTACACTCATAGTGACTGGTATACAGATGAGACTATGATCATAGTGACTGGTATATAGATGAGACTATGATCATAGTGACTGGTATATAGATGGAGACTACACTCATAGTGACTGGTATATAGATGGAGACTATACTAACAGTGACTGGTATATAGATGAGACTGCACTCATACTGCCTGGTATATAGATGAGACTACACTCATAGTGACTGGTATATAGATGAGACTACACTCATAGTGACTGGTATATAGATGAGACTACACTCATAGTGACTGGTATATAGATGAGACTACACTCATAGTGACTGGTATATAGATGAGACTACACTCATAGTGACTGGTATATAGATGGAGACTACACTCATACTGACTGGTATATAGATGAGACTACACTCATAGTGACTGGTATATAGATGGAAACTACACTCATAGTGACTGGTATATAGATGAGACTACACTCATAGTGACTGGTATATAGATGGAGACTACACTCATAGTGACTGGTATATAGATGGAGACTATACTAACAGTGACTGGTATATAGATGAGACTACACTCATACTGCCTGGTATATAGATGGAGACTACACTCATAGTGACTGGTATATAGATGGAGATTACACTCACAGTGACTGGTATACAGATGAGACTATGATCATAGTGACTGGTATATAGATGAGACTACACTCATAGTGACTGGTATATAGATGAGACTATGGTCATAGTGACTGGTATATAGATGGAGACTACACTCATAGTGACTGGTATATAGATGAGACTACACTCATAGTGACTGGTATATAGATGGAGACTATGATCATAGTGACTGGTATATAGATGAGACTATGATCATAGTGACTGGTATATAGATGAGACTACACTCATAGTGACTGGTATATAGATGAGACTATGATCATAGTGACTGGTATATAGATGGAGACTACACTCATAGTGACTGGTATATAGATGAGACTATGATCATAGTGACTGGTATATAGATGGAGACTACACTCATAGTGACTGGTATATAGATGAGACTACACTCATAGTGACTGGTATATAGATGGAGACTACACTCATAGTGACTGGTATACAGATGAGACTATGATCATAGTGACTGGTATATAGATGAGACTACACTCATAGTGACTGGTATATAGATGAGACTATGATCATAGTGACTGGTATATAGATGGAGACTATGATCATAGGGACTGGTATATAGACGAGACTACACTCATAGTGACTGGTATATAGATGAGACTACACTCATAGTGACTGGTATATAGATGAGACTACACTCATAGTGACTGGTATATAGATGGACATTACACTCATAGTGACTGGTATATAGATGGAGACTACATTCATAGTGACTGGTATATAGATGAGACTACACTCATAGTGACTGGTATATAGATGAGACTACACTCATAGTGACTGGTATATAGATGAGACTATACTCATTGTGACAGGTATATAGATGAGACTACACTCATAGTGACTGGTATATAGATGAGACTACACTCATAGTGACTGGTATATAGATGAGACTACACTCATAGTGACTGGTATATAGATGGAGACTACACTCATAGTGACTGGTATATAGATGGAGACTACACTCATAGTGACTGGTATATAGATGGAGACTACACTCATAGTGACTGGTATACAGATGAGACTATGATCATAGTGACTGGTATATAGATGAGACTACACTCAAAATGACTGGTATATAGATGAGACTATGATCAAAGTGACTGGTATATAGATGGAGACTATGATCATAGTGACTGGTATATAGATGAGACTACACTCATAGTGACTGGTATACAGATGAGACTATGATCATAGTGACTGGTATATAGATGAGACTATACTCATAGTGACTGGTATATAGATGGAGACTACACTCATAGTGACTGGTACATAGATGGAGACTATACTAACAGTGACTGGTATATAGATGAGACTACACTCATACTGCCTGGTATATAGATGAGACTACACTCATAGTGACTGGTATATAGATGAGACTACACTCATAGTGACTGGTATATAGATGAGACTACACTCATAGTGACTGGTATATAGATGAGACTACACTCATAGTGACTGGTATATAGATGAGACTACACTCATAGTGACTGGTATATAGATGGAGACTACACTCATACTGACTGGTATATAGATGAGACTACACTCATAGTGACTGGTATATAGATGAGACTACACTCATAGTGACTGGTATATAGATGGAGACTACACTCATAGTGACTGGTATATAGATGGAGACTATACTAACAGTGACTGGTATATAGATGAGACTACACTCAATATGCCTGGTATATAGATGGAGACTACACTCATAGTGACTGGTATATAGATGGAGATTACACTCACAGTGACTGGTATACAGATGAGACTATGATCATAGTGACTGGTATATAGATGAGACTACACTCATAGTGACTGGTATATAGATGAGACTATGGTCATAGTGACTGGTATATAGATGAGACTACACTCATAGTGACTGGTATATAGATGGAGACTACACTCATAGTGACTGGTATATAGATGGAGACTATGCTCATAGTGACTGGTATATAGATGAGACTACACTCATAGTGACTGGTATATAGATGGAGACTACACTCATAGTGACTGGTATATAGATGAGACTACACTCATAGTGACTGGTATATAGATGAGACTATACTCATAGTGACTGGTATATAGATGAGACTACACTCATAGTGACTGGTATATAGATGGAGACTACACTCATAGTGACTGGTATATAGATGGAGACTACACTCATAGTGACTGGTATATAGATGAGACTACACTCATTGTGACTGGTATATAGATGAGACTATGGTCATAGTGACTGGTATATAGATGGAGACTACACTCATAGTGACTGGTATATAGATGAGACTACACTCATAGTGACTGGTATATAGATGGAGACTATGATCATAGTGACTGGTATATAGATGAGACTATGATCATAGTGACTGGTATATAGATGAGACTACACTCATAGTGACTGGTATATAGATGAGACTATGATCATAGTGACTGGTATATAGATGGAGACTACACTCATAGTGACTGGTATATAGATGAGACTATGATCATAGTGACTGGTATATAGATGGAGACTACACTCATAGTGACTGGTATATAGATGAGACTACACTCATAGTGACTGGTATATAGATGGAGACTACACTCATAGTGACTGGTATACAGATGAGACTATGATCATAGTGACTGGTATATAGATGAGACTACACTCATAGTGACTGGTATATAGATGAGACTATGATCATAGTGACTGGTATATAGATGGAGACTATGATCATAGGGACTGGTATATAGACGAGACTACACTCATAGTGACTGGTATATAGATGAGACTACACTCATAGTGACTGGTATATAGATGAGGCTACACTCATAGTGACTGGTATATAGATGGACATTACACTCATAGTGACTGGTATATAGATGGAGACTACATTCATAGTGACTGGTATATAGATGAGACTACACTCATAGTGACTGGTATATAGATGAGACTACACTCATAGTGACTGGTATATAGATGAGACTATACTCATTGTGACAGGTATATAGATGAGACTACACTCATAGTGACTGGTATATAGATGAGACTACACTCATAGTGACTGGTATATAGATGAGACTACACTCATAGTGACTGGTATATAGATGGAGACTACACTCATAGTGACTGGTATATAGATGGAGACTACACTCATAGTGACTGGTATATAGATGGAGACTACACTCATAGTGACTGGTATACAGATGAGACTATGATCATAGTGACTGGTATATAGATGAGACTACACTCAAAATGACTGGTATATAGATGAGACTATGATCAAAGTGACTGGTATATAGATGGAGACTATGATCATAGTGACTGGTATATAGATGAGACTACACTCATAGTGACTGGTATACAGATGAGACTATGATCATAGTGACTGGTATATAGATGAGACTATACTCATAGTGACTGGTATATAGATGGAGACTACACTCATAGTGACTGGTACATAGATGGAGACTATACTAACAGTGACTGGTATATAGATGAGACTACACTCATACTGCCTGGTATATAGATGAGACTACACTCATAGTGACTGGTATATAGATGAGACTACACTCATAGTGACTGGTATATAGATGAGACTACACTCATAGTGACTGGTATATAGATGAGACTACACTCATAGTGACTGGTATATAGATGAGACTACACTCATAGTGACTGGTATATAGATGGAGACTACACTCATACTGACTGGTATATAGATGAGACTACACTCATAGTGACTGGTATATAGATGGAAACTACACTCATAGTGACTGGTATATAGATGAGACTACACTCATAGTGACTGGTATATAGATGGAGACTACACTCATAGTGACTGGTATATCGATGGAGACTATACTAACAGTGACTGGTATATAGATGAGACTACACTCAATATGCCTGGTATATAGATGGAGACTACACTCATAGTGACTGGTATATAGATGGAGATTACACTCACAGTGACTGGTATACAGATGAGACTATGATCATAGTGACTGGTATATAGATGAGACTACACTCATAGTGACTGGTATATAGATGAGACTATGGTCATAGTGACTGGTATATAGATGAGACTACACTCATAGTGACTGGTATATAGATGGAGACTACACTCATAGTGACTGGTATATAGATGGAGACTATGCTCATAGTGACTGGTATATAGATGAGACTACACTCATAGTGACTGGTATATAGATGGAGACTACACTCATAGTGACTGGTATATAGATGAGACTACACTCATAGTGACTGGTATATAGATGAGACTATACTCATAGTGACTGGTATATAGATGAGACTACACTCATAGTGACTGGTATATAGATGGAGACTACACTCATAGTGACTGGTATATAGATGGAGACTACACTCATATTGACTGGTATATAGATGAGACTACACTCATTGTGACTGGTATATAGATGAGACTATGATCATAGTGACTGGTATATAGATGGAGACTACACTCATAGTGACTGGTATATAGATGAAGACTATACTAACAGTGACTGGTATATAGATGAGACTACACTCATACTGCCTGGTATATAGATGGAGACTACACTCATAGTGACTGGTATATAGATGGAGATTACACTCACAGTGACTGGTATATAGATGAGACTATGATCATAGTGACTGGTATATAGATGAGACTACACTCATAGTGACTGGTATATAGATGAGACTATGGTCATAGTGACTGGTATATAGATGAGACTACACTCATAGTGACTGGTATATAGATGGAGACTACACTCATAGTGACTGGTATATAGATGGAGACTATGATCATAGTGACTGGTATATAGATGAGACTACACTCATAGTGACTGGTATATAGATGGAGACTACACTCATAGTGACTGGTATATAGATGAGACTGCACTCATACTGCCTGGTATATAGATGAGACTACACTCATAGTGACTGGTATATAGATGAGACTACACTCATAGTGACTGGTATATAGATGAGACTACACTCATAGTGAATGGTATATAGATGAGACTACACTCATAGTGACTGGTATATAGACGAGACTACACTCATAGTGACTGGTATATAGATGAGACTACACTCATAGTGACTGGTATACAGATGAGACTATGATCATAGTGACTGGTATATAGATGAGACTATGATCATAGTGACTGGTATATAGATGGAGACTACACTCATAGTGACTGGTATATAGATGGAGACTATACTAACAGTGACTGGTATATAGATGAGACTGCACTCATACTGCCTGGTATATAGATGAGACTACACTCATAGTGACTGGTATATAGATGAGACTACACTCATAGTGACTGGTATATAGATGAGACTACACTCATAGTGACTGGTATATAGATGGAGACTACACTCATAGTGACTGGTATATAGATGAGACTACACTCATAGTGACTGGTATATAGATGGAGACTATGATCATAGTGACTGGTATATAGATGAGACTATGATCATAGTGACTGGTATATAGATGAGACTACACTCATAGTGACTGGTATATAGATGAGACTATGATCATAGTGACTGGTATATAGATGGAGACTACACTCATAGTGACTGGTATATAGATGAGACTATGATCATAGTGACTGGTATATAGATGGAGACTACACTCATAGTGACTGGTATATAGATGAGACTACACTCATAGTGACTGGTATATAGATGGAGACTACACTCATAGTGACTGGTATACAGATGGGACTATGATCATAGTGACTGGTATATAGATGAGACTACACTCATAGTGACTGGTATATAGATGAGACTATGATCATAGTGACTGGTATATAGATGGAGACTATGATCATAGTGACTGGTATATAGATGAGACTATGATCATAGTGACTGGTATATAGATGGAGACTATGATCATAGTGACTGGTATATAGATGAGACTATGATCATAGTGACTGGTATATAGATGGAGACTACACTCATAGTGACTGGTATATAGATGGAGACTATACTAACAGTGACTGGTATATAGATGAGACTGCACTCATACTGCCTGGTATATAGATGAGACTACACTCATAGTGACTGGTATATAGATGAGACTACACTCATAGTGACTGGTATATAGATGAGACTACACTCATAGTGACTGGTATATAGATGGAGACTACACTCATAGTGACTGGTATATAGATGAGACTACACTCATAGTGACTGGTATATAGATGGAGACTATGATCATAGTGACTGGTATATAGATGAGACTATGATCATAGTGACTGGTATATAGATGAGACTACACTCATAGTGACTGGTATATAGATGAGACTATGATCATAGTGACTGGTATATAGATGGAGACTACACTCATAGTGACTGGTATATAGATGAGACTATGATCATAGTGACTGGTATATAGATGGAGACTACACTCATAGTGACTGGTATATAGATGAGACTACACTCATAGTGACTGGTATATAGATGGAGACTACACTCATAGTGACGTATACAGATGGGACTATGATCATAGTGACTGGTATATAGATGAGACTACACTCATAGTGACTGGTATATAGATGAGACTATGATCATAGTGACTGGTATATAGATGGAGACTATGATCATAGTGACTGGTATATAGATGAGACTACACTCATAGTGACTGGTATATAGATGGAGACTACACTCATAGTGACTGGTATATAGATGAGACTACACTCATAGTGACTGGTATATAGATGGAGACTACACTCATAGTGACTGGTATATAGATGGAGACTACACTCATAGTGACTGGTATATAGATGAGACTACACTCATAGTGACTGGTATATAGATGAGACTATACTCATAGTGACTGGTATATAGATGAGACTACACTCATAGTGACTGGTATATAGATGGAGACTACACTCATAGTGACTGGTATATAGATGGAGACTACACTCATAGTGACTGGTATATAGATGGAGACTACACTCATAGTGACTGGTATATAGATGGAGACTACACTAACAGTGACTGGTATATAGATGAGACTACACTCATACTGCCTGGTATATAGATGGAGACTACACTCATAGTGACTGGTATATAGATGAGACTACACTCATAGTGACTGGTATATAGATGAGACTACACTCATAGTGACTGGTATATAGATGGAGACTACACTCATAGTGACTGGTATACAGATGAGACTATGATCATAGTGACTGGTATATAGATGAGACTACACTCATAGTGACTGGTATATAGATGAGACTATGATCATAGTGACTGGTATATAGATGGAGACTATGATCATAGTGACTGGTATATAGATGAGACTACACTCATAATGACTGGTATTTAGATGAGACTACACTCATAGTGACTGGTATATAGATGAGACTATGATCATAGTTACTGGTATATAGATGAGACTATGGTCATAGTGACTGGTATATAGATGAGACTATGATCATAGTGACTGGTATATAGATGGAGACTACACTGATAGTGACTGGTATAGAGATGAGACTATGATCATAGTGACTGGTATATAGATGAGACTACACTCATACTGACTGGTATATAGATGGAGACTATGATCATAGTGACTGGTATATAGATGGAGACTACACTCATAGCGACTGGTATATAGATGGAGACTATGATCATAGTGACTGGTATATAGATGAGACTATGATCATAGTGACTGGTATATAGATGGAGACTACACTCATAGCGACTGGTATATAGATGAGACTATGATCATAGTGACTGGTATATAGATGGAGACTACACTCATAGTGACTGGTATATAGATGAGACTACACTCATAGCGACTGGTATATAGATGAGACTATGATCATAGTGACTGGTATATAGATGGAGACTATCAGGACATAAAGAGAGGAGGGAGCAGAGGGAAACATACCTTTTTACTACAGCCACTATCACAGTGTTTTTTGAAGAGGTCACCGCCCTGATTGACCTGAAAGGAAAACAAAGACACACATTTATCATTTAGCTAGAAAACATACTGGTGGAAACTGCCACAGAGCCATCAAATCAATGGAGCTCCAGTTTTTCAAGCTCTGGTTCAAGACTAACAGTACTAGGCTCTGTGGTGCAGCTCTGTGAGTAGGACTAGACCCTGTGGTGCAGCTCAAATTCTCCCAGACCAAAGCTCTGTGTGCACGACTGGTGCAGCTCTGTGAGCAGGCCTAGGCCCTGTGGTGCAGCTCCATGAGCAGGCCTAGGCCCTGTGGTGCAGCTCTATGAGCAGATCTAGGCCCAGTGAAAGAATGCAGTGTAGCAGTCGTGGTCATCCGGCTGTGGTTTCTCTTCAGCCAGTCACCATAAAGAAGCTTTAGTTCTCCACAGAGAGCCCTGCGTGTACACTGAACCTATAGACTGGCCAAGATGAATAAGGTTAACATACAGGCTACGGCCAGAGTCAATTAATGTTTGTAAACTTGTTTTTGGTTTGGGCCCGGGCTAAAGATAGAGTGGTGTGTGGAGGGGGGAGGGGGGAGAGCTGTTGCTAGTTGAGAAGGGACCTGACTTCACCAGGTAGCAGGGGACTTAGGTCTGAGGACAGGCACACCGCAGAAACTAGAAAACCCATCGTTCCAATTTGGGAAACCCATCTAGTCAGTAAGGATGCTGCATTAGGTGGGTCACAACATTTCTATGTGTGTGTGGAAACAGCAAAACACAGTATTGTCTAGCACAGTGTATTGTGACCAGGTCTTCCTTGAAAAATAGGTATTTTGACCTCAATGGGACAAACTGGTCAAATAAAGGATTTTATTAGTTAATATGAACATAACCAACCAGCATAGTAACATACCAGCATAGTAACCAACCAGCATAGTAACATACCAGCATAGTAACATACCAGCATAGTAACCGACCAGCATAGTAACATACCAGCATAGTTACATACCAGCATAGTAACCAACCAGCATAGTAACATACCAGCATAGTAACATACCAGCATAGTAACATACCAGCATAGTAACATACCAGCGTAGTAACACAGCAGCACAATAACAAACCAGCATAGTAACATACCAGCATAGTAACACACCAGCATAGTAACATACCAGCATAGTAACCAACCAGCATAGTAACCAACCAGCATAGTAACATACCAGCATAGTAACATACCAGCATAGTAACCGACCAGCATAGTAACATACCAGCATAGTTACATACCAGCATAGTAACCAACCAGCATAGTAACATACCAGCATAGTAACATACCAGCATAGTAACATACCAGCATAGTAACATACCAGCACAGTAACACACCAGCGTAGTAACACACCAGCATAGTAACATACCAGCATAGTAACATACCAGCGTAGTAACCAACCAGCATAGTAACATACCAGCATAGTAACATACCAGCATAGTAACCGACCAGCATAGTAACATACCAGCATAGTTACATACCAGCATAGTAACCAAACAGCATAGTAACATACCAGCATAGTAACATACCAGCATAGTAACATACCAGCATAGTAACATACCAGCGTAGTAACATACCAGCGTAGTAACACACCAGCACAATAACACACCAGCATAGTAACATACCAGCATAGTAACACACCAGCATAGTAACATACCAGCATAGTAACCAACCAGCATAGTAACCAACCAGCATAGTAACATACCAGCATAGTAACATACCAGCATAGTAACCGACCAGCATAGTAACATACCAGCATAGTTACATACCAGCATAGTAACCAACCAGCATAGTAACATACCAGCATAGTAACATACCAGCATAGTAACATACCAGCATAGTAACATACCAGCACAGTAACACACCAGCGTAGTAACACATCAGCATAGTAACATACCAGCATAGTAACATACCAGCGTAGTAACACACCAGCGTAGTAACATACCAGCATAGTAACACACCAGCATAGTAACATACCAGCATAGTTACATACCAGCATAGTAACATACCAGCACAGTAACCAACCAACATAGTAACATACCAGCATAGTAACCAACCAGCATAGTAACATATCAGCATAGTAACCAACCAACATAGTAACATACCAGCATAGTAACCAACCAACATAGTAACACACCAGCATAGTAACATACCAGCATAGTAACCAACCAACATAGTAACATACCAGCATAGTAACCAACCAACATAGTAACACACCAGCATAGTTACATACCAGCATAGTAACACACCAGCATAGTTACATACCAGCATAGTTACATACCAGCATAGTAACAAACCAGCATAGTAACATACCAGCATAGTAACACACCAGCATAGTAACATACCAGCATAGTAACATACCAGCATAGTAACATACCAGCATAGTAACCAACCAACATAGTAACACACCAGCATAGTAACATACCAGCATAGTAACCAACCAACATAGTAAAACACCAGCATAGTTACATACCAGCATAGTTACATACCAGCATAGTAACATACCAGCATAGTAACATACCAGCATAGTAACACACCAGCATAGTAACATACCAGCATAGTAACATACCAGCATAGTAACCAACCAACATAGTAACACACCAGCATAGTTACATACCAGCATAGTAACCAACCAACATAGTAACACACCAGCATAGTAACATACCAGCATAGTAACATACCAGCATAGTAACATACCAGCATAGTAACACACCAGCATAGTAACATACCAGCATAGTAACATACCAGCATAGTAACATACCAGCATAGTAACCAACCAACATAGTAACACACCAGCATAGTTACATACCAGCATAGTTACATACCAGCATAGTAACATACCCAACCAGCATAGTAACATACCAGCATAGTAACATACCAGCACAGTAACATACCAGCACAGTAACATACCAGCACAGTAACATACCAGCATAGTAACATACAAGCATAGTAACATACCAGCATAGTAACATACCAGCATAGTAACACACCAGCATAGTAACATACCAGCATAGTAACATACCAGCATAGTAACATACCAGTATAGTAACACACCAGCATAGTAACATACCAGCATAGTAACATACCAGCATAGTAACATACCAGCAGAGTTACATACCAGCATAGTAATATACAAGCATAGTAACATACCAGCATAGTAACATACCAGCATAGTAACATACCAGCACAGTAACATACCAGCATAGTAACATACCAGCATAGTAACACACCAGCATAGTAACATACCAGCATAGTAACATACCAGCATAGTAACATACCAGCAGAGTTACATACCAACATAGTAACACACCAGCATAGTTACATACCAGCATAGTTACATACCAGCATAGTAACATACCCAACCAGCATAGTAACATACCAGCATAGTTACATACCAGCATAGTAACATACCAGCACAGTAACATACCAGCATAGTAACATACCAGCATAGTAACATACAAGCATAGTAACATACCAGCAGAGTAACCAACCAACATAGTACCATACCAGCATAGTAACCAACCAACATAGTAACACAGCAGCATAGTTACATACCAGCATAGTAACATACCAGCGCAGTAACATACCAGCATAGTAACATACCAGCATAGTAACATACAAGCATAGTAACATACCAGCATAGTAACCAACCAACATAGTAACATACCAGCATAGTAACCAACCAACATAGTAACACACCAGCATAGTAACATACCAGCACAGTAACATACCAGCATAGTAACATACCAGCATAGTAACATACCAGCATACACACCAGCATAGTTACATACCAGCATAGTAACATACCAGCATAGTAACATACCAGCATAGTAACATACCCGCATAGTAACATACCAGCACAGTAACATACCAGCACAGTAACATACCAACATAGTAACATACCAGCATAGTAACATACCAGCATAGTAACATACCAGCACAGTAACATACCAGCATAGTTACACACCAGCATAGTAACATACCCAACCAGCATAGTAACATACCAGCATAGTAACATACCAGCACAGTAACATACCAACATTGTAACATACCAACATAGTAACATACCAGCATAGTAACATACCAGCACAGTAACATACCAGCATAGTAACATACCAGCACAGTAACATACCCAACCAGCATAGTAACATACCAACATAGTTACATACCAACATAGTAACACACCAACATAGTAACATACCCAACCAGCATAGTAACATACCAGCATAGTAACATACCCAACCAGCATAGTAACATACCAACATAGTTACATACCAACATAGTAAGATCACCTACCGGCATAGTAAGATCACCTACCGGCATAGTAAGATCACCTACCGGCATAGTAACATACCAACATAGTATGATCAACTACCAGCATAGTAACATACCAACATAGTAAGATCACCTACCGGCATAGTAACATACCAACATAGTAAGATCACCTACCGGCATAGTAAGATCACCTACCAGCATAGTAACATACCAACATAGTAAGATCACCTACCGGCATAGTAACATACCAACATAGTAAGATCACCTACCGGCATAGTAAGATCACCTACCGGCATAGTAACATACCAACATAGTAAGATCACCTACCGGCATAGTAACATAACAGCATAGTAAGATCACCTACCAGCATAGTAACATACCAGCATAGTAACATACCAACATAGTAAGATCACCTACCGGCATAGTAACATACCAACATAGTATGATCAACTACCAGCATAGTTACATACCAACATAGTAAGATCACCTACCGGCATAGTAAGATCACCTACCGGCATAGTAAGATCACCTACCGGCATAGTAACATACCAACATAGTAAGACCACCTACCTGCATAGTAACATACCAGCATAGTAAGATCACCTACCGGCATAGTAACATAACAGCATAGCAAGATCACCTACCAGCATAGTAAGATCACCTACCGGCATAGTAACATACGAACATAGTAAGATCACCTACCGGCATAGTAACATACCAGCATAGTAAGATCACCTACCGGCATAGTAAGATCACCTACCAGCATGGTAACATACCAACATAGTAAGAAAACCTACCAACATAGTAACATACCAACATAGTAACATACCAGCATGGTAAGATCACCTACCGGCATAGTAAGATCACCTACCGGCATGGTAACATACCAACATAGTAAGATCACCTACCAGCATAGTAACATACCAACATAGTAAGATCACCTACTGGCATAGTAACATACCAACATAGTAAGATCCCCTACTGGCATAGTAACATACCAACATAGTAAGATCACCTACCGGCATAGTAACATAACAGCATAGTAAGATCACCTACTGGCATAGTAACATACCAACATAGTAAGATCCCCTACTGGCATAGTAACATACCAACATAGTAAGATCACCTACCAGCATAGTAACATAACAGCATAGTAAGATCACCTACCAGCATAGTAACATAACAGCATAGTAACATACCAGCATAGTAAGATCACCTACCAGCATAGTAACATAACAGCATAGTAAGATCACCTACCGACATAGTAACATACCAGCATAGTAAGATCACGTACCAGCATAGTAACATACCAGCATAGTAAGATCACCTACCAGCATAGTAAGATCACCTACCGGCATAGTAAGATCACCTACCGGCATAGTAACATACCAACATAGTAAGATCACCTACCGGCATAGTAAGATCACCTACCGCCATAGTAACATACCAACATAGTAAGATCAACTACCACCATAGTAACATACCAACATAGTAAGATCAACTACCACCATAGTAACATACCAGCATAGTAAGGTTACCTACCGGCATAGTATGGTCACCTACCTGCATTGTAAGGTCACCTACCTGAATAGTAAGGTCACCTACCTGAATAGTAAGGTCACCTACCTGAATTGTAAGGTCACCTACCTGAATAGTAAGGTCACCTACCTGAATAGTAAGGTCACCTACCTGAATAGTAAGGTCACCTACCTGAATAGTAAGGTCACCTACCTGAATAGTAAGGTCACCTACCTGAATAGTAAGGTCACCTACCTGCATTGTAAGGCCACCTACCTGCATTGTATGGTCACCTACCGGCATTGTAAGGTCACCTACCGGCATAGTATGGTCACCTAACAGCATAGTAAGGCCACCTACCGGCATTGTAACATACCAGCAAAGTAAGATCACCTAACGGCATAGTAAGGCCACCTACCAGCATTGTAACATACCAGCAAAGTAAGATCACCTACCGGCATTGTAACATACCAGCAAAGTAAGATCACCTACCGGCATAGTGCTTCAGCGGGAACATATCAGAACGAGCATATTCCTAACCTACTGATATAACAAGGTAACGTACCAGGATATACCTAACCTACTGATATAACAAGGTAATGTACCAGCATATTCCTAACCTACTGACATAACAAGGTAATGTACCAGCATATTCCTAACCTACTGATATAACAAGGTAACGTACCAGGATATACCTAACCTACTGATATAACAAGGTAACGTACCAGGATATACCTAACCTACTGATATAACAAGGTAACGTACCAGGATATACCTAACCTACTGCTATAACAAGGTAATGTACCACCATATATCTAACCTACTGATATAACAAGGTAACGTACCAGGATATACCTAACCTACTGATATAACAAGGTAACGTACCAGGATATACCTAACCTACTGATATAACAAGGTAATGTACCAGCATATACCTAACCTACTGATATAACAAGGTAACGTACCAGCATATACCTAACCTACTGATATAACAAGGTAATGTACCACCATATACCTAACCTACTGATATAACAAAGTAATGTACCAGCATATACCTAACCTACTGATATAACAAGGTAATGTACCACCATATACATAACCTACTGATATAACAAGGTAATGGACCACCATATAACTAACCTACTGATATAACAAGGTAATGTACCACCATATACCTAACCTGCTGATATAACAAGATAATGTACCGGCATAGTGATTCAGCGTCGAAGTATCTGGAATGTCTGTGGTCGATGATGACGAGGTCGTGGTGCTTTTCCTGGAAACACTCCAGCGCCGCCTCTGGCGTCCTCGCCACGTTACACTTGAAGTTGGCCTTCTCACACGCCCAGCAGAACCCATTATTCTGGCTGTCCTCTTTGGCAAATACTAACAGTACCTGTAAGGGGAGAGGTTAGGGGTCAAATACTAACAGTACCTGTAAGGGGAGAGGTTAGAGGTTAAAGGTCAAATACTAACTGTACCTGTAAGGGGAGAGGTTAGGAGTTAAAGGTGAAATACTAACAGTACTTGTAAGGGGAGAGGTTAGAGGTTAAAGGTCAAATACTAACAGTACCTGTAAGGGGAGAGGTTAGGGGTTAAAGGTAAAATACTAACAGTACCTGTAAGGGGAGAGGTTAGGGGTTAAAGGTAAAATACTAACAGTACCTGTAAGGGGAGAGGTTAGGGGTGCGCACAAACAACCACACACAGTCAGAGAGCATACACATACACCCTCCTACCAAGCAGCATACTTTCACATAGGTTTCGCTGTGGCACACACACACACACACACACACACACACACACACACACACACACACACACACACACACACACACACACACACACACACACACACACACACCTACACTCACACACACAGAGAGAGAGAGAGAGAGAGAGAGAGAGAGAGAGAGAGAGAGAGAGTGAGAGAGAGAGAGAGAGTGAGAGAAGGCAGGTAGCTCGATGAGTCACTGGGCCTAACAGACGTCATCGTGGACCAGTTGGCAGGAGACACAATCAATGTACAGAATGGGAAGTTTGTTCAGCAGTCTCACGGTTTGCATCACAACTGCAAAACTGAGTTAAAGGTACAAAGACGTCTCTCTGTTCACTTAAAGTCCAGGAGGCCAGGAGCTAGGAGGCCAGGAGCTAGAAGCCAAGAGACCAGGAGCTAGGAGGCCAGGAGCTAGAAGTCAAGAGGCCAGGAGCTAGGAGGCCAGGAGCTAGAAGTCAAGAGGCCAGGAGCTAGGAGGCCGGGAGCTAGGAGGTCGGGAGCTAGGAGGCCAGGAGCTAGGAGACCGGGAGCTAGTAGGCCGGGAGCTAGAAGTCAAAAGGCCAGGAGCTAGGAGGTCAGGAGCTAGGAGGTCAGGAGCTTGGAGGCCAGGAGCTAGGAGGCCGGGAGCTAGGAGGCCGGGAGCTAGGACCAGGAGGCCAGGAGCTAGGAGGTCGGGAGCTAGGAGGTCGGGAGCTAGGAGGTCGGGAGGTAGGAGGCCCGGGAGCTAGGAGGCCGGGAGGTAGGAGGTCGGGAGCTAGGAGGCCGGGAGCTAGGAGGCCGGGAGGAGCTAGGCGGCCGGGAGCTAGGAGGTCGGGAGCTAAGAGGCCAGGAGCTAGGAGGTCGGGAGCTAGAAGTCAAGAGGCCGGGAGCTAGGAGGTCGGGAGCTAGGAGGCCGGGAGCTAGGAGGTCGGGAGCTAGGAGGCCGGGAGCTAGGAGGCCGGGAGCTAGGAGGCCGGGAGCTAGGAGGCCGGGAGGTAGGAGGTCAGGAGCTAGGTCAGGAGCTAGGACCAGGAGGCCAGGAGCTAGGAGAACAGGAGGCCAGGAGCTAGGAGGACAGGAGCTAGGAGCTAGGAGGTTGGGAGCTAGGAGGCCGGGAGCTAGGAGGTCGGGAGATAGGGGATCGGGAGCAAGAAGGCCGGGAGCAAGGAGGCCGGGAGCAAGGAGGCCGGGAGCTAGGAGGTCGGGAGCTAGGAGGTCGGGAGCTAGGAGGCCGGGAGCAAGGAGGCCGGGAGCTAGGAGGCCGGGAGCTAGGAGGCCAGGAGCTAGAAGCCAAGAGGCCAGGAGATAGGAGGCCAGGAGCTAGAAGTCAAGAGGCCAGGAGCTAGGAGGCCGGGAGCTAGAAGTCAAGAGGCCAGGAGCTAGGAGGCCGGGAGCTAGGAGGTCGGGAGCTAGGAGGCCAGGAGCTAGGAGACCGGGAGCTTGAATAGGTTATAGAAAAGTAGGCTGTCTGAAATGATAGTCTAGCCCTCCCAGTTCTCCCACTGCATTTCATATACAGGATCCTTAGCCAATGTAGCCAAGTCTCCTTTTCCTGAGAGAAAACGTTTTTTTCTTTCTATAGTTCATTTCTTTAGGCTAAACCTTGTTCAGTCATGTTACCTCATTAACTAGCTATAGCTAACAACCTGGGGCGTGTTCAGTTGGACGAAACGTTTAGATAGAAATATGCTATGAAGAACAAACATGCCGATCTGACATGTTGAAGAAGGAAAAACAACGGCTCTATTCACGGAATTTCTATCTACAATGTTCGAGAAAGTTTTACAATTGGCCCTGGTAAAATTACCAGTACCCTGCTGAATGTAACCTTGGTAACATTACCAGTACCCTGCTGAACGTAGCCATGGTAACACTATATCTGTCTGAGTAAATAACTCTATATCTGACTGGATAAATAACTCCTCTATATCTGACTGGGTAAATAACTCCTCTATATCTGACTGGGTAAATAACTCCTCTTACCACTACACTATGTCTGACTGGGTAAATAACTCCTCTATATCTGACTGGGTAAATAACTCCTCGTCACTACACTATATCTGACTGGGTAAATAACTCCTCTATATCTGACTGGGTAAATAACTCCTCTATATCTGACTGGGTAAATAACTCCTCTATATCTGACTGGGTAAGTAACTCCTCTATATCTGACTGGGTAAATAACTCCTCTATATCTGACTGGGTAAATAACTCCTCTATATCTGACTGGGTAAATAACTCCTCTATATCTGACTGGGTAAATAACTCCTCTATATCTGACTGGGTAAATAACTCCTCTATATCTGACTGGGTAAATAACTCCTCTTACCACTACACTATGTCTGACTGGGTAAATCACTCCTCTATATCTGACTGGGTAAATAACTCCTCGTCACTACACTATATCTGACTGGGTAAATAACTCCTCTATATCTGACTGGGTAAATAACTCCTCTATATCTGACTGGGTAAATAACTCCTCTATATCTGACTGGGTAAATAACTCCTCTATATCTGACTGGGTAAATAACTCCTCATCACTACACTATATCTGACTGGGTAAATAACTCCTCTATATCTGACTGGGTAAATAACTCCTCTATATCTGACTGGGTAAGTAACTCCTCTATATCTGACTGGGTAAATAACTCCTCTATATCTGACTGGGTAAATAACTCCTCGTCACTACACTATATCTGACTGGGTAAATAACTCCTCTATATCTGACTGGGTAAATAACTCCTCTATATCTGACTGGGTCAATAACTCCTCTACATCTGACTGGGTAAATAACTCCTCTATATCTGACTGGGTAAGTAACTCCTCTATATCTGACTGGGTAAATAACTCCTCTTACCACTACACTATGTCTGACTGGGTAAATAACTCCTCTATATCTGACTGGGTAAATAACTCCTCGTCACTACACTATATCTGACTGGGTAAATAACTCCTCTATATCTGACTGGGTAAATAACTCCTCTATATCTGACTGGGTAAATAACTCCTCTATATCTGACTGGGTAAATAACTCCTCTATATCTGACTGGGTAAATAACTCCTCATCACTACACTATATCTGACTGGGTAAATAACTCCTCTATATCTGACTGGGTAAATAACTCCTCTATATCTGACTGGGTAAGTAACTCCTCTATATCTGACTGGGTAAATAACTCCTCTATATCTGACTGGGTAAATAACTCCTCGTCACTACACTATATCTGACTGGGTAAATAACTCCTCTATATCTGACTGGGTAAATAACTCCTCTATATCTGACTGGGTCAATAACTCCTCTACATCTGACTGGGTAAATAACTCCTCTATATCTGACTGGGTAAGTAACTCCTCTATATCTGATTGGGTAAATAACTCCTCTATATCTGACTGGGTAAATAACTCCTCTATATCTGACTGGGTAAATAACTCCTCATCACTACACTATATCTGACTGGGTAAATAACTCCTCTATATCTGACTGGGTAAATAACTCCTCTACATCTGACTGGGTAAATAACTCCTCTTGTCACTACACTATATCTGACTGGGCAAATAACTCCTCTATATCTGACTGGGTAAATAACTCCTCGTCACTACACTATATCTGACTGGGTAAATAACTCCTCTATATCTGACTGGGTAAATAACTCCTCTTACCACTACACTATGTCTGACTGGGTAAATAACTCTTCTATATCTGACTGGGTAAATAACTCCTCGTCACTACACTATATCTGACTGGGTAAATAACTCCTCTATATCTGACTGGGTAAATAACTCCTCTTACCACTACACTATGTCTGACTGGGTAAATAACTCCTCTATATCTGACTGGGTAAATAACTCCTCGTCACTACACTATATCTGACTGGGTAAATAACTCCTCTATATCTGACTGGGTAAATAACTCCTCTATATCTGACTGGGTAAATAACTCCTCTACATCTGACTGGGTAAATAACTCCTCTATATCTGACTGGGTAAGTAACTCCTCTATATCTGACTGGGTAAATAACTCCTCTATATCTGACTGGGTAAATAACTCCTCGTCACTACACTATATCTGACTGGGTAAATAACTCCTCTATATCTGACTGGGTAAATAACTCCTCTATATCTGACTGGGTAAATAACTCCTCTATATCTGACTGGGTAAATAACTCCTCTTACCACTACACTATGTCTGACTGGGTAAATAACTCCTCTATATCTGACTGGGTAAATAACTCCTCGTCACTACACTATATCTGACTGGGTAAATAACTCCTCTATATCTGACTGGGTAAATAACTCCTCTATATCTGACTGGGTAAATAACTCCTCATCACTACACTATATCTGACTGGGTAAATAACTCCTCTATATCTGACTGGGTAAATAACTCCTCTATATCTGACTGGGTAATAACTCCTCTATATCTGACTGGGTAAATAACTCCTCATCACTACACTATATCTGACTGGGTAAATAACTCCTCTATATCTGACTGGGTAAATAACTCCTCTATATCTGACTGGGTAAGTAACTCCTCTATATCTGACTGGGTAAATAACTCCTCTATATCTGACTGGGTAAATAACTCCTCGTCACTACACTATATCTGACTGGGTAAATAACTCCTCTATATCTGACTGGGTAAATAACTCCTCTATATCTGACTGGGTCAATAACTCCTCTACATCTGACTGGGTAAATAACTCCTCTATATCTGACTGGGTAAGTAACTCCTCTATATCTGACTGGGTAAATAACTCCTCTTACCACTACACTATGTCTGACTGGGTAAATAACTCCTCTATATCTGACTGGGTAAATAACTCCTCGTCACTACACTATATCTGACTGGGTAAATAACTCCTCTATATCTGACTGGGTAAATAACTCCTCTATATCTGACTGGGTAAATAACTCCTCTATATCTGACTGGGTAAATAACTCCTCTATATCTGACTGGGTAAATAACTCCTCTATATCTGACTGGGTAAATAACTCCTCTTACCACTACACTATGTCTGACTGGGTAAATCACTCCTCTATATCTGACTGGGTAAATAACTCCTCGTCACTACACTATATCTGACTGGGTAAATAACTCCTCTATATCTGACTGGGTAAATAACTCCTCTATATCTGACTGGGTAAATAACTCCTCTATATCTGACTGGGTAAATAACTCCTCTATATCTGACTGGGTAAATAACTCCTCATCACTACACTATATCTGACTGGGTAAATAACTCCTCTATATCTGACTGGGTAAATAACTCCTCTATATCTGACTGGGTAAGTAACTCCTCTATATCTGACTGGGTAAATAACTCCTCTATATCTGACTGGGTAAATAACTCCTCGTCACTACACTATATCTGACTGGGTAAATAACTCCTCTATATCTGACTGGGTAAATAACTCCTCTATATCTGACTGGGTCAATAACTCCTCTACATCTGACTGGGTAAATAACTCCTCTATATCTGACTGGGTAAGTAACTCCTCTATATCTGACTGGGTAAATAACTCCTCTTACCACTACACTATGTCTGACTGGGTAAATAACTCCTCTATATCTGACTGGGTAAATAACTCCTCGTCACTACACTATATCTGACTGGGTAAATAACTCCTCTATATCTGACTGGGTAAATAACTCCTCTATATCTGACTGGGTAAATAACTCCTCTATATCTGACTGGGTAAATAACTCCTCTATATCTGACTGGGTAAATAACTCCTCATCACTACACTATATCTGACTGGGTAAATAACTCCTCTATATCTGACTGGGTAAATAACTCCTCTATATCTGACTGGGTAAGTAACTCCTCTATATCTGACTGGGTAAATAACTCCTCTATATCTGACTGGGTAAATAACTCCTCGTCACTACACTATATCTGACTGGGTAAATAACTCCTCTATATCTGACTGGGTAAATAACTCCTCTATATCTGACTGGGTCAATAACTCCTCTACATCTGACTGGGTAAATAACTCCTCTATATCTGACTGGGTAAGTAACTCCTCTATATCTGATTGGGTAAATAACTCCTCTATATCTGACTGGGTAAATAACTCCTCTATATCTGACTGGGTAAATAACTCCTCATCACTACACTATATCTGACTGGGTAAATAACTCCTCTATATCTGACTGGGTAAATAACTCCTCTACATCTGACTGGGTAAATAACTCCTCTTGTCACTACACTATATCTGACTGGGCAAATAACTCCTCTATATCTGACTGGGTAAATAACTCCTCGTCACTACACTATATCTGACTGGGTAAATAACTCCTCTATATCTGACTGGGTAAATAACTCCTCTTACCACTACACTATGTCTGACTGGGTAAATAACTCTTCTATATCTGACTGGGTAAATAACTCCTCGTCACTACACTATATCTGACTGGGTAAATAACTCCTCTATATCTGACTGGGTAAATAACTCCTCTTACCACTACACTATGTCTGACTGGGTAAATAACTCCTCTATATCTGACTGGGTAAATAACTCCTCGTCACTACACTATATCTGACTGGGTAAATAACTCCTCTATATCTGACTGGGTAAATAACTCCTCTATATCTGACTGGGTAAATAACTCCTCTACATCTGACTGGGTAAATAACTCCTCTATATCTGACTGGGTAAGTAACTCCTCTATATCTGACTGGGTAAATAACTCCTCTATATCTGACTGGGTAAATAACTCCTCGTCACTACACTATATCTGACTGGGTAAATAACTCCTCTATATCTGACTGGGTAAATAACTCCTCTATATCTGACTGGGTAAATAACTCCTCTATATCTGACTGGGTAAATAACTCCTCTTACCACTACACTATGTCTGACTGGGTAAATAACTCCTCTATATCTGACTGGGTAAATAACTCCTCGTCACTACACTATATCTGACTGGGTAAATAACTCCTCTATATCTGACTGGGTAAATAACTCCTCTATATCTGACTGGGTAAATAACTCCTCATCACTACACTATATCTGACTGGGTAAATAACTCCTCTATATCTGACTGGGTAAATAACTCCTCTATATCTGACTGGGTAATAACTCCTCTATATCTGACTGGGTAAATAACTCCTCATCACTACACTATATCTGACTGGGTAAATAACTCCTCTATATCTGACTGGGTAAATAACTCCTCTATATCTGACTGGGTAAGTAACTCCTCTATATCTGACTGGGTAAATAACTCCTCTATATCTGACTGGGTAAATAACTCCTCGTCACTACACTATATCTGACTGGGTAAATAACTCCTCTATATCTGACTGGGTAAATAACTCCTCTATATCTGACTGGGTCAATAACTCCTCTACATCTGACTGGGTAAATAACTCCTCTATATCTGACTGGGTAAGTAACTCCTCTATATCTGACTGGGTAAATAACTCCTCTTACCACTACACTATGTCTGACTGGGTAAATAACTCCTCTATATCTGACTGGGTAAATAACTCCTCGTCACTACACTATATCTGACTGGGTAAATAACTCCTCTATATCTGACTGGGTAAATAACTCCTCTATATCTGACTGGGTAAATAACTCCTCTATATCTGACTGGGTAAATAACTCCTCTATATCTGACTGGGTAAATAACTCCTCATCACTACACTATATCTGACTGGGTAAATAACTCCTCTATATCTGACTGGGTAAATAACTCCTCTATATCTGACTGGGTAAATAACTCCTCTATATCTGACTCGGTAAGTAACTCCTCTATATCTGACTGGGTAAATAACTCCTCTATATCTGACTGGGTAAATAACTCCTCGTCACTACACTATATCTGACTGGGTAAATAACTCCTCTATATCTGACTGGGTAAATAACTCCTCTATATCTGACTGGGTCAATAACTCCTCTACATCTGACTGGGTAAATAACTCCTCTATATCTGACTGGGTAAGTAACTCCTCTATATCTGACTGGGTAAATAACTCCTCTTACCACTACACTATGTCTGACTGGGTAAATAACTCCTCTATATCTGACTGGGTAAATAACTCCTCGTCACTACACTATATCTGACTGGGTAAATAACTCCTCTATATCTGACTGGGTAAATAACTCCTCTATATCTGACTGGGTAAATAACTCCTCTATATCTGACTGGGTAAATAACTCCTCATCACTACACTATATCTGACTGGGTAAATAACTCCTCTATATCTGACTGGGTAAATAACTCCTCTATATCTGACTGGGTAAGTAACTCCTCTATATCTGACTGGGTAAATAACTCCTCTATATCTGACTGGGTAAATAACTCCTCGTCACTACACTATATCTGACTGGGTAAATAACTCCTCTATATCTGACTGGGTAAATAACTGCTCTATATCTGACTGGGTCAATAACTCCTCTACATCTGACTGGGTAAATAACTCCTCTATATCTGACTGGGTAAGTAACTCCTCTATATCTGATTGGGTAAATAACTCCTCTATATCTGACTGGGTAAATAACTCCTCTATATCTGACTGGGTAAATAACTCCTCTACATCTGACTGGGTAAATAACTCCTCTTGTCACTACACTATATCTGACTGGGCAAATAACTCCTCTATATCTGACTGGGTAAATAACTCCTCGTCACTACACTATATCTGACTGGGTAAATAACTCCTCTATATCTGACTGGGTAAATAACTCCTCTTACCACTACACTATGTCTGACTGGGTAAATAACTCTTCTATATCTGACTGGGTAAATAACTCCTCGTCACTACACTATATCTGACTGGGTAAATAACTCCTCTATATCTGACTGGGTAAATAACTCCTCTATATCTGACTGGGTCAATAACTCCTCTACATCTGACTGGGTAAGTAACTCCTCTATATCTGATTGGGTAAATAACTCCTCTATATCTGACTGGGTAAATAACTCCTCTATATCTGACTGGGTAAATAACTCCTCATCACTACATTATATCTGACTGGGTAAATAACTCCTCTATATCTGACTGGGTAAATAACTCCTCTATATCTGACTGGGTAAATAACTCCTCTACATCTGACTGGGTAAATAACTCCTCTTGTCACTACACTATATCTGACTGGGTAAATAACTCCTCTATATCTGACTGGGTAAATAACTCCTCTTGTCACTACACTATATCTGACTGGGCAAATAACTCCTCTATATCTGACTGGGTAAATAACTCCTCGTCACTACACTATATCTGACTGGGTAAATAACTCCTCTATATCTGACTGGGTAAATAACTCCTCTATATCTTACTGGGTCAATAACTCCTCTACATCTGACGGTAAATAACTCCTCTATATCTGACTGGGTAAGTAACTCCTCTATATCTGACTGGGTAAATAACTCCTCTATATCTGACTGGGTAAATAACTCCTCTTACCACTACACTATGTCTGACTGGGTAAATAACTCCTCTATATCTGACTGGGTAAATAACTCCTCTTACCACTACACTATGTCTGACTGGGTAAATAACTCCTCTATATCTGACTGGGTAAATAACTCCTCGTCACTACACTATATCTGACTGGGTAAATAACTCCTCTATATCTGACTGGGTAAATAACTCCTCTATATCTGACTGGGTAAATAACTCCTCTATATCTGACTGGGTAAGTAACTCCTCTATATCTGACTGGGTAAATAACTCCTCTATATCTGACTGGGTAAATAACTCCTCTATATCTGACTGGGTAAATAACTCCTCTATATCTGACTGGGTAAATAACTCCTCTATATCTGACTGGGTAAATAACTCCTCTATATCTGACTGGGTAAATAACTCCTCTTACCACTACACTATGTCTGACTGGGTAAATCACTCCTCTATATCTGACTGGGTAAATAACTCCTCGTCACTACACTATATCTGACTGGGTAAATAACTCCTCTATATCTGACTGGGTAAATAACTCCTCTATATCTGACTGGGTAAATAACTCCTCTATATCTGACTGGGTAAATAACTCCTCTATATCTGACTGGGTAAATAACTCCTCATCACTACACTATATCTGACTGGGTAAATAACTCCTCTATATCTGACTGGGTAAATAACTCCTCTATATCTGACTGGGTAAGTAACTCCTCTATATCTGACTGGGTAAATAACTCCTCTATATCTGACTGGGTAAATAACTCCTCGTCACTACACTATATCTGACTGGGTAAATAACTCCTCTATATCTGACTGGGTAAATAACTCCTCTATATCTGACTGGGTCAATAACTCCTCTACATCTGACTGGGTAAATAACTCCTCTATATCTGACTGGGTAAGTAACTCCTCTATATCTGACTGGGTAAATAACTCCTCTTACCACTACACTATGTCTGACTGGGTAAATAACTCCTCTATATCTGACTGGGTAAATAACTCCTCGTCACTACACTATATCTGACTGGGTAAATAACTCCTCTATATCTGACTGGGTAAATAACTCCTCTATATCTGACTGGGTAAATAACTCCTCTATATCTGACTGGGTAAATAACTCCTCTATATCTGACTGGGTAAATAACTCCTCATCACTACACTATATCTGACTGGGTAAATAACTCCTCTATATCTGACTGGGTAAATAACTCCTCTATACCTGACTGGGTAAGTAACTCCTCTATATCTGACTGGGTAAATAACTCCTCTATATCTGACTGGGTAAATAACTCCTCGTCACTACACTATATCTGACTGGGTAAATAACTCCTCTATATCTGACTGGGTAAATAACTCCTCTATATCTGACTGGGTCAATAACTCCTCTACATCTGACTGGGTAAATAACTCCTCTATATCTGACTGGGTAAGTAACTCCTCTATATCTGATTGGGTAAATAACTCCTCTATATCTGACTGGGTAAATAACTCCTCTATATCTGACTGGGTAAATAACTCCTCATCACTACACTATATCTGACTGGGTAAATAACTCCTCTATATCTGACTGGGTAAATAACTCCTCTACATCTGACTGGGTAAATAACTCCTCTTGTCACTACACAATATCTGACTGGGCAAATAACTCCTCTATATCTGACTGGGTAAATAACTCCTCGTCACTACACTATATCTGACTGGGTAAATAACTCCTCTATATCTGACTGGGTAAATAACTCCTCTTACCACTACACTATGTCTGACTGGGTAAATAACTATTCTATATCTGACTGGGTAAATAACTCCTCGTCACTACACTATATCTGACTGGGTAAATAACTCCTCTATATCTGACTGGGTAAATAACTCCTCTTACCACTACACTATGTCTGACTGGGTAAATAACTCCTCTATATCTGACTGGGTAAATAACTCCTCGTCACTACACTATATCTGACTGGGTAAATAACTCCTCTATATCTGACTGGGTAAATAACTCCTCTATATCTGACTGGGTAAATAACTCCTCATCACTACACTATATCTGACTGGGTAAATAACTCCTCTATATCTGACTGGGTAAATAACTCCTCTATATCTGACTGGGTAAGTAACTCCTCTATATCTGACTGGGTAAATAACTCCTCTATATCTGACTGGGTAAATAACTCCTCTATATCTGACTGGGTCAATAACTCCTCTACATCTGACTGGGTAAGTAACTCCTCTATATCTGATTGGGTAAATAACTCCTCTATATCTGACTGGGTAAATAACTCCTCTATATCTGACTGGGTAAATAACTCCTCATCACTACATTATATCTGACTGGGTAAATAACTCCTCTATATCTGACTGGGTAAATAACTCCTCTATATCTGACTGGGTAAATAACTCCTCTACATCTGACTGGGTAAATAACTCCTCTTGTCACTACACTATATCTGACTGGGTAAATAACTCCTCTATATCTGACTGGGTAAATAACTCCTCTTGTCACTACACTATATCTGACTGGGCAAATAACTCCTCTATATCTGACTGGGTAAATAACTCCTCGTCACTACACTATATCTGACTGGGTAAATAACTCCTCTATATCTGACTGGGTAAATAACTCCTCTATATCTTACTGGGTCAATAACTCCTCTACATCTGACGGTAAATAACTCCTCTATATCTGACTGGGTAAGTAACTCCTCTATATCTGACTGGGTAAATAACTCCTCTATATCTGACTGGGTAAATAACTCCTCTATATCTGACTGGGTCAATAACTCCTCTACATCTGACTGGGTAAGTAACTCCTCTATATCTGATTGGGTAAATAACTCCTCTATATCTGACTGGGTAAATAACTCCTCTATATCTGACTGGGTAAATAACTCCTCATCACTACATTATATCTGACTGGGTAAATAACTCCTCTATATCTGACTGGGTAAATAACTCCTCTATATCTGACTGGGTAAATAACTCCTCTACATCTGACTGGGTAAATAACTCCTCTTGTCACTACACTATATCTGACTGGGTAAATAACTCCTCTATATCTGACTGGGTAAATAACTCCTCTTGTCACTACACTATATCTGACTGGGCAAATAACTCCTCTATATCTGACTGGGTAAATAACTCCTCGTCACTACACTATATCTGACTGGGTAAATAACTCCTCTATATCTGACTGGGTAAATAACTCCTCTATATCTTACTGGGTCAATAACTCCTCTACATCTGACGGTAAATAACTCCTCTATATCTGACTGGGTAAGTAACTCCTCTATATCTGACTGGGTAAATAACTCCTCTATATCTGACTGGGTAAATAACTCCTCTTACCACTACACTATGTCTGACTGGGTAAATAACTCCTCTATATCTGACTGGGTAAATAACTCCTCTTACCACTACACTATGTCTGACTGGGTAAATAACTCCTCTATATCTGACTGGGTAAATAACTCCTCGTCACTACACTATATCTGACTGGGTAAATAACTCCTCTATATCTGACTGGGTAAATAACTCCTCTATATCTGACTGGGTAAATAACTCCTCTATATCTGACTGGGTAAGTAACTCCTCTATATCTGACTGGGTAAATAACTCCTCTATATCTGACTGGGTAAATAACTCCTCTATATCTGACTGGGTAAATAACTCCTCTATATCTGACTGGGTAAATAACTCCTCTATATCTGACTGGGTAAATAACTCCTCTATATCTGACTGGGTAAATAACTCCTCTTACCACTACACTATGTCTGACTGGGTAAATCACTCCTCTATATCTGACTGGGTAAATAACTCCTCGTCACTACACTATATCTGACTGGGTAAATAACTCCTCTATATCTGACTGGGTAAATAACTCCTCTATATCTGACTGGGTAAATAACTCCTCTATATCTGACTGGGTAAATAACTCCTCTATATCTGACTGGGTAAATAACTCCTCATCACTACACTATATCTGACTGGGTAAATAACTCCTCTATATCTGACTGGGTAAATAACTCCTCTATATCTGACTGGGTAAGTAACTCCTCTATATCTGACTGGGTAAATAACTCCTCTATATCTGACTGGGTAAATAACTCCTCGTCACTACACTATATCTGACTGGGTAAATAACTCCTCTATATCTGACTGGGTAAATAACTCCTCTATATCTGACTGGGTCAATAACTCCTCTACATCTGACTGGGTAAATAACTCCTCTATATCTGACTGGGTAAGTAACTCCTCTATATCTGACTGGGTAAATAACTCCTCTTACCACTACACTATGTCTGACTGGGTAAATAACTCCTCTATATCTGACTGGGTAAATAACTCCTCGTCACTACACTATATCTGACTGGGTAAATAACTCCTCTATATCTGACTGGGTAAATAACTCCTCTATATCTGACTGGGTAAATAACTCCTCTATATCTGACTGGGTAAATAACTCCTCTATATCTGACTGCGTAAATAACTCCTCATCACTACACTATATCTGACTGGGTAAATAACTCCTCTATATCTGACTGGGTAAATAACTCCTCTATACCTGACTGGGTAAGTAACTCCTCTATATCTGACTGGGTAAATAACTCCTCTATATCTGACTGGGTAAATAACTCCTCGTCACTACACTATATCTGACTGGGTAAATAACTCCTCTATATCTGACTGGGTAAATAACTCCTCTATATCTGACTGGGTCAATAACTCCTCTACATCTGACTGGGTAAATAACTCCTCTATATCTGACTGGGTAAGTAACTCCTCTATATCTGATTGGGTAAATAACTCCTCTATATCTGACTGGGTAAATAACTCCTCTATATCTGACTGGGTAAATAACTCCTCATCACTACACTATATCTGACTGGGTAAATAACTCCTCTATATCTGACTGGGTAAATAACTCCTCTACATCTGACTGGGTAAATAACTCCTCTTGTCACTACACAATATCTGACTGGGCAAATAACTCCTCTATATCTGACTGGGTAAATAACTCCTCGTCACTACACTATATCTGACTGGGTAAATAACTCCTCTATATCTGACTGGGTAAATAACTCCTCTTACCACTACACTATGTCTGACTGGGTAAATAACTCTTCTATATCTGACTGGGTAAATAACTCCTCGTCACTACACTATATCTGACTGGGTAAATAACTCCTCTATATCTGACTGGGTAAATAACTCCTCTTACCACTACACTATGTCTGACTGGGTAAATAACTCCTCTATATCTGACTGGGTAAATAACTCCTCGTCACTACACTATATCTGACTGGGTAAATAACTCCTCTATATCTGACTGGGTAAATAACTCCTCTATATCTGACTGGGTAAATAACTCCTCATCACTACACTATATCTGACTGGGTAAATAACTCCTCTATATCTGACTGGGTAAATAACTCCTCTATATCTGACTGGGTAAGTAACTCCTCTATATCTGACTGGGTAAATAACTCCTCTATATCTGACTGGGTAAATAACTCCTCGTCACTACACTATATCTGACTGGGTAAATAACTCCTCTATATCTGACTGGGTAAATAACTCCTCTATATCTGACTGGGTAAATAACTCCTCTATATCTGACTGGGTAAATAACTCCTCTTACCACTACACTATGTCTGACTGGGTAAATAACTCCTCTATATCTGACTGGGTAAATAACTCCTCGTCACTACACTATATCTGACTGGGTAAATAACTCCTCTATATCTGACTGGGTAAATAACTCCTCTATATCTGACTGGGTAAATAACTCCTCATCACTACACTATATCTGACTGGGTAAATAACTCCTCTATATCTGACTGGGTAAATAACTCCTCTATATCTGACTGGGTAATAACTCCTCTATATCTGACTGGGTAAATAACTCCTCATCACTACACTATATCTGACTGGGTAAATAACTCCTCTATATCTGACTGGGTAAATAACTCCTCTATATCTGACTGGGTAAGTAACTCCTCTATATCTGACTGGGTAAATAACTCCTCTATATCTGACTGGGTAAATAACTCCTCGTCACTACACTATATCTGACTGGGTAAATAACTCCTCTATATCTGACTGGGTAAATAACTCCTCTATATCTGACTGGGTCAATAACTCCTCTACATCTGACTGGGTAAATAACTCCTCTATATCTGACTGGGTAAGTAACTCCTCTATATCTGACTGGGTAAATAACTCCTCTTACCACTACACTATGTCTGACTGGGTAAATAACTCCTCTATATCTGACTGGGTAAATAACTCCTCGTCACTACACTATATCTGACTGGGTAAATAACTCCTCTATATCTGACTGGGTAAATAACTCCTCTATATCTGACTGGGTAAATAACTCCTCTATATCTGACTGGGTAAATAACTCCTCATCACTACACTATATCTGACTGGGTAAATAACTCCTCTATATCTGACTGGGTAAATAACTCCTCTATATCTGACTGGGTAAGTAACTCCTCTATATCTGACTGGGTAAATAACTCCTCTATATCTGACTGGGTAAATAACTCCTCGTCACTACACTATATCTGACTGGGTAAATAACTCCTCTATATCTGACTGGGTAAATAACTGCTCTATATCTGACTGGGTCAATAACTCCTCTACATCTGACTGGGTAAATAACTCCTCTATATCTGACTGGGTAAGTAACTCCTCTATATCTGATTGGGTAAATAACTCCTCTATATCTGACTGGGTAAATAACTCCTCTATATCTGACTGGGTAAATAACTCCTCTACATCTGACTGGGTAAATAACTCCTCTTGTCACTACACTATATCTGACTGGGCAAATAACTCCTCTATATCTGACTGGGTAAATAACTCCTCGTCACTACACTATATCTGACTGGGTAAATAACTCCTCTATATCTGACTGGGTAAATAACTCCTCTTACCACTACACTATGTCTGACTGGGTAAATAACTCTTCTATATCTGACTGGGTAAATAACTCCTCGTCACTACACTATATCTGACTGGGTAAATAACTCCTCTATATCTGACTGGGTAAATAACTCCTCTATATCTGACTGGGTCAATAACTCCTCTACATCTGACTGGGTAAGTAACTCCTCTATATCTGATTGGGTAAATAACTCCTCTATATCTGACTGGGTAAATAACTCCTCTATATCTGACTGGGTAAATAACTCCTCATCACTACACTATATCTGACTGGGTAAATAACTCCTCTATATCTGACTGGGTAAATAACTCCTCTATATCTGACTGGGTAAATAACTCCTCTTGTCACTACACTATATCTGACTGGGCAAATAACTCCTCTATATCTGACTGGGTAAATAACTCCTCGTCACTACACTATATCTGACTGGGTAAATAACTCCTCTATATCTGACTGGGTAAATAACTCCTCTTACCACTACACTATGTCTGACTGGGTAAATAACTCTTCTATATCTGACTGGGTAAATAACTCCTCGTCACTACACTATATCTGACTGGGTAAATAACTCCTCTATATCTGACTGGGTAAATAACTCCTCTTACCACTACACTATGTCTGACTGGGTAAATAACTCCTCTATATCTGACTGGGTAAATAACTCCTCGTCACTACACTATATCTGACTGGGTAAATAACTCCTCTATATCTGACAGGGTAAATAACTCCTCTATATCTGACTGGGTAAATAACTCCTCATCACTACACTATATCTGACTGGGTAAATAACTCCTCTATATCTGACTGGGTAAATAACTCCTCTATATCTGACTGGGTAAGTAACTCCTCTATATCTGACTGGGTAAATAACTCCTCTATATCTGACTGGGTAAATAACTCCTCGTCACTACACTATATCTGACTGGGTAAATAACTCCTCTATATCTGACTGGGTAAATAACTCCTCTATATCTGACTGGGTAAATAACTCCTCTATATCTGACTGGGTAAATAACTCCTCTTACCACTACACTATGTCTGACTGGGTAAATAACTCCTCTATATCTGACTGGGTAAATAACTCCTCGTCACTACACTATATCTGACTGGGTAAATAACTCCTCTATATCTGACTGGGTAAATAACTCCTCTATATCTGACTGGGTAAATAACTCCTCTATATCTGACTGGGTAATAACTCCTCTATATCTGACTGGGTAAATAACTCCTCATCACTACACTATATCTGACTGGGTAAATAACTCCTCTATATCTGACTGGGTAAATAACTCCTCTATATCTGACTGGGTAAGTAACTCCTCTATATCTGACTGGGTAAATAACTCCTCTATATCTGACTGGGTAAATAACTCCTCGTCACTACACTATATCTGACTGGGTAAATAACTCCTCTATATCTGACTGGGTAAATAACTCCTCTATATCTGACTGGGTCAATAACTCCTCTACATCTGACTGGGTAAATAACTCCTCTATATCTGACTGGGTAAGTAACTCCTCTATATCTGACTGGGTAAATAACTCCTCTTACCACTACACTATGTCTGACTGGGTAAATAACTCCTCTATATCTGACTGGGTAAATAACTCCTCGTCACTACACTATATCTGACTGGGTAAATAACTCCTCTATATCTGACTGGGTAAATAACTCCTCTATATCTGACTGGGTAAATAACTCCTCTATATCTGACTGGGTAAATAACTCCTCTATATCTGACTGGGTAAATAACTCCTCATCACTACACTATATCTGACTGGGTAAATAACTCCTCTATATCTGACTGGGTAAATAACTCCTCTATATCTGACTGGGTAAATAACTCCTCTATATCTGACTCGGTAAGTAACTCCTCTATATCTGACTGGGTAAATAACTCCTCTATATCTGACTGGGTAAATAACTCCTCGTCACTACACTATATCTGACTGGGTAAATAACTCCTCTATATCTGACTGGGTAAATAACTCCTCTATATCTGACTGGGTCAATAACTCCTCTACATCTGACTGGGTAAATAACTCCTCTATATCTGACTGGGTAAGTAACTCCTCTATATCTGACTGGGTAAATAACTCCTCTTACCACTACACTATGTCTGACTGGGTAAATAACTCCTCTATATCTGACTGGGTAAATAACTCCTCGTCACTACACTATATCTGACTGGGTAAATAACTCCTCTATATCTGACTGGGTAAATAACTCCTCTATATCTGACTGGGTAAATAACTCCTCTATATCTGACTGGGTAAATAACTCCTCATCACTACACTATATCTGACTGGGTAAATAACTCCTCTATATCTGACTGGGTAAATAACTCCTCTATATCTGACTGGGTAAGTAACTCCTCTATATCTGACTGGGTAAATAACTCCTCTATATCTGACTGGGTAAATAACTCCTCGTCACTACACTATATCTGACTGGGTAAATAACTCCTCTATATCTGACTGGGTAAATAACTCCTCTATATCTTACTGGGTCAATAACTCCTCTACATCTGACGGTAAATAACTCCTCTATATCTGACTGGGTAAGTAACTCCTCTATATCTGACTGGGTAAATAACTCCTCTTACCACTACACTATGTCTGACTGGGTAAATAACTCCTCTATATCTGACTGGGTAAATAACTCCTCGTCACTACACTATATCTGACTGGGTAAATAACTCCTCTATATCTGACTGGGTAAATAACTCCTCTATATCTGACTGGGTAAATAACTCCTCTATATCTGACTGGGTAAATAACTCCTCATCACTACACTATATCTGACTGGGTAAATAACTCCTCTATATCTGACTGGGTAAATAACTCCTCTATATCTGACTGGGTAAGTAACTCCTCTATATCTGACTGGGTAAATAACTCCTCTATATCTGACTGGGTAAATAACTCCTCGTCACTACACTATATCTGACTGGGTAAATAACTCCTCTATATCTGACTGGGTAAATAACTGCTCTATATCTGACTGGGTCAATAACTCCTCTACATCTGACTGGGTAAATAACTCCTCTATATCTGACTGGGTAAGTAACTCCTCTATATCTGATTGGGTAAATAACTCCTCTATATCTGACTGGGTAAATAACTCCTCTATATCTGACTGGGTAAATAACTCCTCTACATCTGACTGGGTAAATAACTCCTCTTGTCACTACACTATATCTGACTGGGCAAATAACTCCTCTATATCTGACTGGGTAAATAACTCCTCGTCACTACACTATATCTGACTGGGTAAATAACTCCTCTATATCTGACTGGGTAAATAACTCCTCTTACCACTACACTATGTCTGACTGGGTAAATAACTCTTCTATATCTGACTGGGTAAATAACTCCTCGTCACTACACTATATCTGACTGGGTAAATAACTCCTCTATATCTGACTGGGTAAATAACTCCTCTATATCTGACTGGGTCAATAACTCCTCTACATCTGACTGGGTAAGTAACTCCTCTATATCTGATTGGGTAAATAACTCCTCTATATCTGACTGGGTAAATAACTCCTCTATATCTGACTGGGTAAATAACTCCTCATCACTACACTATATCTGACTGGGTAAATAACTCCTCTATATCTGACTGGGTAAATAACTCCTCTATATCTGACTGGGTAAATAACTCCTCTACATCTGACTGGGTAAATAACTCCTCTTGTCACTACACTATATCTGACTGGGTAAATAACTCCTCTATATCTGACTGGGTAAATAACTCCTCTATATCTGACTGGGTAAATAACTCCTCTATATCTGACTGGGTAAGTAACTCCTCTATATCTGACTGGGTAAATAACTCCTCTATATCTGACTGGGTAAATAACTCCTCGTCACTACACTATATCTGACTGGGTAAATAACTCCTCTATATCTGACTGGGTAAATAACTGCTCTATATCTGACTGGGTCAATAACTCCTCTACATCTGACTGGGTAAATAACTCCTCTATATCTGACTGGGTAAGTAACTCCTCTATATCTGATTGGGTAAATAACTCCTCTATATCTGACTGGGTAAATAACTCCTCTATATCTGACTGGGTAAATAACTCCTCTACATCTGACTGGGTAAATAACTCCTCTTGTCACTACACTATATCTGACTGGGCAAATAACTCCTCTATATCTGACTGGGTAAATAACTCCTCGTCACTACACTATATCTGACTGGGTAAATAACTCCTCTATATCTGACTGGGTAAATAACTCCTCTTACCACTACACTATGTCTGACTGGGTAAATAACTCTTCTATATCTGACTGGGTAAATAACTCCTCGTCACTACACTATATCTGACTGGGTAAATAACTCCTCTATATCTGACTGGGTAAATAACTCCTCTATATCTGACTGGGTCAATAACTCCTCTACATCTGACTGGGTAAGTAACTCCTCTATATCTGATTGGGTAAATAACTCCTCTATATCTGACTGGGTAAATAACTCCTCTATATCTGACTGGGTAAATAACTCCTCATCACTACACTATATCTGACTGGGTAAATAACTCCTCTATATCTGACTGGGTAAATAACTCCTCTATATCTGACTGGGTAAATAACTCCTCTACATCTGACTGGGTAAATAACTCCTCTTGTCACTACACTATATCTGACTGGGTAAATAACTCCTCTATATCTGACTGGGTAAATAACTCCTCTTGTCACTACACTATATCTGACTGGGCAAATAACTCCTCTATATCTGACTGGGTAAATAACTCCTCGTCACTACACTATATCTGACTGGGTAAATAACTCCTCTATATCTGACTGGGTAAATAACTCCTCTATATCTGACTGGGTAAATAACTCCTCATCACTACACTATATCTGACTGGGTAAATAACTCCTCTATATCTGACTGGGTAAATAACTCCTCTATATCTGACTGGGTAAGTAACTCCTCTATATCTGACTGGGTAAATAACTCCTCTATATCTGACTGGGTAAATAACTCCTCGTCACTACACTATATCTGACTGGGTAAATAACTCCTCTATATCTGACTGGGTAAATAACTCCTCTATATCTGACTGGGTAAATAACTCCTCTTACCACTACACTATGTCTGACTGGGTAAATAACTCCTCTATATCTGACTGGGTAAATAACTCCTCGTCACTACACTATATCTGACTGGGTAAATAACTCCGCTATATCTGACTGGGTAAATAACTCCTCTATATCTGACTGGGTAAATAACTCCTCTATATCTGACTGGGTAATAACTCCTCATCACTACACTATATCTGACTGGGTAAATAACTCCTCTATATCTGACTGGGTAAATAACTCCTCTATATCTGACTGGGTAAGTAACTCCTCTATATCTGACTGGGTAAATAACTCCTCTATATCTGACTGGGTAAATAACTCCTCGTCACTACACTATATCTGACTGGGTAAATAACTCCTCTATATCTGACTGGGTAAATAACTCCTCTATATCTGACTGGGTCAATAACTCCTCTACATCTGACTGGGTAAATAACTCCTCTATATCTGACTGGGTAAGTAACTCCTCTATATCTGACTGGGTAAATAACTCCTCTTACCACTACACTATGTCTGACTGGGTAAATAACTCCTCTATATCTGACTGGGTAAATAACTCCTCGTCACTACACTATATCTGACTGGGTAAATAACTCCTCTATATCTGACTGGGTAAATAACTCCTCTATATCTGACTGGGTAAATAACTCCTCTATATCTGACTGGGTAAATAACTCCTCTATATCTGACTGGGTAAATAACTCCTCGTCACTACACTATATCTGACTGGGTAAATAACTCCTCTATATCTGACTGGGTAAATAACTCCTCTATATCTGACTGGGTCAATAACTCCTCTACATCTGACTGGGTAAATAACTCCTCTATATCTGACTGGGTAAGTAACTCCTCTATATCTGACTGGGTAAATAACTCCTCTTACCACTACACTATGTCTGACTGGGTAAATAACTCCTCTATATCTGACTGGGTAAATAACTCCTCGTCACTACACTATATCTGACTGGGTAAATAACTCCTCTATATCTGACTGGGTAAATAACTCCTCTATATCTGACTGGGTAAATAACTCCTCTATATCTGACTGGGTAAATAACTCCTCTATATCTGACTGGGTAAATAACTCCTCATCACTACACTATATCTGACTGGGTAAATAACTCCTCTATATCTGACTGGGTAAATAACTCCTCTATATCTGACTGGGTAAGTAACTCCTCTATATCTGACTGGGTAAATAACTCCTCTATATCTGACTGGGTAAATAACTCCTCGTCACTACACTATATCTGACTGGGTAAATAACTCCTCTATATCTGACTGGGTAAATAACTCCTCTATATCTGACTGGGTAAATAACTCCTCTACATCTGACTGGGTAAATAACTCCTCTTGTCACTACACTATATCTGACTGGGCAAATAACTCCTCTATATCTGACTGGGTAAATAACTCCTCGTCACTACACTATATCTGACTGGGTAAATAACTCCTCTATATCTGACTGGGTAAATAACTCCTCTTACCACTACACTATGTCTGACTGGGTAAATAACTCTTCTATATCTGACTGGGTAAATAACTCCTCGTCACTACACTATATCTGACTGGGTAAATAACTCCTCTATATCTGACTGGGTAAATAACTCCTCTATATCTGACTGGGTCAATAACTCATCTACATCTGACTGGGTAAGTAACTCCTCTATATCTGATTGGGTAAATAACTCCTCTATATCTGACTGGGTAAATAACTCCTCTATATCTGACTGGGTAAATAACTCCTCATCACTACACTATATCTGACTGGGTAAATAACTCCTCTATATCTGACTGGGTAAATAACTCCTCTATATCTGACTGGGTAAATAACTCCTCTACATCTGACTGGGTAAATAACTCCTCTTGTCACTACACTATATCTGACTGGGTAAATAACTCCTCTATATCTGACTGGGTAAATAACTCCTCTTGTCACTACACTATATCTGACTGGGCAAATAACTCCTCTATATCTGACTGGGTAAATAACTCCTCGTCACTACACTATATCTGACTGGGTAAATAAGTCCTCTATATCTGACTGGGTAAATAACTCCTCTATATCTGACTGGGTAAATAACTCCTCATCACTACACTATATCTGACTGGGTAAATAACTCCTCTATATCTGACTGGGTAAATAACTCCTCTATATCTGACTGGGTAAGTAACTCCTCTATATCTGACTGGGTAAATAACTCCTCTATATCTGACTGGGTAAATAACTCCTCGTCACTACACTATATCTGACTGGGTAAATAACTCCTCTATATCTGACTGGGTAAATAACTCCTCTATATCTGACTGGGTAAATAACTCCTCTATATCTGACTGGGTAAATAACTCCTCTTACCACTACACTATGTCTGACTGGGTAAATAACTCCTCTATATCTGACTGGGTAAATAACTCCTCGTCACTACACTATATCTGACTGGGTAAATAACTCCGCTATATCTGACTGGGTAAATAACTCCTCTATATCTGACTGGGTAAATAACTCCTCTATATCTGACTGGGTAATAACTCCTCATCACTACACTATATCTGACTGGGTAAATAACTCCTCTATATCTGACTGGGTAAATAACTCCTCTATATCTGACTGGGTAAATAACTCCTCGTCACTACACTATATCTGACTGGGTAAATAACTCCTCTATATCTGACTGGGTAAATAACTCCTCTATATCTGACTGGGTCAATAACTCCTCTACATCTGACTGGGTAAATAACTCCTCTATATCTGACTGGGTAAGTAACTCCTCTATATCTGACTGGGTAAATAACTCCTCTTACCACTACACTATGTCTGACTGGGTAAATAACTCCTCTATATCTGACTGGGTAAATAACTCCTCGTCACTACACTATATCTGACTGGGTAAATAACTCCTCTATATCTGACTGGGTAAATAACTCCTCTATATCTGACTGGGTAAATAACTCCTCTATATCTGACTGGGTAAATAACTCCTCTATATCTGACTGGGTAAGTAACTCCTCTATATCTGACTGGGTAAATAACTCCTCTATATCTGACTGGGTAAATAACTCCTCGTCACTACACTATATCTGACTGGGTAAATAACTCCTCTATATCTGACTGGGTAAATAACTCCTCTATATCTGACTGGGTCAATAACTCCTCTACATCTGACTGGGTAAATAACTCCTCTATATCTGACTGGGTAAGTAACTCCTCTATATCTGACTGGGTAAATAACTCCTCTTACCACTACACTATGTCTGACTGGGTAAATAACTCCTCTATATCTGACTGGGTAAATAACTCCTCGTCACTACACTATATCTGACTGGGTAAATAACTCCTCTATATCTGACTGGGTAAATAACTCCTCTATATCTGACTGGGTAAATAACTCCTCTATATCTGACTGGGTAAATAACTCCTCATCACTACACTATATCTGACTGGGTAAATAACTCCTCTATATCTGACTGGGTAAATAACTCCTCTATATCTGACTGGGTAAGTAACTCCTCTATATCTGACTGGGTAAATAACTCCTCTATATCTGACTGGGTAAATAACTCCTCGTCACTACACTATATCTGACTGGGTAAATAACTCCTCTATATCTGACTGGGTAAATAACTCCTCTATATCTGACTGGGTCAATAACTCCTCTACATCTGACTGGGTAAATAACTCCTCTATATCTGACTGGGTAAGTAACTCCTCTATATCTGATTGGGTAAATAACTCCTCTATATCTGACTGGGTAAATAACTCCTCTATATCTGACTGGGTAAATAACTCCTCATCACTACACTATATCTGACTGGGTAAATAACTCCTCTATATCTGACTGGGTAAATAACTCCTCTACATCTGACTGGGTAAATAACTCCTCTTGTCACTACACTATATCTGACTGGGCAAATAACTCCTCTATATCTGACTGGGTAAATAACTCCTCGTCACTACACTATATCTGACTGGGTAAATAACTCCTCTATATCTGACTGGGTAAATAACTCCTCTTACCACTACACTATGTCTGACTGGGTAAATAACTCTTCTATATCTGACTGGGTAAATAACTCCTCGTCACTACACTATATCTGACTGGGTAAATAACTCCTCTATATCTGACTGGGTAAATAACTCCTCTATATCTGACTGGGTCAATAACTCCTCTACATCTGACTGGGTAAGTAACTCCTCTATATCTGATTGGGTAAATAACTCCTCTATATCTGACTGGGTAAATAACTCCTCTATATCTGACTGGGTAAATAACTCCTCGTCACTACACTATATCTGACTGGGTAAATAACTCCTCTATATCTGACTGGGTAAATAACTCCTCTATATCTGACTGGGTAAATAACTCCTCGTCACTACACTATATCTGACTGGGTAAATAACTCCTCTATATCTGACTGGGTAAATAACTGCTCTATATCTGACTGGGTCAATAACTCCTCTACATCTGACTGGGTAAATAACTCCTCTATATCTGACTGGGTAAGTAACTCCTCTATATCTGATTGGGTAAATAACTCCTCTATATCTGACTGGGTAAATAACTCCTCTATATCTGACTGGGTAAATAACTCCTCTACATCTGACTGGGTAAATAACTCCTCTTGTCACTACACTATATCTGACTGGGCAAATAACTCCTCTATATCTGACTGGGTAAATAACTCCTCGTCACTACACTATATCTGACTGGGTAAATAACTCCTCTATATCTGACTGGGTAAATAACTCCTCTTACCACTACACTATGTCTGACTGGGTAAATAACTCTTCTATATCTGACTGGGTAAATAACTCCTCGTCACTACACTATATCTGACTGGGTAAATAACTCCTCTATATCTGACTGGGTAAATAACTCCTCTATATCTGACTGGGTCAATAACTCCTCTACATCTGACTGGGTAAGTAACTCCTCTATATCTGATTGGGTAAATAACTCCTCTATATCTGACTGGGTAAATAACTCCTCTATATCTGACTGGGTAAATAACTCCTCATCACTACACTATATCTGACTGGGTAAATAACTCCTCTATATCTGACTGGGTAAATAACTCCTCTATATCTGACTGGGTAAATAACTCCTCTACATCTGACTGGGTAAATAACTCCTCTTGTCACTACACTATATCTGACTGGGTAAATAACTCCTCTATATCTGACTGGGTAAATAACTCCTCTATATCTGACTGGGTAAATAACTCCTCTATATCTGACTGGGTAAGTAACTCCTCTATATCTGACTGGGTAAATAACTCCTCTATATCTGACTGGGTAAATAACTCCTCGTCACTACACTATATCTGACTGGGTAAATAACTCCTCTATATCTGACTGGGTAAATAACTGCTCTATATCTGACTGGGTCAATAACTCCTCTACATCTGACTGGGTAAATAACTCCTCTATATCTGACTGGGTAAGTAACTCCTCTATATCTGATTGGGTAAATAACTCCTCTATATCTGACTGGGTAAATAACTCCTCTATATCTGACTGGGTAAATAACTCCTCTACATCTGACTGGGTAAATAACTCCTCTTGTCACTACACTATATCTGACTGGGCAAATAACTCCTCTATATCTGACTGGGTAAATAACTCCTCGTCACTACACTATATCTGACTGGGTAAATAACTCCTCTATATCTGACTGGGTAAATAACTCCTCTTACCACTACACTATGTCTGACTGGGTAAATAACTCTTCTATATCTGACTGGGTAAATAACTCCTCGTCACTACACTATATCTGACTGGGTAAATAACTCCTCTATATCTGACTGGGTAAATAACTCCTCTATATCTGACTGGGTCAATAACTCCTCTACATCTGACTGGGTAAGTAACTCCTCTATATCTGATTGGGTAAATAACTCCTCTATATCTGACTGGGTAAATAACTCCTCTATATCTGACTGGGTAAATAACTCCTCATCACTACACTATATCTGACTGGGTAAATAACTCCTCTATATCTGACTGGGTAAATAACTCCTCTATATCTGACTGGGTAAATAACTCCTCTACATCTGACTGGGTAAATAACTCCTCTTGTCACTACACTATATCTGACTGGGTAAATAACTCCTCTATATCTGACTGGGTAAATAACTCCTCTTGTCACTACACTATATCTGACTGGGCAAATAACTCCTCTATATCTGACTGGGTAAATAACTCCTCGTCACTACACTATATCTGACTGGGTAAATAACTCCTCTATATCTGACTGGGTAAATAACTCCTCTATATCTGACTGGGTAAATAACTCCTCATCACTACACTATATCTGACTGGGTAAATAACTCCTCTATATCTGACTGGGTAAATAACTCCTCTATATCTGACTGGGTAAGTAACTCCTCTATATCTGACTGGGTAAATAACTCCTCTATATCTGACTGGGTAAATAACTCCTCGTCACTACACTATATCTGACTGGGTAAATAACTCCTCTATATCTGACTGGGTAAATAACTCCTCTATATCTGACTGGGTAAATAACTCCTCTATATCTGACTGGGTAAATAACTCCTCTTACCACTACACTATGTCTGACTGGGTAAATAACTCCTCTATATCTGACTGGGTAAATAACTCCTCGTCACTACACTATATCTGACTGGGTAAATAACTCCGCTATATCTGACTGGGTAAATAACTCCTCTATATCTGACTGGGTAAATAACTCCTCTATATCTGACTGGGTAATAACTCCTCATCACTACACTATATCTGACTGGGTAAATAACTCCTCTATATCTGACTGGGTAAATAACTCCTCTATATCTGACTGGGTAAGTAACTCCTCTATATCTGACTGGGTAAATAACTCCTCTATATCTGACTGGGTAAATAACTCCTCGTCACTACACTATATCTGACTGGGTAAATAACTCCTCTATATCTGACTGGGTAAATAACTCCTCTATATCTGACTGGGTCAATAACTCCTCTACATCTGACTGGGTAAATAACTCCTCTATATCTGACTGGGTAAGTAACTCCTCTATATCTGACTGGGTAAATAACTCCTCTTACCACTACACTATGTCTGACTGGGTAAATAACTCCTCGTCACTACACTATATCTGACTGGGTAAATAACTCCTCTATATCTGACTGGGTAAATAACTCCTCTATATCTGACTGGGTAAATAACTCCTCTATATCTGACTGGGTAAATAACTCCTCTATATCTGACTGGGTAAATAACTCCTCGTCACTACACTATATCTGACTGGGTAAATAACTCCTCTATATCTGACTGGGTAAATAACTCCTCTATATCTGACTGGGTCAATAACTCCTCTACATCTGACTGGGTAAATAACTCCTCTATATCTGACTGGGTAAGTAACTCCTCTATATCTGACTGGGTAAATAACTCCTCTTACCACTACACTATGTCTGACTGGGTAAATAACTCCTCTATATCTGACTGGGTAAATAACTCCTCGTCACTACACTATATCTGACTGGGTAAATAACTCCTCTATATCTGACTGGGTAAATAACTCCTCTATATCTGACTGGGTAAATAACTCCTCTATATCTGACTGGGTAAATAACTCCTCTATATCTGACTGGGTAAATAACTCCTCATCACTACACTATATCTGACTGGGTAAATAACTCCTCTATATCTGACTGGGTAAATAACTCCTCTATATCTGACTGGGTAAGTAACTCCTCTATATCTGACTGGGTAAATAACTCCTCTATATCTGACTGGGTAAATAACTCCTCGTCACTACACTATATCTGACTGGGTAAATAACTCCTCTATATCTGACTGGGTAAATAACTCCTCTATATCTGACTGGGTAAATAACTCCTCTACATCTGACTGGGTAAATAACTCCTCTTGTCACTACACTATATCTGACTGGGCAAATAACTCCTCTATATCTGACTGGGTAAATAACTCCTCGTCACTACACTATATCTGACTGGGTAAATAACTCCTCTATATCTGACTGGGTAAATAACTCCTCTTACCACTACACTATGTCTGACTGGGTAAATAACTCTTCTATATCTGACTGGGTAAATAACTCCTCGTCACTACACTATATCTGACTGGGTAAATAACTCCTCTATATCTGACTGGGTAAATAACTCCTCTATATCTGACTGGGTCAATAACTCATCTACATCTGACTGGGTAAGTAACTCCTCTATATCTGATTGGGTAAATAACTCCTCTATATCTGACTGGGTAAATAACTCCTCTATATCTGACTGGGTAAATAACTCCTCATCACTACACTATATCTGACTGGGTAAATAACTCCTCTATATCTGACTGGGTAAATAACTCCTCTATATCTGACTGGGTAAATAACTCCTCTACATCTGACTGGGTAAATAACTCCTCTTGTCACTACACTATATCTGACTGGGTAAATAACTCCTCTATATCTGACTGGGTAAATAACTCCTCTTGTCACTACACTATATCTGACTGGGCAAATAACTCCTCTATATCTGACTGGGTAAATAACTCCTCGTCACTACACTATATCTGACTGGGTAAATAAGTCCTCTATATCTGACTGGGTAAATAACTCCTCTATATCTGACTGGGTAAATAACTCCTCATCACTACACTATATCTGACTGGGTAAATAACTCCTCTATATCTGACTGGGTAAATAACTCCTCTATATCTGACTGGGTAAGTAACTCCTCTATATCTGACTGGGTAAATAACTCCTCTATATCTGACTGGGTAAATAACTCCTCGTCACTACACTATATCTGACTGGGTAAATAACTCCTCTATATCTGACTGGGTAAATAACTCCTCTATATCTGACTGGGTAAATAACTCCTCTTACCACTACACTATGTCTGACTGGGTAAATAACTCCTCTATATCTGACTGGGTAAATAACTCCTCGTCACTACACTATATCTGACTGGGTAAATAACTCCGCTATATCTGACTGGGTAAATAACTCCTCTATATCTGACTGGGTAAATAACTCCTCTATATCTGACTGGGTAATAACTCCTCATCACTACACTATATCTGACTGGGTAAATAACTCCTCTATATCTGACTGGGTAAATAACTCCTCTATATCTGACTGGGTAAATAACTCCTCGTCACTACACTATATCTGACTGGATAAATAACTCCTCTATATCTGACTGGGTAAATAACTCCTCTATATCTGACTGGGTCAATAACTCCTCTACATCTGACTGGGTAAATAACTCCTCTATATCTGACTGGGTAAGTAACTCCTCTATATCTGACTGGGTAAATAACTCCTCTTACCACTACACTATGTCTGACTGGGTAAATAACTCCTCTATATCTGACTGGGTAAATAACTCCTCGTCACTACACTATATCTGACTGGGTAAATAACTCCTCTATATCTGACTGGGTAAATAACTCCTCTATATCTGACTGGGTAAATAACTCCTCTATATCTGACTGGGTAAATAACTCCTCTATATCTGACTGGGTAAGTAACTCCTCTATATCTGACTGGGTAAATAACTCCTCTATATCTGACTGGGTAAATAACTCCTCGTCACTACACTATATCTGACTGGGTAAATAACTCCTCTATATCTGACTGGGTAAATAACTCCTCTATATCTGACTGGGTCAATAACTCCTCTACATCTGACTGGGTAAATAACTCCTCTATATCTGACTGGGTAAGTAACTCCTCTATATCTGACTGGGTAAATAACTCCTCTTACCACTACACTATGTCTGACTGGGTAAATAACTCCTCTATATCTGACTGGGTAAATAACTCCTCGTCACTACACTATATCTGACTGGGTAAATAACTCCTCTATATCTGACTGGGTAAATAACTCCTCTATATCTGACTGGGTAAATAACTCCTCTATATCTGACTGGGTAAATAACTCCTCATCACTACACTATATCTGACTGGGTAAATAACTCCTCTATATCTGACTGGGTAAATAACTCCTCTATATCTGACTGGGTAAGTAACTCCTCTATATCTGACTGGGTAAATAACTCCTCTATATCTGACTGGGTAAATAACTCCTCGTCACTACACTATATCTGACTGGGTAAATAACTCCTCTATATCTGACTGGGTAAATAACTCCTCTATATCTGACTGGGTCAATAACTCCTCTACATCTGACTGGGTAAATAACTCCTCTATATCTGACTGGGTAAGTAACTCCTCTATATCTGATTGGGTAAATAACTCCTCTATATCTGACTGGGTAAATAACTCCTCTATATCTGACTGGGTAAATAACTCCTCATCACTACACTATATCTGACTGGGTAAATAACTCCTCTATATCTGACTGGGTAAATAACTCCTCTACATCTGACTGGGTAAATAACTCCTCTTGTCACTACACTATATCTGACTGGGCAAATAACTCCTCTATATCTGACTGGGTAAATAACTCCTCGTCACTACACTATATCTGACTGGGTAAATAACTCCTCTATATCTGACTGGGTAAATAACTCCTCTTACCACTACACTATGTCTGACTGGGTAAATAACTCTTCTATATCTGACTGGGTAAATAACTCCTCGTCACTACACTATATCTGACTGGGTAAATAACTCCTCTATATCTGACTGGGTAAATAACTCCTCTATATCTGACTGGGTCAATAACTCCTCTACATCTGACTGGGTAAGTAACTCCTCTATATCTGATTGGGTAAATAACTCCTCTATATCTGACTGGGTAAATAACTCCTCTATATCTGACTGGGTAAATAACTCCTCGTCACTACACTATATCTGACTGGGTAAATAACTCCTCTATATCTGACTGGGTAAATAACTCCTCTATATCTGACTGGGTAAATAACTCCTCTACATCTGACTGGGTAAATAACTCCTCTTGTCACTACACTATATCTGACTGGGTAAATAACTCCTCTATATCTGACTGGGTAAATAACTCCTCGTCACTACACTATATCTGACTGGGTAAATAACTCCTCTATATCTGACTGGGTAAATAACTCCTCTTACCACTACACTATGTCTGACTGGGTAAATAACTCCTCTATATCTGACTGGGTAAATAACTCCTCGTCACTACACTATATCTGACTGGGTAAATAACTCCTCTATATCTGACTGGGTAAATAACTCCTCTATATCTGACTGGGTAAGTAACTCCTCTATATCTGACTGGGTAAATAACTCCTCGTCACTACACTATATCTGACTGGGTAAATAACTCCTCTATATCTGACTGGGTAAATAACTCCTCTATATCTGACTGGGTAAGTAACTCCTCTATATCTGATTGGGTAAATAACTCCTCTATATCTGACTGGGTAAATAACTCCTCTATATCTGACTGGGTAAATAACTCCTCATCACTACACTATATCTGACTGGGTAAATAACTCCTGTATATCTGACTGGGTAAATAACTCCTCTATATCTGACTGGGTAAATAACTCCTCTACATCTGACTGGGTAAATAACTCCTCTTGTCACTACACTATATCTGACTGGGTAAATAACTCCTCTATATCTGACTGGGTAAATAACTCCTCGTCACTACACTATATCTGACTGGGTAAATAACTCCTCTATATCTGACTGGGTAAATAACTCCTCTATATCTGACTGGGTAAATAACTCCTCTATATCTGACTGGGTAAATAACTCCTCGTCACTACACTATATCTGACTGGGTAAATAACTCCTCTATATCTGACTGGGTAAATAACTCCTCTATATCTGACTGGGTAAGTAACTCCTCTATATCTGACTGGGTAAATAACTCCTCTATATCTGACTGGGTAAATAACTCCTCGTCACTACACTATATCTGACTGGGTAAATAACTCCTCTATATCTGACTGGGTAAATAACTCCTCTATATCTGACTGGGTCAATAACTCCTCTACATCTGACTGGGTAAATAACTCCTCTATATCTGACTGGGTAAGTAACTCCTCTATATCTGATTGGGTAAATAACTCCTCTATATCTGACTGGGTAAATAACTCCTCTATATCTGACTGGGTAAATAACTCTTCATCACTACACTATATCTGACTGGGTAAATAACTCCTCTATATCTGACTGGGTAAATAACTCCTCTATATCTGACTGGGTAAATAACTCCTCTACATCTGACTGGGTAAATAACTCCTCTTGTCACTACACTATATCTGACTGGGTAAATAACTCCTCTATATCTGACTGGGTAAATAACTCCTCGTCACTACACTATATCTGACTGGGTAAATAACTCCTCTATATCTGACTGGGTAAATAACTCCTCTTACCACTACACTATGTCTGACTGGGTAAATAACTCCTCTATATCTGACTGGGTAAATAACTCCTCTATATCTGACTGGGTAAATAACTCCTCTATATCTGACTGGGTAAATAACTCCTCTATATCTGACTGGGTAAATAACTCCTCTATATCTGACTGGGTAAATAACTCCTCTATATCTGACTGGGCAAATAACTCCTCTATATCTGACTGGGTAAATAACTCCTCTATATCTGACTGGGTAAATAACTCCTCTATATCTGACTGGGTAAATAACTCCTCTATATCTGACTGGGTAAATAACTCCTCTATATCTGACTGGGTTAATAACTCCTCTATATCTGACTGGGTAAATAAGACTAGATTAAATCTAAAAAAGAGTGGCAAAATGAACACTGGTGAGTGCGTAGTTGGGATGGCGGATTTACTGATTCATCCAGATGAATTATCTGGCTTTAGTCACACTAATCCTTTACCTCATCCAGTCTCGTCTCAGACCAAATCAGGCCATATCAGAGCGCACAGGGGTGAAGTTTCCCCTACGCACAGATCTAAGATCAGCTTCAGCTTCCCCAATCCTAACCTTAATCATTAGTGGGGGAAATGCATCCTACTCTTACCAGGGCTCCTCTGGGCTCCAAGAAGGCCCAGCAAGCTAGCTAGCCTAACATAAGATTTATTTGAACCATATTCCATTTAAAAAGGCCCAGTTTGCCTAGCTTTACCAAAGATGATCTATTATATTGACAAGATAGCCAAGTGACCGCTCTAACAATGGAAATACATGTCTTCAAAGATGGAAGGCAAGCGGAAGGAGGCAAAATCAGGTGGAACCATTCTAGCCAATGAGAGGTTGGATACGCGTGTGAACAGCAAGCACAACTCCGATACAGAGTTGTTTTTTTCAAAGTTTGTGAAATCCCACATGCGTCCACTTATATCAGTGCATTCGTAACAACCAAACCATTACGTAACATCTATTAGGTCAAATAAGCCTTACGTTGCAAATTAGCAATTATATTTTTTTGTTGACCAAATTCGACACTCTCATTGAGTAAACCCTCTCGCTTCAACCTCTTCCTCTCTGGCCTTACCTAGCCCAGCGCTAACACAAATCATTTTCTACTTAGGTCTAGCTAGCCTAGCTTAAACTAGCCTAACACAAGCCATATTCCACCAAGGTCCAGCTACGTAGCCTAGCCTAGGCTAACACAAATCACATTCCACTTAGGTCCAGCTAGCCTAGCTTAGCCTAACACAAACCATGTAGTTTAGCCTAACACAAAACATATTCAACTTAGGTCCAGATAGCCTAGCCTTGCCTAGCAGAGCGCCGCTAACACAAACTACATTCCATGTAGGTCCTGCTAGCCTAGCAACACAAATAATATCCACTTACTGTAGGTCCTGCTAGCCTAGTTTAGCGCTAACACAAACCATAATCCACTTATCTCCACACCCCTTGTCATTACAGGCAGCATACATATCCCAAGTAGTAGATGCAACATCGCAGAGTGATGGAGGCAGCTATGGAGGCAGGAATGCTGTCTGGAATTAGATGACAATTCCACATTGGCATGTTGCTAGAAAAGTCAACATTCCTGCAGAGCCATGCAGGCAGACAGGAGGATTAGATATAGGTTATGTTATGTGGGCCCAGGCCAGGTCCTCTCAGGTAGGCTGCCTACAGACAGACAGACAGACAGACAGACAGACAGACAGACAGACAGACAGACAGACAGACAGACAGACAGACAGACAGACAGACAGACAGACAGACAGACAGACAGACAGACAGACAGACAGACAGACAGCGGTAGGAAAGTTAATTACTGCTAACACACCTATTCAGACATGGGAAACCTTCTTACTGTATGACTTAAGCTATTCTGCTAACACCCGTTCACAGTAGACGGGGTGGGAAAGCTACTATTCTGCAAATAAACCCATTCGGATAGTGATGGGAAAGCTACTTATTCACTGTAGATAGGGGTGGGCTAGCTACTTACTGTACCTACTGCTAACACACCCACTAGCCTAACTGTAGGAAAGGTTAAGCTACTGCTAACACATAGACTAGCCTAACTGTATATAAGGCTAAGCTACTTAGCTACTGCTAACACACCCATTCAGATAGATGGCTAGTGTAGATAGTGGTGGGTAAGCTACTTATTGGGCTTACAAACACACCCATTCAGATAAGAGTGAAAAATCGTCTTACTGTGTCTAACTTAAGATGTCTGCAAACACACCCATTCATGGGAAACATTACATTTTCCATTTCCATTTTAGTCATTTAGCAGACGTTCTTATCCAGAGCGACTTACAGTAGTGAATGCATACATTTCCTTTCAAGCTTTATTTCAAGCCTTACTCTACAACATACTGATACAGTACTATGCAAACAAACCTATTCAGATAGATGTGAAATCTTACCGCACAACACAAGATAATCTGCAAACAAAGTTATTCAGATAGATGTGAAATCTTACCGCACAACACAAGATAACCTGCAAACAAACCTATTCAGAAGGCAATCATGGGAAATCTACTCCTTGTCCTGTCCATACAGCAGGCTGGAAACTTTCACACGTAGACAACTGATGAAGGCTGTTGTTGGTTGGATAACAACACTTCTTTCTGTTTTATGTCATTGTTGTTTTGTGTTGGTCTAAACAACTCATTCTCAAAAAGATAAAAAATATTGTGTAATTGAATGACAGGGACTATAATGTTACACCTGTAGCAGTGACAGAGATGTACCTAATGCTGGAAAACAACAGGAAAATAGTTAGACGTGCCCTCCTCTGTGATTCAGACTTCCTGTAGTAGCTCACTGGATCTGGTACAGCCCTGTGTTTTTACCACAGACCAGTCAGACCGTACGTACTGCTAAAGTCCTCCCTGAGACCCCCTGAAAATGACTTCTGCACGCACACACACACACACACACACACACACACACACACACACACACACACACACACACACACACACACACACACACACACACACACACACACACACACACACACACACACACACACACACACACACACACACACACACACACACACACACACACACACACACACACACGGGCATTCCTGTGCCATATCAGAAAGTTGCATAGAAATACGAATCACTGATATATTTTGCTCATGTCTTATAATTTACTTGATCAAATTAATGAGTTTTCTAATACGTTCAATACATTTAGCTGATTTCCTACAAAGTTCAATAAATGTTTTAATATTGTTGAATTCTGTTTTAAGAGAGAGTGAGAGTAGGAGAGAGAGAGAGAGATTGAGAGGGATAGAAGGGGAGAGAGAGTGAGGGAGAGAGAGAGACATCGAGAGGGAAAGAAGGGGAGAGAGAATGAGGGAGAGAGAGAGACATCGAGAGGGAAAGAAGGGGAGAGAGAGTGAGGGAGAGAGAGACATCGAGAGGGAAAGAAGGGGAGAGAGAGTGAGGGAGAGAGACATCGAGAGGGAAAGAAGGGGAGAGAGAGTGAGTAAGAGTAAGAGAAAGTGGACTTCCACTCCAAACTAGAAATATCTTCTCCTTCTGGTAGATTCAACAGTGTGAGACTCCTTTTCTAGGAAGTGTTCTACATCGCTAGCCAGCACCTCCCCTAACTAGGTGTTCTACTCTGCTAGCCAGCACCTCCACTAACCAGGTGTTCTACACCGCTAGCCAGCACCTCCCCTAACCAGGTGTTCTACTCTGCTAGCCAGTACCTCCCCTAACCAGGTGTTCTACTCTGCTAGCCAGCACCTCCCCTAACCAGGTGTTCTACTCTGCTAGCCAGCACCTCCCCTAACCAGGTGTTCTACACCGCTAGCCAGCACCTCCCCTAACCAGGTGTTCTACACCGCTAGCCAGCACCTCCCCTAACCAGGTGTTCTACACCGCTAGCCAGCACCTCCCCTAACCAGGTGTTCTACACCGCTAGCCAGTACCTCCCCTAACCAGGTGTTCTACTCTGCTAGCCAGCACCTCCCCTAACCAGGTGTTCTACTCTGCTAGCCAGCACCTCCCCTAACCAGGTGTTCTACACCGCTAGCCAGCACCTCCCCTAACCAGGTGTTCTACAGCGCTAGCCAGCACCTCCCCTAACCAGGTGTTCTACACCGCTAGCCAGCACCTCCCCTAACCAGGTGTTCTACTCCGCTAGCCAGCACCTCCCCTAACCAGGTGTTCTACACCGCTAGCCAGCACCTCCCCTAACCAGGTGTTCTACACCGCTAGCCAGCACCTCCCCTAACCAGGTGTTCTACACCGCTAGCCAGCACCTCCCCTAACCAGGTGTTCTACACCGCTAGCCAGCACCTCCCCTAACCAGGTGTTCTACACCGCTAGCCAGCACCTCCCCTAACCAGGTGTTCTACACCGCTAGCCAGCACCTCCCCTAACCAGGTGTTCTACTCTGCTAGCCAGTACCTCCCCTAACCAGGTGTTCTACTCTGCTAGCCAGCACCTCCCCTAACCAGGTGTTCTACTCTGCTAGCCAGCACCTCCCCTAACCAGGTGTTCTACACCGCTAGCCAGCACCTCCCCTAACCAGGTGTTCTACACCGCTAGCCAGCACCTCCCCTAACCAGGTGTTCTACTCCGCTAGCCAGCACCTCCCCTAACCAGGTGTTCTACACCGCTAGCCAGCACCTCCCCTAACCAGGTGTTCTACACCGCTAGCCAGTAACTCCCCTAACCAGGTGTTCTACTCTGCTAGCCAGCACCTCCCCTAACCAGGTGTTCTACACCGCTAGCCAGCACCTCCCCTAACCAGGTGTTCTACACCGCTAGCCAGTAACTCCCCTAACCAGGTGTTCTACTCTGCTAGCCAGCACCTCCCCTAACCAGGTGTTCTACTCTGCTAGCCAGCACCTCCTCTAACCAGGTGTTCTACTCTGCTAGCCAGCACCTCCCCTAACCAGGTGTTCTACTCTGCTAGCCAGCACCTCCCCTAACCAGGTGTTCTACACTGCTAGCCAGCACCTCTCCTAAACAGGTGTTCTACTCTGCTAGCCAGCACCTCCTCTAACCAGGTGTTCTACTCTGCTAGCCAGCACCTCCTCTAACCAGGTGTTCTACTCTGCGAGCCAGCACCTCCTCTAACCATGTCAACAAAGACACGTCTTACACACTAAGGCTAAACATATTACATGGTTTATTGTGTCTGTGCTGACAAAGGGTCTCTATAGTATAAACTATCGCAAATAGTGTGAGTCAATACTATGGGATGGATCAAATCAACCTGCTTCAGCAACGTCTGGGTCCCAAAAAGCACCCTCTTCCTTATATACAGTATATACTGCAGGTAATAAGGAGCCATTTGGGACGCACCCTTAGTTAGTTGTGAACACGACACACGTCTTACTCTGAACACTTGGAGGAGAGGTTACTTACTCTGAACACTTAGAGGATAGGTTACTTACTCTGAACACTTGGAGGAGAGGTTATTTACTCTGAACACTTATAGGAGAGGTTATTTACTCTGAACACTTAGAGGAGAGGTTACTTCCTCTGAACACGTAGAGGAGAGGTTATTTACTCAACACTTAGAGGAGAGGTTACTTCCTCTGAACACTTAGAGGAGAGCTAATTTACTCTGAACACTTATATGAGATGTTATTTACTCTGAACACTTAGAGGAGAGTTTACTTCCTCTGAACACTTAGAGGAAAGGTTATTTACTCTGAACACTTAGAGGAGAGATTATTTGCTCTGAACACTTAGAGGAGAGGTTACTGGGTATTTCTTATTGAGTGCTCTGGAAGAATGAACAATCTAAGAAAACTAAAACATAAGGACTCCAGGAAATAAAATCACCTACAGTGAAAGTTACAAAAATTCCTTCTCCCTCCCCTCTCTCGCTGGGTCTCTCTCTCTCCTCCCTTCATCCCTCTCTCTATATTATCCCCCTCACCCCCTCGCTCTCTCTCTGCCCCCTCTCTCTTCCTCCTCTCTCTCCCTCCATCTCTCTCTCTCGTCACCTCACTACTGGATAGTTTAACACTAGACAAAGGAGAGAGCAGAGTTTGAGAGATGTGGTATAATGAGCCATTGACCATCGGTCAGAGAACGTCGGCCTTGCGGTGAAGTCATACACACACACGCACGCGCAAGCATGCCCACACGCACGAATACACACACACACACACAGGCATACACACACACACACACACTCACTCATATATAATGTGCATTGTTCATTATAGTATGTCCATAGTGGTTGATGTTTGGCTCTGTTGCCTAGACAACACCAGGGTACGCCACACACAAAGCGCCCATTAACAGTTTTTTTTCTTCTGTTTGAATGTTTGAAAGAGGGATTGTTGTCTTAAAGACACTCAATCATTTTCAAATGGGAGATTATAGGCCTTGTTGTTATGGGGAAAAGCACAACGTTGACAGTTTCCAATCTGATCAGGACATTCAACAGAGGTATCAATAGGAACTGTACCTCAGTTCTCAGTCTGATCAGGGCATTCAACAGAGGTATCAATAGGAACTGTACCTCAGTTCTCAGTCTGATCAGGACATTCAACAGAGGTATCAATAGGATCTGTACCTCAAGATGATCTTCGTATAACCTCATTGGTCCAAACTGCACCTGGGTAAATGTGTTCTGAAACAAAAGGAAGGAGAATGTTTAGACAAACAATAGTTACACAGAACAGGCCTCAAAACACATCATAGTCCTGACTGACCTTCTGAACTAGGTCCTCAAATACCTAGAGAGAAAAATAAATAATTGAAACTCTGATGAGAGAGTAAAGAGAGATAGAAAGAGAGAGAAAGAGAGAGAGACAGAGATTAAAGAGAGATAGAGAGGAGAGAGAAAGAGAGAGTAAAGAGAGATAGAGATAGAGACAAAGAGTAAAGAGAGATAGAGAGAGTAAAGAAAGAAAGAGAGAGTAGAGAGAGAGATAGAGAGAGAGTAAAGAAAGGGAGCGAGAGAGAGATAGAGAGACATCAGCACCACAGGTAACTTGCACAGAGCTGTGAATGATGTGAGAGACAAGGCAATTAGGGCATTCTATCCCATCAAAAGGAACATAAAATTCAACATACCAATTAGGATCTGGCTAAAAATACCTGAATCAGTTATAGAACCCATTGCCCTTTACGGTTGTGAAGTCTGGGGTCCACTCACCAACCAAGAATTCACAAAATGGGACAAACACCAAATTGAGACTCTGCATGCAGAATTCTGCAAAAATATCCTCTGTGTACAACGTAAAACACCGAATAATGCATGCAGAGCAGAATTAGGCTGATACCTGCGAATGATCAAAATCCAGAAAAGAGACGTTAAATTCTACAACCACCTAAAAGGAAGTGATTCCAAAACCTTCCATAACAAAGCCATCACCTACAGAGAGATGAACCTGGAGAAGAATCCCCTAAGCAAGCTGGTCCTGGGGCTCTGTTCACAAACATAAACACACCCCACAGAGCCCCAGGACAGCAACACAATTAGACCCAACCAAATCATGAGAAAACAAAAAGATAATTACTTGACACATTGGAAAGAATTAACAAAAGAACTGAGCAAACTAGAATGCTATTTGGCCCTAAACAGAGACTACACAGTGGCAGAATACCTGACCACTGTGACTGACCCAAGGTTAAGGAATGCTTTGAATATGTACAGACTCAGTGAGCATGGCCTTGCTATTGAGGAAGGTCGCCGTAGGCAGACCTGGCTCTCAAGAGAAGATAGGCTATGTGCACACTGCCCACAAAATGAGGTGGAAACTGAGCAGCACTTCCTAACCTCCTGCCAAGTGTATGACCATATTAGAGACACATATTTCCCTCAGATTACACAGACCCACAAAGAATTTGAAAACAAACCCAATTTTGATAAACTCCCATAACTACTGGGTGAAATACCACAGTGTGCCATCACAGCAGCAAGATTTGTGACCTGTTGCCACAAGAAAAGGGCAACCAGAGAAGAACAAACACCATTGTAAATACAACCCATATTTATGTTTATTTATTTTCCCTTTTGTACTTTCACTATTTGCACATCAGTACAACACTGTATATAGACATAATATGACATTTGTAATGTCTTTATTCTTTTGGAACTTCTATGAGTGTAATGTTTACTGTTCATTTTTATTGTTTATTTCACTTTTGTTTATTATCTATTTCACGTGCTTTGGCAATGTTAACATATGTTTCCCATGCCAATAAAGCCCCTTGAATTGAAATTGAATTGAGAGAGAAAGACAGAGAGCGAGACAGAGACAGCGAGAGAGAGACAGAAAGAGAGACTGAGAGTAAAGAGAGAGAGAGAAAAAGCGAGAGAGAGAATGAGAGAGTAAAGAAAGCTAGAGAGAGAGAGGGAGGGAGAGAGAGAGTGAGTATTTTCTCTCTATTCTTCTGTCTGCAAATAATTTAGCTTCCTTCCTGCTAAGTGGCAGCCCACCTCATGCAGGGGTTAAGTAACCATGGTAACCAAGCCCCTTGCGAGCCGCCATCCCTCTAGAATTCCTCTCATTTCTTCCAGTAAACAATCTGTGCACGTGAGACACACACACACACAGAAACACACACACACATCTCTGAAACACACACAGAGACACAGGTGAAGATGAATTAGTGAAAACATGGCGTGTGGGCAGCTTTAAATCACTTTGTTTTTGGTAAAAGGTAAGCTGTCAGGAAAACAGAGAGGCACAGGGAAAGATGATTAGAGCCAGGTAGTATTGACGTCACAGAGGAGAGAAGAGTCACTAGGTCCTGGCTGACTGGCTGACTGACTGGCTGACTGGCTGACTGCTGTAAAGTCTACCAAGAATCCCAATGACATCACAGACGGGTTGCTACAGTGTTGATGCATTCTGTGATAATCTGTTCTTTCTCAGGGAGAGAGGGAGAAACAGAGGAGGAGAGGGTCGGAGGCAAGAGGAAAGGAGAGAAGGATGGTGGGAGAGAGGAGAGAAGGATGGAGAGAGGGAGGAACAGAGGAGGAGAGGGTCGGAGGCAAGGGGAAAGGAGAGAGGAGAGAAGGATGGAGAGAGAGAGGAGAGAAGGATGGAGGGAGAGAGGACAGAAGGATGGAGAGAGGTGAGAAGGATGGAGGGAGAGAGGCGAGAAGGATGGAGGGAGAGAGGAGAGAAGGATGGAGGGAGAGAGGAGAGAAGGATGGGGGGAGAGAGGAGAGAAGGATGGAGGGAGAGGAGAGAAGGATGGAGGGAGAGAGGAGAGGATGGAGAGAGAGAGGAGAGAAGGATGGAGGGAGAGAGGAGAGAAGGATGGAGGGAGAGGGGAGAGAAGGATGGAGGGAGAGAGGAGAGAAGGATGGAGGGAGAGAGGAGAGAAGGATGGAGAGAGGCGAGAAGGATGGAGGGAGAGAGGAGAGAAGGATGGAGGGAGAGAGCAGAGAAGGATGGAGGGAGAGAGGAGAGAAGGATGGAGAGAGAGGAGAGAAGGATGGAGGGAGAGAGGAGAGAAGGATGGCGAGAGGCGAGAAGGATGGAGGGAGAGAGGAGAGAAGGATGGAGGGAGAGAGCAGAGAAGGATGGAGGGAGAGAGGAGAGAAGGATGGAGAGAGAGGAGAGAAGGATGGAGGGAGAGAGGAGAGAAGGATGGCGAGAGAGAGGAGAGAAGGATGGAGGGAGAGAGGAGAGAAGGATGGAGGGAGAGAGGAGAGAAGGATGGAGGGAGAGAGGAGAGAAGGATGGAGGGAGAGGGGAGAGAAGGATGGAGAGAGAGAGGAGAGAAGGATGGAGAGAGAGAGGAGAGAAGGATGGAGAGAGAGAGGAGAGGATGGAGAGAGAGGAGAGAAGGATGGAGAGAGAGAGGAGAGGATGGAGAGACAGGAGAGAAGGATGGAGAGAGAGAGGAGAGGAGGATGGAGGGAGAGAGAAGAGAAGGATGGAGAGAGAGAGGAGAGAAGGATGAGAGAGAGAGGAGAGGATGGAGAGAGAGGAGAGAAGGATGGAGAGAGAGAGGAGAGAAGGATGGAGAGAGAGAGGAGAGAAAGATGGAGAGAGAGAGGAGAGAAGGATGGGAGAGAGAGGAGAGGAGAGGATGGAGAGAGAGGAGAGAAGGATGGAGAGAGAGAGGAGAGAAGGATGGAGAGAGAGAGAGGAGAGCATCGAGAGAGAGGAGAGAAGGATGGAGAGAGAGAGGAGAGAAGGATGGAGAGAGAGAGGAGAGAAAGATGGAGAGAGAGAGGAGAGAAGGGTGAGAGAGAGAGGAGAGGATGGAGAGAGAGGAGAGAAGGATGGAGAGAGAGAGGAGAGAAGGATGGAGAGAGAGAGAGGAGAGCATGGAGAGAGAGGAGAGAAGGATGGAGAGAGAGAGGAGAAGTTTCCCCTCGTGTGCAGACCAGCTCAGTCTAGAACAGGTGACAGGTCATGACGACAGTAAGGTCAGAGAGTGCTGTAATGTACTGTGACCTCATGACATGTTGTCTCTAAAGGTCAACATATAGAATGTAAACCAACAGTGCATTTCAACTGCCAGAACTGGTTCTGATGACTTTAGACATGTCCGCTCTAATCAACTGATTGCTGGAGTTCTCCAATCCCACATGCCACTTCCTATGGACCAGGAACAAGAAGGAATGCAATGCTTCTCCCTCCTGTAGAAATACTACTGGAAAACTAAATCAGGGGACATGGACCCACACGGACCCATACACACACACACACACACGGACACACACACAGACACACACACGGACACACACACACAGTCACGCTTGGGAGTTGTGTTGGGGTCAGAGCTCTGACGTACAGAGTTTTGCCATGGGCTCTAGTAGAGGAGCAGAACACAATGCTGTGGCTGGGTGGAGAGAGATGGAGAGAGAGAGGGAAGGAGGGAGGGAGAGAGGTGGGGAGAGAGAGAGAGAGAGAGGGATGGAGAGAGGGATGAGAGAGAGAGAGGGATGGAGAGGGAGGGAGGGAGGGAGGGAGAGAGGGAGAGAGAGAGGGATGGAGAGAGGTGGGGAGAGAGGGATGGATAGAGGGGGGAGAGAGGGGTGGAATAGAGGTGGAGAGAGAGAGATGAGAAGAGGGAGGGAGAGAGGGATGGATAAAGGGAGGGAGAGAGATGGGAAGAGGGAGGGAGAGAGTGATGGGAAGAGGGGGGAAGAGAAGGATGGAATAGAGGGAGGGAGAGAGAGATGGGAAAAGGGAGGGAGAGAGGGATGGAATAGAGGGAGGGAGAGAGAGATGGGCAAAGGGAGGGAGAGAGGGATGGAATAGAGGGAGGGAGAGAGAGATGGGCAAAGGGAGGGAGAGAGGGATGGAATAGAGGTTTCCCACTAATTGATACTGACAGAGACAGCACAGCGACAGGCGGTCAGGGTTGTGTAGCTGGAATAGACTCTCTAATTGATGCTGACAGAGACAGCACAACGACAGGCAGGCAGGGTTGTGTAACTGGAATAGCCTCTCTAATTGATACTGACAGAGACAGCACAACGACAGGCGGTCAGGGTTGTGTAGCTGGAATAGACTCTCTAATTGATACTGACAGAGACAGCACAACGACAGGCAGGCAGGGTTGTGTAACTGGAATAGCCTCTCTAATTGATACTGACAGAGACAGCACAACGACAGGCGGACAGGGTTGTGTAGCTGGAATAGACTCTCTAATTGATACTGACAGAGACAGCACAACGACAGGCGGACAGGGTTGTGTAACTGGAATAGACTCTCTAATTGATGCTGACAGAGACAGCACAAGGACAGGCAGGCAGGGTTGTGTAACTGGAATAAACTCTCTAATTGATACTGACAGAGACAGCACAACGACAGGCAGGCAGGGTTGTGTAACTGGAATAGACTCTCTAATTGATACTGACAGAGACAGCACAGCGACAGGCGGTCAGGGTTGTGTAGCTGGAATAGACTCTCTAATTGATGCTGACAGAGACAGCACAACGACAGGCAGGCAGGGTTGTGTAACTGGAATAGCCTCTCTAATTGATGCTGACAGAGACAGCACAATGACAGGCGGTCAGGGTTGTGTAACTGGAATAGCCTCTCTAATTGATGCTGACAGAGACAGCACAACGACAGGCAGGCAGGGTTGTGTAACTGGAATAGACTCTCTAATTGATGCTGACAGAGACAGCACAACGACAGGCGGTCAGGGTTGTGTAACTGGAATAGCCAGTGTTAGACACACATCAAGCTGGCACCTAAGCAGGGCCAGACAACACTGGGCTAGTGAGGGAGCATGGCCAGCCACTATGGTGTGTGTTCTCTGTTTCTCTCCCTCCTGTTCTGTACCAGTCACACACACACACACGCACGCACGCACGCACGCACGCACGCACGCACGCACACACACACACACACACACACACACACACACACACACACACACACACACACACACACACACACACACACACACACACACACACACACACACACACACACACACGGGCCTAATTTGCACAGGGTTCATGAGCAGCTAAAAGTAAGTGACAGCTCCGTTGAGCTGGTGAGAGAGCGAGAGAGAGAGAGAGAGGGGGGAGAGAAGGGGGAGAGAGGAGAGAGAGAGGGGAGAGAGGGGGGAGAGAGGAGAGAGAGGAGAGACGGGAGAGAGAGAGAGAGGGGGGAGAGAGGAGAGAGAGGAGAGACGGGAGAGAGAGAGAGGGGGGAGAGAGGAGACAGAGGAGAGACGGGAGAGAGAGAGAGGGGGGGATAGAGGAGAGAGAGGAGAGACGGGAGAGAGAGAGGGGGGGAGAGAGGAGAGGAGAGAGAGGAGAGACGGGAGAGAGAGAGAGGGGGGAGAGAGGAGAGAGAGGAGAGACGGGAGAGAGAGAGAGGGGGGAGAGAGGAGAGAGAGGAGAGACGGGAGAGAGAGAGAGGGGGGAGAGAGGAGAGAGAGAGGAGAGACGGGAGAGAGAGAGAGGGGGGGAGAGAGGAGAGAGAGGAGAGACGGGAGAGAGAGAGGGGGGAGAGAGGAGAGACGGGAGAGAGAGACGGGGGAGAGAGGAGAGAGAGGAGAGAAGGAAGAGAGAGAGAGAGGAGGGGAGAGAGAGCGCGACATATTCCTCAACGTTTACAGACATATTCAACCTCTCCCTATCCCAGTCTGCTGTCCCCACATGCTTCAAGATGGCCACCATTGTTCCTGTACACAGGAAGGCAAAGATAACTGAACTAAATGACTACCGCCCCGTAGCACTCACTTCTGTCATCATGTGCTTTGAGAGACTAGTCAAGGATCATTTCACCTCCACCTTACCGGCCACCCTAGACCCACTTCAGTTTGCATACCGCCCCAACAGGTCCACAGACGATGCAATCGCCATCACACTGCACACTGCCCTATCCCATCTGGACAAGAGGAATACCTATGTAAGAATGCTGTTCATTGACTACAGCTCAGCATTCAACACCATAGTACCCTCCAAGCTCATCATCAAGCTGGAGGCCCTGGGTCTCAACCCCACCCTGTGCAACTGGGTCCTGGACTTCCTGATGGGCCGCCCCCAGGTGGTGAATGTAGGAAACAACATCCCCACTTCGATGATCCTCAACACTGGGGCCCCACAAGGGTGCGTGCTCAGCCCTCTCCTGTACTCCCTGTTCACCCATGACTGCGTGGCCATACACGCCTCCAACTCAATCATCAAGTTTGCAGACAACACTACAGTGGTAGGCTTGATTACCAACAACGACGAGACGGCCTACAGGGAGGAGTGTGGTGTCAGGAAAACATCCTCTCACTCAACGTCAACAAAACAAAGGCGATGATCATGGACTTCAGCAGAGGGAGCACCCCCCTATCCACATCGACGGGACAGCAGTGGAGAAGGTGAAAAGATTTAAGTTCCTCTGCGTACACATCACTGACAACCTGAAATGGTCCACTCTCACAGACAGTGTTGTGAAGAAGGAGTAACAGTGCATCTTCAATCTCAGGAGGCTGAAGAAATGTGGCTTGTCACCTAAAACCCTCACAAACTTTTACAGATGCACAATTGACAGCATCCTGTTGGGCTGTATCACAGCCTGGTACGGCAACTGCACCGCCCACAACCGCAAGGCTCTCCAGAGGGTAGTGAGGTCTGCACAACGCATCACCAGGGGCAAACTACCTGCCCTCCATGACATCTACAGCACCCGAGTCACTGTCTGTTCACACCATTATCATCCAGAAGGCCAGGTCAGTACAGCTGCATCAAAGCTTGGACAGAGAGAATGAAAAACAGCTTCTATCTGAAGGCCATCAGAATGTTAAACAGCCATCACTAACACAGAGAGGCTGCTGCCTACATACAGACTCAAATCATTGGCCATTTTAATAAATTAATCACTAGTCATTTTAATAATGTTTACATATCTTACATTACTCATATCATATGTATATACTGTATTTTATACCATCTATTGCACCTTGCCTATGCCGTTCGGCCATCGCTCATCCATATATTTATATGTACATATTCTTATTCCATCCCTTTAGATTGTGTGTATAAGGTAGTTGTTGTGGAATTGTTAGATTACTTGTTAGATATTACTGCACTGTCGGGACTAGAAGCACAAGCATTTCACTACACTCTCATTAACATCTGTTAACCATGTGTATGTGACCAATAACATCTGTAAACCATGTGTATGTGACCAATAACATCTGTTAACCATGTGTATGTGACCAATAACGTCTGTTAACCATGTGTATGTGACCAATAACATCTGTTAACCATGTGTATGTGACCAATAACATCTGTTAACCATGTGTATGTGACCAATAACATCTGCTAACCATGTGTATGTGACCAATAACATCTGCTAACCATGTGTATGTGACCAATAACATCTGTATGTGACCAATAACATCTGCTAACCATGTGTATGTGACCAATAACATCTGCTAACCATGTGTATGTGACCAATAACATCTGTTAACCATGTGTATGTGACCAATAACATCTGCTAACCATGTGTATGTGACCAATAACATCTGTTAACCATGTGTATGTGACCAATAACATCTGCTAACCATGTGTATGTGACCAATAACATCTGTTAACCATGTGTATGTGACCAATAACGTCTGTTAACCATGTGTATGTGACCAATAACATCTGTTAACCATGTGTATGTGACCAATAACATCTGTTAACCATGTGTATGTGACCAATAACATCTGCTAACCATGTGTATGTGACCAATAACATCTGCTAACCATGTGTATGTGACCAATAACATCTGTATGTGACCAATAACATCTGCTAACCATGTGTATGTGACCAATAACATCTGCTAACCATGTGTATGTGACCAATAACATCTGTTAACCATGTGTATGTGACCAATAACATCTGCTAACCATGTGTATGTGACCAATAACATCTGTTAACCATGTGTATGTGACCAATAACATCTGCTAACCATGTGTATGTGACCAATAACATCTGTTAACCATGTGTATGTGACCAATAACATCTGCTAACCATGTGTATGTGACCAATAACATCTGCTAACCATGGGTATGTGACCAATAACATCTGATTTGAATGCTGAAGGGCGGCCTGAGTGAAAACAAACAGACAGTGAAGTTGAAAGTCCAGGGGCTGAAAATGATCTGAACATCCACAATAAACACCATGCAATAAGGAACATAAACACATAAAAGATAGCCGAAGAACAACAACATAACTGACATTCATACATATAAAATATCCTTTTAGTTTCAGAAAACAAACATTTTGAATTTGAGGTCCTGAATTATTTCCATAGTATCAAACAATCTCACTTCTGTGAGACAGATTATATCCCATTTCTACAAAGGCAAAAACCTAAAAGAAAAACCAGTCAATCGTACAGTACTGTCAGTAGTCCTATACACTAAGCAGTATATAGAAGTAGTGCAGACAGTGAAGTTAGTGTCTATACACTACAGTCAGTCAGCCAGCCAGCCGGACTTTACTATGAGACGACCATCAGTCAGTCAGTCAGAGTGGTGTTTCTCTACTCCAGTCAGTCAGTCAGAGTGGTGTTTCTCTACTCCAGTCAGTCAGTCAGTCAGAGCGGTGTTTCTCTACTCCAGTCAGTCAGTCAGAGCGGTGTTTCTCTACTCCAGTCAGTCAGTCAGAGTGGTGTTTCTCTACTCCAGTCAGTCATTCAGAGTGGTGTTTCTCTACTCCAGTCAGTCAGAGCGGTGTTTCTCTACTCCAGTCAGTCAGAGTGGTGTTTCTCTACTCCAGTCAGTCATTCAGAGTGGTGTTTCTCTACTCCAGTCAGTCAGAGCGGTGTTTCTCTACTCCAGTCAGTCAGAGTGGTGTTTCTCTACTCCAGTCAGTCAGTCAGAGCGGTGTTTCTCTACTCCAGTCAGTCAGAGCGGTGTTTCTCTACTCCAGTCAGTCAGTCAGAGCTGTGTTTCTCTACTCCAGTCAGTCAGAGCGGTGTTTCTCTACTCCAGTCAGTCAGTCAGAGCGGTGTTTCTCTACTCCAGTCAGTCAGAGTGGTGTTTCTCTACTCCAGTCAGTCAGTCAGAGCGGTGTTTCTCTACTCCAGTCAGTAGGTCAGAGTGGTGTTTCTCTACTCCAGTCAGTCAGTCAGAGTGGTGTTTCTCTACTCCAGTCAGTCAGAGTGGTGTTTCTCTACTCCAGTCAGTCAGAGCGGTGTTTCTCTACTCCAGTCAGTCAGAGTGGTGTTTCTCTACTACAGTCAGTCAGAGTGGTGTTTCTCTACTCCAGTCAGTCAGAGTGGTGTTTCTCTACTCCAGTCAGTCAGTCAGAGCTGTGTTTCTCTACTCCAGTCAGTCAGTCAGAGTGGTGTTTCTCTACTCCAGTCAGTCAGTCAGAGCGGTGTTTCTCTACTCCAGTCAGTCAGTCAGTCAGAGTGGTGTTTCTCTACTCCAGTCAGTCAGAGTGGTGTTTCTCTACTCCAGTCAGTCATTCAGAGTGGTGTTTCTCTACTCCAGTCAGTCAGTCAGAGTGGTGTTTCTCTACTCCAGTCAGTCAGTCAGAGTGGTGTTTCTCTACTCCAGTCAGTCAGTCAGAGCGGTGTTTCTCTGCTCCAGTCAGTCAGTCAGAGTGGTGTTTCTCTACTTCAGTCAGTCAGAGTGGTGTTTCTCTACTCCAGTCAGTCAGAGTGGTGATTCTCTACTCCAGTCAGTCAGTCAGTCAGAGTGGTGTTTCTCTACTCCAGTCAGTCAGTCAGAGTGGTGTTTCTCTACTCCAGTCAGTCAGTCAGAGTGGTGTTTCTCTACTCCAGTCAGTCAGTCAGTCAGAGCGGTGTTTCTCTACTCCAGTCAGTCAGTCAGAGCGGTGTTTCTCTACTCCAGTCAGTCAGTCAGAGTGGTGTTTCTCTACTCCAGTCAGTCATTCAGAGTGGTGTTTCTCTACTCCAGTCAGTCAGAGCGGTGTTTCTCTACTCCAGTCAGTCAGAGTGGTGTTTCTCTACTCCAGTCAGTCATTCAGAGTGGTGTTTCTCTACTCCAGTCAGTCAGAGCGGTGTTTCTCTACTCCAGTCAGTCAGAGTGGTGTTTCTCTACTCCAGTCAGTCAGTCAGAGCGGTGTTTCTCTACTCCAGTCAGTCAGAGCGGTGTTTCTCTACTCCAGTCAGTCAGTCAGAGCTGTGTTTCTCTACTCCAGTCAGTCAGAGCGGTGTTTCTCTACTCCAGTCAGTCAGTCAGAGCGGTGTTTCTCTACTCCAGTCAGTCAGAGTGGTGTTTCTCTACTCCAGTCAGTCAGTCAGAGCGGTGTTTCTCTACTCCAGTCAGTAGGTCAGAGTGGTGTTTCTCTACTCCAGTCAGTCAGTCAGAGTGGTGTTTCTCTACTCCAGTCAGTCAGAGTGGTGTTTCTCTACTCCAGTCAGTCAGAGCGGTGTTTCTCTACTCCAGTCAGTCAGAGTGGTGTTTCTCTACTACAGTCAGTCAGAGTGGTGTTTCTCTACTCCAGTCAGTCAGAGTGGTGTTTCTCTACTCCAGTCAGTCAGTCAGAGCTGTGTTTCTCTACTCCAGTCAGTCAGTCAGAGTGGTGTTTCTCTACTCCAGTCAGTCAGTCAGAGCGGTGTTTCTCTACTCCAGTCAGTCAGTCAGTCAGAGTGGTGTTTCTCTACTCCAGTCAGTCAGAGTGGTGTTTCTCTACTCCAGTCAGTCATTCAGAGTGGTGTTTCTCTACTCCAGTCAGTCAGTCAGAGTGGTGTTTCTCTACTCCAGTCAGTCAGTCAGAGTGGTGTTTCTCTACTCCAGTCAGTCAGTCAGAGCGGTGTTTCTCTGCTCCAGTCAGTCAGTCAGAGTGGTGTTTCTCTACTTCAGTCAGTCAGAGTGGTGTTTCTCTACTCCAGTCAGTCAGAGTGGTGATTCTCTACTCCAGTCAGTCAGTCAGTCAGAGTGGTGTTTCTCTACTCCAGTCAGTCAGTCAGAGTGGTGTTTCTCTACTCCAGTCAGTCAGTCAGAGCGGTGTTTCTCTACTCCAGTCAGTCAGTCAGAGTGGTGTTTCTCTACTCCAGTCAGTCAGTCAGAGCGGTGTTTCTCTACTCCAGTCAGTCAGAGCGGTGTTTCTCTACTCCAGTCAGTCAGAGTGGTGTTTCTCTACTCCAGTCAGTCAGTCAGTCAGTCAGAGCGGTGTTTCTCTACTCCAGTCAGTCAGTCAGAGCGGTGTTTCTCTACTCCAGTCAGTCAGTCAGAGTGGTGTTTCTCTACTCCAGTCAGTCATTCAGAGTGGTGTTTCTCTACTCCAGTCAGTCAGAGCGGTGTTTCTCTACTCCAGTCAGTCAGAGTGGTGTTTCTCTACTCCAGTCAGTCAGAGCGGTGTTTCTCTACTCCAGTCAGTCAGAGCGGTGTTTCTCTACTCCAGTCAGTCAGTCAGAGCTGTGTTTCTCTACTCCAGTCAGTCAGAGTGGTGTTTCTCTACTCCAGTCAGTCAGTCAGAGCGGTGTTTCTCTACTCCAGTCAGTCAGAGTGGTGTTTCTCTACTCCAGTCAGTCAGTCAGAGCGGTGTTTCTCTACTCCAGTCAGTAGGTCAGAGTGGTGTTTCTCTACTCCAGTCAGTCAGTCAGAGCGGTGTTACTCTACTCCAGTCAGTCAGTCAGAGTGGTGTTTCTCTACTCCAGTCAGTCAGAGTGGTGTTTCTCTACTCCAGTCAGTCAGAGCGGTGTTTCTCTACTCCAGTCAGTCAGAGTGGTGTTTCTCTACTACACTCAGTCAGAGTGGTGTTTCTCTACTCCAGTCAGTCAGAGTGGTGTTTCTCTAATCCAGTCAGTCAGTCAGAGTGGTGTTTCTCTACTCCAGTCAGTCAGTCAGAGTGGTGTTTCTCTACTCCAGTCAGTCAGTCAGAGTGGTGTTTCTCTACTCCAGTCAGTCAGTCAGAGTGGTGTTTCTCTACTCCAGTCAGTCAGTCAGAGCGATGTTTCTCTGCTCCAGTCAGTCAGTCAGAGTGGTGTTTCTCTACTTCAGTCAGTCAGAGTGGTTTTTCTCTACTCCAGTCAGTCAGAGTGGTGATTCTCTACTCCAGTCAGTCAGTCAGTCAGAGTGGTGTTTCTCTACTCCAGTCAGTCAGTCAGAGTGGTGTTTCTCTACTCCAGTCAGTCAGTCAGAGCGGTGTTTCTCTACTCCAGTCAGTCAGTCAGAGTGGTGTTTCTCTACTCCAGTCAGTCAGTCAGAGCGGTGTTTCTCTACTCCAGTCAGTCAGAGCGGTGTTTCTCTACTCCAGTCAGTCAGAGCGGTGTTTCTCTACTCCAGTCAGTCAGTCAGAGTGGTGTTTCTCTACTCCAGTCAGTCAGAGCGGTGTTTCTCTATTCCAGTCAGTCAGTCAGGGCGGTGTTTCTCTACTCCAGTCAGCCAGAGTGGTGTTTCTCTACTCCAGTCAGTCAGTCAGAGCGGTGTTTCTCTACTCCAGTCAGTCAGAGTGGTGTTTCTCTACTCCAGTCAGTCAGTCAGTCAGTCAGAGCGGTGTTTCTCTAATACAGTCAGTCAGTCAGAGTGGTGTTTCTCTACTCCAGTCAGTCAGTCAGAGCGGTGTTTCTCTACTCCAGTCAGTCAGTCAGTCAGTCAGAGTGGTGTTACTCTACTCCAGTCAGTCAGTCAGAGTGGTGTTTCTCTACTCCAGTCAGTGAGTCAGAGCTGTGTTTCTCTACTCCAGTCAGTCGGTCAGAGTGGTGTTTCTCTACTCCAGTCAGTCAGAGTGGTGTTACTCTACTCCAGTCAGTCAGTCAGAGCGGTGTTTCTCTACTCCAGTCAGTCAGTCAGAGCGGTGTTTCTCTACTCCAGTCAGTCAGTCAGTCAGAGCGGTGTTTCTCTACTCCAGTCAGTCAGTCAGAGTGGTGTTTCTGTACTCCAGTCAGTCAGTCAGAGCGGTGTTTCTCTACTCCAGTCAGTCAGTCAGAGTGGTGTTTCTCTACTCCAGTCAGTCAGAGCGATGTTTCTCTACTCCAGTCAGTCAGTCAGAGCTGTGTTTCTCTACTTCAGTCAGTCAGTCAGAGCGGTGTTTCTCTACTCCAGTCAGTCAGTCAGAGCTGTGTTTCTCTACTCCAGTCAGTCAGAGTGGTGTTTCTCTACTCCAGTCAGTCAGAGCGGTGTTTCTCTACTCCAGTCAGTCAGAGCGGTGTTTCTCTACTCCAGTCAGTCAGTCAGAGCTGTGTTTCTCTACTCCAGTCAGTCAGAGTGGTGTTTCTCTACTCCAGTCAGTCAGTCAGAGCGGTGTTTCTCTACTCCAGTCAGTCAGAGTGGTGTTTCTCTACTCCAGTCAGTCAGTCAGAGCGGTGTTTCTCTACTCCAGTCAGTAGGTCAGAGTGGTGTTTCTCTACTCCAGTCAGTCAGTCAGAGCGGTGTTACTCTACTCCAGTCAGTCAGTCAGAGTGGTGTTTCTCTACTCCAGTCAGTCAGAGTGGTGTTTCTCTACTCCAGTCAGTCAGTCAGAGCTGTGTTTCTCTACTCCAGTCAGTCAGAGTGGTGTTTCTCTACTCCAGTCAGTCAGTCAGAGTGGTGTTTCTCTACTCCAGTCAGTCAGTCAGAGTGGTGTTTTTCTACTCCAGTCAGTCAGTCAGAGTGGTGTTTCTCTACTCCAGTCAGTCAGAGCGGTGTTTCTCTACTCCAGTCAGTCAGAGTGGTGTTTCTCTACTCCAGTCAGTCAGTCAGTCAGAGCGGTGTTTCTCTACTCCAGTCAGTGAGTCAGAGCTGTGTTTCTCTACTCCAGTCAGTCGGTCAGAGTGGTGTTTCTCTACTCCAGTCAGTCAGAGTGGTGTTTCTCTACTCCAGTCAGTCAGTCAGAGCGGTGTTTCTCTACTCCAGTCAGTCAGTCAGAGCGGTGTTTCTCTACTCCAGTCAGTCAGTCAGTCAGAGCGGTGTTTCTCTACTCCAGTCAGTCAGTCAGAGTGGTGTTTCTGTACTCCAGTCAGTCAGTCAGAGCGGTGTTTCTCTACTCCAGTCAGTCAGTCAGAGTGGTGTTTCTCTACTCCAGTCAGTCAGAGCGATGTTTCTCTACTCCAGTCAGTCAGTCAGAGCTGTGTTTCTCTACTTCAGTCAGTCAGTCAGAGCGGTGTTTCTCTACTCCAGTCAGTCAGTCAGAGCTGTGTTTCTCTACTCCAGTCAGTCAGAGTGGTGTTTCTCTACTCCAGTCAGTCAGAGCGGTGTTTCTCTACTCCAGTCAGTCAGAGCGGTGTTTCTCTACTCCAGTCAGTCAGTCAGAGCTGTGTTTCTCTACTCCAGTCAGTCAGAGTGGTGTTTCTCTACTCCAGTCAGTCAGTCAGAGCGGTGTTTCTCTACTCCAGTCAGTCAGAGTGGTGTTTCTCTACTCCAGTCAGTCAGTCAGAGCGGTGTTTCTCTACTCCAGTCAGTAGGTCAGAGTGGTGTTTCTCTACTCCAGTCAGTCAGTCAGAGCGGTGTTACTCTACTCCAGTCAGTCAGTCAGAGTGGTGTTTCTCTACTCCAGTCAGTCAGAGTGGTGTTTCTCTACTCCAGTCAGTCAGAGCGGTGTTTCTCTACTCCAGTCAGTCAGAGTGGTGTTTCTCTACTACAGTCAGTCAGAGTGGTGTTTCTCTACTCCAGTCAGTCAGAGTGGTGTTTCTCTACTCCAGTCAGTCAGTCAGAGCTGTGTTTCTCTACTCCAGTCAGTCAGAGTGGTGTTTCTCTACTCCAGTCAGTCAGTCAGAGTGGTGTTTCTCTACTCCAGTCAGTCAGTCAGAGTGGTGTTTCTCTACTCCAGTCAGTCAGTCAGAGTGGTGTTTCTCTACTCCAGTCAGTCAGAGCGGTGTTTCTCTACTCCAGTCAGTCAGAGTGGTGTTTCTCTACTCCAGTCAGTCAGTCAGTCAGAGCGGTGTTTCTCTACTCCAGTCAGTCAGTCAGAGCGGTGTTTCTCTACTCCAGTCAGTCAGTCAGAGTGGTGTTTCTCTACTCCAGTCAGTCATTCAGAGTGGTGTTTCTCTACTCCAGTCAGTCAGAGCGGTGTTTCTCTACTCCAGTCAGTCAGAGTGGTGTTTCTCTACTCCAGTCAGTCAGAGCGGTGTTTCTCTACTCCAGTCAGTCAGTCAGAGCTGTGTTTCTCTACTCCAGTCAGTCAGAGTGGTGTTTCTCTACTCCAGTCAGTCAGTCAGAGCGGTGTTTCTCTACTCCAGTCAGTCAGAGTGGTGTTTCTCTACTCCAGTCAGTCAGTCAGAGCGGTGTTTCTCTACTCCAGTCAGTCAGAGTGGTGTTTCTCTACTCCAGTCAGTCAGAGTGATGTTTCTCTACTCTACTCTAGTCAGTCAGTCAGAGTGGTGTTTCTCTACTCCAGTCAGTCAGAGTGGTGTTTCTCTACTCCAGTCAGTCAGTCAGAGCGGTGTTTCTCTACTCCAGTCAGTCAGTCAGAGTGGTGTTTCTCTACTCCAGTCAGTCAGAGCTGTGTTTCTCTACTCCAGTCAGTCAGTCAGAGTGGTGTTTCTCTACTCCAGTCATTCAGAGCTGTGTTTCTCTAGTCCAGTCAGTCAGTCAGTCAGTCAGAGTGGTGTTTCTCCACTCCAGTCAGTCAGTCAGAGCTGTGTTTCTCTACTCCAGTCAGTCAGAGTGGTGTTTCTCTACTCCAGTCAGTCAGAGCGATGTTTTCTACTCTAGTCAGTCAGTCAGAGTGGTGTTTCTCTACTCCAGTCAGTCAGAGTGGTGTTTCTCTACTCCAGTCAGTCAGAGCGATGTTTCTCTACTCCAGTCAGTCAGTCAGAGTGGTGTTTCTCTACTCCAGTCAGTCAGAGCTGTGTTTCTCTACTACAGTCAGTCAGTCAGAGTGGTGTTTCTCTACTCCAGTCAGTCAGAGCAGTTTTTCTCTACTCCAGTCAGTCAGAGTGGTGTTTCTCTACTCCAGTCAGTCAGTCAGAGTGGTGTTTCTCTACTCCAGTCAGTCAGAGCTGTGTTTCTCTACTCCAGTCAGTCAGAGTTGTGTTTCTCTACTCTAGTCAGTCAGTGTGGTGTTTCTCTACTCCAGTCAGTCAGAGCTGTGTTTCTCTACTCCAGTCAGTCAGTCAGAGTGGTGTTTCTCTACTGCAGTGAGTCAGAGCTGTGTTTCTCTACTCCAGTCAGTCAGTCAGAGCGGTGTTTCTCTACTCCAGTCAGTCAGAGCTGTGTTTCTCTACTCCAGTCAGTCAGAGTTGTGTTTCTCTACTCTAGTCAGTCAGTGTGGTGTTTCTCTACTCCAGTCAGTCAGAGCTGTGTTTCTGTACTCCAGTCAGTCAGTCGGAGCTGTGTTTCTCTACTCCAGTCAGTCAGTCAGAGCGGTGTTTCTCTACTCCAGTCAGTCAGTCAGAGCTGTGTATCTCTACTCCAGTCAGTCAGTCAGAGCTGTGTTTCTCTACTCCAGTCAGTCAGTCAGAGCGGTGTTTCTCTACTCCAGTCAGTCAGTCAGAGCTGTGTTTCTCTACTCCAGTCAGTCAGTCAGAGCGGTGTTTCTCTACTCCAGTCAGTCAGTCAGAGCGGTGTTTCTCTACTCCAGTCAGTCAGTCAGAGTGGTGTTTCTCTACTCCAGTCAGTCAGTCAGTCAGAGCGGTGTTTCTCTACTCCAGTCAGTGAATCAGAGCGGTGTTTCTCTACTCCAGTCAGTCAGTCAGAGTTGTGTTTCTCTACTCTAGTCAGTCAGTGTGGTGTTTCTCTACTCCAGTCAGTCAGAGCTGTGTTTCTCTACTCCTGTCAGTCAGTCAGAGTGGTGTTTCTCTACTGCAGTGAGTCAGAGCTGTGTTTCTCTACTCCAGTCAGTCAGTCAGAGCGGTGTTTCTCTACTCCAGTCAGTCAGAGCTGTGTTTCTCTACTCCAGTCAGTCAGAGTTGTGTTTCTCTACTCTAGTCAGTCAGTGTGGTGTTTCTCTACTCCAGTCAGTCAGAGCTGTGTTTCTGTACTCCAGTCAGTCAGTCGGAGCTGTGTTTCTCTACTCCAGTCAGTCAGTCAGAGCGGTGTTTCTCTACTCCAGTCAGTCAGTCAGAGCTGTGTATCTCTACTCCAGTCAGTCAGTCAGAGCTGTGTTTCTCTACTCCAGTCAGTCAGTCAGAGCGGTGTTTCTCTACTCCAGTCAGTCAGTCAGAGCTGTGTTTCTCTACTCCAGTCAGTCAGTCAGAGCGGTGTTTCTCTACTCCAGTCAGTCAGTCAGAGCGGTGTTTCTCTACTCCAGTCAGTCAGTCAGAGTGGTGTTTCTCTACTCCAGTCAGTCAGTCAGTCAGAGCGGTGTTTCTCTACTCCAGTCAGTGAATCAGAGCGGTGTTTCTCTACTCCAGTCAGTCAGTCAGAGTGGTGTTTCTCTACTCCAGTCAGTCAGTCAGAGTGGTGTTTCTCTACTCCAGTCATTCAGAGCTGTGTTTCTCTAGTCCAGTCAGTCAGTCAGAGTGGTGTTTCTCCACTCCAGTCAGTCAGTCAGAGCTGTGTTTCTCTACTCCAGTCAGTCAGAGTGGTGTTTCTCTACTCCAGTCAGTCAGAGTGATGTTTCTCTACTCTAGTCAGTCAGTCAGAGTGGTGTTTCTCTACTCCAGTCAGTCAGAGCAATGTTTCTCTACTCCAGTCAGTCAGTCAGAGTGGTGTTTCTCTACTCCAGTCAGTCAGAGCTGTGTTTCTCTACTCCAGTCAGTCAGTCAGAGCGGTGTTTCTCTACTCCAGTCAGTCAGAGCACTGTTTCTCTACTCCAGTCAGTCAGTAACAGCTGTGTTTCTCTACTCCAGTCAGTCAGTCAGAGCGGTGTTTCTCTACTCCAGTCAGTCAGTCAGAGCTGCGTTTCTCTACTCCAGTCAGTCAGTCAGAGCGGTGTTTCTCTACTCCAGTCAGTCAGAGCTGTGTTTCTCTACTCCAGTCAGTCAGTCAGACCTGTGTTTCTCTACTCCAGTCAGTCAGTCAGTCAGAGTGGTCTTTCTCTACTCCCGTCAGTCAGAGCAGTGTTTCTCTACTCCAGTCAGTCAGAGTGGTGTTTCTCTACTCCAGTCAGTCAGTCAGAGTGGTGTTTCTCTACTCCAGTCAGTCAGTCAGAGTGGTATTTCTCTACTCCAGTCAGTCAGAGCTGTGTTTCTCTACTCCAGTCAGTCAGTCAGAGCGGTGTTTCTCTACTCCAGTCAGTCAGTCAGAGCTGTGTTTCTCTACTCCAGTCAGTCAGTGAGAGCTGTGTTTCTCTACTCCAGTCAGTCAGTCAGAACGGTGTTTCTCTACTCCAGTCAGTCAGTCAGAGCTGTGTTTCTCTACTCCAGTCAGTCAGTCAGAGCGGTGTTTCACTACTACAGTCAGTCAGAGCTGTGTTTCTCTACTCCAGTCAGTCAGTCAGAGTGGTGTTTCTCTACTCCAGTCAGTGAGTCAGAGCGGTGTTTCTCTACTCCAGTCAGTCAGTCAGAGTGGTATTTCTCTACTCCAGTCAGTCAGTCAGAGCGGTGTTTCTCTACTCCAGTCAGTCAGTCAGAGCTGTGTTTCTCTACTCCAGTCAGTCAGTCAGAGCTGTGTTTCTCTACTCCAGTCAGTCAGTCAGAGTGGTGTTTCTCTACTCCAGTCAGTCAGTCAGAGCTGTGTTTCTCTACTCCAGTCAGTCAGTCAGAGCGGTGTTTCTCTACTCCAGTCAGTCAGAGCTGTGTTTCTCTACTCCAGTCAGTCAGTCAGAGTGGTGTTTCTCTACTCCAGTCAGTCAGTCAGAGTGGTGTTTCTCTACTCCAGTCAGTCAGTCAGAGCGGTGTTTCTCTACTCCAGTCAATGAGTCAGAGCGGTGTTTCTCTACTCCAGTCAGTCAGTCAGAGTGGTGTTTCTCTACTCCAGTCAGTCAGTCAGAGCGGTGTTTCTCTACTCCAGTCAGTCAGTCAGAGTGGTGTTTCTCTACTCCAGTCAGTCAGTCAGAGCGGTGTTTCTCTACTCCAGTCAGTGAGTCAGAGCGGTGTTTCTCTACTCCAGTCAGTCAGTCAGAGTGGTGTTTCTCTACTCCAGTCAGTCAGTCAGAGTGGTGTTTCTCTACTCCAGTCATTCAGAGCTGTGTTTCTCTAGTCCAGTCAGTCAGTCAGTCAGAGTGGTGTTTCTCCACTCCAGTCAGTCAGTCAGAGCTGTGTATCTCTACTCCAGTCAGTCAGAGTGGTGTTTCTCTACTCCAGTCAGTCAGAGCAATGTTTCTCTACTCTAGTCAGTCAGTCAGAGTGGTGTTTCTCTACTCCAGTCAGTCAGAGTGGTGTTTCTCTACTCCAGTCAGTCAGAGTGGTGTTTCTCTTCTCCAGTCATAGAGTCAGAGCGGTGTTTCTCTACTCCAGTCAGTCAGTCAGAGTCGTGTTTCTCTACTCCAGTCAGTCAGTCAGAGCGGTGTTTCTCTACTCCAGTCAGTCAGTCAGAGCTGTGTTTCTCTACTCCAGTCAGTCAGTCAGAGCTGTGTTTCTCTACTCCAGTCAGTCAGTCAGAGTGGTGTTTCTCTACTCCAGTCAGTCAGTCAGAGCTGTGTTTCTCTACTCCAGTCAGTCAGTCAGAGCGGTGTTTCTCTACTCCAGTCAGTCAGAGCTGTGTTTCTCTACTCCAGTCAGTCAGTCAGAGTGGTGTTTCTCTACTCCAGTCAGTCAGTCAGAGTGGTGTTTCTCTACTCCAGTCAGTCAGTCAGAGCGGTGTTTCTCTACTCCAGTCAGTGAGTAAGAGCGGTGTTTCTCTACTCCAGTCAGTCAGTCAGAGTGGTGTTTCTCTCCTCCAGTCAGTCAGTCAGAGCGGTGTTTCTCTACTCCAGTCAGTCAGTCAGAGTGGTGTTTCTCTACTCCAGTCAGTCAGTCAGAGCGGTGTTTCTCTACTCCAGTCAGTGAGTCAGAGCGGTGTTTCTCTACTCCAGTCAGTCAGTCAGAGTGGTGTTTCTCTACTCCAGTCAGTCAGTCAGAGTGGTGTTTCTCTACTCCAGTCATTCAGAGCTGTGTTTCTCTAGTCCAGTCAGTCAGTCAGTCAGAGTGGTGTTTCTCCACTCCAGTCAGTCAGTCAGAGCTGTGTATCTCTACTCCAGTCAGTCAGAGTGGTGTTTCATTACTCCAGTCAGTCAGAGCGATGTTTCTCTACTCTAGTCAGTCAGTCAGAGTGGTGTTTCTCTACTACAGTCAGTCAGAGTGGTGTTTCTCTACTCCAGTCAGTCAGAGCGATGTTTCTCTACTCCAGTCAGTCAGTCAGAGCTGTGTTTCTCTACTCCAGTCAGTCAGAGTGGTGTTTCTCTACTCCAGTCAGGCAGTCAGAGCGGTGTTTCTCTACTCCAGTCAGTCAGAGCACTGTTTCTCTACTCCAGTCAGTCAGAGTGGTGTTTCTCTACTCCAGTCAGTCAGTCAGAGCGGTGTTTCTCTACTCCAGTCAGTCAGTCAGAGCTGCGTTTCTCTACTCCAGTCAGTCAGTCAGAGCGGTGTTTCTCTACTCCAGTCAGTCAGAGCTGTGTTTCTCTACTCCAGTCAGTCAGTCAGAGTGGTGTTTCACTACTCCAGTCAGTCAGAACAGTGTTTCTCTACTCCAGTCAGTCAGAGTGGTGTTTCTCTACTCCAGTCAGTCAGTCAGAGTGGTGTTTCTCTACTCCAGTCAGTCAGAGCTGTGTTTCTCTACTCCAGTCAGTCAGAGTTGTGTTTCTCTACTCTAGTCAGTCAGTGTGGTGTTTCTCTACTCCAGTCAGTCTGAGCTGTGTTTCTCTACTCCAGTCAGTCAGAGTTGTGTTTCTCTACTCTAGTCAGTCAGTGTGGTGTTTCTCTACTCCAGTCAGTCAGAGCTGTGTTTCTGTACTCCAGTCAGTCAGTCGGAGCTGTGTTTCTCTACTCCAGTCAGTCAGTCAGAGCGGTGTTTCTCTACTCCAGTCAGTCAGTCAGAGCTGTGTATCTCTACTCCAGTCAGTCAGTCAGAGCTGTGTTTCTCTACTCCAGTCAGTCAGTCAGAGCGGTGTTTCTCTACTCCAGTCAGTCAGTCAGAGCTGTGTTTCTCTACTCCAGTCAGTCAGTCAGAGCGGTGTTTCTCTACTCCAGTCAGTCAGTCAGTCAGAGTGGTGTTTCTCTACTCCAGTCAGTGAGTCAGAGCGGTGTTTCTCTACTCCAGTCAGTCAGTCAGAGTGGTATTTCTCTACTCCAGTCAGTCAGTCAGAGCGGTGTTTCTCTACTCCAGTCAGTCAGTCAGAGCTGTGTTTCTCTACTCCAGTCAGTCAGTCAGAGCTGTGTTTCTCTACTCCAGTCAGTCAGTCAGAGTGGTGTTTCTCTACTCCAGTCAGTCAGTCAGAGCTGTGTTTCTCTACTCCAGTCAGTCAGTCAGAGCGGTGTTTCTCTACTCCAGTCAGTCAGAGCTGTGTTTCTCTACTCCAGTCAGTCAGTCAGTGGTGTTTCTCTACTCCAGTCAGTCAGTCAGAGTGGTGTTTCTCTACTCCAGTCAGTCAGTCAGAGCGGTGTTTCTCTACTCCAGTCAGTGAGTCAGAGCGGTGTTTCTCTACTCCAGTCAGTCAGTCAGAGTGGTGTTTCTCTACTCCAGTCAGTCAGAGTGGTGTTTCTCTACTCCAGTCAGTCAGAGCGGTGTTTCTCTACTCCAGTCAGTCAGTCAGAGTGGTGTTTCTCTACTCCAGTCATTCAGAGCTGTGTTTCTCTACTCCAGTCAGTCAGTCAGAGTGGTGTTTCTCTACTCCAGTCAGTCAGTCAGAGTGGTGTTTCTCTACTCCAGTCAGTCAGAGCGGTGTTTCTCTACTCCAGTCAGTCAGAGTGGTGTTTCTCTACTCCAGTCAGTCAGTCAGTCAGAGCGGTGTTTCTCTACTCCAGTCAGTCAGTCAGAGCGGTGTTTCTCTACTCCAGTCAGTCAGTCAGAGTGGTGTTTCTCTACTCCAGTCAGTCATTCAGAGTGGTGTTTCTCTACTCCAGTCAGTCAGAGCGGTGTTTCTCTACTCCAGTGAGTCAGAGTGGTGTTTCTCTACTCCAGTCAGTCAGAGCGGTGTTTCTCTACTCCAGTCAGTCAGTCAGAGCTGTGTTTCTCTACTCCAGTCAGTCAGAGTGGTGTTTCTCTACTCCAGTCAGTCAGTCAGAGCGGTGTTTCTCTACTCCAGTCAGTCAGAGTGGTGTTTCTCTACTCCAGTCAGTCAGTCAGAGCGGTGTTTCTCTACTCCAGTCAGTCAGTCAGAGCTGTGTTTCTCTACTCCAGTCAGTCAGTCAGAACGGTGTTTCTCTACTCCAGTCAGTCAGTCAGAGCTGTGTTTCTCTACTCCAGTCAGTCAGTCAGAGCGGTGTTTCACTACTACAGTCAGTCAGAGCTGTGTTTCTCTACTCCAGTCAGTCAGTCAGAGTGGTGTTTCTCTACTCCAGTCAGTGAGTCAGAGCGGTGTTTCTCTACTCCAGTCAGTCAGTCAGAGTGGTATTTCTCTACTCCAGTCAGTCAGTCAGAGCGGTGTTTCTCTACTCCAGTCAGTCAGTCAGAGCTGTGTTTCTCTACTCCAGTCAGTCAGTCAGAGCTGTGTTTCTCTACTCCAGTCAGTCAGTCAGAGTGGTGTTTCTCTACTCCAGTCAGTCAGTCAGAGCTGTGTTTCTCTACTCCAGTCAGTCAGTCAGAGCGGTGTTTCTCTACTCCAGTCAGTCAGAGCTGTGTTTCTCTACTCCAGTCAGTCAGTCAGAGTGGTGTTTCTCTACTCCAGTCAGTCAGTCAGAGTGGTGTTTCTCTACTCCAGTCAGTCAGTCAGAGCGGTGTTTCTCTACTCCAGTCAGTCAGTCAGTCAGAGTGGTGTTTCTCTACTCCAGTCAGTGAGTCAGAGCGGTGTTTCTCTACTCCAGTCAGTCAGTCAGAGTGGTATTTCTCTACTCCAGTCAGTCAGTCAGAGCGGTGTTTCTCTACTCCAGTCAGTCAGTCAGAGCTGTGTTTCTCTACTCCAGTCAGTCAGTCAGAGCTGTGTTTCTCTACTCCAGTCAGTCAGTCAGAGTGGTGTTTCTCTACTCCAGTCAGTCAGTCAGAGCTGTGTTTCTCTACTCCAGTCAGTCAGTCAGAGCGGTGTTTCTCTACTCCAGTCAGTCAGAGCTGTGTTTCTCTACTCCAGTCAGTCAGTCAGTGGTGTTTCTCTACTCCAGTCAGTCAGTCAGAGTGGTGTTTCTCTACTCCAGTCAGTCAGTCAGAGCGGTGTTTCTCTACTCCAGTCAGTGAGTCAGAGCGGTGTTTCTCTACTCCAGTCAGTCAGTCAGAGTGGTGTTTCTCTACTCCAGTCAGTCAGTCAGAGCGGTGTTTCTCTACTCCAGACGGTCAGTCAGAGTGGTGTTTCTCTACTCCAGTCAGTCAGTCAGAGCGGTGTTTCTCTACTCCAGTCAGTGAGTCAGAGCGGTGTTTCTCTACTCCAGTCAGTCAGTCAGAGTGGTGTTTCTCTACTCCAGTCAGTCAGTCAGAGTGGTGTTTCTCTACTCCAGTCATTCAGAGCTGTGTTTCTCTAGTCCAGTCAGTCAGTCAGTCAGTCAGAGTTGTGTTTCTCCACTCCAGTCAGTCAGTCAGAGTGGTGTTTCTCTACTCCAGTCAGTCAGAGCGGTGTTTCTCTACTCCAGTCAGTCAGAGTGGTGTTTCTCTACTCCAGTCAGTCAGTCAGTCAGAGCGGTGTTTCTCTACTCCAGTCAGTCAGTCAGAGCGGTGTTTCTCTACTCCAGTCAGTCAGTCAGAGTGGTGTTTCTCTACTCCAGTCAGTCATTCAGAGTGGTGTTTCTCTACTCCAGTCAGTCAGAGCGGTGTTTCTCTACTCCAGTGAGTCAGAGTGGTGTTTCTCTACTCCAGTCAGTCAGAGCGGTGTTTCTCTACTCCAGTCAGTCAGTCAGAGCTGTGTTTCTCTACTCCAGTCAGTCAGAGTGGTGTTTCTCTACTCCAGTCAGTCAGTCAGAGCGGTGTTTCTCTACTCCAGTCAGTCAGAGTGGTGTTTCTCTACTCCAGTCAGTCAGTCAGAGCGGTGTTTCTCTACTCCAGTCAGTCAGTCAGAGCTGTGTTTCTCTACTCCAGTCAGTCAGTCAGAACGGTGTTTCTCTACTCCAGTCAGTCAGTCAGAGCTGTGTTTCTCTACTCCAGTCAGTCAGTCAGAGCGGTGTTTCACTACTACAGTCAGTCAGAGCTGTGTTTCTCTACTCCAGTCAGTCAGTCAGAGTGGTGTTTCTCTACTCCAGTCAGTGAGTCAGAGCGGTGTTTCTCTACTCCAGTCAGTCAGTCAGAGTGGTATTTCTCTACTCCAGTCAGTCAGTCAGAGCGGTGTTTCTCTACTCCAGTCAGTCAGTCAGAGCTGTGTTTCTCTACTCCAGTCAGTCAGTCAGAGCTGTGTTTCTCTACTCCAGTCAGTCAGTCAGAGTGGTGTTTCTCTACTCCAGTCAGTCAGTCAGAGCTGTGTTTCTCTACTCCAGTCAGTCAGTCAGAGCGGTGTTTCTCTACTCCAGTCAGTCAGAGCTGTGTTTCTCTACTCCAGTCAGTCAGTCAGAGTGGTGTTTCTCTACTCCAGTCAGTCAGTCAGAGTGGTGTTTCTCTACTCCAGTCAGTCAGTCAGAGCGGTGTTTCTCTACTCCAGTCAGTGAGTCAGAGCGGTGTTTCTCTACTCCAGTCAGTCAGTCAGAGTGGTGTTTCTCTACTCCAGTCAGTCAGTCAGAGCGGTGTTTCTCTACTCCAGTCAGTCAGTCAGAGTGGTGTTTCTCTACTCCAGTCAGTCAGTCAGAGCGGTGTTTCTCTACTCCAGTCAGTGAGTCAGAGCGGTGTTTCTCTACTCCAGTCAGTCAGTCAGAGTGGTGTTTCTCTACTCCAGTCAGTCAGTCAGAGTGGTGTTTCTCTACTCCAGTCATTCAGAGCTGTGTTTCTCTAGTCCAGTCAGTCAGTCAGTCAGAGTGGTGTTTCTCCACTCCAGTCAGTCAGTCAGAGCTGTGTATCTCTACTCCAGTCAGTCAGAGTGGTGTTTCTCTACTCCAGTCAGTCAGAGCAATGTTTCTCTACTCTAGTCAGTCAGTCAGAGTGGTGTTTCTCTACTCCAGTCAGTCAGAGTGGTGTTTCTCTACTCCAGTCAGTCAGAGTGGTGTTTCTCTTCTCCAGTCATAGAGTCAGAGCGGTGTTTCTCTACTCCAGTCAGTCAGTCAGAGTCGTGTTTCTCTACTCCAGTCAGTCAGTCAGAGCGGTGTTTCTCTACTCCAGTCAGTCAGTCAGAGCTGTGTTTCTCTACTCCAGTCAGTCAGTCAGAGCTGTGTTTCTCTACTCCAGTCAGTCAGTCAGAGTGGTGTTTCTCTACTCCAGTCAGTCAGTCAGAGCTGTGTTTCTCTACTCCAGTCAGTCAGTCAGAGCGGTGTTTCTCTACTCCAGTCAGTCAGAGCTGTGTTTCTCTACTCCAGTCAGTCAGTCAGAGTGGTGTTTCTCTACTCCAGTCAGTCAGTCAGAGTGGTGTTTCTCTACTCCAGTCAGTCAGTCAGAGCGGTGTTTCTCTACTCCAGTCAGTGAGTAAGAGCGGTGTTTCTCTACTCCAGTCAGTCAGTCAGAGTGGTGTTTCTCTCCTCCAGTCAGTCAGTCAGAGCGGTGTTTCTCTACTCCAGTCAGTCAGTCAGAGTGGTGTTTCTCTACTCCAGTCAGTCAGTCAGAGCGGTGTTTCTCTACTCCAGTCAGTGAGTCAGAGCGGTGTTTCTCTACTCCAGTCAGTCAGTCAGAGTGGTGTTTCTCTACTCCAGTCAGTCAGTCAGAGTGGTGTTTCTCTACTCCAGTCATTCAGAGCTGTGTTTCTCTAGTCCAGTCAGTCAGTCAGTCAGAGTGGTGTTTCTCCACTCCAGTCAGTCAGTCAGAGCTGTGTATCTCTACTCCAGTCAGTCAGAGTGGTGTTTCATTACTCCAGTCAGTCAGAGCGATGTTTCTCTACTCTAGTCAGTCAGTCAGAGTGGTGTTTCTCTACTACAGTCAGTCAGAGTGGTGTTTCTCTACTCCAGTCAGTCAGAGCGATGTTTCTCTACTCCAGTCAGTCAGTCAGAGCTGTGTTTCTCTACTCCAGTCAGTCAGAGTGGTGTTTCTCTACTCCAGTCAGGCAGTCAGAGCGGTGTTTCTCTACTCCAGTCAGTCAGAGCACTGTTTCTCTACTCCAGTCAGTCAGAGTGGTGTTTCTCTACTCCAGTCAGTCAGTCAGAGCGGTGTTTCTCTACTCCAGTCAGTCAGTCAGAGCTGCGTTTCTCTACTCCAGTCAGTCAGTCAGAGCGGTGTTTCTCTACTCCAGTCAGTCAGAGCTGTGTTTCTCTACTCCAGTCAGTCAGTCAGAGTGGTGTTTCACTACTCCAGTCAGTCAGAACAGTGTTTCTCTACTCCAGTCAGTCAGAGTGGTGTTTCTCTACTCCAGTCAGTCAGTCAGAGTGGTGTTTCTCTACTCCAGTCAGTCAGAGCTGTGTTTCTCTACTCCAGTCAGTCAGAGTTGTGTTTCTCTACTCTAGTCAGTCAGTGTGGTGTTTCTCTACTCCAGTCAGTCTGAGCTGTGTTTCTCTACTCCAGTCAGTCAGAGTTGTGTTTCTCTACTCTAGTCAGTCAGTGTGGTGTTTCTCTACTCCAGTCAGTCAGAGCTGTGTTTCTGTACTCCAGTCAGTCAGTCGGAGCTGTGTTTCTCTACTCCAGTCAGTCAGTCAGAGCGGTGTTTCTCTACTCCAGTCAGTCAGTCAGAGCTGTGTATCTCTACTCCAGTCAGTCAGTCAGAGCTGTGTTTCTCTACTCCAGTCAGTCAGTCAGAGCGGTGTTTCTCTACTCCAGTCAGTCAGTCAGAGCTGTGTTTCTCTACTCCAGTCAGTCAGTCAGAGCGGTGTTTCTCTACTCCAGTCAGTCAGTCAGTCAGCAGTGGTGTTTCTCTACTCCAGTCAGTCAGTCAGAGCGGTGTTTCTCTACTCCAGTCAGTCAGTCAGAGTCGGTGTTTCTCTACTCCAGTCAGTCAGTCAGAGCGGTGTTTCTCTACTCCAGTCAGTCAGTCAGAGCTGGTGTTTCTCTACTCCAGTCAGTCAGTCAGAGCTGGTGTTTCTCTACTCCAGTCAGTCAGTCAGAGCTGGTGTTTCTCTACTCCAGTCAGTCAGTCAGAGCTGGTGTTTCTCTACTCCAGTCAGTCAGTCAGAGCGGTGTTTCTCTACTCCAGTCAGTCAGAGCTGTGTTTCTCTACTCCAGTCAGTCAGTCAGGTGGTGTTTCTCTACTCCAGTCAGTCAGTCAGAGTGGTGTTTCTCTACTCCAGTCAGTCAGTCAGAGCGGTGTTTCTCTACTCCAGTCAGTGAGTCAGAGCGGTGTTTCTCTACTCCAGTCAGTCAGTCAGAGTGGTGTTTCTCTACTCCAGTCAGTCAGTCAGAGCGGTGTTTCTCTACTCCAGTCAGTCAGTCAGAGTGGTGTTTCTCTACTCCAGTCAGTCAGTCAGAGCGGTGTTTCTCTACTCCAGTCAGTGAGTCAGAGCGGTGTTTCTCTACTCCAGTCAGTCAGTCAGAGTGGTGTTTCTCTACTCCAGTCAGTCAGTCAGAGTGGTGTTTCTCTACTCCAGTCATTCAGAGCTGTGTTTCTCTACTCCAGTCAGTCAGTCAGAGTGGTGTTTCTCTACTCCAGTCAGTCAGTCAGAGTGGTGTTTCTCTACTCCAGTCAGTCAGAGCGGTGTTTCTCTACTCCAGTCAGTCAGAGTGGTGTTTCTCTACTCCAGTCAGTCAGTCAGTCAGAGCGGTGTTTCTCTACTCCAGTCAGTCAGTCAGAGCGGTGTTTCTCTACTCCAGTCAGTCAGTCAGAGTGGTGTTTCTCTACTCCAGTCAGTCATTCAGAGTGGTGTTTCTCTACTCCAGTCAGTCAGAGCGGTGTTTCTCTACTCCAGTGAGTCAGAGTGGTGTTTCTCTACTCCAGTCAGTCAGAGCGGTGTTTCTCTACTCCAGTCAGTCAGTCAGAGCTGTGTTTCTCTACTCCAGTCAGTCAGAGTGGTGTTTCTCTACTCCAGTCAGTCAGTCAGAGCGGTGTTTCTCTACTCCAGTCAGTCAGAGTGGTGTTTCTCTACTCCAGTCAGTCAGTCAGAGCGGTGTTTCTCTACTCCAGTCAGTCAGAGTGGTGTTTCTCTACTCCAGTCAGTCAGAGTGATGTTTCTCTACTCTACTCTAGTCAGTCAGTCAGAGTGGTGTTTCTCTACTCCAGTCAGTCAGAGTGGTGTTTCTCTACTCCAGTCAGTCAGTCAGAGCGGTGTTTCTCTACTCCAGTCAGTCAGTCAGAGTGGTGTTTCTCTACTCCAGTCAGTCAGAGCTGTGTTTCTCTACTCCAGTCAGTCAGTCAGAGTGGTGTTTCTCTACTCCAGTCATTCAGAGCTGTGTTTCTCTAGTCCAGTCAGTCAGTCAGTCAGTCAGAGTGGTGTTTCTCCACTCCAGTCAGTCAGTCAGAGCTGTGTTTCTCTACTCCAGTCAGTCAGAGTGGTGTTTCTCTACTCCAGTCAGTCAGAGCGATGTTTTCTACTCTAGTCAGTCAGTCAGAGTGGTGTTTCTCTACTCCAGTCTGTCAGAGTGGTGTTTCTCTACTCCAGTCAGTCAGAGCGATGTTTCTCTACTCCAGTCAGTCAGTCAGAGTGGTGTTTCTCTACTCCAGTCAGTCAGAGCTGTGTTTCTCTACTACAGTCAGTCAGTCAGAGTGGTGTTTCTCTACTCCAGTCAGTCAGAGCAGTGTTTCTCTACTCCAGTCAGTCAGAGTGGTGTTTCTCTACTCCAGTCAGTCAGTCAGAGTGGTGTTTCTCTACTCCAGTCAGTCAGAGCTGTGTTTCTCTACTCCAGTCAGTCAGAGTTGTGTTTCTCTACTCTAGTCAGTCAGTGTGGTGTTTCTCTACTCCAGTCAGTCAGAGCTGTGTTTCTCTACTCCAGTCAGTCAGTCAGAGTGGTGTTTCTCTACTGCAGTGAGTCAGAGCTGTGTTTCTCTACTCCAGTCAGTCAGTCAGAGCGGTGTTTCTCTACTCCAGTCAGTCAGAGCTGTGTTTCTCTACTCCAGTCAGTCAGAGTTGTGTTTCTCTACTCTAGTCAGTCAGTGTGGTGTTTCTCTACTCCAGTCAGTCAGAGTGGTGTTTCTCTACTCCAGTCAGTCAGTCAGTCAGAGCGGTGTTTCTCTACTCCAGTCAGTCAGTCAGAGCGGTGTTTCTCTACTCCAGTCAGTCAGTCAGAGTGGTGTTTCTCTACTCCAGTCAGTCATTCAGAGTGGTGTTTCTCTACTCCAGTCAGTCAGAGCGGTGTTTCTCTACTCCAGTGAGTCAGAGTGGTGTTTCTCTACTCCAGTCAGTCAGAGCGGTGTTTCTCTACTCCAGTCAGTCAGTCAGAGCTGTGTTTCTCTACTCCAGTCAGTCAGAGTGGTGTTTCTCTACTCCAGTCAGTCAGTCAGAGCGGTGTTTCTCTACTCCAGTCAGTCAGAGTGGTGTTTCTCTACTCCAGTCAGTCAGTCAGAGCGGTGTTTCTCTACTCCAGTCAGTCAGAGTGGTGTTTCTCTACTCCAGTCAGTCAGAGTGATGTTTCTCTACTCTACTCTAGTCAGTCAGTCAGAGTGGTGTTTCTCTACTCCAGTCAGTCAGAGTGGTGTTTCTCTACTCCAGTCAGTCAGTCAGAGCGGTGTTTCTCTACTCCAGTCAGTCAGTCAGAGTGGTGTTTCTCTACTCCAGTCAGTCAGAGCTGTGTTTCTCTACTCCAGTCAGTCAGTCAGAGTGGTGTTTCTCTACTCCAGTCATTCAGAGCTGTGTTTCTCTAGTCCAGTCAGTCAGTCAGTCAGTCAGAGTGGTGTTTCTCCACTCCAGTCAGTCAGTCAGAGCTGTGTTTCTCTACTCCAGTCAGTCAGAGTGGTGTTTCTCTACTCCAGTCAGTCAGAGCGATGTTTTCTACTCTAGTCAGTCAGTCAGAGTGGTGTTTCTCTACTCCAGTCAGTCAGAGTGGTGTTTCTCTACTCCAGTCAGTCAGAGCGATGTTTCTCTACTCCAGTCAGTCAGTCAGAGTGGTGTTTCTCTACTCCAGTCAGTCAGAGCTGTGTTTCTCTACTACAGTCAGTCAGTCAGAGTGGTGTTTCTCTACTCCAGTCAGTCAGAGCAGTGTTTCTCTACTCCAGTCAGTCAGAGTGGTGTTTCTCTACTCCAGTCAGTCAGTCAGAGTGGTGTTTCTCTACTCCAGTCAGTCAGAGCTGTGTTTCTCTACTCCAGTCAGTCAGAGTTGTGTTTCTCTACTCTAGTCAGTCAGTGTGGTGTTTCTCTACTCCAGTCAGTCAGAGCTGTGTTTCTCTACTCCAGTCAGTCAGTCAGAGTGGTGTTTCTCTACTGCAGTGAGTCAGAGCTGTGTTTCTCTACTCCAGTCAGTCAGTCAGAGCGGTGTTTCTCTACTCCAGTCAGTCAGAGCTGTGTTTCTCTACTCCAGTCAGTCAGAGTTGTGTTTCTCTACTCTAGTCAGTCAGTGTGGTGTTTCTCTACTCCAGTCAGTCAGAGCTGTGTTTCTGTACTCCAGTCAGTCAGTCGGAGCTGTGTTTCTCTACTCCAGTCAGTCAGTCAGAGCGGTGTTTCTCTACTCCAGTCAGTCAGTCAGAGCTGTGTATCTCTACTCCAGTCAGTCAGTCAGAGCTGTGTTTCTCTACTCCAGTCAGTCAGTCAGAGCGGTGTTTCTCTACTCCAGTCAGTCAGTCAGAGCTGTGTTTCTCTACTCCAGTCAGTCAGTCAGAGCGGTGTTTCTCTACTCCAGTCAGTCAGTCAGAGCGGTGTTTCTCTACTCCAGTCAGTCAGTCAGAGTGGTGTTTCTCTACTCCAGTCAGTCAGTCAGTCAGAGCGGTGTTTCTCTACTCCAGTCAGTGAATCAGAGCGGTGTTTCTCTACTCCAGTCAGTCAGTCAGAGTTGTGTTTCTCTACTCTAGTCAGTCAGTGTGGTGTTTCTCTACTCCAGTCAGTCAGAGCTGTGTTTCTCTACTCCAGTCAGTCAGTCAGAGTGGTGTTTCTCTACTGCAGTGAGTCAGAGCTGTGTTTCTCTACTCCAGTCAGTCAGTCAGAGCGGTGTTTCTCTACTCCAGTCAGTCAGAGCTGTGTTTCTCTACTCCAGTCAGTCAGAGTTGTGTTTCTCTACTCTAGTCAGTCAGTGTGGTGTTTCTCTACTCCAGTCAGTCAGAGCTGTGTTTCTGTACTCCAGTCAGTCAGTCGGAGCTGTGTTTCTCTACTCCAGTCAGTCAGTCAGAGCGGTGTTTCTCTACTCCAGTCAGTCAGTCAGAGCTGTGTATCTCTACTCCAGTCAGTCAGTCAGAGCTGTGTTTCTCTACTCCAGTCAGTCAGTCAGAGCGGTGTTTCTCTACTCCAGTCAGTCAGTCAGAGCTGTGTTTCTCTACTCCAGTCAGTCAGTCAGAGCGGTGTTTCTCTACTCCAGTCAGTCAGTCAGAGCAGTGTTTCTCTACTCCAGTCAGTCAGTCAGAGTGGTGTTTCTCTACTCCAGTCAGTCAGTCAGTCAGAGCGGTGTTTCTCTACTCCAGTCAGTGAATCAGAGCGGTGTTTCTCTACTCCAGTCAGTCAGTCAGAGTGGTGTTTCTCTACTCCAGTCAGTCAGTCAGAGTGGTGTTTCTCTACTCCAGTCATTCAGAGCTGTGTTTCTCTAGTCCAGTCAGTCAGTGAGAGTGGTGTTTCTCCACTCCAGTCAGTCAGTCAGAGCTGTGTTTCTCTACTCCAGTCAGTCAGAGCTGTGTTTCTCTACTCCAGTCAGTCAGTCAGAGTGGTGTTTCTCTACTCCAGTCAGTCAGTCAGAGTGGTGTTTCTCTACTCCAGTCAGTCAGTCAGAGCGGTGTTTCTCTACTCCAGTCAGTGAGTCAGAGCGGTGTTTCTCTACTCCAGTCAGTCAGTCAGAGTGGTGTTTCTCTACTCCAGTCAGTCAGTCAGAGCGGTGTTTCTCTACTCCAGTCAGTCAGTCAGAGTGGTGTTTCTCTACTCCAGTCAGTCAGTCAGAGCGGTGTTTCTCTACTCCAGTCAGTGAGTCAGAGCGGTGTTTCTCTACTCCAGTCAGTCAGTCAGAGTGGTGTTTCTCTACTCCAGTCAGTCAGTCAGAGTGGTGTTTCTCTACTCCAGTCATTCAGAGCTGTGTTTCTCTACTACAGTCAGTCAATAAGAGTGGTGTTTCTCTACTCCAGTCAGTCAGTCAGAGTGGTGTTTCTCTACTCCAGTCAGTCAGAGCGGTGTTTCTCTACTCCAGTCAGTCAGAGTGGTGTTTCTCTACTCCAGTCAGTCAGTCAGTCAGAGCGGTGTTTCTCTACTCCAGTCAGTCAGTCAGAGCGGTGTTTCTCTACTCCAGTCAGTCAGTCAGAGTGGTGTTTCTCTACTCCAGTCAGTCATTCAGAGTGGTGTTTCTCTACTCCAGTCAGTCAGAGCGGTGTTTCTCTACTCCAGTCAGTCAGAGTGGTGTTTCTCTACTCCAGTCAGTCAGAGCGGTGTTTCTCTACTCCAGTCAGTCAGTCAGAGCTGTGTTTCTCTACTCCAGTCAGTCAGAGTGGTGTTTCTCTACTCCAGTCAGTCAGTCAGAGCGGTGTTTCTCTACTCCAGTCAGTCAGAGTGGTGTTTCTCTACTCCAGTCAGTCAGTCAGAGCGGTGTTTCTCTACTCCAGTCAGTCAGAGTGGTGTTTCTCTACTCCAGTCAGTCAGAGTGATGTTTCTCTACTCTACTCTAGTCAGTCAGTCAGAGTGGTGTTTCTCTACTCCAGTCAGTCAGAGTGGTGTTTCTCTACTCCAGTCAGTCAGTCAGAGCGGTGTTTCTCTACTCCAGTCAGTCAGTCAGAGTGGTGTTTCTCTACTCCAGTCAGTCAGAGCTGTGTTTCTCTACTCCAGTCAGTCAGTCAGAGTGGTGTTTCTCTACTCCAGTCATTCAGAGCTGTGTTTCTCTAGTCCAGTCAGTCAGTCAGTCAGTCAGAGTTGTGTTTCTCCACTCCAGTCAGTCAGTCAGTCAGAGCTGTGTTTCTCTACTCCAGTCAGTCAGAGTGGTGTTTCTCTACTCCAGTCAGTCAGAGCGATGTTTTCTACTCTAGTCAGTCAGTCAGAGTGGTGTTTCTCTACTCCAGTAAGTCAGAGTGGTGTTTCTCTACTCCAGTCAGTCAGAGCGATGTTTCTCTACTCCAGTCAGTCAGTCAGAGTGGTGTTTCTCTACTCCAGTCAGTCAGAGCTGTGTTTCTCTACTACAGTCAGTCAGTCAGAGTGGTGTTTCTCTACTCCAGTCAGTCAGAGCAGTGTTTCTCTACTCCAGTCAGTCAGAGTGGTGTTTCTCTACTCCAGTCAGTCAGTCAGAGTGGTGTTTCTCTACTCCAGTCAGTCAGAGCTGTGTTTCTCTACTCCAGTCAGTCAGAGTTGTGTTTCTCTACTCTAGTCAGTCAGTGTGGTGTTTCTCTACTCCAGTCAGTCAGAGCTGTGTTTCTCTACTCCAGTCAGTCAGTCAGAGTGGTGTTTCTCTACTGCAGTGAGTCAGAGCTGTGTTTCTCTACTCCAGTCAGTCAGTCAGAGCGGTGTTTCTCTACTCCAGTCAGTCAGAGCTGTGTTTCTCTACTCCAGTCAGTCAGAGTTGTGTTTCTCTACTCTAGTCAGTCAGTGTGGTGTTTCTCTACTCCAGTCAGTCAGAGCTGTGTTTCTGTACTCCAGTCAGTCAGTCGGAGCTGTGTTTCTCTACTCCAGTCAGTCAGTCAGAGCGGTGTTTCTCTACTCCAGTCAGTCAGTCAGAGCTGTGTATCTCTACTCCAGTCAGTCAGTCAGAGCTGTGTTTCTCTACTCCAGTCAGTCAGTCAGAGCGGTGTTTCTCTACTCCAGTCAGTCAGTCAGAGCTGTGTTTCTCTACTCCAGTCAGTCAGTCAGAGCGGTGTTTCTCTACTCCAGTCAGTCAGTCAGAGCGGTGTTTCTCTACTCCAGTCAGTCAGTCAGAGTGGTGTTTCTCTACTCCAGTCAGTCAGTCAGTCAGAGCGGTGTTTCTCTACTCCAGTCAGTGAATCAGAGCGGTGTTTCTCTACTCCAGTCAGTCAGTCAGAGTTGTGTTTCTCTACTCTAGTCAGTCAGTGTGGTGTTTCTCTACTCCAGTCAGTCAGAGCTGTGTTTCTCTACTCCAGTCAGTCAGTCAGAGTGGTGTTTCTCTACTGCAGTGAGTCAGAGCTGTGTTTCTCTACTCCAGTCAGTCAGTCAGAGCGGTGTTTCTCTACTCCAGTCAGTCAGAGCTGTGTTTCTCTACTCCAGTCAGTCAGAGTTGTGTTTCTCTACTCTAGTCAGTCAGTGTGGTGTTTCTCTACTCCAGTCAGTCAGAGCTGTGTTTCTGTACTCCAGTCAGTCAGTCGGAGCTGTGTTTCTCTACTCCAGTCAGTCAGTCAGAGCGGTGTTTCTCTACTCCAGTCAGTCAGTCAGAGCTGTGTATCTCTACTCCAGTCAGTCAGTCAGAGCTGTGTTTCTCTACTCCAGTCAGTCAGTCAGAGCGGTGTTTCTCTACTCCAGTCAGTCAGTCAGAGCTGTGTTTCTCTACTCCAGTCAGTCAGTCAGAGCGGTGTTTCTCTACTCCAGTCAGTCAGTCAGAGCGGTGTTTCTCTACTCCAGTCAGTCAGTCAGAGTGGTGTTTCTCTACTCCAGTCAGTCAGTCAGTCAGAGCGGTGTTTCTCTACTCCAGTCAGTGAATCAGAGCGGTGTTTCTCTACTCCAGTCAGTCAGTCAGAGTTGTGTTTCTCTACTCTAGTCAGTCAGTGTGGTGTTTCTCTACTCCAGTCAGTCAGAGCTGTGTTTCTCTACTCCAGTCAGTCAGTCAGAGTGGTGTTTCTCTACTGCAGTGAGTCAGAGCTGTGTTTCTCTACTCGCAGTCAGTCAGTCAGAGCGGTGTTTCTCTACTCCAGTCAGTCAGAGCTGTGTTTCTCTACTCCAGTCAGTCAGAGTTGTGTTTCTCTACTCTAGTCAGTCAGTGTGGTGTTTCTCTACTCCAGTCAGTCAGAGCTGTGTTTCTGTACTCCAGTCAGTCAGTCGGAGCTGTGTTTCTCTACTCCAGTCAGTCAGTCAGAGCGGTGTTTCTCTACTCCAGTCAGTCAGTCAGAGCTGTGTATCTCTACTCCAGTCAGTCAGTCAGAGCTGTGTTTCTCTACTCCAGTCAGTCAGTCAGAGCGGTGTTTCTCTACTCCAGTCAGTCAGTCAGAGCTGTGTTTCTCTACTCCAGTCAGTCAGTCAGAGCGGTGTTTCTCTACTCCAGTCAGTCAGTCAGAGCGGTGTTTCTCTACTCCAGTCAGTCAGTCAGAGTGGTGTTTCTCTACTCCAGTCAGTCAGTCAGTCAGAGCGGTGTTTCTCTACTCCAGTCAGTGAATCAGAGCGGTGTTTCTCTACTCCAGTCAGTCAGTCAGAGTGGTGTTTCTCTACTCCAGTCAGTCAGTCAGAGTGGTGTTTCTCTACTCCAGTCATTCAGAGCTGTGTTTCTCTAGTCCAGTCAGTCAGTCAGAGTGGTGTTTCTCCACTCCAGTCAGTCAGTCAGAGCTGTGTTTCTCTACTCCAGTCAGTCAGAGTGGTGTTTCTCTACTCCAGTCAGTCAGAGTGATGTTTCTCTACTCTAGTCAGTCAGTCAGAGTGGTGTTTCTCTACTCCAGTCAGTCAGAGCAATGTTTCTCTACTCCAGTCAGTCAGTCAGAGTGGTGTTTCTCTACTCCAGTCAGTCAGAGCTGTGTTTCTCTACTCCAGTCAGTCAGTCAGAGCGGTGTTTCTCTACTCCAGTCAGTCAGAGCACTGTTTCTCTACTCCAGTCAGTCAGTAACAGCTGTGTTTCTCTACTCCAGTCAGTCAGTCAGAGCGGTGTTTCTCTACTCCAGTCAGTCAGTCAGAGCTGCGTTTCTCTACTCCAGTCAGTCAGTCAGAGCGGTGTTTCTCTACTCCAGTCAGTCAGAGCTGTGTTTCTCTACTCCAGTCAGTCAGTCAGACCTGTGTTTCTCTACTCCAGTCAGTCAGTCAGTCAGAGTGGTCTTTCTCTACTCCCGTCAGTCAGAGCAGTGTTTCTCTACTCCAGTCAGTCAGAGTGGTGTTTCTCTACTCCAGTCAGTCAGTCAGAGTGGTGTTTCTCTACTCCAGTCAGTCAGTCAGAGTGGTGTTTCTCTACTCCAGTCAGTCAGAGCTGTGTTTCTCTACTCCAGTCAGTCAGTCAGAGCGGTGTTTCTCTACTCCAGTCAGTCAGTCAGAGCTGTGTTTCTCTACTCCAGTCAGTCAGTGAGAGCTGTGTTTCTCTACTCCAGTCAGTCAGTCAGAACGGTGTTTCTCTACTCCAGTCAGTCAGTCAGAGCTGTGTTTCTCTACTCCAGTCAGTCAGTCAGAGCGGTGTTTCACTACTACAGTCAGTCAGAGCTGTGTTTCTCTACTCCAGTCAGTCAGTCAGAGTGGTGTTTCTCTACTCCAGTCAGTGAGTCAGAGCGGTGTTTCTCTACTCCAGTCAGTCAGTCAGAGTGGTATTTCTCTACTCCAGTCAGTCAGTCAGAGCGGTGTTTCTCTACTCCAGTCAGTCAGTCAGAGCTGTGTTTCTCTACTCCAGTCAGTCAGTCAGAGCTGTGTTTCTCTACTCCAGTCAGTCAGTCAGAGTGGTGTTTCTCTACTCCAGTCAGTCAGTCAGAGCTGTGTTTCTCTACTCCAGTCAGTCAGTCAGAGCGGTGTTTCTCTACTCCAGTCAGTCAGAGCTGTGTTTCTCTACTCCAGTCAGTCAGTCAGAGTGGTGTTTCTCTACTCCAGTCAGTCAGTCAGAGTGGTGTTTCTCTACTCCAGTCAGTCAGTCAGAGCGGTGTTTCTCTACTCCAGTCAGTGAGTCAGAGCGGTGTTTCTCTACTCCAGTCAGTCAGTCAGAGTGGTGTTTCTCTACTCCAGTCAGTCAGTCAGAGCGGTGTTTCTCTACTCCAGTCAGTCAGTCAGAGTGGTGTTTCTCTACTCCAGTCAGTCAGTCAGAGCGGTGTTTCTCTACTCCAGTCAGTGAGTCAGAGCGGTGTTTCTCTACTCCAGTCAGTCAGTCAGAGTGGTGTTTCTCTACTCCAGTCAGTCAGTCAGAGTGGTGTTTCTCTACTCCAGTCATTCAGAGCTGTGTTTCTCTAGTCCAGTCAGTCAGTCAGTCAGAGTGGTGTTTCTCCACTCCAGTCAGTCAGTCAGAGCTGTGTATCTCTACTCCAGTCAGTCAGAGTGGTGTTTCTCTACTCCAGTCAGTCAGAGCAATGTTTCTCTACTCTAGTCAGTCAGTCAGAGTGGTGTTTCTCTACTCCAGTCAGTCAGAGTGGTGTTTCTCTACTCCAGTCAGTCAGAGCTGTGTTTCTCTACTCCAGTCAGTCAGTCAGAGCGGTGTTTCTCTACTCCAGTCAGTCAGAGCTGTGTTTCTCTACTCCAGTCAGTCAGAGTTGTGTTTCTCTACTCTAGTCAGTCAGTGTGGTGTTTCTCTACTCCAGTCAGTCAGAGCTGTGTTTCTGTACTCCAGTCAGTCAGTCGGAGCTGTGTTTCTCTACTCCAGTCAGTCAGTCAGAGCGGTGTTTCTCTACTCCAGTCAGTCAGTCAGAGCTGTGTATCTCTACTCCAGTCAGTCAGTCAGAGCTGTGTTTCTCTACTCCAGTCAGTCAGTCAGAGCGGTGTTTCTCTACTCCAGTCAGTCAGTCAGAGCTGTGTTTCTCTACTCCAGTCAGTCAGTCAGAGTGGTGTTTCTCTACTCCAGTCAGTCAGTCAGTCAGAGCGGTGTTTCTCTACTCCAGTCAGTGAATCAGAGCGGTGTTTCTCTACTCCAGTCAGTCAGTCAGAGTGGTGTTTCTCTACTCCAGTCAGTCAGTCAGAGTGGTGTTTCTCTACTCCAGTCATTCAGAGCTGTGTTTCTCTAGTCCAGTCAGTCAGTCAGAGTGGTGTTTCTCCACTCCAGTCAGTCAGTCAGAGCTGTGTTTCTCTACTCCAGTCAGTCAGAGTGGTGTTTCTCTACTCCAGTCAGTCAGAGTGATGTTTCTCTACTCTAGTCAGTCAGTCAGAGTGGTGTTTCTCTACTCCAGTCAGTCAGAGCAATGTTTCTCTACTCCAGTCAGTCAGTCAGAGTGGTGTTTCTCTACTCCAGTCAGTCAGAGCTGTGTTTCTCTACTCCAGTCAGTCAGTCAGAGCGGTGTTTCTCTACTCCAGTCAGTCAGAGCACTGTTTCTCTACTCCAGTCAGTCAGTAACAGCTGTGTTTCTCTACTCCAGTCAGTCAGTCAGAGCGGTGTTTCTCTACTCCAGTCAGTCAGTCAGAGCTGCGTTTCTCTACTCCAGTCAGTCAGTCAGAGCGGTGTTTCTCTACTCCAGTCAGTCAGAGCTGTGTTTCTCTACTCCAGTCAGTCAGTCAGACCTGTGTTTCTCTACTCCAGTCAGTCAGTCAGTCAGAGTGGTCTTTCTCTACTCCCGTCAGTCAGAGCAGTGTTTCTCTACTCCAGTCAGTCAGAGTGGTGTTTCTCTACTCCAGTCAGTCAGTCAGAGTGGTGTTTCTCTACTCCAGTCAGTCAGTCAGAGTGGTGTTTCTCTACTCCAGTCAGTCAGAGCTGTGTTTCTCTACTCCAGTCAGTCAGTCAGAGCGGTGTTTCTCTACTCCAGTCAGTCAGTCAGAGCTGTGTTTCTCTACTCCAGTCAGTCAGTGAGAGCTGTGTTTCTCTACTCCAGTCAGTCAGTCAGAACGGTGTTTCTCTACTCCAGTCAGTCAGTCAGAGCTGTGTTTCTCTACTCCAGTCAGTCAGTCAGAGCGGTGTTTCACTACTACAGTCAGTCAGAGCTGTGTTTCTCTACTCCAGTCAGTCAGTCAGAGTGGTGTTTCTCTACTCCAGTCAGTGAGTCAGAGCGGTGTTTCTCTACTCCAGTCAGTCAGTCAGAGTGGTATTTCTCTACTCCAGTCAGTCAGTCAGAGCGGTGTTTCTCTACTCCAGTCAGTCAGTCAGAGCTGTGTTTCTCTACTCCAGTCAGTCAGTCAGAGCTGTGTTTCTCTACTCCAGTCAGTCAGTCAGAGTGGTGTTTCTCTACTCCAGTCAGTCAGTCAGAGCTGTGTTTCTCTACTCCAGTCAGTCAGTCAGAGCGGTGTTTCTCTACTCCAGTCAGTCAGAGCTGTGTTTCTCTACTCCAGTCAGTCAGTCAGAGTGGTGTTTCTCTACTCCAGTCAGTCAGTCGGAGTGGTGTTTCTCTACTCCAGTCAGTCAGTCAGAGCGGTGTTTCTCTACTCCAGTCAGTGAGTCAGAGCGGTGTTTCTCTACTCCAGTCAGTCAGTCAGAGTGGTGTTTCTCTACTCCAGTCAGTCAGTCAGAGCGGTGTTTCTCTACTCCAGTCAGTCAGTCAGAGTGGTGTTTCTCTACTCCAGTCAGTCAGTCAGAGCGGTGTTTCTCTACTCCAGTCAGTCAGAGCTGTGTTTCTCTACTCCAGTCAGTCAGTCAGAGCGGTGTTTCTCTACTCCAGTCAGTCAGTCAGAGCTGTGTTTCTCTACTCCAGTCAGTCAGTGAGAGCTGTGTTTCTCTACTCCAGTCAGTCAGTCAGAACGGTGTTTCTCTACTCCAGTCAGTCAGTCAGAGCTGTGTTTCTCTACTCCAGTCAGTCAGTCAGAGCGGTGTTTCACTACTACAGTCAGTCAGAGCTGTGTTTCTCTACTCCAGTCAGTCAGTCAGAGTGGTGTTTCTCTACTCCAGTCAGTGAGTCAGAGCGGTGTTTCTCTACTCCAGTCAGTCAGTCAGAGTGGTATTTCTCTACTCCAGTCAGTCAGTCAGAGCGGTGTTTCTCTACTCCAGTCAGTCAGTCAGAGCTGTGTTTCTCTACTCCAGTCAGTCAGTCAGAGCTGTGTTTCTCTACTCCAGTCAGTCAGTCAGAGTGGTGTTTCTCTACTCCAGTCAGTCAGTCAGAGCTGTGTTTCTCTACTCCAGTCAGTCAGTCAGAGCGGTGTTTCTCTACTCCAGTCAGTCAGAGCTGTGTTTCTCTACTCCAGTCAGTCAGTCAGAGTGGTGTTTCTCTACTCCAGTCAGTCAGTCGGAGTGGTGTTTCTCTACTCCAGTCAGTCAGTCAGAGCGGTGTTTCTCTACTCCAGTCAGTGAGTCAGAGCGGTGTTTCTCTACTCCAGTCAGTCAGTCAGAGTGGTGTTTCTCTACTCCAGTCAGTCAGTCAGAGCGGTGTTTCTCTACTCCAGTCAGTCAGTCAGAGTGGTGTTTCTCTACTCCAGTCAGTCAGTCAGAGCGGTGTTTCTCTACTCCAGTCAGTGAGTCAGAGCGGTGTTTCTCTACTCCAGTCAGTCAGTCAGAGTGGTGTTTCTCTACTCCAGTCAGTCAGTCAGAGTGGTGTTTCTCTACTCCAGTCATTCAGAGCTGTGTTTCTCTAGTCCAGTCAGTCAGTCAGTCAGAGTGGTGTTTCTCCACTCCAGTCAGTCAGTCAGAGCTGTGTATCTCTACTCCAGTCAGTCAGAGTGGTGTTTCTCTACTCCAGTCAGTCAGAGCAATGTTTCTCTACTCTAGTCAGTCAGTCAGAGTGGTGTTTCTCTACTCCAGTCAGTCAGAGTGGTGTTTCTCTACTCCAGTCAGTCAGAGTGGTGTTTCTCTTCTCCAGTCATAGAGTCAGAGCGGTGTTTCTCTACTCCAGTCAGTCAGTCAGAGTCGTGTTTCTCTACTCCAGTCAGTCAGTCAGAGCGGTGTTTCTCTACTCCAGTCAGTCAGTCAGAGCTGTGTTTCTCTACTCCAGTCAGTCAGTCAGAGCTGTGTTTCTCTACTCCAGTCAGTCAGTCAGAGTGGTGTTTCTCTACTCCAGTCAGTCAGTCAGAGCTGTGTTTCTCTACTCCAGTCAGTCAGTCAGAGCGGTGTTTCTCTACTCCAGTCAGTCAGAGCTGTGTTTCTCTACTCCAGTCAGTCAGTCAGAGTGGTGTTTCTCTACTCCAGTCAGTCAGTCAGAGTGGTGTTTCTCTACTCCAGTCAGTCAGTCAGAGCGGTGTTTCTCTACTCCAGTCAGTGAGTCAGAGCGGTGTTTCTCTACTCCAGTCAGTCAGTCAGAGTGGTGTTTCTCTCCTCCAGTCAGTCAGTCAGAGCGGTGTTTCTCTACTCCAGTCAGTCAGTCAGAGTGGTGTTTCTCTACTCCAGTCAGTCAGTCAGAGCGGTGTTTCTCTACTCCAGTCAGTGAGTCAGAGCGGTGTTTCTCTACTCCAGTCAGTCAGTCAGAGTGGTGTTTCTCTACTCCAGTCAGTCAGTCAGAGTGGTGTTTCTCTACTCCAGTCATTCAGAGCTGTGTTTCTCTAGTCCAGTCAGTCAGTCAGTCAGAGTGGTGTTTCTCCACTCCAGTCAGTCAGTCAGAGCTGTGTATCTCTACTCCAGTCAGTCAGAGTGGTGTTTCTTTACTCCAGTCAGTCAGAGCGATGTTTCTCTACTCTAGTCAGTCAGTCAGAGTGGTGTTTCTCTACTACAGTCAGTCAGAGTGGTGTTTCTCTACTCCAGTCAGTCAGAGCGATGTTTCTCTACTCCAGTCAGTCAGTCAGAGCTGTGTTTCTCTACTCCAGTCAGTCAGAGTGGTGTTTCTCTACTCCAGTCAGGCAGTCAGAGCGGTGTTTCTCTACTCCAGTCAGTCAGAGCACTGTTTCTCTACTCCAGTCAGTCAGAGTGGTGTTTCTCTACTCCAGTCAGTCAGTCAGAGCGGTGTTTCTCTACTCCAGTCAGTCAGTCAGAGCTGCGTTTCTCTACTCCAGTCAGTCAGTCAGAGCGGTGTTTCTCTACTCCAGTCAGTCAGAGCTGTGTTTCTCTACTCCAGTCAGTCAGTCAGAGTGGTGTTTCACTACTCCAGTCAGTCAGAACAGTGTTTCTCTACTCCAGTCAGTCAGAGTGGTGTTTCTCTACTCCAGTCAGTCAGTCAGAGTGGTGTTTCTCTACTCCAGTCAGTCAGAGCTGTGTTTCTCTACTCCAGTCAGTCAGAGTTGTGTTTCTCTACTCTAGTCAGTCAGTGTGGTGTTTCTCTACTCCAGTCAGTCTGAGCTGTGTTTCTCTACTCCAGTCAGTCAGAGTTGTGTTTCTCTACTCTAGTCAGTCAGTGTGGTGTTTCTCTACTCCAGTCAGTCAGAGCTGTGTTTCTGTACTCCAGGCAGTCAGTCGGAGCTGTGTTTCTCTACTCCAGTCAGTCAGTCAGAGCGGTGTTTCTCTACTCCAGTCAGTCAGTCAGAGCTGTGTATCTCTACTCCAGTCAGTCAGTCAGAGCTGTGTTTCTCTACTCCAGTCAGTCAGTCAGAGCGGTGTTTCTCTACTCCAGTCAGTCAGTCAGAGCTGTGTTTCTCTACTCCAGTCAGTCAGTCAGAGCGGTGTTTCTCTACTCCAGTCAGTCAGTCAGTCAGAGTGGTGTTTCTCTACTCCAGTCAGTGAGTCAGAGCGGTGTTTCTCTACTCCAGTCAGTCAGTCAGAGTGGTATTTCTCTACTCCAGTCAGTCAGTCAGTCAGAGCGGTGTTTCTCTACTCCAGTCAGTCAGTCAGAGCTGTGTTTCTCTACTCCAGTCAGTCAGTCAGAGCTGTGTTTCTCTACTCCAGTCAGTCAGTCAGAGTGGTGTTTCTCTACTCCAGTCAGTCAGTCAGAGCTGTGTTTCTCTACTCCAGTCAGTCAGTCAGAGCGGTGTTTCTCTACTCCAGTCAGTCAGAGCTGTGTTTCTCTACTCCAGTCAGTCAGTCAGAGTGGTGTTTCTCTACTCCAGTCAGTCAGTCAGAGTGGTGTTTCTCTACTCCAGTCAGTCAGTCAGAGCGGTGTTTCTCTACTCCAGTCAGTGAGTCAGAGCGGTGTTTCTCTACTCCAGTCAGTCAGTCAGAGTGGTGTTTCTCTACTCCAGTCAGTCAGTCAGAGCGGTGTTTCTCTACTCCAGTCAGTCAGTCAGAGTGGTGTTTCTCTACTCCAGTCAGTCAGTCAGAGCGGTGTTTCTCTACTCCAGTCAGTGAGTCAGAGCGGTGTTTCTCTACTCCAGTCAGTCAGTCAGAGTGGTGTTTCTCTACTCCAGTCAGTCAGTCAGAGTGGTGTTTCTCTACTCCAGTCATTCAGAGCTGTGTTTCTCTAGTCCTGTCAGTCAGTCAGTCAGAGTGGTGTTTCTCCACTCCAGTCAGTCAGTCAGAGCTGTGTATCTCTACTCCAGTCAGTCAGAGTGGTGTTTCTCTACTCCAGTCAGTCAGAGCAATGTTTCTCTACTCTAGTCAGTCAGTCAGAGTGGTGTTTCTCTACTCCAGTCAGTCAGAGTGGTGTTTCTCTACTCCAGTCAGTCAGAGTGGTGTTTCTCTTCTCCAGTCAGTGAGTCAGAGCGGTGTTTCTCTACTCCAGTCAGTCAGTCAGAGCTGTGTTTCTCTACTCCAGTCAGTCAGTCAGAGCTGTGTTTCTCTACTCCAGTCAGTCAGTCAGAGTGGTGTTTCTCTACTCCAGTCAGTCAGTCAGAGCTGTGTTTCTCTACTCCAGTCAGTCAGTCAGAGCGGTGTTTCTCTACTCCAGTCAGTCAGAGCTGTGTTTCTCTACTCCAGTCAGTCAGTCAGAGTGGTGTTTCTCTACTCCAGTCAGTCAGTCAGAGCGGTGTTTCTCTACTCCAGTCAGTCAGAGCTGTGTTTCTCTACTCCAGTCAGTCAGTCAGAGTGGTGTTTCTCTACTCCAGTCAGTCAGTCAGAGTGGTGTTTCTCTATCAGAGCTGTGTTTCTCTAGTCCTGTCAGTCAGTCAGTCAGAGTGGTGTTTCTCCACTCCAGTCAGTCAGTCAGAGCTGTGTATCTCTACTCCAGTCAGTCAGAGTGGTGTTTCTCTACTCCAGTCAGTCAGAGCAATGTTTCTCTACTCTAGTCAGTCAGTCAGAGTGGTGTTTCTCTACTCCAGTCAGTCAGAGTGGTGTTTCTCTACTCCAGTCAGTCAGAGTGGTGTTTCTCTTCTCCAGTCAGTGAGTCAGAGCGGTGTTTCTCTACTCCAGTCAGTCAGTCAGAGCTGTGTTTCTCTACTCCAGTCAGTCAGTCAGAGCTGTGTTTCTCTACTCCAGTCAGTCAGTCAGAGTGGTGTTTCTCTACTCCAGTCAGTCAGTCAGAGCTGTGTTTCTCTACTCCAGTCAGTCAGTCAGAGCGGTGTTTCTCTACTCCAGTCAGTCAGAGCTGTGTTTCTCTACTCCAGTCAGTCAGTCAGAGTGGTGTTTCTCTACTCCAGTCAGTCAGTCAGAGCGGTGTTTCTCTACTCCAGTCAGTCAGAGCTGTGTTTCTCTACTCCAGTCAGTCAGTCAGAGTGGTGTTTCTCTACTCCAGTCAGTCAGTCAGAGTGGTGTTTCTCTACTCCAGTCAGTCAGTCAGAGTGGTGTTTCTCTACTCCAGTCAGTCAGTCAGAGCGGTGTTTCTCTACTCCAGTCAGTCAGAGCTGTGTTTCTCTACTCCAGTCAGTCAGTCAGAGTGGTGTTTCTCTACTCCAGTCAGTCAGTCAGAGCGGTGTTTCTCTACTCCAGTCAGTCAGAGCTGTGTTTCTCTACTCCAGTCAGTCAGTCAGAGTGGTGTTTCTCTACTCCAGTCAGTCAGTCAGAGTGGTGTTTCTCTACTCCAGTCAGTCAGTCAGAGCGGTGTTTCTCTACTCCAGTCAGTGAGTCAGAGCGGTGTTTCTCTACTCCAGTCAGTCAGTCAGAGTGGTGTTTCTCTACTCCAGTCAGTCAGTCAGAGCGGTGTTTCTCTACTCCAGTCAGTCAGTCAGATTGGTGTTTCTCTACTCCAGTCAGTCAGTCAGAGCGGTGTTTCTCTACTCCAGTCAGTGAGTCAGAGCGGTGTTTCTCTACTCCAGTCAGTCAGTCAGAGTGGTGTTTCTCTACTCCAGTCAGTCAGTCAGAGTGGTGTTTCTCTACTCCAGTCATTCAGAGCTGTGTTTCTCTAGTCCTGTCAGTCAGTCAGTCAGAGTGGTGTTTCTCCACTCCAGTCAGTCAGTCAGAGCTGTGTATCTCTACTCCAGTCAGTCAGAGTGGTGTTTCTCTACTCCAGTCAGTCAGAGTGGTGTTTCTCTACTCCAGTCAGTCAGAGTGGTGTTTCTCTTCTCCAGTCAGTGAGTCAGAGCGGTGTTTCTCTACTCCAGTCAGTCAGTCAGAGTGGTGTTTCTCTACTCCAGTCAGTCAGTCAGAGCGGTGTTTCTCTACTCCAGTCAGTCAGTCAGAGCTGTGTTTCTCTACTCCAGTCAGTCAGTCAGAGCTGTGTTTCTCTACTCCAGTCAGTCAGTCAGAGTGGTGTTTCTCTACTCCAGTCAGTCAGTCAGAGCTGTGTTTCTCTACTCCAGTCAGTCAGTCAGAGCGGTGTTTCTCTACTCCAGTCAGTCAGAGCTGTGTTTCTCTACTCCAGTCAGTCAGTCAGAGTGGTGTTTCTCTACTCCAGTCAGTCAGTCAGAGTGGTGTTTCTCTACTCCAGTCAATCAGTCAGAGCGGTGTTTCTCTACTCCAGTCAGTGAGTCAGAGCGGTGTTTCTCTACTCCAGTCAGTGAGTCAGAGTGGTGTTTCTCTACTCCAGTCAGTCAGTCAGAGCGGTGTTTCTCTACTCCAGTCAGTCAGTCAGAGTGGTGTTTCTCTACTCCAGTCATTCAGAGCTGTGTTTCTCTAGTCCAGTCAGTCAGTCAGTCAGAGTGGTGTTTCTCCACTCCAGTCAGTCAGTCAGAGCTGTGTTTCTCTACTCCAGTCAGTCAGTCAGAGCGGTGTTTCTCTACTCCAGTCAGTCAGAGCTGTGTTTCTCTACTCCAGTCAGTCAGTCAGAGTGGTGTTTCTCTACTCCAGTCAGTCAGTCAGAGTGGTGTTTCTCTACTCCAGTCAATCAGTCAGAGCGGTGTTTCTCTACTCCAGTCAGTGAGTCAGAGCGGTGTTTCTCTACTCCAGTCAGTGAGTCAGAGCAGTGTTTCTCTACTCCAGTCAGTGAGTCCGATGCGGTGTTTCTCTACTCCAGTCAGTCAGTCAGAGTGGTGTTTCTCTACTCCAGTCAGTCAGTCAGAGTGGTGTTTCTCTACTCCAGTCATTCAGAGCTGTGTTTCTCTAGTCCAGTCAGTCAGTCAGTCAGAGTGGTGTTTCTCCACTCCAGTCAGTCAGTCAGAGCTGTGTATCTCTACTCCAGTCAGTCAGAGTGGTGTTTCTTTACTCCAGTCAGTCAGAGCGATGTTTCTCTACTCTAGTCAGTCAGTCAGAGTGGTGTTTCTCTACTCCAGTCAGTCAGAGTGGTGTTTCTCTACTCCAGTCAGTCAGAGCGATGTTTCTCTACTCCAGTCAGTCAGTCAGAGCTGTGTTTCTCTACTCCAGTCAGTCAGAGTGGTGTTTCTCTACTCCAGTCAGGCAGTCAGAGCGGTGTTTCTCTACTCCAGTCAGTCAGAGCACTGTTTCTCTACTCCAGTCAGTCAGAGTGGTGTTTCTCTACTCCAGTCAGTCAGTCAGAGCGGTGTTTCTCTACTCCAGTCAGTCAGTCAGAGCTGCGTTTCTCTACTCCAGTCAGTCAGTCAGAGCGGTGTTTCTCTACTCCAGTCAGTCAGAGCTGTGTTTCTCTACTCCAGTCAGTCAGTCAGAGTGGTGTTTCACTACTCCAGTCAGTCAGAACAGTGTTTCTCTACTCCAGTCAGTCAGAGTGGTGTTTCTCTACTCCAGTCAGTCAGTCAGAGTGGTGTTTCTCTACTCCAGTCAGTCAGAGCTGTGTTTCTCTACTCCAGTCAGTCAGTCAGAGTGGTGTTTCTCTACTCCAGTCAGTCAGTCAGAGTGGTGTTTCTCTACTCCAGTCAGTCAGTCAGAGCGGTGTTTCTCTACTCCAGTCAGTGAGTCAGAGCGGTGTTTCTCTACTCCAGTCAGTCAGTCAGAGTGGTGTTTCTCTACTCCAGTCAGTCAGTCAGAGCGGTGTTTCTCTACTCCAGTCAGTCAGTCAGATTGGTGTTTCTCTACTCCAGTCAGTCAGTCAGAGCGGTGTTTCTCTACTCCAGTCAGTGAGTCAGAGCGGTGTTTCTCTACTCCAGTCAGTCAGTCAGAGTGGTGTTTCTCTACTCCAGTCAGTCAGTCAGAGTGGTGTTTCTCTACTCCAGTCATTCAGAGCTGTGTTTCTCTAGTCCTGTCAGTCAGTCAGTCAGAGTGGTGTTTCTCCACTCCAGTCAGTCAGTCAGAGCTGTGTATCTCTACTCCAGTCAGTCAGAGTGGTGTTTCTCTACTCCAGTCAGTCAGAGCAATGTTTCTCTACTCTAGTCAGTCAGTCAGAGTGGTGTTTCTCTACTCCAGTCAGTCAGAGTGGTGTTTCTCTACTCCAGTCAGTCAGAGTGGTGTTTCTCTTCTCCAGTCAGTGAGTCAGAGCGGTGTTTCTCTACTCCAGTCAGTCAGTCAGAGTGGTGTTTCTCTACTCCAGTCAGTCAGTCAGAGCGGTGTTTCTCTACTCCAGTCAGTCAGTCAGAGCTGTGTTTCTCTACTCCAGTCAGTCAGTCAGAGCTGTGTTTCTCTACTCCAGTCAGTCAGTCAGAGTGGTGTTTCTCTACTCCAGTCAGTCAGTCAGAGCTGTGTTTCTCTACTCCAGTCAGTCAGTCAGAGCGGTGTTTCTCTACTCCAGTCAGTCAGAGCTGTGTTTCTCTACTCCAGTCAGTCAGTCAGAGTGGTGTTTCTCTACTCCAGTCAGTCAGTCAGAGTGGTGTTTCTCTACTCCAGTCAATCAGTCAGAGCGGTGTTTCTCTACTCCAGTCAGTGAGTCAGAGCGGTGTTTCTCTACTCCAGTCAGTGAGTCAGAGTGGTGTTTCTCTACTCCAGTCAGTCAGTCAGAGCGGTGTTTCTCTACTCCAGTCAGTCAGTCAGAGTGGTGTTTCTCTACTCCAGTCAGTCAGTCAGAGCAGTGTTTCTCTACTCCAGTCAGTGAGTCCGATGCGGTGTTTCTCTACTCCAGTCAGTCAGTCAGAGTGGTGTTTCTCTACTCCAGTCAGTCAGTCAGAGTGGTGTTTCTCTACTCCAGTCATTCAGAGCTGTGTTTCTCTAGTCCAGTCAGTCAGTCAGTCAGAGTGGTGTTTCTCCACTCCAGTCAGTCAGTCAGAGCTGTGTATCTCTACTCCAGTCAGTCAGAGTGGTGTTTCTTTACTCCAGTCAGTCAGAGCGATGTTTCTCTACTCTAGTCAGTCAGTCAGAGTGGTGTTTCTCTACTCCAGTCAGTCAGAGTGGTGTTTCTCTACTCCAGTCAGTCAGAGCGATGTTTCTCTACTCCAGTCAGTCAGTCAGAGCTGTGTTTCTCTACTCCAGTCAGTCAGAGTGGTGTTTCTCTACTCCAGTCAGGCAGTCAGAGCGGTGTTTCTCTACTCCAGTCAGTCAGAGCACTGTTTCTCTACTCCAGTCAGTCAGAGTGGTGTTTCTCTACTCCAGTCAGTCAGTCAGAGCGGTGTTTCTCTACTCCAGTCAGTCAGTCAGAGCTGCGTTTCTCTACTCCAGTCAGTCAGTCAGAGCGGTGTTTCTCTACTCCAGTCAGTCAGAGCTGTGTTTCTCTACTCCAGTCAGTCAGTCAGAGTGGTGTTTCACTACTCCAGTCAGTCAGAACAGTGTTTCTCTACTCCAGTCAGTCAGAGTGGTGTTTCTCTACTCCAGTCAGTCAGTCAGAGTGGTGTTTCTCTACTCCAGTCAGTCAGAGCTGTGTTTCTCTACTCCAGTCAGTCAGAGTTGTGTTTCTCTACTCTAGTCAGTCAGTGTGGTGTTTCTCTACTCCAGTCAGTCTGAGCTGTGTTTCTCTACTCCAGTCAGTCAGAGTTGTGTTTCTCTACTCTAGTCAGTCAGTGTGGTGTTTCTCTACTCCAGTCAGTCAGAGCTGTGTTTCTGTACTCCAGTCAGTCAGTCGGAGCTGTGTTTCTCTACTCCAGTCAGTCAGTCAGAGCGGAGTTTCCCTACTCCAGTCAGTCAGTCAGAGCTGTGTATCTCTACTCCAGTCAGTCAGTCAGAGCTGTGTTTCTCTACTCCAGTCAGTCAGTCAGAGCGGTGTTTCTCTACTCCAGTCAGTCAGTCAGAGCTGTGTTTCTCTACTCCAGTCAGTCAGTCAGAGCGGTGTTTCTCTACTCCAGTCAGTCAGTCAGTCAGAGTGGTGTTTCTCTACTCCAGTCATTCAGAGCTGTGTTTCTCTAGTCCAGTCAGTCAGTCAGTCAGAGTGGTGTTTCTCCACTCCAGTCAGTCAGTCAGAGCTGTGTTTCTCTACTCCAGTCAGTCAGAGTGGTGTTTCTCTACTCCAGTCAGTCAGAGTGATGTTTCTCTACTCTAGTCAGTCAGTCAGAGTGGTGTTTCTCTACTCCAGTCAGTCAGAGCTGTGTTTCTGTACTCCAGTCAGTCAGTCGGAGTGGTGTTTCTCTACTCCAGTCAGTCAGAGCTGTGTTTCTCTACTCCAGTCAGTCAGAGTTGTGTTTCTCTACTCTAGTCAGTCAGTGTGGTGCTTCTCTACTCCAGTCAGTCAGAGCTGTGTTTCTGTACTCCAGTCAGTCGGAGCTGTGTTTCTCTACTCCAGTCAGTCAGTCAGAGCGGTGTTTCTCTACTCCAGTCAGTCAGTCAGAGCTGTGTATCTCTACTCCAGTCAGTTAGTCAGAGCTGTGTTTCTCTACTCCAGTCAGTCAGTCAGAGCGGTGTTTCTCTACTCCAGTCAGTCAGTCAGAGCTGTGTTTCTCTACTCCAGTCAGTCAGTCAGAGCGGTGTTTCTATACTCCAGTCAGTCAGTCAGAGCGGTGTTTCTCTACTCCAGTCAGTCAGTCAGAGTGGTGTTTCTCTACTCCAGTCAGTCAGTCAGAGCGGTGTTTCTCTACTCCAGTCAGTCAGTCAGAGTGGTGTTTCTCTACTCCAGTCATTCAGAGCTGTGTTTCTCTAGTCCAGTCAGTCAGTCAGACCGGTGTTTCTCTACTCCAGTCAGTCAGAGCTGTGTTTCTCTACTCCAGTCAGTCAGTCAGAGTGGTGTTTCACTACTCCAGTCAGAACAGTGTTTCTCTACTCCAGTCAGTCAGAGAGGTGTTTCTCTACTCCAGTCAGTCAGAGTTGTGTTTCTCTACTCTAGTCAGTCAGTGTGGTGTTTCTCTACTCCAGTCAGTCTGAGCTGTGTTTCTCTACTCCAGTCAGTCAGAGTTGTGTTTCTCTACTCTAGTCAGTCAGTGTGGTGTTTCTCTACTCCAGTCAGTCAGAGCTGTGTTTCTGTACTCCAGTCAGTCAGTCGGAGCTGTGTTTCTCTACTCCAGTCACTCAGTCAGAGCGGTGTTTCTCTACTCCAGTCAGTCAGTCAGAGCTGTGTATCTCTACTCCAGTCAGTCAGTCAGAGCTGTGTTTCTCTACTCCAGTCAGTCAGTCAGAGCGGTGTTTCTCTACTCCAGTCAGTCAGTCAGAGCTGTGTTTCTCTACTCCAGTCAGTCAGTCAGAGCGGTGTTTCTCTACTCCAGTCAGTCAGTCAGTCAGAGTGGTGTTTCTCTACTCCAGTCATTCAGAGCTGTGTTTCTCTAGTCCAGTCAGTCAGTCAGTCACAGTGGTGTTTCTCCACTCCAGTCAGTCAGTCAGAGCTGTGTTTCTCTACTCCAGTCAGTCAGAGTGGTGTTTCTCTACTCCAGTCAGTCAGAGTGATGTTTCTCTACTCTAGTCAGTCAGTCAGAGTGGTGTTTCTCTACTCCAGTCAGTCAGAGTGGTGTTTCTCTACTCCAGTCAGTCAGAGCTGTGTTTCTGTACTCCAGTCAGTCAGTCGGAGTGGTGTTTCTCTACTCCAGTCATTCAGAGCTGTGTTTCTCTAGTCCAGTCAGTCAGTCAGTCAGAGTGGTGTTTCTCCACTCCAGTCAGTCAGTCAGAGCTGTGTATCTCTACTCCAGTCAGTCAGAGTGGTGTTTCTTTACTCCAGTCAGTCAGAGCGATGTTTCTCTACTCTAGTCAGTCAGTCAGAGTGGTGTTTCTCTACTCCAGTCAGTCAGAGTGGTGTTTCTCTACTCCAATCAGTCAGAGCGATGTTTCTCTACTCCAGTCAGTCAGTCAGAGCTGTGTTTCTCTACTCCAGTCAGTCAGAGTGGTGTTTCTCTACTCCAGTCAGGCAGTCAGAGCGGTGTTTCTCTACTCCAGTCAGTCAGAGCACTGTTTCTCTACTCCAGTCAGTCAGAGTGGTGTTTCTCTACTCCAGTCAGTCAGTCAGAGCGGTGTTTCTCTACTCCAGTCAGTCAGTCAGAGCTGCGTTTCTCTACTCCAGTCAGTCAGTCAGAGCGGTGTTTCTCTACTCCAGTCAGTCAGAGTTGTGTTTCTCTACTCCAGTCAGTCAGTGTGGTGTTTCTCTACTCCAGTCAGTCTGAGCTGTGTTTCTCTACTCCAGTCAGTCAGAGTGGTGTTTCTCTACTCCAGTCAGTCAGTCAGAGTGGTGTTTCTCTACTCCAGTCAGTCAGAGCTGTGTTTCTCTACTCCAGTCAGTCAGAGTTGTGTTTCTCTACTCCAGTCAGTCAGTGTGGTGTTTCTCTACTCCAGTCAGTCTGAGCTGTGTTTCTCTACTCCAGTCAGTCAGTCGGAGCTGTGTTTCTCTACTCCAGTCAGTCAGTCAGAGCGGTGTTTCTCTACTCCAGTCAGTCAGTCAGAGCTGTGTATCTCTACTCCAGTCAGTCAGTCAGAGCTGTGTTTCTCTACTCCAGTCAGTCAGTCAGAGCGGTGTTTCTCTACTCCAGTCAGTCAGTCAGAGCTGTGTTTCTCTACTCCAGTCAGTCAGTCAGAGCGGTGTTTCTCTACTCCAGTCAGTCAGTCAGTCAGAGTGGTGTTTCTCTACTCCAGTCATTCAGAGCTGTGTTTCTCTAGTCCAGTCAGTCAGTCAGTCAGTCAGAGTGGTGTTTCTCCACTCCAGTCAGTCAGTCAGAGCTGTGTTTCTCTACTCCAGTCAGTCAGAGTGGTGTTTCTCTACTCCAGTCAGTCAGAGTGATGTTTCTCTACTCTAGTCAGTCAGTCAGAGTGGTGATTCTCTACTCCAGTCAGTCAGAGTGGTGTTTCTCTACTCCAGTCAGTCAGAGCTGTGTTTCTGTACTCCAGTCAGTCAGTCGGAGTGGTGTTTCTCTACTCCAGTCAGTCAGAGCTGTGTTTCTCTACTCCAGTCAGTCAGAGTTGTGTTTCTCTACTCTAGTCAGTCAGTGTGGTGCTTCTCTACTCCAGTCAGTCAGAGCTGTGTTTCTGTACTCCAGTCAGTCGGAGCTGTGTTTCTCTACTCCAGTCAGTCAGTCAGAGCGGTGTTTCTCTACTCCAGTCAGTCAGTCAGAGCTGTGTATCTCTACTCCAGTCAGTTAGTCAGAGCTGTGTTTCTCTACTCCAGTCAGTCAGAGCTGTGTTTCTCTACTCCAGTCAGTCAGTCAGAGTGGTGTTTCACTACTCCAGTCAGAACAGTGTTTCTCTACTCCAGTCAGTCAGAGAGGTGTTTCTCTACTCCAGTCAGTCAGTCAGAGTGGTGTTTCTCTACTCCAGTCAGTCAGAGCTGTGTTTCTCTACTCCAGTCAGTCAGAGTTGTGTTTCTCTACTCTAGTCAGTCAGTGTGGTGTTTCTCTACTCCAGTCAGTCTGAGCTGTGTTTCTCTACTCCAGTCAGTCAGAGTTGTGTTTCTCTACTCTAGTCAGTCAGTGTGGTGTTTCTCTACTCCAGTCAGTCAGAGCTGTGTTTCTGTACTCCAGTCAGTCAGTCGGAGCTGTGTTTCTCTACTCCAGTCACTCAGTCAGAGCGGTGTTTCTCTACTCCAGTCAGTCAGTCAGAGCTGTGTATCTCTACTCCAGTCAGTCAGTCAGAGCTGTGTTTCTCTACTCCAGTCAGTCAGTCAGAGTGGTGTTTCTCTACTCCAGTCATTCAGAGCTGTGTTTCTCTAGTCCAGTCAGTCAGTCAGTCACAGTGGTGTTTCTCCACTCCAGTCAGTCAGTCAGAGCTGTGTTTCTCTACTCCAGTCAGTCAGAGTGGTGTTTCTCTACTCCAGTCAGTCAGAGTGATGTTTCTCTACTCTAGTCAGTCAGTCAGAGTGGTGTTTCTCTACTCCAGTCAGTCAGAGTGGTGTTTCTCTACTCCAGTCAGTCAGAGCTGTGTTTCTGTACTCCAGTCAGTCAGTCGGAGTGGTGTTTCTCTACTCCAGTCATTCAGAGCTGTGTTTCTCTAGTCCAGTCAGTCAGTCAGTCAGAGTGGTGTTTCTCCACTCCAGTCAGTCAGTCAGAGCTGTGTATCTCTACTCCAGTCAGTCAGAGTGGTGTTTCTTTACTCCAGTCAGTCAGAGCGATGTTTCTCTACTCTAGTCAGTCAGTCAGAGTGGTGTTTCTCTACTCCAGTCAGTCAGAGTGGTGTTTCTCTACTCCAGTCAGTCAGAGCGATGTTTCTCTACTCCAGTCAGTCAGTCAGAGCTGTGTTTCTCTACTCCAGTCAGTCAGAGTGGTGTTTCTCTACTCCAGTCAGGCAGTCAGAGCGGTGTTTCTCTACTCCAGTCAGTCAGAGCACTGTTTCTCTACTCCAGTCAGTCAGAGTGGTGTTTCTCTACTCCAGTCAGTCAGTCAGAGCGGTGTTTCTCTACTCCAGTCAGTCAGTCAGAGCTGCGTTTCTCTACTCCAGTCAGTCAGTCAGAGCGGTGTTTCTCTACTCCAGTCAGTCAGAGTTGTGTTTCTCTACTCCAGTCAGTCAGTGTGGTGTTTCTCTACTCCAGTCAGTCTGAGCTGTGTTTCTCTACTCCAGTCAGTCAGAGTGGTGTTTCTCTACTCCAGTCAGTCAGTCAGAGTGGTGTTTCTCTACTCCAGTCAGTCAGAGCTGTGTTTCTCTACTCCAGTCAGTCAGAGTTGTGTTTCTCTACTCCAGTCAGTCAGTGTGGTGTTTCTCTACTCCAGTCAGTCTGAGCTGTGTTTCTCTACTCCAGTCAGTCAGTCGGAGCTGTGTTTCTCTACTCCAGTCAGTCAGTCAGAGCGGTGTTTCTCTACTCCAGTCAGTCAGTCAGAGCTGTGTTTCTCTACTCCAGTCAGTCAGTCAGAGTGGTGTTTCACTACTCCAGTCAGAACAGTGTTTCTCTACTCCAGTCAGTCAGAGAGGTGTTTCTCTACTCCAGTCAGTCAGTCAGAGTGGTGTTTCTCTACTCCAGTCAGTCAGAGCTGTGTTTCTCTACTCCAGTCAGTCAGAGTTGTGTTTCTCTACTCTAGTCAGTCAGTGTGGTGTTTCTCTACTCCAGTCAGTCTGAGCTGTGTTTCTCTACTCCAGTCAGTCAGAGTTGTGTTTCTCTACTCTAGTCAGTCAGTGTGGTGTTTCTCTACTCCAGTCAGTCAGAGCTGTGTTTCTGTACTCCAGTCAGTCAGTCGGAGCTGTGTTTCTCTACTCCAGTCACTCAGTCAGAGCGGTGTTTCTCTACTCCAGTCAGTCAGTCAGAGCTGTGTATCTCTACTCCAGTCAGTCAGTCAGAGCTGTGTTTCTCTACTCCAGTCAGTCAGTCAGAGTGGTGTTTCTCTACTCCAGTCATTCAGAGCTGTGTTTCTCTAGTCCAGTCAGTCAGTCAGTCACAGTGGTGTTTCTCCACTCCAGTCAGTCAGTCAGAGCTGTGTTTCTCTACTCCAGTCAGTCAGAGTGGTGTTTCTCTACTCCAGTCAGTCAGAGTGATGTTTCTCTACTCTAGTCAGTCAGTCAGAGTGGTGTTTCTCTACTCCAGTCAGTCAGAGTGGTGTTTCTCTACTCCAGTCAGTCAGAGCTGTGTTTCTGTACTCCAGTCAGTCAGTCGGAGTGGTGTTTCTCTACTCCAGTCATTCAGAGCTGTGTTTCTCTAGTCCAGTCAGTCAGTCAGTCAGAGTGGTGTTTCTCCACTCCAGTCAGTCAGTCAGAGCTGTGTATCTCTACTCCAGTCAGTCAGAGTGGTGTTTCTTTACTCCAGTCAGTCAGAGCGATGTTTCTCTACTCTAGTCAGTCAGTCAGAGTGGTGTTTCTCTACTCCAGTCAGTCAGAGTGGTGTTTCTCTACTCCAGTCAGTCAGAGCGATGTTTCTCTACTCCAGTCAGTCAGTCAGAGCTGTGTTTCTCTACTCCAGTCAGTCAGAGTGGTGTTTCTCTACTCCAGTCAGGCAGTCAGAGCGGTGTTTCTCTACTCCAGTCAGTCAGAGCACTGTTTCTCTACTCCAGTCAGTCAGAGTGGTGTTTCTCTACTCCAGTCAGTCAGTCAGAGCGGTGTTTCTCTACTCCAGTCAGTCAGTCAGAGCTGCGTTTCTCTACTCCAGTCAGTCAGTCAGAGCGGTGTTTCTCTACTCCAGTCAGTCAGAGTTGTGTTTCTCTACTCCAGTCAGTCAGTGTGGTGTTTCTCTACTCCAGTCAGTCTGAGCTGTGTTTCTCTACTCCAGTCAGTCAGAGTGGTGTTTCTCTACTCCAGTCAGTCAGTCAGAGTGGTGTTTCTCTACTCCAGTCAGTCAGAGCTGTGTTTCTCTACTCCAGTCAGTCAGAGTTGTGTTTCTCTACTCCAGTCAGTCAGTGTGGTGTTTCTCTACTCCAGTCAGTCTGAGCTGTGTTTCTCTACTCCAGTCAGTCAGTCGGAGCTGTGTTTCTCTACTCCAGTCAGTCAGTCAGAGCGGTGTTTCTCTACTCCAGTCAGTCAGTCAGAGCTGTGTATCTCTACTCCAGTCAGTCAGTCAGAGCTGTGTTTCTCTACTCCAGTCAGTCAGTCAGAGCGGTGTTTCTCTACTCCAGTCAGTCAGTCAGAGCTGTGTTTCTCTACTCCAGTCAGTCAGTCAGAGCGGTGTTTCTCTACTCCAGTCAGTCAGTCAGTCAGAGTGGTGTTTCTCTACTCCAGTCATTCAGAGCTGTGTTTCTCTAGTCCAGTCAGTCAGTCAGTCAGTCAGAGTGGTGTTTCTCCACTCCAGTCAGTCAGTCAGAGCTGTGTTTCTCTACTCCAGTCAGTCAGAGTGGTGTTTCTCTACTCCAGTCAGTCAGAGTGATGTTTCTCTACTCTAGTCAGTCAGTCAGAGTGGTGATTCTCTACTCCAGTCAGTCAGAGTAGTGTTTCTCTACTCCAGTCAGTCAGAGCTGTGTTTCTGTACTCCAGTCAGTCAGTCGGAGTGGTGTTTCTCTACTCCAGTCAGTCAGAGCTGTGTTTCTCTACTCCAGTCAGTCAGAGTTGTGTTTCTCTACTCTAGTCAGTCAGTGTGGTGCTTCTCTACTCCAGTCAGTCAGAGCTGTGTTTCTGTACTCCAGTCAGTCGGAGCTGTGTTTCTCTACTCCAGTCAGTCAGTCAGAGCGGTGTTTCTCTACTCCAGTCAGTCAGTCAGAGCTGTGTATCTCTACTCCAGTCAGTTAGTCAGAGCTGTGTTTCTCTACTCCAGTCAGTCAGTCAGAGCGGTGTTTCTCTACTCCAGTCAGTCAGTCAGAGCTGTGTTTCTCTACTCCAGTCAGTCAGTCAGAGCGGTGTTTCTATACTCCAGTCAGTCAGTCAGAGCGGTGTTTCTCTACTCCAGTCAGTCAGTCAGAGTGGTGTTTCTCTACTCCAGTCAGTCAGTCAGAGCGGTGTTTCTCTACTCCAGTCAGTCAGTCAGAGTGGTGTTTCTCTACTCCAGTCATTCAGAGCTGTGTTTCTCTAGTCCAGTCAGTCAGTCAGAGTGGTGTTTCACTACTCCAGTCAGTCAGAACAGTGTTTCTCTACTCCAGTCAGTCAGAGTGGTGTTTCTCTACTCCAGTCAGTCAGTCAGAGTGGTGTTTCTCTACTCCAGTCAGTCAGAGCTGTGTTTCTCTACTCCAGTCAGTCAGAGTTGTGTTTCTCTACTCTAGTCAGTCAGTGTGGTGTTTCTCTACTCCAGTCAGTCAGAGCTGTGTTTCTGTACTCCAGTCAGTCAGTCGGAGCTGTGTTTCTCTACTCCAGTCAGTCAGTCAGAGCGGTGTTTCTCTACTCCAGTCAGTCAGTCAGAGCTGTGTATCTCTACTCCAGTCAGTCAGTCAGAGCTGTGTTTCTCTACTCCAGTCAGTCAGTCAGAGCGGTGTTTCTCTACTCCAGTCAGTCAGTCAGAGCTGTGTTTCTCTACTCCAGTCAGTCAGTCAGAGCGGTGTTTCTCTACTCCAGTCAGTCAGTCAGTCAGTCAGAGTGGTGTTTCTCTACTCCAGTCATTCAGAGCTGTGTTTCTCTAGTCCAGTCAGTCAGTCAGTCACAAGTCAGTCAGTCACAGTGGTGTTTCTCCACTCCAGTCAGTCAGTCAGAGCTGTGTTTCTCTACTCCAGTCAGTCAGAGTGGTGTTTCTCTACTCCAGTCAGTCAGAGTGATGTTTCTCTACTCTAGTCAGTCAGTCAGAGTGGTGTTTCTCTACTCCAGTCAGTCAGAGTGGTGTTTCTCTACTCCAGTCAGTCAGAGCTGTGTTTCTGTACTCCAGTCAGTCAGTCGGAGTGGTGTTTCTCTACTCCAGTCAGTCAGAGCTGTGTTTCTCTACTCCAGTCAGTCAGAGTTGTGTTTCTCTACTCTAGTCAGTCAGTGTGGTGCTTCTCTACTCCAGTCAGTCAGAGCTGTGTTTCTGTACTCCAGTCAGTCGGAGCTGTGTTTCTCTACTCCAGTCAGTCAGTCAGTCAGAGCGGTGTTTCTCTACTCCAGTCAGTCAGTCAGAGCTGTGTATCTCTACTCCAGTCAGTTAGTCAGAGCTGTGTTTCTCTACTCCAGTCAGTCAGTCAGAGCGGTGTTTCTCTACTCCAGTCAGTCAGTCAGAGCTGTGTTTCTCTACTCCAGTCAGTCAGTCAGAGCGGTGTTTCTATACTCCAGTCAGTCAGTCAGAGCGGTGTTTCTCTACTCCAGTCAGTCAGTCAGAGTGGTGTTTCTCTACTCCAGTCAGTCAGTCAGAGCGGTGTTTCTCTACTCCAGTCAGTCAGTCAGAGTGGTGTTTCTCTACTCCAGTCATTCAGAGCTGTGTTTCTCTAGTCCAGTCAGTCAGTCAGACCGGTGTTTCTCTACTCCAGTCAGTCAGAGCTGTGTTTCTCTACTCCAGTCAGTCAGTCAGAGTGGTGTTTCACTACTCCAGTCAGTCAGAACAGTGTTTCTCTACTCCAGTCAGTCAGAGTGGTGTTTCTCTACTCCAGTCAGTCAGTCAGAGTGGTGTTTCTCTACTCCAGTCAGTCAGAGCTGTGTTTCTCTACTCCAGTCAGTCAGAGTTGTGTTTCTCTACTCCAGTCAGTCAGTGTGGTGTTTCTCTACTCCAGTCAGTCTGAGCTGTGTTTCTCTACTCCAGTCAGTCAGTCGGAGCTGTGTTTCTCTACTCCAGTCAGTCAGTCAGAGCGGTGTTTCTCTACTCCAGTCAGTCAGTCAGAGCTGTGTATCTCTACTCCAGTCAGTCAGTCAGAGCTGTGTTTCTCTACTCCAGTCAGTCAGTCAGAGTGGTGTTTCTCTACTCCAGTCAGTCAGAGCTGTGTTTCTGTACTCCAGTCAGTCAGTCGGAGTGGTGTTTCTCTACTCCAGTCATTCAGAGCTGTGTTTCTCTAGTCCAGTCAGTCAGTCAGTCAGAGTGGTGTTTCTCCACTCCAGTCAGTCAGTCAGAGCTGTGTATCTCTACTCCAGTCAGTCAGAGTGGTGTTTCTTTACTCCAGTCAGTCAGAGCGATGTTTCTCTACTCTAGTCAGTCAGTCAGAGTGGTGTTTCTCTACTCCAGTCAGTCAGAGTGGTGTTTCTCTACTCCAGTCAGTCAGAGCGATGTTTCTCTACTCCAGTCAGTCAGTCAGAGCTGTGTTTCTCTACTCCAGTCAGTCAGAGTGGTGTTTCTCTACTCCAGTCAGGCAGTCAGAGCGGTGTTTCTCTACTCCAGTCAGTCAGAGCACTGTTTCTCTACTCCAGTCAGTCAGAGTGGTGTTTCTCTACTCCAGTCAGTCAGTCAGAGCGGTGTTTCTCTACTCCAGTCAGTCAGTCAGAGCTGCGTTTCTCTACTCCAGTCAGTCAGTCAGAGCGGTGTTTCTCTACTCCAGTCAGTCAGAGTTGTGTTTCTCTACTCCAGTCAGTCAGTGTGGTGTTTCTCTACTCCAGTCAGTCTGAGCTGTGTTTCTCTACTCCAGTCAGTCAGAGTGGTGTTTCTCTACTCCAGTCAGTCAGTCAGAGTGGTGTTTCTCTACTCCAGTCAGTCAGAGCTGTGTTTCTCTACTCCAGTCAGTCAGAGTTGTGTTTCTCTACTCCAGTCAGTCAGTGTGGTGTTTCTCTACTCCAGTCAGTCTGAGCTGTGTTTCTCTACTCCAGTCAGTCAGTCGGAGCTGTGTTTCTCTACTCCAGTCAGTCAGTCAGAGCGGTGTTTCTCTACTCCAGTCAGTCAGTCAGAGCTGTGTATCTCTACTCCAGTCAGTCAGTCAGAGCTGTGTTTCTCTACTCCAGTCAGTCAGTCAGAGCGGTGTTTCTCTACTCCAGTCAGTCAGTCAGAGCTGTGTTTCTCTACTCCAGTCAGTCAGTCAGAGCGGTGTTTCTCTACTCCAGTCAGTCAGTCAGTCAGAGTGGTGTTTCTCTACTCCAGTCATTCAGAGCTGTGTTTCTCTAGTCCAGTCAGTCAGTCAGTCAGTCAGAGTGGTGTTTCTCCACTCCAGTCAGTCAGTCAGAGCTGTGTTTCTCTACTCCAGTCAGTCAGAGTGGTGTTTCTCTACTCCAGTCAGTCAGAGTGATGTTTCTCTACTCTAGTCAGTCAGTCAGAGTGGTGATTCTCTACTCCAGTCAGTCAGAGTGGTGTTTCTCTACTCCAGTCAGTCAGAGCTGTGTTTCTGTACTCCAGTCAGTCAGTCGGAGTGGTGTTTCTCTACTCCAGTCAGTCAGAGCTGTGTTTCTCTACTCCAGTCAGTCAGAGTTGTGTTTCTCTACTCTAGTCAGTCAGTGTGGTGCTTCTCTACTCCAGTCAGTCAGAGCTGTGTTTCTGTACTCCAGTCAGTCGGAGCTGTGTTTCTCTACTCCAGTCAGTCAGTCAGAGCGGTGTTTCTCTACTCCAGTCAGTCAGTCAGAGCTGTGTATCTCTACTCCAGTCAGTTAGTCAGAGCTGTGTTTCTCTACTCCAGTCAGTCAGTCAGAGCGGTGTTTCTCTACTCCAGTCAGTCAGTCAGAGCTGTGTTTCTCTACTCCAGTCAGTCAGTCAGAGCGGTGTTTCTATACTCCAGTCAGTCAGTCAGAGCGGTGTTTCTCTACTCCAGTCAGTCAGTCAGAGTGGTGTTTCTCTACTCCAGTCAGTCAGTCAGAGCGGTGTTTCTCTACTCCAGTCAGTCAGTCAGAGTGGTGTTTCTCTACTCCAGTCATTCAGAGCTGTGTTTCTCTAGTCCAGTCAGTCAGTCAGAGTGGTGTTTCACTACTCCAGTCAGTCAGAACAGTGTTTCTCTACTCCAGTCAGTCAGAGTGGTGTTTCTCTACTCCAGTCAGTCAGTCAGAGTGGTGTTTCTCTACTCCAGTCAGTCAGAGCTGTGTTTCTCTACTCCAGTCAGTCAGAGTTGTGTTTCTCTACTCTAGTCAGTCAGTGTGGTGTTTCTCTACTCCAGTCAGTCAGAGCTGTGTTTCTGTACTCCAGTCAGTCAGTCGGAGCTGTGTTTCTCTACTCCAGTCAGTCAGTCAGAGCGGTGTTTCTCTACTCCAGTCAGTCAGTCAGAGCTGTGTATCTCTACTCCAGTCAGTCAGTCAGAGCTGTGTTTCTCTACTCCAGTCAGTCAGTCAGAGCGGTGTTTCTCTACTCCAGTCAGTCAGTCAGAGCTGTGTTTCTCTACTCCAGTCAGTCAGTCAGAGCGGTGTTTCTCTACTCCAGTCAGTCAGTCAGTCAGTCAGAGTGGTGTTTCTCTACTCCAGTCATTCAGAGCTGTGTTTCTCTAGTCCAGTCAGTCAGTCAGTCACAAGTCAGTCAGTCACAGTGGTGTTTCTCCACTCCAGTCAGTCAGTCAGAGCTGTGTTTCTCTACTCCAGTCAGTCAGAGTGGTGTTTCTCTACTCCAGTCAGTCAGAGTGATGTTTCTCTACTCTAGTCAGTCAGTCAGAGTGGTGTTTCTCTACTCCAGTCAGTCAGAGTGGTGTTTCTCTACTCCAGTCAGTCAGAGCTGTGTTTCTGTACTCCAGTCAGTCAGTCGGAGTGGTGTTTCTCTACTCCAGTCAGTCAGAGCTGTGTTTCTCTACTCCAGTCAGTCAGAGTTGTGTTTCTCTACTCTAGTCAGTCAGTGTGGTGCTTCTCTACTCCAGTCAGTCAGAGCTGTGTTTCTGTACTCCAGTCAGTCGGAGCTGTGTTTCTCTACTCCAGTCAGTCAGTCAGAGCGGTGTTTCTCTACTCCAGTCAGTCAGTCAGAGCTGTGTATCTCTACTCCAGTCAGTTAGTCAGAGCTGTGTTTCTCTACTCCAGTCAGTCAGTCAGAGCGGTGTTTCTCTACTCCAGTCAGTCAGTCAGAGCTGTGTTTCTCTACTCCAGTCAGTCAGTCAGAGCGGTGTTTCTATACTCCAGTCAGTCAGTCAGAGCGGTGTTTCTCTACTCCAGTCAGTCAGTCAGAGTGGTGTTTCTCTACTCCAGTCAGTCAGTCAGAGCGGTGTTTCTCTACTCCAGTCAGTCAGTCAGAGTGGTGTTTCTCTACTCCAGTCATTCAGAGCTGTGTTTCTCTAGTGCAGTCAGTCAGTCAGACCGGTGTTTCTCTACTCCAGTCAGTCAGAGCTGTGTTTCTCTACTCCAGTCAGTCAGTCAGAGTGGTGTTTCACTACTCCAGTCAGTCAGAACAGTGTTTCTCTACTCCAGTCAGTCAGAGTGGTGTTTCTCTACTCCAGTCAGTCAGTCAGAGTGGTGTTTCTCTACTCCAGTCAGTCAGAGCTGTGTTTCTCTACTCCAGTCAGTCAGAGTTGTGTTTCTCTACTCTAGTCAGTCAGTGTGGTGTTTCTCTACTCCAGTCAGTCTGAGCTGTGTTTCTCTACTCTAGTCAGTCAGTGTGGTGTTTCTCTACTCCAGTCAGTCAGAGCTGTGTTTCTGTACTCCAGTCAGTCAGTCGGAGCTGTGTTTCTCTACTCCAGTCAGTCAGTCAGAGCGGTGTTTCTCTACTCCAGTCAGTCAGTCAGAGCTGTGTATCTCTACTCCAGTCAGTCAGTCAGAGCTGTGTTTCTCTACTCCAGTCAGTCAGTCAGAGCGGTGTTTCTCTACTCCAGTCAGTCAGTCAGAGCTGTGTTTCTCTACTCCAGTCAGTCAGTCAGAGCGGTGTTTCTCTACTCCAGTCAGTCAGTCAGTCAGAGTGGTTTCTCTACTCCAGTCATTCAGAGCTGTGTTTCTCTAGTCCAGTCAGTCAGTCAGTCAGAGTGGTGTTTCTCCACTCCAGTCAGTCAGTCAGAGCTGTGTTTCTCCACTCCAGTCAGTCAGAGTGGTGTTTCTCTACTCCAGGCAGTCAGAGTGATGTTTCTCTACTCTAGTCAGTCAGTCAGAGTGGTGTTTCTCTACTCCAGTCAGTCAGAGTGGTGTTTCTCTACTCCAGTCAGTCAGAGCTGTGTTTCTGTACTCCAGTCAGTCAGTCGGAGCTGTGTTTCTCTACTCCAGTCAGTCAGAGCTGTGTTTCTCTACTCCAGTCAGTCAGAGTTGTGTTTATCTACTCTAGTCAGTCAGTGTGGTGTTTCTCTACTCCAGTCAGTCAGAGCTGTGTTTCTGTACTCCAGTCAGTCAGTCGGAGCTGTGTTTCTCTACTCCAGTCAGTCAGTCAGAGCGGTGTTTCTCTACTCCAGTCAGTCAGTCAGAGCTGTGTATCTCTACTCCAGTCAGTCAGTCAGAGCTGTGTTTCTCTACTCCAGTCAGTCAGTCAGAGCGGTGTTTCTCTACTCCAGTCAGTCAGTCAGAGCTGTGTTTCTCTACTCCAGTCAGTCAGTCAGAGCGGTGTTTCTCTACTCCAGTCAGTCAGTCAGAGCGGTGTTTCTCTACTCCAGTCAGTCAGTCAGAGCGGTATTTCTCTACTCCAGTCAGTCAGAGCTGTGTTTCTCTACTCCAGTCAGTCAGTCAGAGTGGTGTTTCTCTACTCCAGTCAGTCAGTCAGAGTGGTGTTTCTCTACTCCAGTCAGTCAGTCAGAGCGGTGTTTCTCTACTCCAGTCAGTGAGTCAGAGCGGTGTTTCTCTACTCCAGTCAGTCAGTCAGAGTGGTGTTTCTCTACTCCAGTCAGTCAGTCAGAGCGGTGTTTCTCTACTCCAGTCAGTCAGTCAGAGTGGTGTTTCTCTACTCCAGTCAGTCAGTCAGAGCGGTGTTTCTCTACTCCAGTCAGTGAGTCAGAGCGGTGTTTCTCTACTCCAGTCAGTCAGTCAGAGTGGTGTTTCTCTACTCCAGTCAGTCAGTCAGAGTGGTGTTTCTCTACTCCAGTCATTCAGAGCTGTGTTTTTCTAGTCCAGTCAGTCAGTCAGTCAGAGTGGTGTTTCTCCACTCCAGTCAGTCAGTCAGAGCTGTGTATCTCTACTCCAGTCAGTCAGAGTGGTGTTTCTTTACTCCAGTCAGTCAGAGCGATGTTTCTCTACTCTAGTCAGTCAGTCAGAGTGGTGTTTCTCTACTACAGTCAGTCAGAGTGGTGTTTCTCTACTCCAGTCAGTCAGAGCGATGTTTCTCTACTCCAGTCAGTCAGTCAGAGCTGTGTTTCTCTACTCCAGTCAGTCAGAGTGGTGTTTCTCTACTCCAGTCAGGCAGTCAGAGCGGTGTTTCTCTACTCCAGTCAGTCAGAGCACTGTTTCTCTACTCCAGTCAGTCAGAGTGGTGTTTCTCTACTCCAGTCAGTCAGTCAGAGCGGTGTTTCTCTACTCCAGTCAGTCAGTCAGAGCTGCGTTTCTCTACTCCAGTCAGTCAGTCAGAGCGGTGTTTCTCTACTCCAGTCAGTCAGAGCTGTGTTTCTCTACTCCAGTCAGTCAGTCAGAGTGGTGTTTCACTACTCCAGTCAGTCAGAACAGTGTTTCTCTACTCCAGTCAGTCAGAGTGGTGTTTCTCTACTCCAGTCAGTCAGTCAGAGTGGTGTTTCTCTACTCCAGTAAGTCAGAGCTGTGTTTCTCTACTCCAGTCAGTCAGAGTTGTGTTTCTCTACTCTAGTCAGTCAGTGTGGTGTTTCTCTACTCCAGTCAGTCTGAGCTGTGTTTCTCTACTCCAGTCAGTCAGAGTTGTGTTTCTCTACACTAGTCAGTCAGTGTGGTGTTTCTCTACTCCAGTCAGTCAGAGCTGTGTTTCTGTACTCCAGTCAGTCAGTCAGTCGGAGCTGTGTTTCTCTACTCCAGTCAGTCAGTCAAAGCGGTGTTTCTCTACTCCAGTCAGTCAGTCAGAGCTGTGTATCTCTACTCCAGTCAGTCAGTCAGAGCTGTGTTTCTCTACTCCAGTCAGTCAGTCAGAGCGGTGTTTCTCTACTCCAGTCAGTCAGTCAGAGCTGTGTTTCTCTACTCCAGTCAGTCAGTCAGAGCGGTGTTTCTCTACTCCAGTCAGTCAGTCAGTCAGAGTGGTGTTTCTCTACTCCAGTCAGTGAGTCAGAGCGGTGTTTCTCTACTCCAGTCAGTCAGTCAGAGTGGTATTTCTCTACTCCAGTCAGTCAGTCAGAGCGGTGTTTCTCTACTCCAGTCAGTCAGTCAGAGCTGTGTTTCTCTACTCCAGTCAGTCAGTCAGAGCTGTGTTTCTCTACTCCAGTCAGTCAGTCAGAGTGGTGTTTCTCTAATCCAGTCAGTCAGTCAGAGCTGTGTTTCTCTACTCCAGTCAGTCAGTCAGAGCGGTGTTTCTCTACTCCAGTCAGTCAGAGCTGTGTTTCTCTACTCCAGTCAGTCAGTCAGAGTGGTGTTTCTCTACTCCAGTCAGTCAGTCAGAGTGGTGTTTCTCTACTCCAGTCAGTCAGTCAGAGCGGTGTTTCTCTACTCCAGTCAGTGAGTCAGAGCGGTGTTTCTCTACTCCAGTCAGTCAGTCAGAGTGGTGTTTCTCTACTCCAGTCAGTCAGTCAGAGCGGTGTTTCTCTACTCCAGTCAGTCAGTCAGAGTGGTGTTTCTCTACTCCAGTCAGTCAGTCAGAGTGGTGTTTCTCTACTCCAGTCATTCAGAGCTGTGTTTCTCCTAGTCCAGTCAGTCAGTCAGTCAGAGTGGTGTTTCTCCACTCCAGTCAGTCAGTCAGAGCTGTGTATCTCTACTCCAGTCAGTCAGAGTGGTGTTTCTCTACTCCAGTCAGTCAGAGCTGTGTTTCTCTACTCCAGTCAGTCAGTCAGAGTGGTGTTTCACTACTCCAGTCAGTCAGAACAGTGTTTCTCTACTCCAGTCAGTCAGAGTGGTGTTTCTCTACTCCAGTCAGTCAGTCAGAGTGGTGTTTCTCTACTCCAGTCAGTCAGAGCTGTGTTTCTCTACTCCAGTCAGTCAGAGTTGTGTTTCTCTACTCTAGTCAGTCAGTGTGGTGTTTCTCTACTCCAGTCAGTCTGAGCTGTGTTTCTCTACTCCAGTCAGTCAGAGTTGTGTTTCTCTACACTAGTCAGTCAGTGTGGTGTTTCTCTACTCCAGTCAGTCAGAGCTGTGTTTCTGTACTCCAGTCAGTCAGTCAGTCGGAGCTGTGTTTCTCTACTCCAGTCAGTCAGTCAAAGCGGTGTTTCTCTACTCCAGTCAGTCAGTCAGAGCTGTGTATCTCTACTCCAGTCAGTCAGTCAGAGCTGTGTTTCTCTACTCCAGTCAGTCAGTCAGAGCGGTGTTTCTCTACTCCAGTCAGTCAGTCAGAGCTGTGTTTCTCTACTCCAGTCAGTCAGTCAGAGCGGTGTTTCTCTACTCCAGTCAGTCAGTCAGTCAGAGTGGTGTTTCTCTACTCCAGTCAGTGAGTCAGAGCGGTGTTTCTCTACTCCAGTCAGTCAGTCAGAGTGGTATTTCTCTACTCCAGTCAGTCAGTCAGAGCGGTGTTTCTCTACTCCAGTCAGTCAGTCAGAGCTGTGTTTCTCTACTCCAGTCAGTCAGTCAGAGCTGTGTTTCTCTACTCCAGTCAGTCAGTCAGAGTGGTGTTTCTCTAATCCAGTCAGTCAGTCAGAGCTGTGTTTCTCTACTCCAGTCAGTCAGTCAGAGCGGTGTTTCTCTACTCCAGTCAGTCAGAGCTGTGTTTCTCTACTCCAGTCAGTCAGTCAGAGTGGTGTTTCTCTACTCCAGTCAGTCAGTCAGAGTGGTGTTTCTCTACTCCAGTCAGTCAGTCAGAGCGGTGTTTCTCTACTCCAGTCAGTGAGTCAGAGCGGTGTTTCTCTACTCCAGTCAGTCAGTCAGAGTGGTGTTTCTCTACTCCAGTCAGTCAGTCAGAGCGGTGTTTCTCTACTCCAGTCAGTCAGTCAGAGTGGTGTTTCTCTACTCCAGTCAGTCAGTCAGAGCGGTGTTTCTCTACTCCAGTCAGTGAGTCAGAGCGGTGTTTCTCTACTCCAGTCAGTCAGTCAGAGTGGTGTTTCTCTACTCCAGTCAGTCAGTCAGAGTGGTGTTTCTCTACTCCAGTCATTCAGAGCTGTGTTTCTCTAGTCCAGTCAGTCAGTCAGTCAGAGTGGTGTTTCTCCACTCCAGTCAGTCAGTCAGAGCTGTGTATCTCTACTCCAGTCAGTCAGAGTGGTGTTTCTCTACTCCAGTCAGTCAGAGCAATGTTTCTCTACTCTAGTCAGTCAGTCAGAGTGGTGTTTCTCTACTCCAGTCAGTCAGAGTGGTGTTTCTCTACTCCAGTCAGTCAGAGTGGTGTTTCTCTTCTCCAGTCAGTGAGTCAGAGCGGTGTTTCTCTACTCCAGTCAGTCAGTCAGAGTGGTGTTTCTCTACTCCAGTCAGTCAGTCAGAGCGGTGTTTCTCTACTCCAGTCAGTCAGTCAGAGCTGTGTTTCTCTACTCCAGTCAGTCAGTCAGAGCTGTGTTTCTCTACTCCAGTCAGTCAGTCAGAGTGGTGTTTCTCTACTCCAGTCAGTCAGTCAGAGCTGTGTTTCTCTACTCCAGTCAGTCAGTCAGAGCGGTGTTTCTCTACTCCAGTCAGTCAGAGCTGTGTTTCTCTACTCCAGTCAGTCAGTCAGAGTGGTGTTTCTCTACTCCAGTCAGTCAGTCAGAGTGGTGTTTCTCTACTCCAGTCAATCAGTCAGAGCGGTGTTTCTCTACTCCAGTCAGTGAGTCAGAGCGGTGTTTCTGTACTCCAGTCAGTGAGTCAGAGTGGTGTTTCTCTACTCCAGTCAGTCAGTCAGAGCGGTGTTTCTCTACTCCAGTCAGTCAGTCAGAGTGGTGTTTCTCTACTCCAGTCAGTCAGTCAGAGCGGTGTTTCTCTACTCCAGTCAGTGAGTCAGAGCGGTGTTTCTCTACTCCAGTCAGTCAGTCAGAGTGGTGTTTCTCTACTCCAGTCAGTCAGTCAGAGTGGTGTTTCTCTACTCCAGTCATTCAGAGCTGTGTTTCTCTAGTCCAGTCAGTCAGTCAGTCAGAGTGGTGTTTCTCCACTCCAGTCAGTCAGTCAGAGCTGTGTATCTCTACTCCAGTCAGTCAGAGTGGTGTTTCTTTACTCCAGTCAGTCAGAGAGATGTTTCTCTACTCTAGTCAGTCACTCAGAGTGGTGTTTCTCTACTCCAGTCAGTCAGAGTGGTGTTTCTCTACTCCAGTCAGTCAGAGCGATGTTTCTCTACTCCAGTCAGTCAGTCAGAGCTGTGTTTCTCTACTCCAGTCAGTCAGAGTGGTGTTTCTCTACTCCAGTCAGGCAGTCAGAGCGGTGTTTCTCTACTCCAGTCAGTCAGAGCACTGTTTCTCTACTCCAGTCAGTCAGAGTGGTGTTTCTCTACTCCAGTCAGTCAGTCAGAGCGGTGTTTCTCTACTCCAGTCAGTCAGTCAGAGCTGCGTTTCTCTACTCCAGTCAGTCAGTCAGAGCGGTGTTTCTCTACTCCAGTCAGTCAGAGCTGTGTTTCTCTACTCCAGTCAGTCAGTCAGAGTGGTGTTTCACTACTCCAGTCAGTCAGAACAGTGTTTCTCTACTCCAGTCAGTCAGAGTGGTGTTTCTCTACTCCAGTCAGTCAGTCAGAGTGGTGTTTCTCTACTCCAGTCAGTCTGAGCTGTGTTTCTCTACTCCAGTCAGTCAGAGTTGTGTTTCTCTACTCTAGTCAGTCAGTGTGGTGTTTCTCTACTCCAGTCAGTCAGAGCTGTGTTTCTGTACTCCAGTCAGTCAGTCGGAGCTGTGTTTCTCTACTCCAGTCAGTCAGTCAGAGCGGTGTTTCTCTACTCCAGTCAGTCAGTCAGAGCTGTGTATCTCTACTCCAGTCAGTCAGTCAGAGCTGTGTTTCTCTACTCCAGTCAGTCAGTCAGAGCGGTGTTTCTCTACTCCAGTCAGTCAGTCAGAGCTGTGTTTCTCTACTCCAGTCAGTCAGTCAGAGCGGTGTTTCTCTACTCCAGTCAGTCAGTCAGTCAGAGTGGTGTTTCTCTACTCCAGTCATTCAGAGCTGTGTTTCTCTAGTCCAGTCAGTCAGTCAGTCAGAGTGGTGTTTCTCCACTCCAGTCAGTCAGTCAGAGCTGTGTTTCTCTACTCCAGTCAGTCAGAGTGGTGTTTCTCTACTCCAGTCAGTCAGAGTGATGTTTCTCTACTCTAGTCAGTCAGTCAGAGTGGTGTTTCTCTACTCCAGTCAGTCAGAGTGGTGTTTCTCTACTCCAGTCAGTCAGAGCTGTGTTTCTGTACTCCAGTCAGTCAGTCGGAGTGGTGTTTCTCTACTCCAGTCAGTCAGAGCTGTGTTTCTCTACTCCAGTCAGTCAGAGTTGTGTTTCTCTACTCTAGTCAGTCAGTGTGGTGCTTCTCTACTCCAGTCAGTCAGAGCTGTGTTTCTGTACTCCAGTCAGTCGGAGCTGTGTTTCTCTACTCCAGTCAGTCAGTCAGAGCGGTGTTTCTCTACTCCAGTCAGTCAGTCAGAGCTGTGTATCTCTACTCCAGTCAGTTAGTCAGAGCTGTGTTTCTCTACTCCAGTCAGTCAGTCAGAGCGGTGTTTCTCTACTCCAGTCAGTCAGTCAGAGCTGTGTTTCTCTACTCCAGTCAGTCAGTCAGAGCGGTGTTTCTATACTCCAGTCAGTCAGTCAGAGCGGTGTTTCTCTACTCCAGTCAGTCAGTCAGAGTGGTGTTTCTCTACTCCAGTCAGTCAGTCAGAGCGGTGTTTCTCTACTCCAGTCAGTCAGTCAGAGTGGTGTTTCTCTACTCCAGTCATTCAGAGCTGTGTTTCTCTAGTCCAGTCAGTCAGTCAGACCGGTGTTTCTCTACTCCAGTCAGTCAGAGCTGTGTTTCTCTACTCCAGTCAGTCAGTCAGAGTGGTGTTTCACTACTCCAGTCAGTCAGAACAGTGTTTCTCTACTCCAGTCAGTCAGAGTGGTGTTTCTCTACTCCAGTCAGTCAGTCAGAGTGGTGTTTCTCTACTCCAGTCAGTCAGAGCTGTGTTTCTCTACTCCAGTCAGTCAGAGTTGTGTTTCTCTACTCTAGTCAGTCAGTGTGGTGTTTCTCTACTCCAGTCAGTCTGAGCTGTGTTTCTTTACTCCAGTCAGTCAGAGTTGTGTTTCTCTACTCTAGTCAGTCAGTGTGGTGTTTCTCTACTCCAGTCAGTCAGAGCTGTGTTTCTGTACTCCAGTCAGTCAGTCGGAGCTGTGTTTCTCTACTCCAGTCAGTCAGTCAGAGCGGTGTTTCTCTACTCCAGTCAGTCAGTCAGAGCTGTGTATCTCTACTCCAGTCAGTCAGTCACAGCTGTGTTTCTCTACTCCAGTCAGTCAGTCAGAGCGGTGTTTCTCTACTCCAGTCAGTCAGTCAGAGCTGTGTTTCTCTACTCCAGTCAGTCAGTCAGAGCGGTGTTTCTCTACTCCAGTCAGTCAGTCAGTCAGAGTGGTGTTTCTCTACTCCAGTCATTCAGAGCTGTGTTTCTCTAGTCCAGTCAGTCAGTCAGTCACAGTGGTGTTTCTCCACTCCAGTCAGTCAGTCAGAGCTGTGTTTCTCTACTCCAGTCAGTCAGAGTGGTGTTTCTCTACTCCAGTCAGTCAGAGTGATGTTTCTCTACTCTAGTCAGTCAGTCAGAGTGGTGTTTCTCTACTCCAGTCAGTCAGAGTGGTGTTTCTCTACTCCAGTCAGTCAGAGCTGTGTTTCTGTACTCCAGTCAGTCAGTCGGAGTGGTGTTTCTCTACTCCAGTCAGTCAGAGCTGTGTTTCTCTACTCCAGTCAGTCAGAGTTGTGTTTCTCTACTCTAGTCAGTCAGTGTGGTGCTTCTCTACTCCAGTCAGTCAGAGCTGTGTTTCTGTACTCCAGTCAGTCGGAGCTGTGTTTCTCTACTCCTGTCAGTCAGTCAGAGCGGTGTTTCTCTACTCCAGTCAGTCAGTCAGAGCTGTGTTTCTCTACTCCAGTCAGTCAGTCAGAGCGGTGTTTCTATACTCCAGTCAGTCAGTCAGAGCGGTGTTTCTCTACTCCAGTCAGTCAGTCAGAGTGGTGTTTCTCTACTCCAGTCAGTCAGTCAGAGCGGTGTTTCTCTACTCCAGTCAGTCAGTCAGAGTGGTGTTTCTCTACTCCAGTCATTCAGAGCTGTGTTTCTCTAGTCCAGTCAGTCAGTCAGACCGGTGTTTCTCTACTCCAGTCAGTCGGAGCTGTGTTTCTCTACTCCAGTCAGTCAGTCAGAGTGGTGTTTCACTACTCCAGTCAGTCAGAACAGTGTTTCTCTACTCCAGTCAGTCAGAGTGGTGTTTCTCTACTCCAGTCAGTCAGTCAGAGTGGTGTTTCTCTACTCCAGTCAGTCAGAGCTGTGTTTCTCTACTCCAGTCAGTCAGAGTTGTGTTTCTCTACTCTAGTCAGTCAGTGTGGTGTTTCTCTACTCCAGTCAGTCTGAGCTGTGTTTCTCTACTCCAGTCAGTCAGAGTTGTGTTTCTCTACTCTAGTCAGTCAGTGTGGTGTTTCTCTACTCCAGTCAGTCAGAGCTGTGTTTCCGTACTCCAGTCAGTCAGTCGGAGCTGTGTTTCTCTACTCCAGTCAGTCAGTCAGAGCGGTGTTTCTCTACTCCAGTCAGTCAGTCAGAGCTGTGTATCTCTACTCCAGTCAGTCAGTCAGAGCTGTGTTTCTCTACTCCAGTCAGTCAGTCAGAGCGGTGTTTCTCTACTCCAGTCAGTCAGTCAGAGCTGTGTTTCTCTACTCCAGTCAGTCAGTCAGAGCGGTGTTTCTCTACTCCAGTCAGTCAGTCAGTCAGAGTGGTTTCTCTACTCCAGTCATTCAGAGCTGTGTTTCTCTAGTCCAGTCAGTCAGTCAGTCAGAGTGGTGTTTCTCCACTCCAGTCAGTCAGTCAGAGCTGTGTTTCTCCACTCCAGTCAGTCAGAGTGGTGTTTCTCTACTCCAGGCAGTCAGAGTGATGTTTCTCTACTCTAGTCAGTCAGTCAGAGTGGTGTTTCTCTACTCCAGTCAGTCAGAGTGGTGTTTCTCTACTCCAGTCAGTCAGAGCTGTGTTTCTGTACTCCAGTCAGTCAGTCGGAGCTGTGTTTCTCTACTCCAGTCAGTCAGAGCTTTGTTTCTCTACTCCAGTCAGTCAGAGTTGTGTTTATCTACTCTAGTCAGTCAGTGTGGTGTTTCTCTACTCCAGTCAGTCAGAGCTGTGTTTCTGTACTCCAGTCAGTCAGTCGGAGCTGTGTTTCTCTACTCCAGTCAGTCAGTCAGAGCGGTGTTTCTCTATTCCAGTCAGTCAGTCAGAGCTGTGTATCTCTACTCCAGTCAGTCAGTCAGAGCTGTGTTTCTCTACTCCAGCCAGTCAGTCAGAGCGGTGTTTCTCTACTCCAGTCAGTCAGTCAGAGCTGTGTTTCTCTACTCCAGTCAGTCAGTCAGAGCGGTGTTTCTCTACTCCAGTCAGTCAGTCAGAGCGGTGTTTCTCTACTCCAGTCAGTCAGTCAGAGTGGAGTTTCTCTACTCCAGTCAGTCAGTCAGAGCGGTGTTTCTCTACTCCAGTCAGTCAGTCAGAGCTGTGTTTCTCTACTCCAGTCAGTCAGTCAGAGCGGTGTTTCTCTACTCCAGTCAGTCAGTCAGTCAGAGTGGTGTTTCTCTACTCCAGTCATTCAGAGCTGTGTTTCTCTAGTCCAGTCAGTCAGTCAGTCAGAGTGGTGTTTCTCCACTCCAGTCAGTCAGTCAGAGCTGTGTTTCTCTACTCCAGTCAGTCAGAGTGGTGTTTCTCTACTCCAGTCAGTCAGAGTGATGTTTCTCTACTCTAGTCAGTCAGTCAGAGTGGTGTTTCTCTACTCCAGTCAGTCAGAGTGGTGTTTCTCTACTCCAGTCAGTCAGAGCTGTGTTTCTGTACTCCAGTCAGTCAGTCGGAGTGGTGTTTCTCTACTCCAGTCAGTCAGAGCTGTGTTTCTCTACTCCAGTCAGTCAGAGTTGTGTTTCTCTACTCTAGTCAGTCAGTGTGGTGCTTCTCTACTCCAGTCAGTCAGAGCTGTGTTTCTGTACTCCAGTCAGTCGGAGCTGTGTTTCTCTACTCCAGTCAGTCAGTCAGAGCGGTGTTTCTCTACTCCAGTCAGTCAGTCAGAGCTGTGTATCTCTACTCCAGTCAGTTAGTCAGAGCTGTGTTTCTCTACTCCAGTCAGTCAGTCAGAGCGGTGTTTCTCTACTCCAGTCAGTCAGTCAGAGCTGTGTTTCTCTACTCCAGTCAGTCAGTCAGAGCGGTGTTTCTATACTCCAGTCAGTCAGTCAGAGCGGTGTTTCTCTACTCCAGTCAGTCAGTCAGAGTGGTGTTTCTCTACTCCAGTCAGTCAGTCAGAGCGGTGTTTCTCTACTCCAGTCAGTCAGTCAGAGTGGTGTTTCTCTACTCCAGTCATTCAGAGCTGTGTTTCTCTAGTCCAGTCAGTCAGTCAGACCGGTGTTTCTCTACTCCAGTCAGTCAGAGCTGTGTTTCTCTACTCCAGTCAGTCAGTCAGAGTGGTGTTTAACTACTCCAGTCAGTCAGAACAGTCTTTCTCTACTCCAGTCAGTCAGAGTGGTGTTTCTCTACTCCAGTCAGTCAGAGCTGTGTTTCTCTACTCCAGTCAGTCAGAGTTGTGTTTCTCTACTCTAGTCAGTCAGTGTGGTGCTTCTCTACTCCAGTCAGTCAGAGCTGTGTTTCTGTACTCCAGTCAGTCGGAGCTGTGTTTCTCTACTCCTGTCAGTCAGTCAGAGCGGTGTTTCTCTACTCCAGTCAGTCAGTCAGAGCTGTGTTTCTCTACTCCAGTCAGTCAGTCAGAGCGGTGTTTCTATACTCCAGTCAGTCAGTCAGAGCGGTGTTTCTCTACTCCAGTCAGTCAGTCAGAGTGGTGTTTCTCTACTCCAGTCAGTCAGTCAGAGCGGTGTTTCTCTACTCCAGTCAGTCAGTCAGAGTGGTGTTTCTCTACTCCAGTCATTCAGAGCTGTGTTTCTCTAGTCCAGTCAGTCAGTCAGACCGGTGTTTCTCTACTCCAGTCAGTCGGAGCTGTGTTTCTCTACTCCAGTCAGTCAGTCAGAGTGGTGTTTCACTACTCCAGTCAGTCAGAACAGTGTTTCTCTACTCCAGTCAGTCAGAGTGGTGTTTCTCTACTCCAGTCAGTCAGTCAGAGTGGTGTTTCTCTACTCCAGTCAGTCAGAGCTGTGTTTCTCTACTCCAGTCAGTCAGAGTTGTGTTTCTCTACTCTAGTCAGTCAGTGTGGTGTTTCTCTACTCCAGTCAGTCTGAGCTGTGTTTCTCTACTCCAGTCAGTCAGAGTTGTGTTTCTCTACTCTAGTCAGTCAGTGTGGTGTTTCTCTACTCCAGTCAGTCAGAGCTGTGTTTCTGTACTCCAGTCAGTCAGTCGGAGCTGTGTTTCTCTACTCCAGTCAGTCAGTCAGAGCGGTGTTTCTCTACTCCAGTCAGTCAGTCAGAGCTGTGTATCTCTACTCCAGTCAGTCAGTCAGAGCTGTGTTTCTCTACTCCAGTCAGTCAGTCAGAGCGGTGTTTCTCTACTCCAGTCAGTCAGTCAGAGCTGTGTTTCTCTACTCCAGTCAGTCAGTCAGAGCGGTGTTTCTCTACTCCAGTCAGTCAGTCAGTCAGAGTGGTTTCTCTACTCCAGTCATTCAGAGCTGTGTTTCTCTAGTCCAGTCAGTCAGTCAGTCAGAGTGGTGTTTCTCCACTCCAGTCAGTCAGTCAGAGCTGTGTTTCTCCACTCCAGTCAGTCAGAGTGGTGTTTCTCTACTCCAGGCAGTCAGAGTGATGTTTCTCTACTCTAGTCAGTCAGTCAGAGTGGTGTTTCTCTACTCCAGTCAGTCAGAGTGGTGTTTCTCTACTCCAGTCAGTCAGAGCTGTGTTTCTGTACTCCAGTCAGTCAGTCGGAGCTGTGTTTCTCTACTCCAGTCAGTCAGAGCTTTGTTTCTCTACTCCAGTCAGTCAGAGTTGTGTTTATCTACTCTAGTCAGTCAGTGTGGTGTTTCTCTACTCCAGTCAGTCAGAGCTGTGTTTCTGTACTCCAGTCAGTCAGTCGGAGCTGTGTTTCTCTACTCCAGTCAGTCAGTCAGAGCGGTGTTTCTCTATTCCAGTCAGTCAGTCAGAGCTGTGTATCTCTACTCCAGTCAGTCAGTCAGAGCTGTGTTTCTCTACTCCAGTCAGTCAGTCAGAGCGGTGTTTCTCTACTCCAGTCAGTCAGTCAGAGCTGTGTTTCTCTACTCCAGTCAGTCAGTCAGAGCGGTGTTTCTCTACTCCAGTCAGTCAGTCAGAGCGGTGTTTCTCTACTCCAGTCAGTCAGTCAGAGTGGAGTTTCTCTACTCCAGTCAGTCAGTCAGAGCGGTGTTTCTCTACTCCAGTCAGTCAGTCAGAGCTGTGTTTCTCTACTCCAGTCAGTCAGTCAGAGCGGTGTTTCTCTACTCCAGTCAGTCAGTCAGTCAGAGTGGTGTTTCTCTACTCCAGTCATTCAGAGCTGTGTTTCTCTAGTCCAGTCAGTCAGTCAGTCAGAGTGGTGTTTCTCCACTCCAGTCAGTCAGTCAGAGCTGTGTTTCTCTACTCCAGTCAGTCAGAGTGGTGTTTCTCTACTCCAGTCAGTCAGAGTGATGTTTCTCTACTCTAGTCAGTCAGTCAGAGTGGTGTTTCTCTACTCCAGTCAGTCAGAGTGGTGTTTCTCTACTCCAGTCAGTCAGAGCTGTGTTTCTGTACTCCAGTCAGTCAGTCGGAGTGGTGTTTCTCTACTCCAGTCAGTCAGAGCTGTGTTTCTCTACTCCAGTCAGTCAGAGTTGTGTTTCTCTACTCTAGTCAGTCAGTGTGGTGCTTCTCTACTCCAGTCAGTCAGAGCTGTGTTTCTGTACTCCAGTCAGTCGGAGCTGTGTTTCTCTACTCCAGTCAGTCAGTCAGAGCGGTGTTTCTCTACTCCAGTCAGTCAGTCAGAGCTGTGTATCTCTACTCCAGTCAGTTAGTCAGAGCTGTGTTTCTCTACTCCAGTCAGTCAGTCAGAGCGGTGTTTCTCTACTCCAGTCAGTCAGTCAGAGCTGTGTTTCTCTACTCCAGTCAGTCAGTCAGAGCGGTGTTTCTATACTCCAGTCAGTCAGTCAGAGCGGTGTTTCTCTACTCCAGTCAGTCAGTCAGAGTGGTGTTTCTCTACTCCAGTCAGTCAGTCAGAGCGGTGTTTCTCTACTCCAGTCAGTCAGTCAGAGTGGTGTTTCTCTACTCCAGTCATTCAGAGCTGTGTTTCTCTAGTCCAGTCAGTCAGTCAGACCGGTGTTTCTCTACTCCAGTCAGTCAGAGCTGTGTTTCTCTACTCCAGTCAGTCAGTCAGAGTGGTGTTTAACTACTCCAGTCAGTCAGAACAGTCTTTCTCTACTCCAGTCAGTCAGAGTGGTGTTTCTCTACTCCAGTCAGTCAGTCAGAGTGGTGTTTCTCTACTCCAGTCAGTCAGAGCTGTGTTTCTCTACTCCAGTCAGTCAGAGTTGTGTTTCTCTACTCTAGTCAGTCAGTGTGGTGTTTCTCTGCTCCAGTCAGTCTGAGCTGTGTTTCTCTACTACAGTCAGTCAGAGTTGTGTTTCTCTACTCTAGTCAGTCAGTGTGGTGTTTCTCTACTCCAGTCAGTCAGAGCTGTGTTTCTGTACTCCAGTCAGTCAGTCGGAGCTGTGTTTCTCTACTCCAGTCAGTCAGTCAGAGCGGTGTTTCTCTACTCCAGTCAGTCAGTCAGAGCTGTGTATCTCTACTCCAGTCAGTCAGTCAGAGCTGTGTTTCTCTACTCCAGTCAGTCAGTCAGAGCGGTGTTTCTCTACTCCAGTCAGTCAGTCAGAGCTGTGTTTCTCTACTCCAGTCAGTCAGTCAGAGCGGTGTTTCTCTACTCCAGTCAGTCAGAGTGGTGTTTCTCTACTCCAGTCATTCAGAGCTGTGTTTCTCTAGTCCAGTCAGTCAGTCAGTCACAGTGGTGTTTCTCCACTCCAGTCAGTCAGTCAGAGCTGTGTTTCTCTACTCCAGTCAGTCAGAGTGGTGTTTCTCTACTCCAGTCAGTCAGAGTGATGTTTCTCTACTCTAGTCAGTCAGTCAGAGTGGTGTTTCTCCACTCCAGTCAGTCAGAGTGGTGTTTCTCTACTCCAGTCAGTCAGAGCTGTGTTTCTGTACTCCAGTCAGTCAGTCGGAGTGGTGTTTCTCTACTCCAGTCAGTCAGAGCTGTGTTTCTCTACTCCAGTCAGTCAGAGTTGTGTTTCTCTACTCTAGTCAGTCAGTGTGGTGCTTCTCTACTCCAGTCAGTCAGAGCTGTGTTTCTGTACTCCAGTCAGTCGGAGCTGTGTTTCTCTACTCCAGTCAGTCAGTCAGAGCGGTGTTTCTCTACTCCAGTCAGTCAGTCAGAGCTGTGTTTCTCTACTCCAGTCAGTCAGTCAGAGCGGTGTTTCTATACTCCAGTCAGTCAGTCAGAGCCGTGTTTCTCTACTCCAGTCAGTCAGTCAGAGTGGTGTTTCTCTACTCCAGTCAGTCAGTCAGAGCGGTGTTTCTCTATTCCAGTCAGTCAGTCAGAGTGGTGTTTCTCTACTCCAGTCATTCAGAGCTGTGTTTCTCTAGTCCAGTCAGTCAGTCAGACCGGTGTTTCTCTACTCCAGTCAGTCAGAGCTGTGTTTCTCTACTCCAGTCAGTCAGTCAGAGTGGTGTTTAACTACTCCAGTCAGTCAGAACAGTGTTTCTCTACTCCAGTCAGTCAGAGTGGTGTTTCTCTACTCCAGTCAGTCAGTCAGAGTGGTGTTTCTCTACTCCAGTCAGTCAGAGCTGTGTTTCTCTACTCCAGTCAGTCAGAGTTGTGTTTCTCTACTCTAGTCAGTCAGTGTGGTGTTTCTCTACTCCAGTCAGTCTGAGCTGTGTTTCTCTACTACAGTCAGTCAGAGTTGTGTTTCTCTACTCTAGTCAGTCAGTGTGGTGTTTCTCTACTCCAGTCAGTCAGAGCTGTGTTTCTGTACTCCAGTCAGTCAGTCGGAGCTGTGTTTCTCTACTCCAGTCAGTCAGTCAGAGCGGTGTTTCTCTACTCCAGTCAGTCAGTCAGAGCTGTGTATCTCTACTCCAGTCAGTCAGTCAGAGCTGTGTTTCTCTACTCCAGTCAGTCAGTCAGAGCGGTGTTTCTCTACTCCAGTCAGTCAGTCAGAGCTGTGTTTCTCTACTCCAGTCAGTCAGTCAGAGCGGTGTTTCTCTACTCCAGTCAGTCAGAGTGGTGTTTCTCTACTCCAGTCATTCAGAGCTGTGTTTCTCTAGTCCAGTCAGTCAGTCAGTCACAGTGGTGTTTCTCCACTCCAGTCAGTCAGTCAGAGCTGTGTTTCTCTACTCCAGTCAGTCAGAGTGGTGTTTCTCTACTCCAGTCAGTCAGAGTGATGTTTCTCTACTCTAGTCAGTCAGTCAGAGTGGTGTTTCTCCACTCCAGTCAGTCAGAGTGGTGTTTCTCTACTCCAGTCAGTCAGAGCTGTGTTTCTGTACTCCAGTCAGTCAGTCGGAGTGGTGTTTCTCTACTCCAGTCAGTCAGAGCTGTGTTTCTCTACTCCAGTCAGTCAGAGTTGTGTTTCTCTACTCTAGTCAGTCAGTGTGGTGCTTCTCTACTCCAGTCAGTCAGAGCTGTGTTTCTGTACTCCAGTCAGTCGGAGCTGTGTTTCTCTACTCCAGTCAGTCAGTCAGAGCGGTGTTTCTCTACTCCAGTCAGTCAGTCAGAGCTGTGTTTCTCTACTCCAGTCAGTCAGTCAGAGCGGTGTTTCTATACTCCAGTCAGTCAGTCAGAGCCGTGTTTCTCTACTCCAGTCAGTCAGTCAGAGTGGTGTTTCTCTACTCCAGTCAGTCAGTCAGAGTGGTGTTTCTCTACTCCAGTCATTCAGAGCTGTGTTTCTCTAGTCCAGTCAGTCAGTCAGACCGGTGTTTCTCTACTCCAGTCAGTCAGAGCTGTGTTTCTCTACTCCAGTCAGTCAGTCAGAGTGGTGTTTCACTACTCCAGTCAGTCAGAACAGTGTTTCTCTACTCCAGTCAGTCAGAGTGGTGTTTCTCTACTCCAGTCAGTCAGTCAGAGTGGTGTTTCTCTACTCCAGTCAGTCAGAGCTGTGTTTCTCTACTCCAGTCAGTCAGAGTTGTGTTTCTCTACTCTAGTCAGTCAGTGTGGTGTTTCTCTACTCCAGTCAGTCTGAGCTGTGTTTCTCTACTCCAGTCAGTCAGAGTTGTGTTTCTCTACTCTAGTCAGTCAGTGTGGTGTTTCTCTACTCCAGTCAGTCAGAGCTGTGTTTCTGTACTCCAGTCAGTCAGTCGGAGCTGTGTTTCTCTACTCCAGTCAGTCAGTCAGAGCGGTGTTTCTCTACTCCAGTCAGTCAGTCAGAGCTGTGTATCTCTACTCCAGTCAGTCAGTCAGAGCTGTGTTTCTCTACTCCAGTCAGTCAGTCAGAGCGGTGTTTCTCTACTCCAGTCAGTCAGTCAGAGCTGTGTTTCTCTACTCCAGTCAGTCAGTCAGAGCGGTGTTTCTCTACTCCAGTCAGTCAGTCAGTCAGAGTGGTTTCTCTACTCCAGTCATTCAGAGCTGTGTTTCTCTAGTCCAGTCAGTCAGTCAGTCAGAGTGGTGTTTCTCCACTCCAGTCAGTCAGTCAGAGCTGTGTTTCTCCACTCCAGTCAGTCAGAGTGGTGTTTCTCTACTCCAGGCAGTCAGAGTGATGTTTCTCTACTCTAGTCAGTCAGTCAGAGTGGTGTTTCTCTACTCCAGTCAGTCAGAGTGGTGTTTCTCTACTCCAGTCAGTCAGAGCTGTGTTTCTGTACTCCAGTCAGTCAGTCGGAGCTGTGTTTCTCTACTCCAGTCAGTCAGAGCTGTGTTTCTCTACTCCAGTCAGTCAGAGTTGTGTTTATCTACTCTAGTCAGTCAGTGTGGTGTTTCTCTACTCCAGTCAGTCAGAGCTGTGTTTCTGTACTCCAGTCAGTCAGTCGGAGCTGTGTTTCTCTACTCCAGTCAGTCAGTCAGAGCGGTGTTTCTCTACTCCAGTCAGTCAGTCAGAGCTGTGTATCTCTACTCCAGTCAGTCAGTCAGAGCTGTGTTTCTCTACTCCAGTCAGTCAGTCAGAGCGGTGTTTCTCTACTCCAGTCAGTCAGTCAGAGTGGTGTTTCTCTACTCCAGTCAGTCAGTCAGTCAGTCAGAGCGGTGTTTCTCTACTCCAGTCAGTGAATCAGAGCGGTGTTTCTCTACTCCAGTCAGTCAGTCAGAGTGGTGTTTCTCTACTCCAGTCAGTCAGTCAGAGTGGTGTTTCTCTACTCCAGTCATTCAGAGCTGTGTTTCTCTACTCCAGTCAGTCAGAGTGGTTTTTCTCTACTCCAGTCAGTCAGAGTGATGTTTCTCTAGTAAGTCAGTGAGAGTGGTGTTTCTCTACTCCAGTCAGTCAGTCAGAGTGGTGTTTCTCTACTCCAGTCAGTCAGTCAGAGCGGTGTTTCTCTACTCCAGTCAGTCAGTCAGAGCTGTGTTTCTCTACTCCAGTCAGTCAGTCAGAGCTGTGTTTCTCTACTCCAGTCAGTCAGTCAGAGTGGTGTTTCTCTACTCCAGTCAGTCAGTCAGAGATGTGTTTCTCTACTCCAGTCAGTCAGTCAGAGCGGTGTTTCTCTACTCCAGTCAGTCAGAGCTGTGTTTCTCTACTCCAGTCAGTCAGTCAGAGTGGTGTTTCTCTACTCCAGTCAGTCAGTCAGAGTGGTGTTTCTCTACTCCAGTCAGTCAGAGCTGTGTATCTCTACTCCAGTCAGTCAGTCAGAGCTGTGTTTCTCTACTCCAGTCAGTCAGTCAGAGCGGTGTTTCTCTACTCCAGTCAGTCAGTCAGAGTGGTGTTTCTCTACTCCAGTCAGTCAGTCAGTCAGTCAGAGCGGTGTTTCTCTACTCCAGTCAGTGAATCAGAGCGGTGTTTCTCTACTCCAGTCAGTCAGTCAGAGTGGTGTTTCTCTACTCCAGTCAGTCAGTCAGAGTGGTGTTTCTCTACTCCAGTCATTCAGAGCTGTGTTTCTCTACTCCAGTCAGTCAGAGTGGTGTTTCTCTACTCCAGTCAGTCAGAGTGATGTTTCTCTAGTAAGTCAGTGAGAGTGGTGTTTCTCTACTCCAGTCAGTCAGTCAGAGTGGTGTTTCTCTACTCCAGTCAGTCAGTCAGAGCGGTGTTTCTCTACTCCAGTCAGTCAGTCAGAGCTGTGTTTCTCTACTCCAGTCAGTCAGTCAGAGCTGTGTTTCTCTACTCCAGTCAGTCAGTCAGAGTGGTGTTTCTCTACTCCAGTCAGTCAGTCAGAGATGTGTTTCTCTACTCCAGTCAGTCAGTCAGAGCGGTGTTTCTCTACTCCAGTCAGTCAGAGCTGTGTTTCTCTACTCCAGTCAGTCAGTCAGAGTGGTGTTTCTCTACTCCAGTCAGTCAGTCAGAGTGGTGTTTCTCTACTCCAGTCAGTCAGTCAGAGCGGTGTTTCTCTACTCCAGTCAGTGAGTTAGAGCGGTGTTTCTCTACTTCAGTCAGTCAGTCAGAGTGGTGTTTCTCTACTCCAGTCAGTCAGTCAGAGCGGTGTTTCTCTACTCCAGTCAGTCAGTCAGAGTGGTGTTTCTCTACTCCAGTCAGTCAGTCAGAGCGGTGTTTCTCTACTCCAGTCAGTGAGTCAGAGCGGTGTTTCTCTACTCCAGTCAGTCAGTCAGAGTGGTGTTTCTCTACTCCAGTCATTCAGAGCTGTGTTTCTCTAGTCCAGTCAGTCAGTCAGTCAGTCAGAGTGGTGTTTCTCCACTACAGTCAGTCAGTCAGAGCTGTGTATCTCTACTCCAGTCAGTCAGAGTGGTGTTTCTTTACTCCAGTCAGTCAGAGCGATGTTTCTCTACTCTAGTCAGTCAGTCAGAGTGGTGTTTCTCTACTCCAGTCAGTCAGAGTGGTGTTTCTCTACTCCAGTCAGTCAGAGCGATGTTTCTCTACTCCAGTCAGTCAGTCAGAGCTGTGTTTCTCTACTCCAGTCAGTCAGTCAGAGCTGCGTTTCTCTACTCCAGTCAGTCAGTCAGAGCTGTGTTTCTCTACTCCAGTCAGTCAGAGTGGTGTTTCTCTACTCCAGTCAGTCAGTCAGAGTGGTGTTTCTCTACTCCAGTCAGTCAGAGCTGTGTTTCTCTACTCCAGTCAGTCAGAGTTGTGTTTCTCTACTCTAGTCAGTCAGTGTGGTGTTTCTCTACTCCAGTCAGTCAGAGCTGTGTTTCTGTACTCCAGTCAGTCAGTCGGAGCTGTGTTTCTCTACTCCAGTCAGTCAGTCAGAGCGGTGTTTCTCTACTCCAGTCAGTCAGTCAGAGCTGTGTATCTCTACTCCAGTCAGTCAGTCAGAGCTGTGTTTCTCTACTCCAGTCAGTCAGTCAGAGCTGTGTTTCTCTACTCCAGTCAGTCAGTCAGAGCGGTGTTTCTCTACTCCAGTCAGTCAGTCAGAGCTGTGTATCTCTACTCCAGTCAGTCAGTCAGAGCTGTGTTTCTCTACTCCAGTCAGTCAGTCAGAGCGGTGTTTCTCTACTCCAGTCAGTCAGTCAGAGCTGTGTTTCTCTACTCCAGTCAGTCAGTCAGAGTGGTGTTTCTCTACTCCAGTCAGTCAGTCAGTCAGAGTGGTTTCTCTTCTCCAGTCATTCAGAGCTGTGTTTCTCTAGTCCAGTCAGTCAGTCAGTCAGAGTGGTGTTTCTCCACTCCAGTCAGTCAGTCAGAGCTGTGTTTCTCCACTCCAGTCAGTCAGAGTGGTGTTTCTCTACTCCAGGCAGTCAGAGTGATGTTTCTCTACTCTAGTCAGTGAGTCAGAGTGGTGTTTCTCTACTCCAGTCAGTCAGAGTGGTGTTTCTCTACTCCAGTCAGTCAGAGCTGTGTTTCTGTACTCCAGTCAGTCAGTCGGAGCTGTGTTTCTCTACTCCAGTCAGTCAGAGCTGTGTTTCTCTACTCCAGTCAGTCAGAGTTGTGTTTATCTACTCTAGTCAGTCAGTGTGGTGTTTCTCTACTCCAGTCAGTCAGAGCTGTGTTTCTGTACTCCAGTCAGTCAGTCGGAGCTGTGTTTCTCTACTCCAGTCAGTCAGTCAGAGCGGTGTTTCTCTACTCCAGTCAGTCAGTCAGAGCTGTGTATCTCTACTCCAGTCAGTCAGTCAGAGCTGTGTTTCTCTACTCCAGTCAGTCAGTCAGAGCGGTGTTTCTCTACTCCAGTCAGTCAGTCAGAGCTGTGTTTCTCTACTCCAGTCAGTCAGTCAGAGCGGTGTTTCTCTACTCCAGTCAGTCAGTCAGAGCGGTGTTTCTCTACTCCAGTCAGTCAGTCAGAGTGGTGTTTCTCTACTCCAGTCAGTCAGTCAGTCAGTCAGAGCGGTGTTTCTCTACTCCAGTCAGTGAATCAGAGCGGTGTTTCTCTACTCCAGTCAGTCAGTCAGAGTGGTGTTTCTCTACTCCAGTCAGTCAGTCAGAGTGGTGTTTCTCTACTCCAGTCATTCAGAGCTGTGTTTCTCTACTCCAGTCAGTCAGAGTGGTGTTTCTCTACTCCAGTCAGTCAGAGTGATGTTTCTCTAGTCAGTCAGTGAGAGTGGTGTTTCTCTACTCCAGTCAGTCAGTCAGAGTGGTGTTTCTCTACTCCAGTCAGTCAGTAAGAGCGGTGTTTCTCTACTCCAGTCAGTCAGTCAGAGCTGTGTTTCTCTACTCCAGTCAGTCAGTCAGAGCTGTGTTTCTCTACTCCAGTCAGTCAGTCAGAGTGGTGTTTCTCTACTCCAGTCAGTCAGTCAGAGCTGTGTTTCTCTACTCCAGTCAGTCAGTCAGAGCGGTGTTTCTCTACTCCAGTCAGTCAGAGCTGTGTTTTCTACTCCAGTCAGTCAGTCAGAGTGGTGTTTCTCTACTCCAGTCAGTCAGTCAGAGTGGTGTTTCTCTACTCCAGTCAGTCAGTCAGAGCGGTGTTTCTCTACTCCAGTCAGTGAGTCAGAGCGGTGTTTCTCTACTTCAGTCAGTCAGTCAGAGTGGTGTTTCTCTACTCCAGTCAGTCAGTCAGAGCGGTGTTTCTCTACTCCAGTCAGTCAGAGTGGTGTTTCTTTACTCCAGTCAGTCAGAGCGATGTTTCTCTACTCTAGTCAGTCAGTCAGAGTGGTGTTTCTCTACTCCAGTCAGTCAGAGCTGTGTTTCTCTACTCCAGTCAGTCAGAGTTGTGTTTCTCTACTCTAGTCAGTCAGTGTGGTGTTTCTCTACTCCAGTCAGTCAGAGCTGTGTTTCTGTACTCCAGTCAGTCAGTCAGAGCGGTGTTTCTCTACTCCAGTCAGTCAGTCAGAGCTGTCTATCTCTACTCCAGTCAGTCAGTCAGAGCTGTGTTTCTCTACTCCAGTCAGTCAGTCAGAGCTGTGTTTCTCTACTCCAGTCAGTCAGTCAGAGCTGTGTTTCTCTACTCCAGTCAGTCAGTCAGAGCGGTGTTTCTCTACTCCAGTCAGTCAGTCAGAGCGGTGTTTCTCTACTCCAGTCAGTCAGTCAGAGTGGTGTTTCTCTACTCCAGTCAGTCAGTCAGTCAGAGCGGTGTTTCTCTACTCCAGTCAGTGAATCAGAGCGGTGTTTCTCTACTCCAGTCAGTCAGTCAGAGTGGCGTTTCTCTACTCCAGTCAGTCAGTCAGAGCTGTGTTTCTCTACTCCAGTCAGTCAGTCAGAGCGGTGTTTCTCTACTCCAGTCAGTCAGAGCTGTGTTTCTCTACTCCAGTCAGTCAGTCAGAGTGGTGTTTCTCTACTCCAGTCAGTCAGTCAGAGTGGTGTTTCTCTACTCCAGTCAGTCAGTCAGAGCGGTGTTTCTCTACTCCAGTCAGTGAGTCAGAGCGGTGTTTCTCTACTTCAGTCAGTCAGTCAGAGTGGTGTTTCTCTACTCCAGTCAGTCAGTCAGAGCGGTGTTTCTCTACTCCAGTCAGTCAGTCAGAGTGGTGTTTCTCTACTCCAGTCAGTCAGTCAGAGCGGTGTTTCTCTACTCCAGTCAGTGAGTCAGAGCGGTGTTTCTCTACTCCAGTCAGTCAGTCAGAGTGGTGTTTCTCTACTCCAGTCAGTCAGTCAGAGTGGTGTTTCTCTACTCCAGTCATTCAGAGCTGTGTTTCTCTAGTCCAGTCAGTCAGTCAGTCAGTCAGAGTGGTGTTTCTCCACTACAGTCAGTCAGTCAGAGCTGTGTATCTCTACTCCAGTCAGTCAGAGTGGTGTTTCTTTACTCCAGTCAGTCAGAGCGATGTTTCTCTACTCTAGTCAGTCAGTCAGAGTGGTGTTTCTCTACTCCAGTCAGTCAGAGTGGTGTTTCTCTACTCCAGTCAGTCAGAGCGATGTTTCTCTACTCCAGTCAGTCAGTCAGAGCTGTGTTTCTCTACTCCAGTCAGTCAGTCAGAGCTGCGTTTCTCTACTCCAGTCAGTCAGTCAGAGCTGTGTTTCTCTACTCCAGTCAGTCAGAGTGGTGTTTCTCTACTCCAGTCAGTCAGTCAGAGTGGTGTTTCTCTACTCCAGTCAGTCAGAGCTGTGTTTCTCTACTCCAGTCAGTCAGAGTTGTGTTTCTCTACTCTAGTCAGTCAGTGTGGTGTTTCTCTACTCCAGTCAGTCAGAGCTGTGTTTCTGTACTCCAGTCAGTCAGTCGGAGCTGTGTTTCTCTACTCCAGTCAGTCAGTCAGAGCGGTGTTTCTCTACTCCAGTCAGTCAGTCAGAGCTGTGTATCTCTACTCCAGTCAGTCAGTCAGAGCTGTGTTTCTCTACTCCAGTCAGTCAGTCAGAGCGGTGTTTCTCTACTCCAGTCAGTCAGTCAGAGCTGTGTTTCTCTACTCCAGTCAGTCAGTCAGAGCGGTGTTTCTCTACTCCAGTCAGTCAGTCAGTCAGAGTGGTTTCTCTACTCCAGTCATTCAGAGCTGTGTTTCTCTAGTCCAGTCAGTCAGTCAGTCAGAGTGGTGTTTCTCCACTCCAGTCAGTCAGTCAGAGCTGTGTTTCTCCACTCCAGTCAGTCAGAGTGGTGTTTCTCTACTCCAGGCAGTCAGAGTGATGTTTCTCTACTCTAGTCAGTCAGTCAGAGTGGTGTTTCTCTACTCCAGTCAGTCAGAGTGGTGTTTCTCTACTCCAGTCAGTCAGAGCTGTGTTTCTGTACTCCAGTCAGTCAGTCGGAGCTGTGTTTCTCTACTCCAGTCAGTCAGAGCTGTGTTTCTCTACTCCAGTCAGTCAGAGTTGTGTTTATCTACTCTAGTCAGTCAGTGTGGTGTTTCTCTACTCCAGTCAGTCAGAGCTGTGTTTCTGTACTCCAGTCAGTCAGTCGGAGCTGTGTTTCTCTACTCCAGTCAGTCAGTCAGAGCGGTGTTTCTCTACTCCAGTCAGTCAGTCAGAGCTGTGTATCTCTACTCCAGTCAGTCAGTCAGAGCTGTGTTTCTCTACTCCAGTCAGTCAGTCAGAGCGGTGTTTCTCTACTCCAGTCAGTCAGTCAGAGCTGTGTTTCTCTACTCCAGTCAGTCAGTCAGAGCGGTGTTTCTCTACTCCAGTCAGTCAGTCAGAGCGGTGTTTCTCTACTCCAGTCAGTCAGTCAGAGTGGTGTTTCTCTACTCCAGTCAGTCAGTCAGTCAGTCAGAGCGGTGTTTCTCTACTCCAGTCAGTGAATCAGAGCGGTGTTTCTCTACTCCAGTCAGTCAGTCAGAGTGGTGTTTCTCTACTCCAGTCAGTCAGTCAGAGTGGTGTTTCTCTACTCCAGTCATTCAGAGCTGTGTTTCTCTACTCCAGTCAGTCAGAGTGGTGTTTCTCTACTCCAGTCAGTCAGAGCTGTGTTTCTCTACTCCAGTCAGTCAGAGTGGTGTTTCTCTACTCCAGTCAGTCAGAGTGATGTTTCTCTAGTCAGTCAGTGAGAGTGGTGTTTCTCTACTCCAGTCAGTCAGTCAGAGTGGTGTTTCTCTACTCCAGTCAGTCAGTCAGAGCGGTGTTTCTCTACTCCAGTCAGTCAGTCAGAGCTGTGTTTCTCTACTCCAGTCAGTCAGTCAGAGCTGTGTTTCTCTACTCCAGTCAGTCAGTCAGAGTGGTGTTTCTCTACTCCAGTCAGTCAGTCAGAGCTGTGTTTCTCTACTCCAGTCAGTCAGTCAGAGCGGTGTTTCTCTACTCCAGTCAGTCAGAGCTGTGTTTCTCTACTCCAGTCAGTCAGTCAGAGTGGTGTTTCTCTACTCCAGTCAGTCAGTCAGAGTGGTGTTTCTCTACTCCAGTCAGTCAGTCAGAGCGGTGTTTCTCTACTCCAGTCAGTGAGTCAGAGCGGTGTTTCTCTACTTCAGTCAGTCAGTCAGAGTGGTGTTTCTCTACTCCAGTCAGTCAGTCAGAGCGGTGTTTCTCTACTCCAGTCAGTCAGTCAGAGTGGTGTTTCTCTACTCCAGTCAGTCAGTCAGAGCGGTGTTTCTCTACTCCAGTCAGTGAGTCAGAGCGGTGTTTCTCTACTCCAGTCAGTCAGTCAGAGTGGTGTTTCTCTACTCCAGTCAGTCAGTCAGAGTGGTGTTTCTCTACTCCAGTCATTCAGAGCTGTGTTTCTCTAGTCCAGTCAGTCAGTCAGTCAGTCAGAGTGGTGTTTCTCCACTACAGTCAGTCAGTCAGAGCTGTGTATCTCTACTCCAGTCAGTCAGAGTGGTGTTTCTTTACTCCAGTCAGTCAGAGCGATGTTTCTCTACTCTAGTCAGTCAGTCAGAGTGGTGTTTCTCTACTCCAGTCAGTCAGAGTGGTGTTTCTCTACTCCAGTCAGTCAGAGCGATGTTTCTCTACTCCAGTCAGTCAGTCAGAGCTGTGTTTCTCTACTCCAGTCAGTCAGTCAGAGCTGCGTTTCTCTACTCCAGTCAGTCAGTCAGAGCTGTGTTTCTCTACTAAAGTCAGTCAGAGTGGTGTTTCTCTACTCCAGTCAGTCAGTCAGAGTGGTGTTTCTCTACTCCAGTCAGTCAGAGCTGTGTTTCTCTACTCCAGTCAGTCAGAGTTGTGTTTCTCTACTCTAGTCAGTCAGTGTGGTGTTTCTCTACTCCAGTCAGTCAGAGCTGTGTTTCTGTACTCCAGTCAGTCAGTCAGAGCGGTGTTTCTCTACTCCAGTCAGTCAGTCAGAGCTGTGTATCTCTACTCCAGTCAGTCAGTCAGAGCTGTGTTTCTCTACTCCAGTCAGTCAGTCAGAGCTGTGTTTCTCTACTCCAGTCAGTCAGTCAGAGCTGTGTTTCTCTACTCCAGTCAGTCAGTCAGAGCGGTGTTTCTCTACTCCAGTCAGTCAGTCAGAGCGGTGTTTCTCTACTCCAGTCAGTCAGTCAGAGTGGTGTTTCTCTACTCCAGTCAGTCAGTCAGTCAGAGCGGTGTTTCTCTACTCCAGTCAGTGAATCAGAGCGGTGTTTCTCTACTCCAGTCAGTCAGTCAGAGTGGTGTTTCTCTACTCCAGTCAGTCAGTCAGAGTGGCGTTTCTCTACTCCAGTCAGTCAGTCAGAGCTGTGTTTCTCTACTCCAGTCAGTCAGAGAGGTGTTTCTCTACTCCAGTCAGTCAGTCAGAGTGGTGTTTCTCTACTCCAGTCAGTCAGAGCTGTGTTTCTCTACTCCAGTCAGTCAGAGTTGTGTTTCTCTACTCTAGTCAGTCAGTGTGGTGTTTCTCTACTCCAGTCAGTCTGAGCTGTGTTTCTCTACTCCAGTCAGTCAGAGCTGTGTTTCTGTACTCCAGTCAGTCAGTCGGAGCTGTGTTTCACTACTCCAGTCAGTCAGTCAGAGCGGTGTTTCTCTACTCCAGTCAGTCAGTCAGAGCTGTGTATCTCTACTCCAGTCAGTCAGTCAGAGCTGTGTTTCTCTACTCCAGTCAGTCAGTCAGAGCGGTGTTTCTCTACTCCAGTCAGTCAGTCAGAGCTGTGTTTCTCTACTCCAGTCAGTCAGTCAGAGCGGTGTTTCTCTACTCCAGTCAGTCAGTCAGTCAGTCAGAGTGGTGTTTCTCTACTCCAGTCATTCAGAGCTGTGTTTCTCTAGTCCAGTCAGTCAGTCAGTCAGAGTGGTGTTTCTCCACTCCAGTCAGTCAGTCAGAGCTGTGTTTCTCTACTCCAGTCAGTCAGAGTGGTGTTTCTCTACTCCAGTCAGTCAGAGTGATGTTTCTCTACTCTAGTCAGTCAGTCAGAGTGGTGTTTCTCTACTCCAGTCAGTCAGAGTGGTGTTTCTCTACTCCAGTCAGTCAGAGCTGTGTTTCTGTACTCCAGTCAGTCAGTCGGAGCTGTGTTTCTCTACTCCAGTCAGTCAGAGCTGTGTTTCTCTACTCCAGTCAGTCAGAGTTGTGTTTCTCTACTCTAGTCAGTCAGTGTGGTGTTTCTCTACTCCAGTCAGTCAGAGCTGTGTTTCTGTACTCCAGTCAGTCAGTCGGAGCTGTGTTTCTCTACTCCAGTCAGTCAGTCAGAGCGGTGTTTCTCTACTCCAGTCAGTCAGTCAGAGCTGTGTATCTCTACTCCAGTCAGTCAGTCAGAGCTGTGTTTCTCTACTCCAGTCAGTCAGTCAGAGCGGTGTTTCTCTACTCCAGTCAGTCAGTCAGAGCTGTGTTTCTCTACTCCAGTCAGTCAGTCAGAGCGGTGTTTCTCTACTCCAGTCAGTCAGTCAGAGCGGTGTTTCTCTACTCCAGTCAGTCAGTCAGAGTGGTGTTTCTCTACTCCAGTCAGTCAGTCAGTCAGAGCGGTGTTTCTCTACTCCAGTCAGTGAATCAGAGCGGTGTTTCTCTACTCCAGTCAGTCAGTCAGAGTGGTGTTTCTCTACTCCAGTCAGTCAGTCAGAGTGGCGTTTCTCTACTCCAGTCATTCAGAGCTGTGTTTCTCTAGTCCAGTCAGTCAGTCAGAGCGGTGTTTCTCTACTCCAGTCAGTCAGAGCTGTGTTTCTCTACTCCAGTCAGTCAGTCAGAGTGGTGTTTCACTACTCCAGTCAGTCAGAACAGTGTTTCTCTACTCCAGTCAGTCAGAGTGGTGTTTCTCTACTCCAGTCAGTCAGTCAGAGTGGTGTTTCTCTACTCCAGTCAGTCAGAGCTGTGTTTCTCTACTCCAGTCAGTCAGAGTTGTGTTTCTCTACTCTAGTCAGTCAGTGTGGTGTTTCTCTACTCCAGTCAGTCTGAGCTGTGTTTCTCTACTCCAGTCAGTGGGAGTTGTGTTTCTCTACTCTAGTCAGTCAGTGTGGTGTTTCTCTACACCAGTCAGTCAGAGCTGTGTTTCTGTACTCCAGTCAGTCAGTCGGAGCTGTGTTTCTCTACTCCAGTCAGTCAGTCAGAGCGGTGTTTCTCTACTCCAGTCAGTCAGTCAGAGCTGTGTATCTCTACTCCAGTCAGTCAGTCAGAGCTGTGTTTCTCTACTCCAGTCAGTCAGTCAGAGCGGTGTTTCTCTACTCCAGTAAGTCAGTCAGAGCTGTGTTTCTCTACTCCAGTCAGTCAGTCAGAGTGGTGTTTCTCTACTCCAGTCAGTCAGTCAGTCAGTCAGAGTGGTGTTTCTCCACTCCAGTCAGTCAGTCAGAGCTGTGTTTCTCTACTCCAGTCAGTCAGAGTGGTGTTTCTCTACTCCAGTCAGTCAGAGCGATGTTTCTCTACTCCAGTCAGTCAGTCAGAGTGGTGTTTCTCTACTCCAGTCAGTCAGAGCTGTGTTTCTCTACTACAGTCAGTCAGTCAGAGTGGTGTTTCTCTACTCCAGTCAGTCAGAGCAGTGTTTCTCTACTCCAGTCAGTCAGAGTGGTGTTTCTCTACTCCAGTCAGTCAGTCAGAGTGGTGTTTCTCTACTCCAGTCAGTCAGAGCTGTGTTTCTCTACTCCAGTCAGTCAGAGTTGTGTTTCTCTACTCTAGTCAGTCAGTGTGGTGTTTCTCTACTCCAGTCAGTCAGAGCTGTGTTTCTCTACTCCAGTGTGTCAGTCAGAGTGGTGTTTCTCTACTGCAGTGAGTCAGAGCTGTGTTTCTCTACTCCAGTCAGTCAGTCAGAGCGGTGTTTCTCTACTCCAGTCAGTCAGAGCTGTGTTTCTCTACTCCAGTCAGTCAGAGTTGTGTTTCTCTACTCTAGTCAGTCAGTGTGGTGTTTCTCTACTCCAGTCAGTCAGAGCTGTGTTTCTGTACTCCAGTCAGTCAGTCGGAGCTGTGTTTCTCTACTCCAGTCAGTCAGTCAGAGCGGTGTTTCTCTACTCCAGTCAGTCAGTCAGAGCTGTGTATCTCTACTCCAGTCAGTCAGTCAGAGCTGTGTTTCTCTACTCCAGTCAGTCAGTCAGAGCGGTGTTTCTCTACTCCAGTCAGTCAGTCAGAGCTGTGTTTCTCTACTCCAGTCAGTCAGTCAGAGCGGTGTTTCTCTACTCCAGTCAGTCAGTCAGAGCGGTGTTTCTCTACTCCAGTCAGTCAGTCAGAGTGGTGTTTCTCTACTCCAGTCAGTCAGTCAGTCAGAGCGGTGTTTCTCTACTCCAGTCAGTGAATCAGAGCGGTGTTTCTCTACTCCAGTCAGTCAGTCAGAGTGGTGTTTCTCTACTCCAGTCAGTCAGTCAGAGTGGTGTTTCTCTACTCCAGTCAGTCAGAGCTGTGTTTTTGTACTCCAGTCAGTCAGTCGGAGCTGTGTTTATCTACTCCAGTCAGTCAGTCAGAGCGGTGTTTCTCTACTCCAGTCAGTGAATCAGAGCGGTGTTTCTCTACTCCAGTCAGTCAGTCAGAGTGGTGTTTCTCTACTCCAGTCAGTCAGTCAGAGTGCTGTTTCTCTACTCCAGTCATTCAGAGCTGTGTTTCTCTAGTCCAGTCAGTCAGTCAGTCAGAGTGGTGTTTCTCCACTCCAGTCAGTCAGTCAGAGCTGTGTTTCTCTACTCCAGTCAGTCAGAGTGGTGTTTCTCTACTCCAGTCAGTCAGAGTGATGTTTCTCTACTCTAGTCAGTCAGTCAGAGTGGTGTTTCTCTACTCCAGTCAGTCAGAGTGGTGTTTCTCTACTCCAGTCAGTCAGTCAGAGCGGTGTTTCTCTACTCCAGTCAGTCAGTCAGAGTGGTGTTTCTCTACTCCAGTCAGTCAGAGCTGTGTTTCTCTACTCCAGTCAGTCAGTCAGAGTGGTGTTTCTCTACTCCAGTCATTCAGAGCTGTGTTTCTCTAGTCCAGTCAGTCAGTCAGTCAGAGTGGTGTTTCTCCACTCCAGTCAGTCAGTCAGAGCTGTGTTTCTCTACTCCAGTCAGTCAGAGTGGTGTTTCTCTACTCCAGTCAGTCAGAGCGATGTTTTCTACTCTAGTCAGTCAGTCAGAGTGGTGTTTCTCTACTCCAGTCAGTCAGAGTGGTGTTTCTCTACTCCAGTCAGTCAGAGCGATGTTTCTCTACTCCAGTCAGTCAGTCAGAGTGGTGTTTCTCTACTCCAGTCAGTCAGAGCTGTGTTTCTCTACTACAGTCAGTCAGTCAGAGTGGTGTTTCTCTACTCCAGTCAGTCAGAGCAGTGTTTCTCTACTCCAGTCAGTCAGAGTGGTGTTTCTCTACTCCAGTCAGTCAGTCAGAGTGGTGTTTCTCTACTCCAGTCAGTCAGAGCTGTGTTTCTCTACTCCAGTCAGTCAGAGTTGTGTTTCTCTACTCTAGTCAGTCAGTGTGGTGTTTCTCTACTCCAGTCAGTCAGAGCTGTGTTTCTCTACTCCAGTCAGTCAGTCAGAGTGGTGTTTCTCTACTGCAGTGAGTCAGAGCTGTGTTTCTCTACTCCAGTCAGTCAGTCAGAGCGGTGTTTCTCTACGCCAGTCAGTCAGAGCTGTGTTTCTCTACTCCAGTCAGTCAGAGTTGTGTTTCTCTACTCTAGTCAGTCAGTGTGGTGTTTCTCTACTCCAGTCAGTCAGAGCTGTGTTTCTGTACTCCAGTCAGTCAGTCGGAGCTGTGTTTCTCTACTCCAGTCAGTCAGTCAGAGCGGTGTTTCTCTACTCCAGTCAGTCAGTCAGAGCTGTGTATCTCTACTCCAGTCAGTCAGTCAGAGCTGTGTTTCTCTACTCCAGTCAGTCAGTCAGAGCGGTGTTTCTCTACTCCAGTCAGTCAGTCAGAGCTGTGTTTCTCTACTCCAGTCAGTCAGTCAGAGCGGTGTTTCTCTACTCCAGTCAGTCAGTCAGAGCGGTGTTTCTCTACTCCAGTCAGTCAGTCAGAGTGGTGTTTCTCTACTCCAGTCAGTCAGTCAGTCAGAGCGGTGTTTCTCTACTCCAGTCAGTGAATCAGAGCGGTGTTTCTCTACTCCAGTCAGTCAGTCAGAGTGGTGTTTCTCTACTCCAGTCAGTCAGTCAGAGTGGTGTTTCTCTACTCCAGTCATTCAGAGCTGTGTTTCTCTAGTCCAGTCAGTCAGTCAGAGTGGTGTTTCTCTACTCTAGTCAGTCAGTGTGGTGTTTCTCTACTCCAGTCAGTCAGAGCTGTGTTTCTCTACTCCAGTCAGTCAGTCAGAGTGGTGTTTCTCTACTGCAGTGAGTCAGAGCTGTGTTTCTCTACTCCAGTCAGTCAGTCAGAGAGGTGTTTCTCTACTCCAGTCAGTCAGAGCTGTGTTTCTCTACTCCAGTCAGTCAGAGTTGTGTTTCTCTACTCTAGTCAGTCAGTGTGGTGTTTCTCTACTCCAGTCAGTCAGAGCTGTGTTTCTGTACTCCAGTCAGTCAGTCGGAGCTGTGTTTCTCTACTCCAGTCAGTCAGTCAGAGCGGTGTTTCTCTACTCCAGTCAGTCAGAGTGGTGTTTCTCTACTCCAGTCAGTCAGAGTGATGTTTCTCTACTCTAGTCAGTCAGTCAGAGTGGTGTTTCTCTACTCCAGTCAGTCAGAGTGGTGTTTCTCTACTCCAGTCAGTCAGAGTTGTGTTTCTCTACTCTAGTCAGTCAGTGTGGTGTTTCTCTACTCCAGTCAGTCAGAGCTGTGTTTCTCTACTCCAGTCAGTCAGTCAGAGTGGTGTTTCTCTACTGCAGTGAGTCAGAGCTGTGTTTCTCTACTCCAGTCAGTCAGTCAGAGCGGTGTTTCTCTACGCCAGTCAGTCAGAGCTGTGTTTCTCTACTCCAGTCAGTCAGAGTTGTGTTTCTCTACTCTAGTCAGTCAGTGTGGTGTTTCTCTACTCCAGTCAGTCAGAGCTGTGTTTCTGTACTCCAGTCAGTCAGTCGGAGCTGTGTTTCTCTACTCCAGTCAGTCAGTCAGAGCGGTGTTTCTCTACTCCAGTCAGTCAGTCAGAGCTGTGTATCTCTACTCCAGTCAGTCAGTCAGAGCTGTGTTTCTCTACTCCAGTCAGTCAGTCAGAGCGGTGTTTCTCTACTCCAGTCAGTCAGTCAGAGCTGTGTTTCTCTACTCCAGTCAGTCAGTCAGAGCGGTGTTTCTCTACTCCAGTCAGTCAGTCAGAGCGGTGTTTCTCTACTCCAGTCAGTCAGTCAGAGTGGTGTTTCTCTACTCCAGTCAGTCAGTCAGTCAGAGCGGTGTTTCTCTACTCCAGTCAGTGAATCAGAGCGGTGTTTCTCTACTCCAGTCAGTCAGTCAGAGTGGTGTTTCTCTACTCCAGTCAGTCAGTCAGAGTGGTGTTTCTCTACTCCAGTCATTCAGAGCTGTGTTTCTCTAGTCCAGTCAGTCAGTCAGAGTGGTGTTTCTCTACTCTAGTCAGTCAGTGTGGTGTTTCTCTACTCCAGTCAGTCAGAGCTGTGTTTCTCTACTCCAGTCAGTCAGTCAGAGTGGTGTTTCTCTACTGCAGTGAGTCAGAGCTGTGTTTCTCTACTCCAGTCAGTCAGTCAGAGAGGTGTTTCTCTACTCCAGTCAGTCAGAGCTGTGTTTCTCTACTCCAGTCAGTCAGAGTTGTGTTTCTCTACTCTAGTCAGTCAGTGTGGTGTTTCTCTACTCCAGTCAGTCAGAGCTGTGTTTCTGTACTCCAGTCAGTCAGTCGGAGCTGTGTTTCTCTACTCCAGTCAGTCAGTCAGAGCGGTGTTTCTCTACTCCAGTCAGTCAGTCAGAGCTGTGTATCTCTACTCCAGTCAGTCAGTCAGAGCTGTGTTTCTCTACTCCAGTCAGTCAGTCAGAGCGGTGTTTCTCTACTCCAGTCAGTCAGTCAGAGCTGTGTTTCTCTACTCCAGTCAGTCAGTCAGAGCGGTGTTTCTCTACTCCAGTCAGTCAGTCAGAGCGGTGTTTCTCTACTCCATTCAGTCAGTCAGAGTGGTGTTTCTCTACTCCAGTCAGTCAGTCAGTCAGAGCGGTGTTTCTCTACTCCAGTCAGTGAATCAGAGCGGTGTTTCTCTACTCCAGTCAGTCAGTCAGAGTGGTGTTTCTCTACTCCAGTCAGTCAGTCAGAGTGGTGTTTCTCTACTCCAGTCATTCAGAGCTGTGTTTCTCTAGTCCAGTCAGTCAGTCAGAGTGGTGTTTCTCCACTCCAGTCAGTCAGTCAGAGCTGTGTTTCTCTACTCCAGTCAGTCAGAGTGGTGTTTCTCTACTCCAGTCAGTCAGAGTGATGTTTCTCTACTCTAGTCAGTCAGTCAGAGTGGTGTTTCTCTACTCCAGTCAGTCAGAGCAATGTTTCTCTACTCCAGTCAGTCAGTCAGAGTGGTGTTTCTCTACTCCAGTCAGTCAGAGCTGTGTTTCTCTACTCCAGTCAGTCAGTCAGAGCGGTGTTTCTCTACTCCAGTCAGTCAGAGCACTGTTTCTCTACTCCAGTCAGTCAGTAACAGCTGTGTTTCTCTACTCCAGTCAGTCAGTCAGAGCGGTGTTTCTCTACTCCAGTCAGTCAGTCAGAGCTGCGTTTCTCTACTCCAGTCAGTCAGTCAGAGCGGTGTTTCTCTACTCCAGTCAGTCAGAGCTGTGTTTCTCTACTCCAGTCAGTCAGTCAGACCTGTGTTTCTCTACTCCAGTCAGTCAGTCAGTCAGAGTGGTGTTTCTCTACTCCCGTCAGTCAGAGCAGTGTTTCTCTACTCCAGTCAGTCAGAGTGGTGTTTCTCTACTCCAGTCAGTCAGTCAGAGTGGTGTTTCTCTACTCCAGTCAGTCAGTCAGAGTGGTGTTTCTCTACTCCAGTCAGTGAGTCAGAGCTGTGTTTCTCTACTCCAGTCAGTCAGTCAGAGCGGTGTTTCTCTACTCCAGTCAGTCAGAGCTGTGTTTCTCTACTCCAGTCAGTCAGAGTTGTGTTTCTCTACTCTAGTCAGTCAGTGTGGTGTTTCTCTACTCCAGTCAGTCAGAGCTGTGTTTCTGTACTCCAGTCAGTCAGTCAGAGCGGTGTTTCTCTACTCCAGTCAGTCAGTCAGAGCTGTGTTTCTCTACTCCAGTCAGTCAGTGAGAGCTGTGTTTCTCTACTCCAGTCAGTCAGTCAGAGCGGTGTTTCTCTACTCCAGTCAGTCAGTCAGAGCTGTGTTTCTCTACTCCAGTCAGTCAGTCAGAGCGGTGTTTCACTACTACAGTCAGTCAGAGCTGTGTTTCTCTACTCCAGTCAGTCAGTCAGAGTGGTGTTTCTCTACTCCAGTCAGTGAGTCAGAGCGGTGTTTCTCTACTCCAGTCAGTCAGTCAGAGTGGTGTTTCTCTACTCCAGTCAGTCAGTAAGAGCGGTGTTTCTCTACTCCAGTCAGTCAGTCAGAGCTGTGTTTCTCTACTCCAGTCAGTCAGTCAGAGCTGTGTTTCTCTACTCCAGTCAGTCAGTCAGAGTGGTGTTTCTCTACTCCAGTCAGTCAGTCAGAGCTTTGTTTCTCTACTCCAGTCAGTCAGTCAGAGCGGTGTTTCTCTACTCCAGTCAGTCAGAGCTGTGTTTCTCTACTCCAGTCAGTCAGTCAGAGTGGTGTTTCTCTACTCCAGTCAGTCAGTCAGAGTGGTGTTTCTCTACTCCAGTCAGTCAGTCAGAGCGGTGTTTCTCTACTCCAGTCAGTGAGTCAGAGCGGTGTTTCTCTACTCCAGTCAGTCAGTCAGAGTGGTGTTTCTCTACTCCAGTAATTCAGTCAGAGCGGTGTTTCTCTACTCCAGTCAGTCAGTCAGAGTGGTGTTTCTCTACTCCAGTCAGTCAGTCAGAGCGGTGTTTCTCTACTCCAGTCAGTGAGTCAGAGCGGTGTTTCTCTACTCCAGTCAGTCAGTCAGAGTGGTGTTTCTCTACTCCAGTCAGTCAGTCAGAGTGGTGTTTCTCTACTCCAGTCATTCAGAGCTGTGTTTCTCTAGTCCAGTCAGTCAGTCAGTCAGAGTGGTGTTTCTCCACTCCAGTCAGTCAGTCAGAGCTGTGTATCTCTACTCCAGTCAGTCAGAGTGGTGTTTCTCTACTCCAGTCAGTCAGAGCGATGTTTCTCTACTCTAGTCAGTCAGTCAGAGTGGTGTTTCTCTACTCCAGTCAGTCAGAGTGGTGTTTCTCTACTCCAGTCAGTCAGAGTGGTGTTTCTCTACTCCAGTCAGTCAGAGCAGTGTTTCTCTACTCCAGTCAGTCACAGTGGTGTTTCTATACTCCAGTCAGTCAGTCAGAGCGGTGTTTCTCTACTCCAGTGAGTGAGTCAGAGCGGTGTTTCTCTACTCCAGTCAGTCAGTCAGAGTGGTGTTTCTCTACTCCAGTCAGTCAGTCAGAGTGGTGTTTCTCTACTCCAGTCATTCAGAGCTGTGTTTCTCTAGTCCAGTCAGTCAGTCAGTCAGAGTGGTGTTTCTCTACTCCAGTCAGTCAGTCAGTCAGAGTGGTGTTTCTCTACTCCAGTCAGTCAGAGCGGTGTTTCTCTACTCCAGTCAGTCAGTCAGAGCGGTGTTTCTCTACTCCAGTCAGTCAGTCAGTCAGAGTGGTGTTTCTCTACTCCAGTCAGTCAGAGCTGTGTTTCTCTACTCCAGTCAGTCAGTCAGAGTGGTGTTTCTCTAGTCCAGTCATTCAGAGCTGTGTTTCTCTAGTCCAGTCAGTCAGTCAGTCAGTCAGAGTGGTGTTTCTCCACTCCAGTCAGTCAGTCAGACCTGTGTTTCTCTACTCAAGTCAGTCAGTCAGAGTGGTGTTTCTCTACTCCAGTCAGTCAGAGCAGTGTTTCTCTACTCCAGTCAGTCAGAGTGGTGTTTCTCTACTCCAGTCAGCCAGAGCTGTGTTTCTCTACTCCAGTCAGTCAGAGTTGTGTTTCTCTACTCTAGTCAGTCAGTGTGGTGTTTCTCTACTCCAGTCAGTCAGAGCTGTGTTTCTCTACTCCAGTCAGTCAGAGTGGTGTTTCTCTACTCCAGTCAGTGAGACAGAGCTGTGTTTCTCTACTCCAGTCAGTCAGTCAGAGCGGTGTTTCTCTACTCCAGTCAGTCAGAGCTGTGTTTCTCTACTCCAGTCAGTCAGAGTTGTGTTTCTCTACTCTAGTCAGTCAGTGTGGTGTTTCTCTACTCCAGTCAGTCAGAGCTGTGTTTCTGTACTCCAGTCAGTCAGTCAGAGCTGTGTTTCTCTACTCCAGTCAGTCAGTCAGAGCGGTGTTTCTCTACTCCAGTCAGTCAGTCAAAGCTGTGTTTCTCTACTCCAGTCAGTCAGTCAGAGCTGTGTTTCTCTACTCCAGTCAGTCAGTCAGAGCGGTGTTTCTCTACTCCAGTCAGTCAGTCAGAGCTGTGTTTCTCTACTCCAGTCAGTCAGTCAGAGCGGTGTTTCTCTACTACAGTCAGTCAGAGCTGTGTTTCTCTACTCCAGTCAGTCAGTCAAAGTGGTGCTTCTCTACTCCAGTCAGTCAGTCAGAGTGGTGTTTCTCTACTCCAGTCAGTCAGAGCAGAGTTTCTCTACTCCAGTCAGTCAGAGTGGTGTTTCTCTACTCCAGTCAGTCAGTCAGAGTGGTGTTTCTCTACTCCAGTCAGTCAGTCAGAGTGGTGCTTCTCTACTCCAGTCAGTCAGTCAGAGTGGTGTTTCTCTACTCCAGTCAGTCAGAGTACTGTTTCTCTACTCCAGTCAGTCAGTCAGAGCTGTCTTTCTCTACTCTAGTCAGTCAGTCAGAGCGGTGTTTCTCTACTCCACTCAGTCAGAGCTGTGTTTCTCTACTCCAGTCAGTCAGTCAGAGCTGTGTTTCTCTACTCCAGTCAGTCAGAGCGGTGTTTCTCTACTCCAGTCAGTCAGAGCGGTGTTTCTCTACTCCAGTCAGTCAGAGCGGTGTTTCTCTACTCCAGTCAGTCAGTCAGAGCGGTGTTTCTCTACTCCAGTCAGTCAGTCAGTCAGAGCGGTGTTTCTCTACTCCAGTCAGTCAGAGCACTGTTTCTCTACTCCAGTCAGTCAGTCAGAGCTGTGTTTCTCTACTCCAGTCAGTCAGTCAGAGCGGTGTTTCTCTACTCCAGTCAGTCAGTCAGAGCTGTGTTTCTCTACTCCAGTCAGTCAGTCAGAGCGGTGTTTCTCTACTCCAGTCAGTCAGAGCTGTGTTTCTCTACCCCAGTCAGTCAGTCAGAGTGGTGTTTCTCTACTCCAGTCAGTCAGAGCAGTGTTTCTCTACTCCAGTCAGTCAGAGCTGTGTTTCTCTACTCCAGTCAGTCAGTCAGAGTGGTGCTTCTCTACTCCAGTCAGTCAGAGTGGTGTTTCTCTACTCCAGTCAGTCAGTCAGAGCGGTGTTTCTCTACTCCAGTCAGTGAGTCAGAGCGATGTTTCTCTACTCCAGTCAGTCAGTCAGAGCTGTGTATCTCTACTCCAGTCAGTCAGTCAGAGCTGTGTTTCTCTACTCCAGTCAGTCAGTCAGTCAGATTGGTGTTTCTCTACTCCAGTCAGTCAGAGCTGTGTTTCTCTACTCCAGTCAGTCAGTCAGAGTGGTGTTTCTCTACTCCAGTCAGTCAGTCAGAGTGGTGTTTCTCTACTCCAGTCAGTCAGTCAGAGCGGTGTTTCTCTACTCCAGTCAGTGAGTCAGAGCGGTGTTTCTCTACTCCAGTCAGTCAGTCAGAGTGGTGTTTCTCTACTCCAGTCAGTCAGTCAGAGCGGTGTTTCTCTACTCCAGTCAGTCAGTCACAGTGGTGTTTCTCTACTCCAGTCAGTCAGTCAGAGCGTTGTTTCTCTACTCCAGTGAGTGAGTCAGAGCGGTGTTTCTCTACTCCAGTCAGTCAGTCAGAGTGGTGTTTCTCTACTCCAGTCATTCAGAGCTGTGTTTCTCTAGTCCAGTCAGTCAGTCAGTCAGAGTGGTGTTTCTCCACTCCAGTCAGTCAGTCAGAGCTGTGTTTCTCTACTCCAGTCAGTCAGAGTGGTGTTTCTCTACTCCAGTCAGTCAGAGCGATGTTTCTCTACTCTAGTCAGTGAGTCAGAGTGGTGTTTCTCTACTCCAGTCAGTCAGAGTGGTGTTTCTCTACTCCAGTTAGTCAGAGCGATGTTTCTCTACTCGGTGTTTCTCTACTCCAGTCAGTCAGAGTACTGTTTCTCTACTCCAGTCAGTCAGACAGAGCTGTCTTTCTCTACTCTAGTCAGTCAGTCAGAGCGGTGTTTCTCTACTCCACTCAGTCAGAGCTGTGTTTCTCTACTCCAGTCAGTCAGTCAGAGCTGTGTTTCTCTACTCCAGTCAGTCAGAGCGGTGTTTCTCTACTCCAGTCAGTCAGAGCGGTGTTTCTCTACTCCAGTCAGTCAGAGCGGTGTTTCTCTACTCCAGTCAGTCAGTCAGAGCGGTGTTTCTCTACTCCAGTCAGTCAGTCAGTCAGAGCGGTGTTTCTCTACTCCAGTCAGTCAGAGCACTGTTTCTCTACTCCAGTCAGTCAGTCAGAGCTGTGTTTCTCTACTCCAGTCAGTCAGTCAGAGCGGTGTTTCTCTACTCCAGTCAGTCAGTCAGAGCTGTGTTTCTCTACTCCAGTCAGTCAGTCAGAGCGGTGTTTCTCTACTCCAGTCAGTCAGAGCTGTGTTTCTCTACCCCAGTCAGTCAGTCAGAGTGGTGTTTCTCTACTCCAGTCAGTCAGAGCAGTGTTTCTCTACTCCAGTCAGTCAGAGTGGTGTTTCTCTACTCCAGTCAGTCAGTCAGAGCTGTGTTTCTCTACTCCAGTCAGTCAGTCAGTCAGAGCTGTGTTTCTCTACTCCAGTCAGTCAGTCAGAGCGGTGTTTCTCTACTCCAGTCAGTCAGTCAGAGCGGTGTTTCTCTACTCCAGTCAGTCAGAGCTGTGTTTCTCTACTCCAGTCAGTCAGTCAGTCAGAGTGGTGTTTCTCTACTCCAGTCAGTCAGAGCAGTGTTTCTCTACTCCAGTCAGTCAGAGTGGTGTTTCTCTACTCCAGTCAGTCAGTCAGAGCTGTGTTTCTCTACTCCAGTCAGTCAGTCAGAGCTGTGTTTCTCTACTCCAGTCAGTCAGTCAGAGCGGTGTTTCTCTACTCCAGTCAGTCAGAAAGAGCGGTGTTTCTCTACTCCAGTCAGTCAGAGCTGTGTTTCTCTACTCCAGTCAGTCAGTCAGTCAGAGTGGTGTTTCTCTACTCCAGTCAGTCAGAGCGGTGTTTCTCTACTCCAGTCAGTCAGTCAGAGCGGTGTTTCTCTACTCCAGTCAGTCAGTCAGAGTGGTGTTTCTCTACTCCAGTCATTCAGAGCTGTGTTTCTCTAGTCCAGTCAGTCAGTCAGTCAGAGTGGTGTTTCTCCACTCCAGTCAGTCAGTCAGACCTGTGTTTCTCTACTCCAGTCAGTCAGTCAGAGTGGTGTTTCTCTACTCCAGTCAGTCAGAGTGGTGTTTCTCTACTCCAGTCAGTCAGTCAGAGTGGTGTTTCTCTACTCCAGTCAGTCAGTCAGAGCGGTGTTTCTCTACTCCAGTCAGTCAGTCACAGTGGTGTTTCTCTACTCCAGTCAGTCAGTCAGAGCGTTGTTTCTCTACTCCAGTGAGTGAGTCAGAGCGGTGTTTCTCTACTCCAGTCAGTCAGTCAGAGTGGTGTTTCTCTACTCCAGTCATTCAGAGCTGTGTTTCTCTAGTCCAGTCAGTCAGTCAGTCAGAGTGGTGTTTCTCCACTCCAGTCAGTCAGTCAGAGCTGTGTTTCTCTACTCCAGTCAGTCAGAGTGGTGTTTCTCTACTCCAGTTAGTCAGAGCGATGTTTCTCTACTCGGTGTTTCTCTACTCCAGTCAGTCAGAGTACTGTTTCTCTACTCCAGTCAGTCAGACAGAGCTGTCTTTCTCTACTCTAGTCAGTCAGTCAGAGCGGTGTTTCTCTACTCCACTCAGTCAGAGCTGTGTTTCTCTACTCCAGTCAGTCAGTCAGAGCTGTGTTTCTCTACTCCAGTCAGTCAGAGCGGTGTTTCTCTACTCCAGTCAGTCAGAGCGGTGTTTCTCTACTCCAGTCAGTCAGAGCGGTGTTTCTCTACTCCAGTCAGTCAGTCAGAGCGGTGTTTCTCTACTCCAGTCAGTCAGTCAGTCAGAGCGGTGTTTCTCTACTCCAGTCAGTCAGAGCACTGTTTCTCTACTCCAGTCAGTCAGTCAGAGCTGTGTTTCTCTACTCCAGTCAGTCAGTCAGAGCGGTGTTTCTCTACTCCAGTCAGTCAGTCAGAGCTGTGTTTCTCTACTCCAGTCAGTCAGTCAGAGCGGTGTTTCTCTACTCCAGTCAGTCAGAGCTGTGTTTCTCTACCCCAGTCAGTCAGTCAGAGTGGTGTTTCTCTACTCCAGTCAGTCAGAGCAGTGTTTCTCTACTCCAGTCAGTCAGAGTGGTGTTTCTCTACTCCAGTCAGTCAGTCAGAGCTGTGTTTCTCTACTCCAGTCAGTCAGTCAGTCAGAGCTGTGTTTCTCTACTCCAGTCAGTCAGTCAGAGCGGTGTTTCTCTACTCCAGTCAGTCAGTCAGAGCGGTGTTTCTCTACTCCAGTCAGTCAGAGCTGTGTTTCTCTACTCCAGTCAGTCAGTCAGTCAGAGTGGTGTTTCTCTACTCCAGTCAGTCAGAGCAGTGTTTCTCTACTCCAGTCAGTCAGAGTGGTGTTTCTCTACTCCAGTCAGTCAGTCAGAGCTGTGTTTCTCTACTCCAGTCAGTCAGTCAGAGCTGTGTTTCTCTACTCCAGTCAGTCAGTCAGAGCGGTGTTTCTCTACTCCAGTCAGTCAGAAAGAGCGGTGTTTCTCTACTCCAGTCAGTCAGAGCTGTGTTTCTCTACTCCAGTCAGTCAGTCAGTCAGAGTGGTGTTTCTCTACTCCAGTCAGTCAGAGCGGTGTTTCTCTACTCCAGTCAGTCAGTCAGAGCGGTGTTTCTCTACTCCAGTCAGTCAGTCAGAGTGGTGTTTCTCTACTCCAGTCATTCAGAGCTGTGTTTCTCTAGTCCAGTCAGTCAGTCAGTCAGAGTGGTGTTTCTCCACTCCAGTCAGTCAGTCAGACCTGTGTTTCTCTACTCCAGTCAGTCAGTCAGAGTGGTGTTTCTCTACTCCAGTCAGTCAGAGTGGTGTTTCTCTACTCCAGTCAGTCAGTCAGAGTGGTGTTTCTCTACTCCAGTCAGTCAGAGCTGTGTTTCTCTACTCCAGTCAGTCAGAGTTGTGTTTCTCTACTCTAGTCAGTCAGTGTGGTGTTTCTCTACTCCAGACAGTCAGAGCTGTGTTTCTCTACTCCAGTCAGTCAGTCAGAGTGGTGTTTCTCTACTCCAGTCAGTGAGACAGAGCTGTGTTTCTCTACTCCAGTCAGTCAGTCAGAGCGGTGTTTCTCTACTCCAGTCAGTCAGAGCTTTGTTTCTCTACTCCAGTCAGTCAGAGTTGTGTTTCTCTACTCTAGTCAGTCAGTGTGGTGTTTCTCTACTCCAGTGAGTCAGAGCTGTGTTTCTGTACGCCAGTCAGTCAGTCAGAGCTGTGTTTCTCTACTCCAATCAGTCAGTCAGAGCGGTGTTTCTCTACTCCAGTCAGTCAGTCAGAGCTGTGTTTCTCTACTCCAGTCAGTCAGTCAGAGCTGTGTTTCTCTACTCCAGTCAGTCAGTCAGAGCGGTGTTTCTCTACTCCAGTCAGTCAGTCAGAGCGGTGTTTCTCTACTCCAGTCAGTCAGAGCTGTGTTTCTCTACTCCAGTCAGTCAGTCAGAGTGGTGCTTCTCTACTCCAGTCAGTCAGTCAGAGTGGTGTTTCTCTACTCCAGTCAGTCAGTCAGAGCGGTGTTTCTCTACTCCAGTCAGTGAGTCAGAGCGGTGTTTCTCTACTCCAGTCAGTCAGTCAGAGTGGTGTTTCTCTACTCCAGTCAGTCAGTCAGAGCGGTGTTTCTCTACTCCAGTCAGTCAGTCAGAGTGGTGTTTCTCTACTCCAGTCAGTCAGTCAGAGCGGTATTTCTCTACTCCAGTCAGTGAGTCAGAGCGGTGTTTCTCTACTCCAGTCAGTCAGAGCAGTGTTTCTCTACTCCAGTCAGTCAGTCAGAGCGGTGTTTCTCTACTCCAGTCAGTCAGTCAGTCAGACCTGTGTTTCTCTACTCCAGTCAGTCAGTCAGAGTGGTGTTTCTCTACTCCAGTCAGTCAGAGCAGTGTTTCTCTACTCCAGTCAGTCAGAGTGGTGTTTCTCTACTCCAGTCAGTCAGTCAGAGTGGTGTTTCTCTACTCCAGTCAGTCAGAGCTGTGTTTCTCTACTCCAGTCAGTCAGAGTTGTGTTTCTCTACTCTAGTCAGTCAGTGTGGTGTTTCTCTACTCCATTCAGTCAGAGCTGTGTTTCTCTACTCCAGTCAGTCAGAGCAGTGTTTCTCTACTCCAGTCAGTCAGAGTGGTGTTTCTCTACTCCAGTCAGTCAGTCAGAGTGGTGTTTCTCTACTCCAGTCAGTGAGTCAGAGCTGTGTTTCTCTACTCCAGTCAGTCAGTCAGAGCGGTGTTTCTCTACTCCCGTCAGTCAGAGCAGTGTTTCTCTACTCCAGTCAGTCAGAGTGGTGTTTCTCTATTCCAGTCAGTCAGTCAGAGTGGTGTTTCTCTACTCCAGTCAGTCAGAGTGGTGTTTCTCTACTCCAGTCATTCAGAGCTGTGTTTCTCTAGTCCAGTCAGTCAGTCAGTCAGAGTGGTGTTTCTCCAATCCAGTCAGTCAGTCAGACCTGTGTTTCTCTACTCCAGTCAGTCAGTCAGAGTGGTGTTTCTCTACTCCAGTCAGTCAGAGTGGTGTTTCTCTACTCCAGTCAGTCAGTCAGAGTGGTGTTTCTCTACTCCAGTCAGTCAGAGCTGTGTTTCTCTACTCCAGTCAGTCAGAGTTGTGTTTCTCTACTCTAGTCAGTCAGTGTGGTGTTTCTCTACTCCAGACAGTCAGAGCTGTGTTTCTCTACTCCAGTCAGTCAGTCAGAGTGGTGTTTCTCTACTCCAGTCAGTGAGACAGAGCTGTGTTTCTCTACTCCAGTCAGTCAGTCAGAGCGGTGTTTCTCTACTCCAGTCAGTCAGAGCTTTGTTTCTCTACTCCAGTCAGTCAGAGTTGTGTTTCTCTACTCTAGTCAGTCAGTGTGGTGTTTCTCTACTCCAGTGAGTCAGAGCTGTGTTTCTGTACGCCAGTCAGTCAGTCAGAGCTGTGTTTCTCTACTCCAATCAGTCAGTCAGAGCGGTGTTTCTCTACTCCAGTCAGTCAGTCAGAGCTGTGTTTCTCTACTCCAGTCAGTCAGTCAGAGCTGTGTTTCTCTACTCCAGTCAGTCAGTCAGAGCGGTGTTTCTCTACTCCAGTCAGTCAGTCAGAGCGGTGTTTCTCTACTCCAGTCAGTCAGAGCTGTGTTTCTCTACTCCAGTCAGTCAGTCAAAGTGGTGCTTCTCTACTCCAGTCAGTCAGTCAGAGCGGTGTTTCTCTACTCCAGTCAGTCAGTCAGAGTGGTGTTTCTCTACTCCAGTCAGTCAGTCAGAGCGGTATTTCTCTACTCCAGTCAGTGAGTCAGAGCGGTGTTTCTCTACTCCAGTCAGTCAGAGCAGTGTTTCTCTACTCCAGTCAGTCAGTCAGAGCGGTGTTTCTCTACTCCAGTCAGTCAGTCAGACCTGTGTTTCTCTACTCCAGTCAGTCAGTCAGAGTGGTGTTTCTCTACTCCAGTCAGTCAGAGCAGTGTTTCTCTACTCCAGTCAGTCAGAGTGGTGTTTCTCTACTCCAGTCAGTCAGTCAGAGTGGTGTTTCTCTACTCCAGTCAGTCAGAGCTGTGTTTCTCTACTCCAGTCAGTCAGAGTTGTGTTTCTCTACTCTAGTCAGTCAGTGTGGTGTTTCTCTACTCCATTCAGTCAGAGCTGTGTTTCTCTACTCCAGTCAGTCAGAGCAGTGTTTCTCTACTCCAGTCAGTCAGAGTGGTGTTTCTCTACTCCAGTCAGTCAGTCAGAGTGGTGTTTCTCTACTCCAGTCAGTGAGTCAGAGCTGTGTTTCTCTACTCCAGTCAGTCAGTCAGAGCGGTGTTTCTCTACTCCCGTCAGTCAGAGCAGTGTTTCTCTACTCCAGTCAGTCAGAGTGGTGTTTCTCTATTCCAGTCAGTCAGTCAGAGTGGTGTTTCTCTACTCCAGTCAGTCAGAGCTGTGTTTCTCCACTCCAGTCTGTCAGAGTTGTGTTTCTCTACTCTAGTCAGTCAGTGTGGTGTTTCTCTGCTCCAGTCAGTCAGAGCTGTGTTTCTCTACTCCAGTCAGTCAGTCAGAGTGGTGTTTCTCTACTCCAGTCAGTGAGTCAGAGCTGTGTTTCTCTACTCCAGTCAGTCAGTCAGAGCGGTGTTTCTCTACTCCCGTCAGTCAGAGCAGTGTTTCTCTACTCCAGTCAGTCAGAGTGGTGTTTCTCTATTCCAGTCAGTCAGTCAGAGTGGTGTTTCTCTACTCCAGTCAGTCAGAGCTGTGTTTCTCCACTCCAGTCTGTCAGAGTTGTGTTTCTCTACTCTAGTCAGTCAGTGTGGTGTTTCTCTGCTCCAGTCAGTCAGAGCTGTGTTTCTCTACTCCAGTCAGTGAGTCAGAGCTGTGTTTCTCTACTCCAGTCAGTCAGTCAGAGTGGTGTTTCTCTACTCCAGTCAGTCAGAGCTGTCTTTCTCTACTCTAGTCAGTCAGTCAGAGCGGTGTTTCTCTACTCCACTCAGTCAGAGCTGTGTTTCTCTACTCCAGTCAGTCAGTCAGAGCTGTGTTTCTCTACTCCAGTCAGTCAGAGCGGTGTTTCTCTACTCCAGTCAGTCAGAGCGGTGTTTCTCTACTTCAGTCCGTCAGAGCGTGTTTCTCTACTCCAGTCAGTCAGTCAGAGCGGTGTTTCTCTACTCCAGTCAGTCAGAGCACTGTTTCTCTACTCCAGTCAGTCAGTCAGAGCTGTGTTTCTCTACTCCAATCAGTCAGTCAGAGCGGTGTTTCTCTACTCCAGTCAGTCAGTCAGAGCTGTGTTTCTCTACTCCAGTCAGTCAGTCAGAGCGGTGTTTCTCTACTCCAGTCAGTCAGAGCAGTGTTTCTCTACTCCAGTCAGTCAGAGTGGTGTTTCTCTACTCCAGTCAGTCAGTCAGAGCTGTGTTTCTCTACTCCAGTCAGTCAGTCAGAGCTGTGTTTCTCTACTCCAGTCAGTCAGAGCGGTGTTTCTCTACTCCAGTCAGTCAGAGCAGTGTTTCTCTACTCCAGTCAGTCAGTCAGAGCGGTGTTTCTCTACTCCAGTCAGTCAGTCAGACCTGTGTTTCTCTACTCCAGTCAGTCAGTCAGAGTGGTGTTTCTCTACTCCAGTCAGTCAGAGCAGTGTTTCTCTACTCCAGTCAGTCAGAGTGGTGTTTCTCTACTCCAGTCAGTCAGTCAGAGTGGTGTTTCTCTACTCCAGTCAGTCAGAGCTGTGTTTCTCTACTCCAGTCAGTCAGAGTTGTGTTTCTCTACTCTAGTCAGTCAGTGTGGTGTTTCTCTACTCCATTCAGTCAGAGCTGTGTTTCTCTACTCCAGTCAGTCAGAGCAGTGTTTCTCTACTCCAGTCAGTCAGAGTGGTGTTTCTCTACTCCAGTCAGTCAGTCAGAGTGGTGTTTCTCTACTCCAGTCAGTGAGTCAGAGCTGTGTTTCTCTACTCCAGTCAGTCAGTCAGAGCGGTGTTTCTCTACTCCCGTCAGTCAGAGCAGTGTTTCTCTACTCCAGTCAGTCAGAGTGGTGTTTCTCTATTCCAGTCAGTCAGTCAGAGTGGTGTTTCTCTACTCCAGTCAGTCAGAGCTGTGTTTCTCCACTCCAGTCTGTCAGAGTTGTGTTTCTCTACTCTAGTCAGTCAGTGTGGTGTTTCTCTGCTCCAGTCAGTCAGAGCTGTGTTTCTCTACTCCAGTCAGTCAGTCAGAGTGGTGTTTCTCTACTCCAGTCAGTGAGTCAGAGCTGTGTTTCTCTACTCCAGTCAGTCAGTCAGAGCGGTGTTTCTCTACTCCCGTCAGTCAGAGCAGTGTTTCTCTACTCCAGTCAGTCAGAGTGGTGTTTCTCTATTCCAGTCAGTCAGTCAGAGTGGTGTTTCTCTACTCCAGTCAGTCAGAGCTGTGTTTCTCCACTCCAGTCTGTCAGAGTTGTGTTTCTCTACTCTAGTCAGTCAGTGTGGTGTTTCTCTGCTCCAGTCAGTCAGAGCTGTGTTTCTCTACTCCAGTCAGTGAGTCAGAGCTGTGTTTCTCTACTCCAGTCAGTCAGTCAGAGTGGTGTTTCTCTACTCCAGTCAGTCAGAGCTGTCTTTCTCTACTCTAGTCAGTCAGTCAGAGCGGTGTTTCTCTACTCCACTCAGTCAGAGCTGTGTTTCTCTACTCCAGTCAGTCAGTCAGAGCTGTGTTTCTCTACTCCAGTCAGTCAGAGCGGTGTTTCTCTACTCCAGTCAGTCAGAGCGGTGTTTCTCTACTTCAGTCCGTCAGAGCGTGTTTCTCTACTCCAGTCAGTCAGTCAGAGCGGTGTTTCTCTACTCCAGTCAGTCAGAGCACTGTTTCTCTACTCCAGTCAGTCAGTCAGAGCTGTGTTTCTCTACTCCAATCAGTCAGTCAGAGCGGTGTTTCTCTACTCCAGTCAGTCAGTCAGAGCTGTGTTTCTCTACTCCAGTCAGTCAGTCAGAGCGGTGTTTCTCTACTCCAGTCAGTCAGAGCTGTGTTTCTCTACTCCAGTCAGTCAATCAGAGTGGTGTTTCTCTACTCCAGTCAGTCAGAGCAGTGTTTCTCTACTCCAGTCAGTCAGAGTGGTGTTTCTCTACTCCAGTCAGTCAGTCAGAGCTGTGTTTCTCTACTCCAGTCAGTCAGTCAGAGCTGTGTTTCTCTACTCCAGTCAGTCAGTCAGTCAGAGCGGTGTTTCTCTACTCCAGTCAGTCAGTCAGAGCGGTGTTTCTCTACTCCAGTCAGTCAGAGCTGTGTTTCTCTACTCCAGTCAGTCAGTCAGTCAGAGTGGTGTTTCTCTACTCCAGTCAGTCATAGCAGTGTTTCTCTACTCCAGTCAGTCAGAGCGGTGTTTCTCTACTCCAGTCAGTCAGGCCGAGCGGTGTTTCTCTACTCCAGTCAGTCAGTCAGAGTGGTGTTTCTCTACTCCAGTCAGTCAGTCAGAGTGGTGTTTCTCTACTCCAGTCATTCAGAGCTGTGTTTCTCTAGTCCAGTCAGTCAGTCAGAGTGGTGTTTCTCCACTCCAGTCAGTCAGTCAGACCTGTGTTTCTCTACTCCAGTCAGTCAGTCAGAGTGGTGTTTCTCTACTCCAGTCAGTCAGAGCAGTTTTTCTCTACTCCGGTCAGTCAGAGTGGTGTTTCTCTACTCCAGTCAGTCAGTCAGAGTGGTGTTTCTCTACTCCAGTCAGTCAGAGCTGTGTTTCTCTACTCCAGTCAGTCAGAGTTGTGTTTCTCTACTCTAGTCAGTCAGTGTGGTGTTTCTCTACTCCAGTCAGTCAGAGCTGTGTTTCTCTACTCCAGTCAGGCAGTCAGAGCGGTGTTTCTCTACTCCAGTCAGTCAGAGCAGTGTTTCTCTACTCCAGTCAGTCAGAGTGGTGTTTCTCTACTCCAGTCAGTCAGTCAGAGCGGTGTTTCTCTACTCCAGTCAGTCAGAGCTGTGTTTCTCTACTCCAGTCAGTCAGTGCTGTGTTTCTCTACTCTAGTCAGTCAGTGTGGTGTTTCTCTGCTCCAGTCAGTCAGAGCTGTGTTTCTCTACTCCAGTCAGTCAGTCAGAGTGGTGTTTCTCTACTCCAGTCAGTGAGTCAGAGCTGTGTTTCTCTACTCCAGTCAGTCAGTCAGAGTGGTGTTTCTGTACTCCAGTCAGTCAGAGCTGTCTTTCTCTACTCTAGTCAGTCAGTCAGAGCGGTGTTTCTCTACTCCACTCAGTCAGAGCTGTGTTTCTCTACTCCAGTCAGTCAGTCAGAGCTGTGTTTCTCTACTCCAGTCAGTCAGAGCGGTGTTTCTCTACTCCAGTCAGTCAGAGCGGTGTTTCTCTACTTCAGTCAGTCAGAGCGTGTTTCTCTACTCCAGTTAGTCAGTCAGAGCGGTGTTTCTCTACTCCAGTCAGTCAGAGCACTGTTTCTCTACTCCAGTCAGTCAGTCAGAGCTGTGTTTCTCTACTCCAATCAGTCAGTCAGAGCGGTGTTTCTCTACTCCAGTCAGTCAGTCAGAGCTGTGTTTCTCTACTCCAGTCAGTCAGTCAGAGCGGTGTTTCTCTACTCCAGTCAGTCAGAGCTGTGTTTCTCTACTCCAGTCAGTCAGTCAGAGTGGTGTTTCTCTACTCCAGTCCGTCAGAGCAGTGTTTCTCTACTCCAGTCAGTCAGAGTGGTGTTTCTCTACTCCAGTCAGTCAGTCAGAGCTGTGTAACTCTACTCCAGTCAGTCAGTCAGAGCGGTGTTTCTCTACTCCAGTCAGTCAGTCAGAGCGGTGTTTCTCTACTCCAGTCAGTCAGAGCTGTGTTTCTCTACTCCAGTCAGTCAGTCAGTCAGAGTGGTGTTTCTCTACTCCAGTCAGTCAGAGCAGTGTTTCTCTACTCCAGTCAGTCAGAGCGGTGTTTCTCTACTCCAGTCAGTCAGTCAGAGCGGTGTTTCTCTACTCCAGTCAGTCAGTCAGAGTGGTGTTTCTCTACTCCAGTCAGTCAGAGCTGTGTTTCTCTACTCCAGTCAGTCAGTCAGAGTGGTGTTTCTCTACTCCAGTCATTCAGAGCTGTGTTTCTCTAGTCCAGTCAGTCAGTCAGCCAGAGTGGTGTTTCTCCACTCCAGTCAGTCAGTCAGACCTGTGTTTCTCTACTCCAGTCAGTCAGTCAGAGTGGTGTTTCTCTACTCCAGTCAGTCAGAGCAGTGTTTCTCTACTCCATTCAGTCAGAGTGGTGTTTCTCTACTCCAGTCAGTCAGTCAGAGTGGTGTTTCTCTACTCCAGTCAGTCAGAGCTGTGTTTCTCTACTCCAGTCAGTCAGAGTTGTGTTTCTCTACTCTAGTCAGTCAGTGTGGTGTTTCTCTACTCCAGACAGTCAGAGCTGTGTTTCTCTACTCCAGTCAGTCAGTCAGAGTGGTGTTTCTCTACTCCAGTCAGTGAGACAGAGCTGTGTTTCTCTACTCCAGTCAGTCAGTCAGAGCGGTGTTTCTCTACTCCAGTCAGTCAGAGCTTTGTTTCTCTACTCCAGTCAGTCAGAGTTGTGTTTCTCTACTCTAGTCAGTCAGTGTGGTGTTTCTCTACTCCAGTGAGTCAGAGCTGTGTTTCTGTACTCCAGTCAGTCAGTCAGAGCTGTGTTTCTCTACTCCAATCAGTCAGTCAGAGCGGTGTTTCTCTACTCCAGTCAGTCAGTCAGAGCTGTGTTTCTCTACTCCAGTCAGTCAGTCAGAGCTGTGTTTCTCTACTCCAGTCAGTCAGTCAGAGCGGTGTTTCTCTATTCCAGTCAGTCAGTCAGAGCGGTGTTTCTCTACTCCAGTCAGTCAGAGCTGTGTTTCTCTACTCCAGTCAGTCAGTCAGAGTGGTGCTTCTCTACTCCAGTCAGTCAGTCAGAGTGGTGTTTCTCTACTCCAGTCAGTCAGTCAGAGCGGTGTTTCTCTACTCCAGTCAGTGAGTCAGAGCGGTGTTTCTCTACTCCAGTCAGTCAGTCAGAGTGGTGTTTCTCTACTCCAGTCAGTCAGTCAGAGCGGTGTTTCTCTACTCCAGTCAGTCAGTCAGAGTGGTGTTTCTCTACTCCAGTCAGTCAGTCAGAGCGGTATTTCTCTACTCCAGTCAGTGAGTCAGAGCGGTGTTTCTCTACTCCAGTCAGTCAGAGCAGTGTTTCTCTACTCCAGTCAGTCAGTCAGAGCGGTGTTTCTCTACTCCAGTCAGTCAGTCAGAGAAGTGTTTCTCTACTCCAGTCAGTGAGTCAGAGTGGTGTTTCTCTACTCCATTCAGTCAGAGCGGTGTTTCTCTACTCCAGTCAGTCAGTCAGAGTGGTGTTTCTCTACTCCAGTCAGTCAGAGCGGTGTTTCTCTACTCCAGTCAGTCAGAGTGGTGTTTCTCTACTCCAGTCAGTCAGAGTGGTGTTTCTCTACTCCAGTCAGTCAGTCAGAGTGGTGTTTCTCTACTCCAGTCAGTCAGTCAGTCAGAGTGGCGTTTCTCCACTCCAGTCAGTCAGTCAGAGCTGTGTATCTCTACTCCAGTCAGTCAGAGGGGTGTTTCTCTACTCCAGTCAGTCAGAGCGATGTTTCTCTACTCTAGTCAGTCAGTCAGAGTGGTGTTTCTCTACTCCAGTCAGTCAGAGTCATGTTTCTCTACTCCAGTCAGTCAGAGCGATGTTTCTCTACTCCAGTCAGTCAGTCAGAGTGGTGTTTCTCTACTCCAGTCAGTCAGAGCTGTGTTTCTCTACTCCAGTCAGTCAGTCAGAGTGGTGCTTCTCTACTCCAGTCAGTCAGTCAGAGTGGTGTTTCTCTACTCCAGTCAGTCAGTCAGAGCTGTGTTTCTCTACTCCAGTCAGTCAGTCAGAGCGGTGTTTCTCTATTCCAGTCAGTCAGTCAGAGCGGTGTTTCTCTACTCCAGTCAGTCAGAGCTGTGTTTCTCTACTCCAGTCAGTCAGTCAGAGTGGTGCTTCTCTACTCCAGTCAGTCAGTCAGAGTGGTGTTTCTCTACTCCAGTCAGTCAGTCAGAGCGGTGTTTCTCTACTCCAGTCAGTGAGTCAGAGCGGTGTTTCTCTACTCCAGTCAGTCAGTCAGAGTGGTGTTTCTCTACTCCAGTCAGTCAGTCAGAGCGGTGTTTCTCTACTCCAGTCAGTCAGTCAGAGTGGTGTTTCTCTACTCCAGTCAGTCAGTCAGAGCGGTATTTCTCTACTCCAGTCAGTGAGTCAGAGCGGTGTTTCTCTACTCCAGTCAGTCAGAGCAGTGTTTCTCTACTCCAGTCAGTCAGTCAGAGCGGTGTTTCTCTACTCCAGTCAGTCAGTCAGAGAAGTGTTTCTCTACTCCAGTCAGTGAGTCAGAGTGGTGTTTCTCTACTCCATTCAGTCAGAGCGGTGTTTCTCTACTCCAGTCAGTCAGTCAGAGTGGTGTTTCTCTACTCCAGTCAGTCAGAGCGGTGTTTCTCTACTCCAGTCAGTCAGAGTGGTGTTTCTCTACTCCAGTCAGTCAGAGTGGTGTTTCTCTACTCCAGTCAGTCAGTCAGAGTGGTGTTTCTCTACTCCAGTCAGTCAGTCAGTCAGAGTGGCGTTTCTCCACTCCAGTCAGTCAGTCAGAGCTGTGTATCTCTACTCCAGTCAGTCAGAGGGGTGTTTCTCTACTCCAGTCAGTCAGAGCGATGTTTCTCTACTCTAGTCAGTCAGTCAGAGTGGTGTTTCTCTACTCCAGTCAGTCAGAGTCATGTTTCTCTACTCCAGTCAGTCAGAGCGATGTTTCTCTACTCCAGTCAGTCAGTCAGAGTGGTGTTTCTCTACTCCAGTCAGTCAGAGCTGTGTTTCTCTACTCCAGTCAGTCCGTCAGAGCGGTGTTTCTCTACTCCAGTCAGTCAGAGCACAGTTTCTCTACTCCAGTCAGTCAGTCAGAGCTGTGTTTCTCTACTCCAGTCAGTCAGTCAGAGCGGTGTTTCTCTACTCCAGTCAGTCAGTCAGATCTGCGTTTCTCTACTCCAGTCAGTCAGTCAGAGCGGTGTTTCTCTACTCCAGTCAGTCAGAGCTGTGTTTCTCTACTCCAGTCAGTCAGTCAGACCTGTGTTTCTCTACTCCAGTCAGTCAGAGCTGTGTTTCTCTACTCCAGTCACTCAGTCAGTCAGAGTGGTGTTTCTCTACTCCAGTCAGTCAGAGCAGTGTTTCTCTACTCCAGTCAGTCAGAGCGGTGTTTCTCTACTCCAGTCAGTCAGTCAGAGCGGTGTTTCTCTACTCCAGTCAGTCAGTCAGAGTGGTGTTTCTCTACTCCAGTCAGTCAGAGCTGTGTTTCTCTACTCCAGTCAGTCAGTCAGTCAGAGTGGTGTTTCTCTACTCCAGTCATTCAGAGCTGTGTTTCTCTAGTCCAGTCAGTCAGTCAGTCAGAGTGGTGTTTCTCTACTCCAGTCAGTCAGTCAGAGCTGCGTTTCTCTACTCCAGTCAGTCAGTCAGAGCGGTGTTTCTCTACTCCAGTCAGTCAGAGCTGTGTTTCTCTACTCCAGTCAGTCAGTCAGACCTGTGTTTCTCTACTCCAGTCAGTCAGTCAGAGAGGTGTTTCTCTACTCCAGTCAGTCAGAGCAGTGTTTCTCTACTCCAGTCAGTCAGAGCTGTGTTTCTCTACTCCAGTCACTCAGTCAGTCAGAGTGGTGTTTCTCTACTCCAGTCAGTCAGAGCAGTGTTTCTCTACTCCAGTCAGTCAGAGCGGTGTTTCTCTACTCCAGTCAGTCAGTCAGAGCGGTGTTTCTCTACTCCAGTCAGTCAGTCAGAGTGGTGTTTCTCTACTCCAGTCAGTCAGAGCTGTATTTCTCTACTCCAGTCAGTCAGTCAGTCAGAGTGGTGTTTCTCTACTCCAGTCATTCAGAGCTGTGTTTCTCTAGTCCAGTCAGTCAGTCAGTCAGAGTGGTGTTTCTCCACTCCAGTCAGTCAGTCAGACCTGTGTTTCTCTACTCCAGTCAGTCAGTCAGAGTGGTGTTTCTCTACTCCAGTCAGTCAGAGCAGTGTTTCTCTACTCCAGTCAGTCAGAGTGGTGTTTCTCTACTCCAGTCAGTCAGTCAGAGTGGTGTTTCTCTACTCCAGTCAGTGAGACAGAGCTGTGTTTCTCTACTCCAGTCAGTCAGTCAGAGCGGTGTTTCTCTACTCCAGTCAGTCAGAGCTTTGTTTCTCTACTCCAGTCAGTCAGAGTTGTGTTTCTCTACTCCAGTCAGTCAGTCAGAGTGGTGTTTCTCTACTCCAGTCAGTCAGAGCTGTGTTTCTCTACTCCAGTCAGTCAGTCAGAGTGGTGCTTCTCTACTCCAGTCAGTCAGTCAGAGTGGTGTTTCTCTACTCCAGTCAGTCAGTCAGAGCTGTGTTTCTCTACTCCAGTCAGTCAGTCAGAGCGGTGTTTCTCTATTCCAGTCAGTCAGTCAGAGCGGTGTTTCTCTACTCCAGTCAGTCAGAGCTGTGTTTCTCTACTCCAGTCAGTCAGTCAGAGTGGTGCTTCTCTACTCCAGTCAGTCAGTCAGAGTGGTGTTTCTCTACTCCAGTCAGTCAGTCAGAGCGGTGTTTCTCTACTCCAGTCAGTGAGTCAGAGCGGTGTTTCTCTACTCCAGTCAGTCAGTCAGAGTGGTGTTTCTCTACTCCAGTCAGTCAGTCAGAGCGGTGTTTCTCTACTCCAGTCAGTCAGTCAGAGTGGTGTTTCTCTACTCCAGTCAGTCAGTCAGAGCGGTATTTCTCTACTCCAGTCAGTGAGTCAGAGCGGTGTTTCTCTACTCCAGTCAGTCAGAGCAGTGTTTCTCTACTCCAGTCAGTCAGTCAGAGCGGTGTTTCTCTACTCCAGTCAGTCAGTCAGAGAAGTGTTTCTCTACTCCAGTCAGTGAGTCAGAGTGGTGTTTCTCTACTCCATTCAGTCAGAGCGGTGTTTCTCTACTCCAGTCAGTCAGTCAGAGTGGTGTTTCTCTACTCCAGTCAGTCAGAGCGGTGTTTCTCTACTCCAGTCAGTCAGAGTGGTGTTTCTCTACTCCAGTCAGTCAGAGTGGTGTTTCTCTACTCCAGTCAGTCAGTCAGAGTGGTGTTTCTCTACTCCAGTCAGTCAGTCAGTCAGAGTGGCGTTTCTCCACTCCAGTCAGTCAGTCAGAGCTGTGTATCTCTACTCCAGTCAGTCAGAGGGGTGTTTCTCTACTCCAGTCAGTCAGAGCGATGTTTCTCTACTCTAGTCAGTCAGTCAGAGTGGTGTTTCTCTACTCCAGTCAGTCAGAGTCATGTTTCTCTACTCCAGTCAGTCAGAGCGATGTTTCTCTACTCCAGTCAGTCAGTCAGAGTGGTGTTTCTCTACTCCAGTCAGTCAGAGCTGTGTTTCTCTACTCCAGTCAGTCCGTCAGAGCGGTGTTTCTCTACTCCAGTCAGTCAGAGCACAGTTTCTCTACTCCAGTCAGTCAGTCAGAGCTGTGTTTCTCTACTCCAGTCAGTCAGTCAGAGCGGTGTTTCTCTACTCCAGTCAGTCAGTCAGATCTGCGTTTCTCTACTCCAGTCAGTCAGTCAGAGCGGTGTTTCTCTACTCCAGTCAGTCAGAGCTGTGTTTCTCTACTCCAGTCAGTCAGTCAGACCTGTGTTTCTCTACTCCAGTCAGTCAGAGCTGTGTTTCTCTACTCCAGTCACTCAGTCAGTCAGAGTGGTGTTTCTCTACTCCAGTCAGTCAGAGCAGTGTTTCTCTACTCCAGTCAGTCAGAGCGGTGTTTCTCTACTCCAGTCAGTCAGTCAGAGCGGTGTTTCTCTACTCCAGTCAGTCAGTCAGAGTGGTGTTTCTCTACTCCAGTCAGTCAGAGCTGTGTTTCTCTACTCCAGTCAGTCAGTCAGTCAGAGTGGTGTTTCTCTACTCCAGTCATTCAGAGCTGTGTTTCTCTAGTCCAGTCAGTCAGTCAGTCAGAGTGGTGTTTCTCTACTCCAGTCAGTCAGTCAGAGCTGCGTTTCTCTACTCCAGTCAGTCAGTCAGAGCGGTGTTTCTCTACTCCAGTCAGTCAGAGCTGTGTTTCTCTACTCCAGTCAGTCAGTCAGACCTGTGTTTCTCTACTCCAGTCAGTCAGTCAGAGAGGTGTTTCTCTACTCCAGTCAGTCAGAGCAGTGTTTCTCTACTCCAGTCAGTCAGAGCTGTGTTTCTCTACTCCAGTCACTCAGTCAGTCAGAGTGGTGTTTCTCTACTCCAGTCAGTCAGAGCAGTGTTTCTCTACTCCAGTCAGTCAGAGCGGTGTTTCTCTACTCCAGTCAGTCAGTCAGAGCGGTGTTTCTCTACTCCAGTCAGTCAGTCAGAGTGGTGTTTCTCTACTCCAGTCAGTCAGAGCTGTATTTCTCTACTCCAGTCAGTCAGTCAGTCAGAGTGGTGTTTCTCTACTCCAGTCATTCAGAGCTGTGTTTCTCTAGTCCAGTCAGTCAGTCAGTCAGAGTGGTGTTTCTCCACTCCAGTCAGTCAGTCAGACCTGTGTTTCTCTACTCCAGTCAGTCAGTCAGAGTGGTGTTTCTCTACTCCAGTCAGTCAGAGCAGTGTTTCTCTACTCCAGTCAGTCAGAGTGGTGTTTCTCTACTCCAGTCAGTCAGTCAGAGTGGTGTTTCTCTACTCCAGTCAGTGAGACAGAGCTGTGTTTCTCTACTCCAGTCAGTCAGTCAGAGCGGTGTTTCTCTACTCCAGTCAGTCAGAGCTTTGTTTCTCTACTCCAGTCAGTCAGAGTTGTGTTTCTCTACTCTAGTCAGTCAGTGTGGTGTTTCTCTACTCCAGTGAGTCAGAGCTGTGTTTCTGTACGCCAGTCAGTCAGTCAGAGCTGTGTTTCTCTACTCCAATCAGTCAGTCAGAGCGGTGTTTCTCTACTCCAGTCAGTCAGTCAGAGCTGTGTTTCTCTACTCCAGTCAGTCAGTCAGAGCTGTGTTTCTCTACTCCAGTCAGTCAGTCAGAGCGGTGTTTCTCTACTCCAGTCAGTCAGTCAGAGCGGTGTTTCTCTACTCCAGTCAGTCAGAGCTGTGTTTCTCTACTCCAGTCAGTCAGTCAGAGTGGTGCTTCTCTACTCCAGTCAGTCAGTCAGAGTGGTGTTTCTCTACTCCAGTCAGTCAGTCAGAGCGGTGTTTCTCTACTCCAGTCAGTGAGTCAGAGCGGTGTTTCTCTACTCCAGTCAGTCAGTCAGAGTGGTGTTTCTCTACTCCAGTCAGTCAGTCAGAGTGGTGTTTCTCTACTCCAGTCAGTCAGTCAGAGCGGTATTTCTCTACTCCAGTCAGTGAGTCAGAGCGGTGTTTCTCTACTCCAGTCAGTCAGAGCAGTGTTTCTCTACTCCAGTCAGTCAGTCAGAGCGGTGTTTCTCTACTCCAGTCAGTCAGTCAGACCTGTGATTCTCTACTCCAGTCAGTCAGTCAGAGTGGTGTTTCTCTACTCCAGTCAGTCAGAGCAGTGTTTCTCTACTCCAGTCAGTCAGAGTGGTGTTTCTCTACTCCAGTCAGTCAGTCAGAGTGGTGTTTCTCTACTCCAGTCAGTCAGAGCTGTGTTTCTCTACTCCAGTCAGTCAGAGTTGTGTTTCTCTACTCTAGTCAGTCAGTGTGGTGTTTCTCTACTCCATTCAGTCAGAGCTGTGTTTCTCTACTCCAGTCAGTCAGAGCAGTGTTTCTCTACTCCAGTCAGTCAGAGTGGTGTTTCTCTACTCCAGTCAGTCAGTCAGTCAGAGTGGTGTTTCTCTACTCCAGTCAGTGAGTCAGAGCTGTGTTTCTCTCCTCCAGTCAGTCAGTCAGAGCGGTGTTTCTCTACTCCCGTCAGTCAGAGCAGTGTTTCTCTACTCCAGTCAGTCAGAGTGGTGTTTCTCTATTCCAGTCAGTCAGTCAGAGTGGTGTTTCTCTACTCCAGTCAGTCAGAGCTGTGTTTCTCCACTCCAGTCTGTCAGAGTTGTGTTTCTCTACTCTAGTCAGTCAGTGTGGTGTTTCTCTGCTCCAGTCAGTCAGAGCTGTGTTTCTCTACTCGAGTCAGTCAGTCAGAGTGGTGTTTCTCTACTCCAGTCAGTGAGTCAGAGCTGTGTTTCTCTACTCCAGTCAGTCAGTCAGAGTGGTGTTTCTCTACTCCAGTCAGTCAGAGCTTTGTTTCTCTACTCCAGTCAGTCAGAGTTGTGTTTCTCTACTCTAGTCAGTCAGTGTGGTGTTTCTCTACTCCAGTGAGTCAGAGCTGTGTTTCTGTACGCCAGTCAGTCAGTCAGAGCTGTGTTTCTCTATTCCAATCAGTCAGTCAGAGCGGTGTTTCTCTACTCCAGTCAGTCAGTCAGAGCTGTGTTTCTCTACTCCAGTCAGTCAGTCAGAGCTGTGTTTCTCTACTCCAGTCAGTCAGTCAGAGCGGTGTTTCTCTACTCCAGTCAGTCAGTCAGAGCGGTGTTTCTCTACTCCAGTCAGTCAGAGCTGTGTTTCTCTACTCCAGTCAGTCAGTCAGAGTGGTGCTTCTCTACTCCAGTCAGTCAGTCAGAGTGGTGTTTCTCTACTCCAGTCAGTCAGTCAGAGCGGTGTTTCTCTACTCCAGTCAGTGAGTCAGAGCGGTGTTTCTCTACTCCAGTCAGTCAGTCAGAGTGGTGTTTCTCTACTCCAGTCAGTCAGTCAGAGTGGTGTTTCTCTACTCCAGTCAGTCAGTCAGAGCGGTATTTCTCTACTCCAGTCAGTGAGTCAGAGCGGTGTTTCTCTACTCCAGTCAGTCAGAGCAGTGTTTCTCTACTCCAGTCACTCAGTCAGAGCGGTGTTTCTCTACTCCAGTCAGTCAGTCAGACCTGTGTTTCTCTACTCCAATCAGTCAGTCAGAGTGGTGTTTCTCTACTCCAGTCAGTCAGAGCAGTGTTTCTCTACTCCAGTCAGTCAGAGTGGTGTTTCTCTACTCCAGTCAGTCAGTCAGAGTGGTGTTTCTCTACTCCAGTCAGTCAGAGCTGTGTTTCTCTACTCCAGTCAGTCAGAGTTGTGTTTCTCTACTCTAGTCAGTCAGTGTGGTGTTTCTCTACTCCATTCAGTCAGAGCTGTGTTTCTCTACTCCAGTCAGTCAGAGCAGTGTTTCTCTACTCCAGTCAGTCAGAGTGGTGTTTCTCTACTCCAGTCAGTCAGTCAGAGTGGTGTTTCTCTACTCCAGTCAGTGAGTCAGAGCTGTGTTTCTCTACTCCAGTCAGTCAGTCAGAGCGGTGTTTCTCTACTCCCATCAGTCAGAGCTGTGTTTCTCTACTCCAGTCAGTCAGAGCAGTGTTTCTCTACTCCAGTCAGTCAGAGTGGTGTTTCTCTACTCCAGTCAGTCAGTCAGAGTGGTGTTTCTCTACTCCAGTCAGTGAGTCAGAGCGGTGTTTCTCTACTCCAGTCAGTCAGAGCAGTGTTTCTCTACTCCAGTCAGTCAGTCAGAGCGGTGTTTCTCTACTCCAGTCAGTCAGTCAGACCTGTGTTTCTCTACTCCAATCAGTCAGTCAGAGTGGTGTTTCTCTACTCCAGTCAGTCAGAGCAGTGTTTCTCTACTCCAGTCAGTCAGGGTGGTGTTTCTCTACTCCAGTCAGTCAGTTAGAGTGGTGTTTCTCTACTCCAGTCAGTCAGAGCTGTGTTTCTCTACTCCAGTCAGTCAGAGTTGTGTTTCTCTACTCTAGTCAGTCAGTGTGGTGTTTCTCTACTCCATTCAGTCAGAGCTGTGTTTCTCTACTCCAGTCAGTCAGAGCAGTGTTTCTCTACTCCAGTCAGTCAGAGTGGTGTTTCTCTACTCCAGTCAGTCAGTCAGAGTGGTGTTTCTCTACTCCAGTCAGTGAGTCAGAGCTGTGTTTCTCTACTCCAGTCAGTCAGTCAGAGCGGTGTTTCTCTACTCCCGTCAGTCAGAGCAGTGTTTCTCTACTCCAGTCAGTCAGAGTGGTGTTTCTCTATTCCAGTCAGTCAGTCAGAGTGGTGTTTCTCTACTCCAGTCAGTCAGAGCTGTGTTTCTCCACTCCAGTCTGTCAGAGTTGTGTTTCTCTACTCTAGTCAGTCAGTGTGGTGTTTCTCTGCTCCAGTCAGTCAGAGCTGTGTTTCTCTACTCCAGTCAGTCAGTCAGAGTGGTGTTTCTCTACTCCAGTCAGTGAGTCAGAGCTGTGTTTCTCTACTCCAGTCAGTCAGTCAGAGTGGTGTTTCTCTACTCCAGTCAGTCAGAGCTGTCTTTCTCTACTCTAGTCAGTCAGTCAGAGCGGTGTTTCTCTACTCCACTCAGTCAGAGCTGTGTTTCTCTACTCCAGTCAGTCAGTCAGAGCTGTGTTTCTCTACTCCAGTCAGTCAGAGCGGTGTTTCTCTACTCCAGTCAGTCAGAGCGGTGTTTCTCTACTTCAGTCCGTCAGAGCGTGTTTCTCTACTCCAGTCAGTCAGTCAGAGCGGTGTTTCTCTACTCCAGTCAGTCAGAGCACTGTTTCTCTACTCCAGTCAGTCAGTCAGAGCTGTGTTTCTCTACTCCAATCAGTCAGTCAGAGCGGTGTTTCTCTACTCCAGTCAGTCAGTCAGAGCTGTGTTTCTCTACTCCACTCAGTCAGTCAGAGCGGTGTTTCTCTACTCCAGTCAGTCAGAGCTGTGTTTCTCTACTCCAGTCAGTCAGTCAGAGTGGTGTTTCTCTACTCCAGTCAGTCAGAGCAGTGTTTCTCTACTCCAGTCAGTCAGTCAGAGCGGTGTTTCTCTACTCCAGTCAGTCAGTCAGAGCGGTGTTTCTCTACTCCAGTCAGTCAGAGCTGTGTTTCTCTACTCCAGTCAGTCAGTCAGTCAGAGTGGTGTTTCTCTACTCCAGTCAGTCAGAGCAGTGTTTCTCTACTCCAGTCAGTCAGAGCGGTGATTCTCTACTCCAGTCAGTCAGTCCGAGCGGTGTTTCTCTACTCCAGTCAGTCAGTCAGAGTGGTGTTTCTCAACTCCAGTCAGTCAGAGCTGTGTATCTCTACTCCAGTCAGTCAGTCAGAGTGGTGTTTCTCTACTCCAGTCATTCAGAGCTGTGTTTCTCTAGTCCAGTCAGTCAGTCAGAGTGGTGTTTCTCCACTCCAGTCAGTCAGTCAGACCTGTGTTTCTCTACTCCAGTCAGTCAGTCAGAGTGGTGTTTCTCTACTCCAGTCAGTCAGAGCTGTGTTTCTCTACTCCAGTCAGTCAGAGCTGTGTTTCTCTACTCTAGTCAGTCAGTGTGGTGTTTCTCTACTCCAGTCAGTCAGAGCTGTGTTTCTCTACTCCAGTCAGTCAGTCAGAGCGGTGTTTCTCTACTCCAGTCAGTCAGAGCAGTGTTTCTCTACTCCAGTCAGTCAGAGTGGTGTTTCTCTACTCCAGTCAGTCAGTCAGAGCGGTGTTTCTCTACTCCAGTCAGTCAGAGCTGTGTTTCTCTACTCCAGTCAGTCAGTGTTGTGTTTCTCTACTCTAGTCAGTCAGTGTGGTGTTTCTCTGCTCCAGTCAGTCAGAGCTGTGTTTCTCTACTCCAGTCAGTCAGTCAGTGTGGTGTTTCTCTACTCCACTCAGTCAGAACTGTGTTTCTCTACTCCAGTCAGTCAGTCAGAGCTGTGTTTCTCTACTCCAGTCAGTCAGAGCGGTGTTTCTCTACTCCAGTCAGTCAGAGCGGTGTTTGTCTACTTCAGTCAGTCAGAGCGTGTTTCTCTACTCCAGTCAGTCAGTCAGAGCGGTGTTTCTCTACTCCAGTCAGTCAGAGCACTGTTTCTCTACTCCAGTCAGTCAGTCAGAGCTGTGTTTCTCTACTCCAGTCAGTCAGAGCGGTGTTTCTCTACTCCAGTCAGTCAGTCAGAGCTGTGTTTCTCTACTCCAGTCAGTCAGTCAGAGCGGTGTTTCTCTACTCCAGTCAGTCAGAGCTGTGTTTCTCTACTCCAGTCAGTCAGTCAGAATTGTGTTTCTCTACTCCAGTCCGTCAGAGCAGTGTTTCTCTACTCCAGTCAGTCAGAGTGGTGTTTCTCTACTCCAGTCAGTCAGTCAGAGCTGTGTTTCTCTACTCCAGTCAGTCAGTCAGAGCTGTGTTTCTCCACTCCAGTCTGTCAGAGTTGTGTTTCTCTACTCTAGTCAGTCAGTGTGGTGTTTCTCTGCTCCAGTCAGTCAGAGCTGTGTTTCTCTACTCCAGTCAGTCAGTCAGAGTGGTGTTTCTCTACTCCAGTCAGTGAGTCAGAGCTGTGTTTCTCTACTCCAGTCAGTCAGTCAGAGTGGTGTTTCTCTACTCCAGTCAGTCAGAGCTTTGTTTCTCTACTCCAGTCAGTCAGAGTTGTGTTTCTCTACTCTAGTCAGTCAGTGTGGTGTTTCTCTACTCCAGTGAGTCAGAGCTGTGTTTCTGTACGCCAGTCAGTCAGTCAGAGCTGTGTTTCTCTATTCCAATCAGTCAGTCAGAGCGGTGTTTCTCTACTCCAGTCAGTCAGTCAGAGCTGTGTTTCTCTACTCCAGTCAGTCAGTCAGAGCTGTGTTTCTCTACTCCAGTCAGTCAGTCAGAGCGGTGTTTCTCTACTCCAGTCAGTCAGTCAGAGCGGTGTTTCTCTACTCCAGTCAGTCAGAGCTGTGTTTCTCTACTCCAGTCAGTCAGTCAGAGTGGTGCTTCTCTACTCCAGTCAGTCAGTCAGAGTGGTGTTTCTCTACTCCAGTCAGTCAGTCAGAGCGGTGTTTCTCTACTCCAGTCAGTGAGTCAGAGCGGTGTTTCTCTACTCCAGTCAGTCAGTCAGAGTGGTGTTTCTCTACTCCAGTCAGTCAGTCAGAGTGGTGTTTCTCTACTCCAGTCAGTCAGTCAGAGCGGTATTTCTCTACTCCAGTCAGTGAGTCAGAGCGGTGTTTCTCTACTCCAGTCAGTCAGAGCAGTGTTTCTCTACTCCAGTCAGTCAGTCAGAGCGGTGTTTCTCTACTCCAGTCAGTCAGTCAGACCTGTGTTTCTCTACTCCAATCAGTCAGTCAGAGTGGTGTTTCTCTACTCCAGTCAGTCAGAGCAGTGTTTCTCTACTCCAGTCAGTCAGAGTGGTGTTTCTCTACTCCAGTCAGTCAGTCAGAGTGGTGTTTCTCTACTCCAGTTAGTCAGAGCTGTGTTTCTCTACTCCAGTCAGTCAGAGTTGTGTTTCTCTACTCTAGTCAGTCAGTGTGGTGTTTCTCTACTCCATTCAGTCAGAGCTGTGTTTCTCTACTCCAGTCAGTCAGAGCAGTGTTTCTCTACTCCAGTCAGTCAGAGTGGTGTTTCTCTACTCCAGTCAGTCAGTCAGAGTGGTGTTTCTCTACTCCAGTCAGTGAGTCAGAGCTGTGTTTCTCTACTCCAGTCAGTCAGTCAGAGCGGTGTTTCTCTACTCCCGTCAGTCAGAGCTGTGTTTCTCTACTCCAGTCAGTCAGAGCAGTGTTTCTCTACTCCAGTCAGTCAGAGTGGTGTTTCTCTACTCCAGTCAGTCAGTCAGAGTGGTGTTTCTCTACTCCAGTCAGTGAGTCAGAGCGGTGTTTCTCTACTCCAGTCAGTCAGAGCAGTGTTTCTCTACTCCAGTCAGTCAGTCAGAGCGGTGTTTCTCTACTCCAGTCAGTCAGTCAGACCTGTGTTTCTCTACTCCAATCAGTCAGTCAGAGTGGTGTTTCTCTACTCCAGTCAGTCAGAGCAGTGTTTCTCTACTCCAGTCAGTCAGGGTGGTGTTTCTCTACTCCAGTCAGTCAGTTAGAGTGGTGTTTCTCTACTCCAGTCAGTCAGAGCTGTGTTTCTCTACTCCAGTCAGTCAGAGTTGTGTTTCTCTACTCTAGTCAGTCAGTGTGGTGTTTCTCTACTCCATTCAGTCAGAGCTGTGTTTCTCTACTCCAGTCAGTCAGAGCAGTGTTTCTCTACTCCAGTCAGTCAGAGTGGTGTTTCTCTACTCCAGTCAGTCAGTCAGAGTGGTGTTTCTCTACTCCAGTCAGTGAGTCAGAGCTGTGTTTCTCTACTCCAGTCAGTCAGTCAGAGAGGTGTTTCTCTACTCCCGTCAGTCAGAGCAGTGTTTCTCTACTCCAGTCAGTCAGAGTGGTGTTTCTCTATTCCAGTCAGTCAGTCAGAGTGGTGTTTCTCTACTCCAGTCAGTCAGAGCTGTGTTTCTCCACTCCAGTCTGTCAGAGTTGTGTTTCTCTACTCTAGTCAGTCAGTGTTGTGTTTCTCTGCTCCAGTCAGTCAGAGCTGTGTTTCTCTACTCCAGTCAGTCAGTCAGAGTGGTGTTTCTCTACTCCAGTCAGTGAGTCAGAGCTGTGTTTCTATACTCCAGTCAGTCAGTCAGAGTGGTGTTTCTCTACTCCAGTCAGTCAGAGCTGTCTTTCTCTACTCTAGTCAGTCAGTCAGAGCGGTGTTTCTCTACTCCACTCAGTCAGAGCTGTGTTTCTCTACTCCAGTCAGTCAGTCAGAGCTGTGTTTCTCTACTCCAGTCAGTCAGAGCGGTGTTTCTCTACTCCAGTCAGTCAGAGCGGTGTTTCTCTACTTCAGTCCGTCAGAGCGTGTTTCTCTACTCCAGTCAGTCAGTCAGAGCGGTGTTTCTCTACTCCAGTCAGTCAGAGCACTGTTTCTCTACTCCAGTCAGTCAGTCAGAGCTGTGTTTCTCTACTCCAATCAGTCAGTCAGAGCGGTGTTTCTCTACTCCAGTCAGTCAGTCAGAGCTGTGTTTCTCTACTCCACTCAGTCAGTCAGAGCGGTGTTTCTCTACTCCAGTCAGTCAGAGCTGTGTTTCTCTACTCCAGTCAGTCAGTCAGAGTGGTGTTTCTCTACTCCAGTCAGTCAGAGCAGTGTTTCTCTACTCCAGTCAGTCAGAGTGGTGTTTCTCTACTCCAGTCAGTCAGTCAGAGCTGTGTTTCTCTACTCCAGTCAGTCAGTCAGAGCTGTGTTTCTCTACTCCAGTCAGTCAGTCAGAGCGGTGTTTCTCTACTCCAGTCAGTCAGTCAGAGCGGTGTTTCTCTACTCCAGTCAGTCAGAGCTGTGTTTCTCTACTCCAGTCAGTCAGTCAGTCAGAGTGGTGTTTCTCTACTCCAGTCAGTCAGAGCAGTGTTTCTCTACTCCAGTCAGTCAGAGCGGTGATTCTCTACTCCAGTCAGTCAGTCAGAGTGGTGTTTCTCAACTCCAGTCAGTCAGAGCTGTGTATCTCTACTCCAGTCAGTCAGTCAGAGTGGTGTTTCTCTACTCCAGTCATTCAGAGCTGTGTTTCTCTAGTCCAGTCAGTCAGTCAGAGTGGTGTTTCTCCACTCCAGTCAGTCAGTCAGACCTGTGTTTCTCTACTCCAGTCAGTCAGTCAGAGTGGTGTTTCTCTACTCCAGTCAGTCAGAGCAGTTTTTCTCTACTCCAGTCAGTCAGAGTGGTGTTTCTCTACTCCAGTCAGTCAGTCAGAGTGGTGTTTCTCTACTCCAGTCAGTCAGAGCTGTGTTTCTCTACTCCAGTCAGTCAGAGCTGTGTTTCTCTACTCTAGTCAGTCAGTGTGGTGTTTCTCTACTCCAGTCAGTCAGAGCTGTGTTTCTCTACTCCAGTCAGTCAGTCAGAGCGGTGTTTCTCTACTCCAGTCAGTCAGAGCAGTGTTTCTCTACTCCAGTCAGTCAGAGTGGTGTTTCTCTACTCCAGTCAGTCAGTCAGAGCGGTGTTTCTCTACTCCAGTCAGTCAGAGCTGTGTTTCTCTACTCCAGTCAGTCAGTGTTGTGTTTCTCTACTCTAGTCAGTCAGTGTGGTGTTTCTCTGCTCCAGTCAGTCAGAGCTGTGTTTCTCTACTCCAGTCAGTCAGTCAGTGTGGTGTTTCTCTACTCCACTCAGTCAGAACTGTGTTTCTCTACTCCAGTCAGTCAGTCAGAGCTGTGTTTCTCTACTCCAGTCAGTCAGAGCGGTGTTTCTCTACTCCAGTCAGTCAGAGCGGTGTTTCTCTACTTCAGTCAGTCAGAGCGTGTTTCTCTACTCCAGTCAGTCAGTCAGAGCGGTGTTTCTCTACTCCAGTCAGTCAGAGCACTGTTTCTCTACTCCAGTCAGTCAGTCAGAGCTGTGTTTCTCTACTCCAATCAGTCAGTCAGAGCGGTGTTTCTCTACTCCAGTCAGTCAGTCAGAGCTGTGTTTCTCTACTCCAGTCAGTCAGTCAGAGCGGTGTTTCTCTACTCCAGTCAGTCAGAGCTGTGTTTCTCTACTCCAGTCAGTCAGTCAGAATTGTGTTTCTCTACTCCAGTCCGTCAGAGCAGTGTTTCTCTACTCCAGTCAGTCAGAGTGGTGTTTCTCTACTCCAGTCAGTCAGTCAGAGCTGTGTTTCTCTACTCCAGTCAGTCAGTCAGAGCTGTGTTTCTCTACTCCAGTCAGTCAGTCAGAGCGGTGTTTCTCTACTCCAGTCAGTCAGTCAGAGCGGTGTTTCTCTACTCCAGTCAGTCAGAGCTGTATTTCTCTACTCCAGTCAGTCAGTCAGAGCGGTGTTTCTCTACTCCAGTCCGTCAGAGCAGTGTTTCTCTACTCCAGTCAGTCAGAGTGGTGTTTCTCTACTCCAGTCAGTCAGTCAGAGCGGTGTTTCTCTACTCCAGTCAGTCAGTCAGAGCTGTGTTTCTCTACTCCAGTCAGTCAGTCAGAGCGGTGTTTCTCTACTCCAGTCAGTCAGAGCTGTGTTTCTCTACTCCAGTCAGTCAGTCAGAGTGGTGTTTCTCTACTCCAGTCCGTCAGAGCAGTGTTTCTCTACTCCAGTCAGTCAGAGTGGTGTTTCTCTACTCCAGTCAGTCAGTCAGAGCTGTGTTTCTCTACTCCAGTCAGTCAGTCAGAGCTGTGTTTCTCTACTCCAGTCAGTCAGTCAGAGCGGTGTTTCTCTACTCCAGTCAGTCAGTCAGAGCGGTGTTTCTCTACTCCAGTCAGTCAGAGCTGTATTTCTCTACTCCAGTCAGTCAGAGCGGTGTTTCTCTACTCCAGTCAGTCAGAGCGGTGTTTCTCTACTTCAGTCAGTCAGAGCGTGTTTCTCTACTCCAGTCAGTCAGTCAGAGCGGTGTTTATCTACTCCAGTCAGTCAGAGCACTGTTTCTCTACTCCAGTCAGTCAGTCAGAGCTGTGTTTCTCTACTCCAATCAGTCAGTCAGAGCGGTGTTTCTCTACTCCAGTCAGTCAGTCAGAGCTGTGTTTCTCTACTCCAGTCAGTCAGTCAGAGCGGTGTTTCTCTACTCCAGTCAGTCAGAGCTGTGTTTCTCTACTCCAGTCAGTCAGTCAGAATTGTGTTTCTCTACTCCAGTCCGTCAGAGCAGTGTTTCTCTACTCCAGTCAGTCAGAGTGGTGTTTCTCTACTCCAGTCAGTCAGTCAGAGCTGTGTTTCTCTACTCCAGTCAGTCAGTCAGAGCTGTGTTTCTCTACTCCAGTCAGTCAGTCAGAGCGGTGTTTCTCTACTCCAGTCAGTCAGTCAGAGCGGTGTTTCTCTACTCCAGTCAGTCAGAGCTGTATTTCTCTACTCCAGTCAGTCAGTCAGTCAGAGTGGTGTTTCTCTACTCCAGTCAGTCAGAGCAGTGTTTCTCTACTCCAGTCAGTCAGACCTGTGTTTCTCTACTCCAGTCAGTCAGTCAGAGTGGTGTTTCTCTACTCCAGTCAGTCAGAGCAGTTTTTCTCTACTCCAGTCAGTCAGAGTGGTGTTTCTCTACTCCAGTCAGTCAGTCAGAGTGGTGTTTCTCTACTCCAGTCAGTCAGAGCTGTGTTTCTCTACTCCAGTCAGTCAGAGTTGTGTTTCTCTACTCTAGTCAGTCAGTGTGGTGTTTCTCTACTCCAGTCAGTCAGAGCTGTGTTTCTCTACTCCAGTCAGGCAGTCAGAGCGGTGTTTCTCTACTCCAGTCAGTCAGAGCAGTGTTTCTCTACTCCAGTCAGTCAGAGTGGTGTTTCTCTACTCCAGTCAGTCAGTCAGAGCGGTGTTTCTCTACTCCAGTCAGTCAGAGCTGTGTTTCTCTACTCCAGTCAGTCAGTGTTGTGTTTCTCTACTCTAGTCATTCAGTGTGGTGTTTCTCTGCTCCAGTCAGTCAGAGCTGTGTTTCTCTACTCCAGTCAGTCAGTCAGAGTGGTGTTTCTCTACTTCAGTCAGTGAGTCAGAGCTGTGTTTCTCTACTCCAGTCAGTCAGTCAGAGTGGTGTTTCTGTACTCCAGTCAGTCAGAGCTGTCTTTCTCTACTCTAGTCAGTCAGTCAGAGCGGTGTTTCTCTACTCCACTCAGTCAGAGCTGTGTTTCTCTACTCCAGTCAGTCAGTCAGAGCTGTGTTTCTCTACTCCAGTCAGTCAGAGCGGTGTTTCTCTACTCCAGTCAGTCAGAGCGGTGTTTCTCTACTTCAGTCAGTCAGAGCGTGTTTCTCTACTCCAGTCAGTCAGTCAGAGCGGTGTTTCTCTACTCCAGTCAGTCAGAGCACTGTTTCTCTACTCCAGTCAGTCAGTCAGAGCTGTGTTTCTCTACTCCAATCAGTCAGTCAGAGCGGTGTTTCTCTACTCCAGTCAGTCAGTCAGAGCTGTGTTTCTCTACTCCAGTCAGTCAGTCAGAGCGGTGTTTCTCTACTCCAGTCAGTCAGAGCTGTGTTTCTCTACTCCAGTCAGTCAGTCAGAGTGGTGTTTCTCTACTCCAGTCCGTCAGAGCAGTGTTTCTCTACTCCAGTCAGTCAGAGTGGTGTTTCTCTACTCCAGTCAGTCAGTCAGAGCTGTGTTTCTCTACTCCAGTCAGTCAGTCAGAGCTGTGTTTCTCTACTCCAGTCAGTCAGTCAGAGCGGTGTTTCTCTACTCCAGTCAGTCAGTCAGAGCGGTGTTTCTCTACTCCAGTCAGTCAGAGCTGTATTTCTCTACTCCAGTCAGTCAGTCAGTCAGAGTGGTGTTTCTCTACTCCAGTCAGTCAGAGCAGTGTTTCTCTACTCCAGTCAGTCAGACCTGTGTTTCTCTACTCCAGTCAGTCAGTTAGAGTGGTGTTTCTCTACTCCAGTCAGTCAGAGCAGTTTTTCTCTACTCCAGTCAGTCAGAGTGGTGTTTCTCTACTCCAGTCAGTCAGTCAGAGTGGTGTTTCTCTACTCCAGTCAGTCAGAGCTGTGTTTCTCTACTCCAGTCAGTCAGAGTTGTGTTTCTCTACTCTAGTCAGTCAGTGTGGTGTTTCTCTACTCCAGTCAGTCAGAGCTGTGTTTCTCTACTCCAGTCAGGCAGTCAGAGCGGTGTTTCTCTACTCCAGTCAGTCAGAGCAGTGTTTCTCTACTCCAGTCAGTCAGAGTGGTGTTTCTCTACTCCAGTCAGTCAGTCAGAGCGGTGTTTCTCTACTCCAGTCAGTCAGAGCTGTGTTTCTCTACTCCAGTCAGTCAGTGTTGTGTTTCTCTACTCTAGTCAGTCAGTGTGGTGTTTCTCTGCTCCAGTCAGTCAGAGCTGTGTTTCTCTACTCCAGTCAGTCAGTCAGAGTGGTGTTTCTCTACTCCAGTCAGTGAGTCAGAGCTGTGTTTCTCTACTCCAGTCAGTCAGAGCTGTGTTTCTCTACTCCAGTCAGTCAGTCAGAGTGGTGTTTCTCTACTCCAGTCAGTGAGTCAGAGCTGTGTTTCTCTACTCCAGTCAGTCAGTCAGAGTGGTGTTTCTGTACTCCAGTCAGTCAGAGCTGTCTTTCTCTACTCTAGTCAGTCAGTCAGAGCGGTGTTTCTCTACTCCACTCAGTCAGAGCTGTGTTTCTCTACTCCAGTCAGTCAGTCAGAGCTGTGTTTCTCTACTCCAGTCAGTCAGAGCGGTGTTTCTCTACTCCAGTCAGTCAGAGCGGTGTTTCTCTACTTCAGTCAGTCAGAGCGTGTTTCTCTACTCCAGTCAGTCAGTCAGAGCGGTGTTTCTCTACTCCAGTCAGTCAGAGCACTGTTTCTCTACTCCAGTCAGTCAGTCAGAGCTGTGTTTCTCTACTCCAATCAGTCAGTCAGAGCGGTGTTTCTCTACTCCAGTCAGTAAGTCAGAGCTGTGTTTCTCTACTCCAGTCAGTCAGTCAGAGCGGTGTTTCTCTACTCCAGTCAGTCAGAGCTGTGTTTCTCTACTCCAGTCAGTCAGTCAGAGTGGTGTTTCTCTACTCCAGTCCGTCAGAGCAGTGTTTCTCTACTCCAGTCAGTCAGAGTGGTGTTTCTCTACTCCAGTCAGTCAGTCAGAGCTGTGTTTCTCTACTCCAGTCAGTCAGTCAGAGCTGTGTTTCTCTACTCCAGTCAGTCAGTCAGAGCGGTGTTTCTCTACTCCAGTCAGTCAGTCAGAGCGGTGTTTCTCTACTCCAGTCAGTCAGAGCTGTATTTCTCTACTCCAGTCAGTCAGTCAGTCAGAGTGGTGTTTCTCTACTCCAGTCAGTCAGAGCAGTGTTTCTCTACTCCAGTCAGTCAGACCTGTGTTTCTCTACTCCAGTCAGTCAGTCAGAGTGGTGTTTCTCTACTCCAGTCAGTCAGAGCAGTTTTTCTCTACTCCAGTCAGTCAGAGTGGTGTTTCTCTACTCCAGTCAGTCAGTCAGAGTGGTGTTTCTCTACTCCAGTCAGTCAGAGCTGTGTTTCTCTACTCCAGTCAGTCAGAGTTGTGTTTCTCTACTCTAGTCAGTCAGTGTGGTGTTTCTCTACTCCAGTCAGTCAGAGCTGTGTTTCTCTACTCCAGTCAGGCAGTCAGAGCGGTGTTTCTCTACTCCAGTCAGTCAGAGCAGTGTTTCTCTACTCCAGTCAGTCAGAGTGGTGTTTCTCTACTCCAGTCAGTCAGTCAGAGCGGTGTTTCTCTACTCCAGTCAGTCAGAGCTGTGTTTCTCTACTCCAGTCAGTCAGTGTTATGTTTCTCTACTCTAGTCAGTCAGTGTGGTGTTTCTCTGCTCCAGTCAGTCAGAGCTGTGTTTCTCTACTCCAGTCAGTCAGTCAGAGTGGTGTTTCTCTACTCCAGTCAGTGAGTCAGAGCTGTGTTTCTCTACTCCAGTCAGTCAGTCAGAGTGGTGTTTCTGTACTCCAGTCAGTCAGAGCTGTCTTTCTCTACTCTAGTCAGTCAGTCAGAGCGGTGTTTCTCTACTCCACTCAGTCAGAGCTGTGTTTCTCTACTCCAGTCAGTCAGTCAGAGCTGTGTTTCTCTACTCCAGTCAGTCAGAGCGGTGTTTCTCTACTCCAGTCAGTCAAAGCGGTGTTTCTCTACTTCAGTCAGTCAGAGCGTGTTTCTCTACTCCAGTCAGTCAGTCAGAGCGGTGTTTCTCTACTCCAGTCAGTCAGAGCACTGTTTCTCTACTCCAGTCAGTCAGTCAGAGCTGTGTTTCTCTACTCCAATCAGTCAGTCAGAGCGGTGTTTCTCTACTCCAGTCAGTCAGTCAGAGCTGTGTTTCTCTACTCCAGTCACTCAGTCAGAGCGGTGTTTCTCTACTCCAGTCAGTCAGAGCTGTGTTTCTCTACTCCAGTCAGTCAGTCAGAGTGGTGTTTCTCTACTCCAGTCCGTCAGAGCAGTGTTTCTCTACTCCAGTCAGTCAGAGTGGTGTTTCTCTACTCCAGTCAGTCAGTCAGAGCTGTGTTTCTCTACTCCAGTCAGTCAGTCAGAGCTGTGTTTCTCTACTCCAGTCAGTCAGTCAGAGCGGTGTTTCTCTACTCCAGTCAGTCAGAGCTGTGTTTCTCTACTCCAGTCAGTCAGTCAGTCAGTCAGAGTGGTGTTTCTCTACTCCAGTCAGTCAGAGCGGTGTTTCTCTACTCCAGTCAGTCAGTCAGAGCGGTGTTTCTCTACTCCAGTCAGTCAGTCAGAGTGGTGTTTCTCTACTCCAGTCAGTCAGAGCTGTGTTTCTCTACTCCAGTCAGTCAGTCAGAGTGGTGTTTCTCTACTCCAGTCATTCAGAGCTGTGTTTCTCTAGTCCAGTCAGTCAGTCAGTCAGAGTGGTGTTTCTCCACTCCAGTCAGTCAGTCAGACCTGTGTTTCTCTCCTCCGTCAGTCAGTCAGAGTGGTGTTTCTCTACTCCAGTCAGTCAGAGCAGTGTTTCTCTACTCCAGTCAGTCAGAGCTGTGTTTCTCTACTCCAGTCAGTCAGAGTTGTGTTTCTCTACTCTAGTCAGTCAGTGTGGTGTTTCTCTACTCCAGACAGTCAGAGCTGTGTTTCTCTACTCCAGTCAGTCAGTCAGAGTGGTGTTTCTCTACTCCAGTCAGTGAGTCAGAGCGGTGTTTCTCTACTCCAGTCAGTCAGTCAGAGTGGTGTTTCTCTACTCCAGTCAGTCAGAGCTGTGTTTCTCTACTCCAGTCAGTCAGTCAGAGTGGTGTTTCTCTACTCCAGTCATTCAGAGCTGTGTTTCTCTAGTCCAGTCAGTCAGTCAGTCAGAGTGGTGTTTCTCCACTCCAGTCAGTCAGTCAGACCTGTGTTTCTCTACTCCAGTCAGTCAGTCAGAGTGGTGTTTCTCTACTCCAGTCAGTCAGTCAGAGTGGTGTTTCTCTACTCCAGTCAGTCAGAGCTGTGTTTCTCTACTCCAGTCAGTCAGAGTTGTGTTTCTCTACTCTAGTCAGTCAGTGTGGTGTTTCTCTACTCCAGACAGTCAGAGCTGTGTTTCTCTACTCCAGTCAGTCAGTCAGAGTGGTGTTTCTCTACTCCAGTCAGTGAGACAGAGCTGTGTTTCTCTACTCCAGTCAGTCAGTCAGTGTGGTGTTTCTCTACTCCAGTGAGTCAGAGCTGTATTTCTGTACTCCAGTCAGTCAGTCAGAGCTGTGTTTCTCTACTCCAATCAGTCAGTCAGAGCGGTGTTTCTCTACTCCAGTAAGTCAGTCAGAGCTGTGTTTCTCTACTCCAGTCAGTCAGTCAGAGCTGTGTTTCTCTACTCCAGTCAGTCAGTCAGAGCGGTGTTTCTCTACTCCAGTCAGTCAGTCAGAGCGGTGTTTCTCTACTCCAGTCAGTCAGAGCTGTGTTTCTCTACTCCAGTCAGTCAGTCAGTCAGAGTGGTGTTTCTCTACTCCAGTCAGTCAGAGCAGTGTTTCTCTACTCCAGTCAGTCAGAGCGGTGTTTCTCTACTCCAGTCAGTCAGTCAGAGCGGTGTTTCTCTACTCCAGTCAGTCAGTCAGAGTGGTGTTTCTCTACTCCAGTCAGTCAGAGCTGTGTTTCTCTACTCCAGTCAGTCAGTCAGAGTGGTGTTTCTCTACTCCAGTCATTCAGAGCTGTGTTTCTCTAGTCCAGTCAGTCAGTCAGTCAGAGTGGTGTTTCTCCACTCCAGTCAGTCAGTCAGACCTGTGTTTCTCTACTCCAGTCAGTCAGTCAGAGTGGTGTTTCTCTACTCCAGTCAGTCAGAGCAGTGTTTCTCTACTCCAGTCAGTCAGAGCTGTGTTTCTCTACTCCAGTCAGTCAGAGTTGTGTTTCTCTACTCTAGTCAGTCAGTGTGGTGTTTCTCTACTCCAGACAGTCAGAGCTGTGTTTCTCTACTCAAGTCAGTCAGTCAGAGTGGTGTTTCTCTACTCCAGTCAGTGAGACAGAGCTGTGTTTCTCTACTCCAGTCAGTCAGTCAGTGTGGTGTTTCTCTACTCCAGTGAGTCAGAGCTGTGTTTCTGTACTCCAGTCAGTCAGTCAGAGCGGTGTTTCTCTACTCCAGTCAGTCAGAGTGGTGTTTCTCTACTCCAGTCAGTCAGAGCTGTGTTTCTCTACTCCAGTCAGTCAGTCAGAGTGGTGTTTCTCTACTCCAGTCATTCAGAGCTGTGTTTCTCTAGTCCAGTCAGTCAGTCAGTCAGAGTGGTGTTTCTCCACTCCAGTCAGTCAGTCAGACCTGTGTTTCTCTACTCCAGTCAGTCAGTCAGAGTGGTGTTTCTCTACTCCAGTCAGTCAGTCAGAGTGGTGTTTCTCTACTCCAGTCAGTCAGAGCTGTGTTTCTCTACTCCAGTCAGTCAGAGTTGTGTTTCTCTACTCTAGTCAGTCAGTGTGGTGTTTCTCTACTCCAGACAGTCAGAGCTGTGTTTCTCTACTCCAGTCAGTCAGTCAGAGTGGTGTTTCTCTACTCCAGTCAGTGAGACAGAGCTGTGTTTCTCTACTCCAGTCAGTCAGTCAGTGTGGTGTTTCTCTACTCCAGTGAGTCAGAGCTGTGTTTCTGTACTCCAGTCAGTCAGTCAGAGCTGTGTTTCTCTACTCCAATCAGTCAGTCAGAGCGGTGTTTCTCTACTCCAGTAAGTCAGTCAGAGCTGTGTTTCTCTACTCCAGTCAGTCAGTCAGAGCTGTGTTTCTCTACTCCAGTCAGTCAGTCAGAGCGGTGTTTCTCTACTCCAGTCAGTCAGTCAGAGCGGTGTTTCTCTACTCCAGTCAGTCAGAGCTGTGTTTCTCTACTCCAGTCAGTCAGTCAGAGTGGTGCTTCTCTACTCCAGTCAGTCAGTCAGAGTGGTGTTTCTCTACTCCAGTCAGTCAGTCAGAGCGGTGTTTCACTACTCCAGTCAGTGAGTCAGAGCGGTGTTTCTCTACTCCAGTCAGTCAGTCAGAGTGGTGTTTCTCTACTCCAGTCAGTCAGAGCGGTGTTTCTCTACTCCAGTCAGTCAGTCAGAGTGGTCTTTCTCTACTCCAGTCAGTCAGTCAGAGCGGTATTTCTCTACTCCAGTCAGTGAGTCAGAGCGGTGTTTCTCTACTCCAGTCAGTCAGAGCAGTGTTTCTCTACTCCAGTCAGTCAGTCAGAGCGGTGTTTCTCTACTCCAGTCAGTCAGTCAGAGCGGTGTTTCTCTACTCCAGTCAGTGAGTCAGAGTGGTGTTTCTCTACTCCATTCAGTCAGAGCGCTGTTTCTCTACTCCAGTCAGTCAGTCAGAGTGGTGTTTCTCTACTCCAGTCAGTCAGAGCGGTGTTTCTCTACTCCAGTCAGTGAGTCAGAGCGGTGTTTCTCTAATCCAGTCAGTCAGAGTGGTGTTTCTCTACTCCAGTCAGTCAGTCAGAGTGGTGTTTCTCTACTCCAGTCAGTCAGTCAGTCAGAGTGGTGTTTCTCTACTCCAGTCAGTCAGTCAGAGTGGTGTTTCTCTACTCCAGACATTCAGAGCTGTGTTTCTCTAGTCCAGTCAGTCAGTCAGTCAGAGTGGTGTTTCTCCACTCCAGTCAGTCAGTCAGAGCTGTGTATCTCTACTCCAGTCAGTCAGAGGGGTGTTTCTCTACTCCAGTCAGTCAGAGCGATGTTTCTCTACTCTAGTCAGTCAGTCAGAGTGGTGTTTCTCTACTCCAGTCAGTCAGAGTCATGTTTCTCTACTCCAGTCAGTCAGAGCGATGTTTCTCTACTCCAGTCAGTCAGTCAGAATGGTGTTTCTCTACTCCAGTCAGTCAGAGCTGTGTTTCTCTACTCCAGTCAGTCCGTCAGAGCGGTGTTTCTCTACTCCAGTCAGTCAGAGCACAGTTTCTCTACTCCAGTCAGTCAGTCAGAGCTGTGTTTCTCTACTCCAGTCAGTCAGTCAGAGCGGTGTTTCTCTACTCCAGTCAGTCAGTCAGAGCGGTGTTTCTCTACTCCAGTCAGTCAGTCAGAGTGGTGTTTCTCTACTCCAGTCAGTCAGAGCTGTGTTTCTCTACTCCAGTCAGTCAGTCAGAGTGGTGTTTCTCTACTCCAGTCATTCAGAGCTGTGTTTCTCTAGTCCAGTCAGTCAGTCAGTCAGAGTGGTGTTCTCCACTCCAGTCAGTCAGTCAGACCTGTGTTTCTCTACTCCAGTCAGTCAGTCAGAGTGGTGTTTCTCTACTCCAGTCAGTCAGAGCAGTGTTTCTCTACTCCAGTCAGTCAGAGCTGTGTTTCTCTACTCCAGTCAGTCAGAGTTGTGTTTCTCTACTCTAGTCAGTCAGTGTGGTGTTTCTCTACTCCAGACAGTCAGAGCTGTGTTTCTCTACTCCAGTCAGTCAGTCAGAGTGGTGTTTCTCTACTCCAGTCAGTGAGACAGAGCTGTGTTTCTCTACTCCAGTCAGTCAGTCAGTGTGGTGTTTCTCTACTCCAGTGAGTCAGAGCTGTGTTTCTGTACTCCAGTCAGTCAGTCAGAGCGGTGTTTCTCTACTCCAGTCAGTCAGTCAGAGTGGTGTTTCTCTACTCCAGTCAGTCAGAGCTGTGTTTCTCTACTCCAGTCAGTCAGTCAGAGTGGTGTTTCTCTACTCCAGTCATTCAGAGCTGTGTTTCTCTAGTCCAGTCAGTCAGTCAGTCAGAGTGGTGTTTCTCCACTCCAGTCAGTCAGTCAGACCTGTGTTTCTCTACTCCAGTCAGTCAGTCAGAGTGGTGTTTCTCTACTCCAGTCAGTCAGAGCGGTGTTTCTCTACTCCAGTCAGTGAGTCAGAGCGGTGTTTCTCTAATCCAGTCAGTCAGAGTGGTGTTTCTCTACTCCAGTCAGTCAGTCAGAGTGGTGTTTCTCTACTCCAGTCAGTCAGTCAGTCAGAGTGGTGTTTCTCTACTCCAGTCAGTCAGTCAGAGTGGTGTTTCTCTACTCCAGTCAGTCAGAGCAGTGTTTCTCTACTCCAGTCAGTCAGAGCTGTGTTTCTCTACTCCAGTCAGTCAGAGTTGTGTTTCTCTACTCTAGTCAGTCAGTGTGGTGTTCTCCACTCCAGTCAGTCAGTCAGACCTGTGTTTCTCTACTCCAGTCAGTCAGTCAGAGTGGTGTTTCTCTACTCCAGTCAGTCAGAGCAGTGTTTCTCTACTCCAGTCAGTCAGAGCTGTGTTTCTCTACTCCAGTCAGTCAGAGTTGTGTTTCTCTACTCTAGTCAGTCAGTGTGGTGTTTCTCTACTCCAGACAGTCAGAGCTGTGTTTCTCTACTCCAGTCAGTCAGTCAGAGTGGTGTTTCTCTACTCCAGTCAGTGAGACAGAGCTGTGTTTCTCTACTCCAGTCAGTCAGTCAGTGTGGTGTTTCTCTACTCCAGTCAGTCAGACCTGTGTTTCTCTACTCCAGTCAGTCAGAGCAGTGTTTCTCTACTCCAGTCAGTCAGAGCTGTGTTTCTCTACTCCAGTCAGTCAGAGTTGTGTTTCTCTACTCTAGTCAGTCAGTGTGGTGTTTCTCTACTCCAGACAGTCAGAGCTGTGTTTCTCTACTCCAGTCAGTCAGTCAGAGTGGTGTTTCTCTACTCCAGTCAGTGAGACAGAGCTGTGTTTCTCTACTCCAGTCAGTCAGTCAGTGTGGTGTTTCTCTACTCCAGTGAGTCAGAGCTGTGTTTCTGTACTCCAGTCAGTCAGTCAGAGCGGTGTTTCTCTACTCCAGTCAGTCAGTCAGAGTGGTGTTTCTCTACTCCAGTCAGTCAGAGCTGTGTTTCTCTACTCCAGTCAGTCAGTCAGAGTGGTGTTTCTCTACTCCAGTCATTCAGAGCTGTGTTTCTCTAGTCCAGTCAGTCAGTCAGTCAGAGTGGTGTTTCTCCACTCCAGTCAGTCAGTCAGACCTGTGTTTCTCTACTCCAGTCAGTCAGTCAGAGTGGTGTTTCTCTACTCCAGTCAGTCAGAGCGGTGTTTCTCTACTCCAGTCAGTGAGTCAGAGCGGTGTTTCTCTAATCCAGTCAGTCAGAGTGGTGTTTCTCTACTCCAGTCAGTCAGTCAGAGTGGTGTTTCTCTACTCCAGTCAGTCAGTCAGTCAGAGTGGTGTTTCTCTACTCCAGTCAGTCAGTCAGAGTGGTGTTTCTCTACTCCAGACATTCAGAGCTGTGTTTCTCTAGTCCAGTCAGTCAGTCAGTCAGAGTGGTGTTTCTCCACTCCAGTCAGTCAGTCAGAGCTGTGTATCTCTACTCCAGTCAGTCAGAGGGGTGTTTCTCTACTCCAGTCAGTCAGAGCGATGTTTCTCTACTCTAGTCAGTCAGTCAGAGTGGTGTTTCTCTACTCCAGTCAGTCAGAGTCATGTTTCTCTACTCCAGTCAGTCAGAGCGATGTTTCTCTACTCCAGTCAGTCAGTCAGAGTGGTGTTTCTCTACTCCAGTCAGTCAGAGCTGTGTTTCTCTACTCCAGTCAGTCCGTCAGAGCGGTGTTTCTCTACTCCAGTCAGTCAGAGCACAGTTTCTCTACTCCAGTCAGTCAGTCAGAGCTGTGTTTCTCTACTCCAGTCAGTCAGTCAGAGCGGTGTTTCTCTACTCCAGTCAGTCAGTCAGAGCTGCGTTTCTCTACTCCAGTCAGTCAGTCAGAGCGGTGTTTCTCTACTCCAGTCAGTCAGAGCTGTGTTTCTCTACTCCAGTCAGTCAGTCAGACCTGTGTTTCTCTACTCCAGTCAGTCAGTCAGAGTGGTGTTTCTGTACTCCAGTCAGTCAGAGCTGTCTTTCTCTACTCTAGTCAGTCAGTCAGAGCGGTGTTTCTCTACTCCACTCAGTCAGAGCTGTGTTTCTCTACTCCAGTCAGTCAGTCAGAGCTGTGTTTCTCTACTCCAGTCAGTCAGAGCGGTGTTTCTCTACTCCAGTCAGTCAGAGCGGTGTTTCTCTACTTCAGTCAGTCAGAGCGTGTTTCTCTACTCCAGTCAGTCAGTCAGAGCGGTGTTTCTCTACTCCAGTCAGTCAGAGCACTGTTTCTCTACTCCAGTCAGTCAGTCAGAGCTGTGTTTCTCTACTCCAATCAGTCAGTCAGAGCGGTGTTTCTCTACTCCAGTCAGTCAGTCAGAGCTGTGTTTCTCTACTCCAGTCAGTCAGTCAGAGCGGTGTTTCTCTACTCCAGTCAGTCAGAGCTGTGTTTCTCTACTCCAGTCAGTCAGTCAGAGTGGTGTTTCTCTACTCCAGTCCGTCAGAGCAGTGTTTCTCTACTCCAGTCAGTCAGAGTGGTGTTTCTCTACTCCAGTCAGTCAGTCAGAGCTGTGTTTCTCTACTCCAGTCAGTCAGTCAGAGCTGTGTTTCTCTACTCCAGTCAGTCAGTCAGAGCGGTGTTTCTCTACTCCAGTCAGTCAGAGCTGTGTTTCTCTACTCCAGTCAGTCAGTCAGTCAGAGTGGTGTTTCTCTACTCCAGTCAGTCAGAGCAGTGTTTCTCTACTCCAGTCAGTCAGAGCGGTGTTTCTCTACTCCAGTCAGTCAGTCAGAGCGGTGTTTCTCTACTCCAGTCAGTCAGTCAGAGTGGTGTTTCTCTACTCCAGTCAGTCAGAGCTGTGTTTCTCTACTCCAGTCAGTCAGTCAGAGTGGTGTTTCTCTACTCCAGTCATTCAGAGCTGTGTTTCTCTAGTCCAGTCAGTCAGTCAGTCAGAGTGGTGTTCTCCACTCCAGTCAGTCAGTCAGACCTGTGTTTCTCTACTCCAGTCAGTCAGTCAGAGTGGTGTTTCTCTACTCCAGTCAGTCAGAGCAGTGTTTCTCTACTCCAGTCAGTCAGAGCTGTGTTTCTCTACTCCAGTCAGTCAGAGTTGTGTTTCTCTACTCTAGTCAGTCAGTGTGGTGTTTCTCTACTCCAGACAGTCAGAGCTGTGTTTCTCTACTCCAGTCAGTCAGTCAGAGTGGTGTTTCTCTACTCCAGTCAGTGAGACAGAGCTGTGTTTCTCTACTCCAGTCAGTCAGTCAGTGTGGTGTTTCTCTACTCCAGTGAGTCAGAGCTGTGTTTCTGTACTCCAGTCAGTCAGTCAGAGCGGTGTTTCTCTACTCCAGTCAGTCAGTCAGAGTGGTGTTTCTCTACTCCAGTCAGTCAGAGCTGTGTTTCTCTACTCCAGTCAGTCAGTCAGAGTGGTGTTTCTCTACTCCAGTCATTCAGAGCTGTGTTTCTCTAGTCCAGTCAGTCAGTCAGTCAGAGTGGTGTTTCTCCACTCCAGTCAGTCAGTCAGACCTGTGTTTCTCTACTCCAGTCAGTCAGTCAGAGTGGTGTTTCTCTACTCCAGTCAGTCAGTCAGAGTGGTGTTTCTCTACTCCAGTCAGTCAGAGCTGTGTTTCTCTACTCCAGTCAGTCAGAGTTGTGTTTCTCTACTCTAGTCAGTCAGTGTGGTGTTTCTCTACTCCAGACAGTCAGAGCTGTGTTTCTCTACTCCAGTCAGTCAGTCAGAGTGGTGTTTCTCTACTCCAGTCAGTGAGACAGAGCTGTGTTTCTCTACTCCAGTCAGTCAGTCAGTGTGGTGTTTCTCTACTCCAGTGAGTCAGAGCTGTGTTTCTGTACTCCAGTCAGTCAGTCAGAGCTGTGTTTCTCTACTCCAATCAGTCAGTCAGAGCGGTGTTTCTCTACTCCAGTAAGTCAGTCAGAGCTGTGTTTCTCTACTCCAGTCAGTCAGTCAGAGCTGTGTTTCTCTACTCCAGTCAGTCAGTCAGAGCGGTGTTTCTCTACTCCAGTCAGTCAGTCAGAGCGGTGTTTCTCTACTCCAGTCAGTCAGAGCTGTGTTTCTCTACTCCAGTCAGTCAGTCAGAGTGGTGCTTCTCTACTCCAGTCAGTCAGTCAGAGTGGTGTTTCTCTACTCCAGTCAGTCAGTCAGAGCGGTGTTTCACTACTCCAGTCAGTGAGTCAGAGCGGTGTTTCTCTACTCCAGTCAGTCAGTCAGAGTGGTGTTTCTCTACTCCAGTCAGTCAGAGCGGTGTTTCTCTACTCCAGTCAGTCAGTCAGAGTGGTCTTTCTCTACTCCAGTCAGTCAGTCAGAGCGGTATTTCTCTACTCCAGTCAGTGAGTCAGAGCGGTGTTTCTCTACTCCAGTCAGTCAGAGCAGTGTTTCTCTACTCCAGTCAGTCAGTCAGAGCGGTGTTTCTCTACTCCAGTCAGTCAGTCAGAGCGGTGTTTCTCTACTCCAGTCAGTGAGTCAGAGTGGTGTTTCTCTACTCCATTCAGTCAGAGCGGTGTTTCTCTACTCCAGTCAGTCAGTCAGAGTGGTGTTTCTCTACTCCAGTCAGTCAGAGCGGTGTTTCTCTACTCCAGTCAGTGAGTCAGAGCGGTGTTTCTCTACTCCAGTCAGTCAGAGTGGTGTTTCTCTACTCCAGTCAGTCAGTCAGAGTGGTGTTTCTCTACTCCAGTCAGTCAGTCAGTCAGAGTGGTGTTTCTCTACTCCAGTCAGTCAGTCAGAGTGGTGTTTCTCTACTCCAGACATTCAGAGCTGTGTTTCTCTAGTCCAGTCAGTCAGTCAGTCAGAGTGGTGTTTCTCCACTCCAGTCAGTCAGTCAGAGCTGTGTATCTCTACTCCAGTCAGTCAGAGGGGTGTTTCTCTACTCCAGTCAGTCAGAGCGATGTTTCTCTACTCTAGTCAGTCAGTCAGAGTGGTGTTTCTCTACTCCAGTCAGTCAGAGTCATGTTTCTCTACTCCAGTCAGTCAGAGCGATGTTTCTCTACTCCAGTCAGTCAGTCAGAGTGGTGTTTCTCTACTCCAGTCAGTCAGAGCTGTGTTTCTCTACTCCAGTCAGTCCGTCAGAGCGGTGTTTCTCTACTCCAGTCAGTCAGAGCACAGTTTCTCTACTCCAGTCAGTCAGTCAGAGCTGTGTTTCTCTACTCCAGTCAGTCAGTCAGAGCGGTGTTTCTCTACTCCAGTCAGTCAGTCAGAGCTGCGTTTCTCTACTCCAGTCAGTCAGTCAGAGCGGTGTTTCTCTACTCCAGTCAGTCAGAGCTGTGTTTCTCTACTCCAGTCAGTCAGTCAGACCTGTGTTTCTCTACTCCAGTCAGTCAGTCAGAGTGGTGTTTCTGTACTCCAGTCAGTCAGAGCTGTCTTTCTCTACTCTAGTCAGTCAGTCAGAGCGGTGTTTCTCTACTCCACTCAGTCAGAGCTGTGTTTCTCTACTCCAGTCAGTCAGTCAGAGCTGTGTTTCTCTACTCCAGTCAGTCAGAGCGGTGTTTCTCTACTCCAGTCAGTCAGAGCGGTGTTTCTCTACTTCAGTCAGTCAGAGCGTGTTTCTCTACTCCAGTCAGTCAGTCAGAGCGGTGTTTCTCTACTCCAGTCAGTCAGAGCACTGTTTCTCTACTCCAGTCAGTCAGTCAGAGCTGTGTTTCTCTACTCCAATCAGTCAGTCAGAGCGGTGTTTCTCTACTCCAGTCAGTCAGTCAGAGCTGTGTTTCTCTACTCCAGTCAGTCAGTCAGAGCGGTGTTTCTCTACTCCAGTCAGTCAGAGCTGTGTTTCTCTACTCCAGTCAGTCAGTCAGAGTGGTGTTTCTCTACTCCAGTCCGTCAGAGCAGTGTTTCTCTACTCCAGTCAGTCAGAGTGGTGTTTCTCTACTCCAGTCAGTCAGTCAGAGCTGTGTTTCTCTACTCCAGTCAGTCAGTCAGAGCTGTGTTTCTCTACTCCAGTCAGTCAGTCAGAGCGGTGTTTCTCTACTCCAGTCAGTCAGAGCTGTGTTTCTCTACTCCAGTCAGTCAGTCAGTCAGTCAGAGTGGTGTTTCTCTACTCCAGTCAGTCAGAGCAGTGTTTCTCTACTCCAGTCAGTCAGAGCGGTGTTTCTCTACTCCAGTCAGTCAGTCAGAGCGGTGTTTCTCTACTCCAGTCAGTCAGTCAGAGTGGTGTTTCTCTACTCCAGTCAGTCAGAGCTGTGTTTCTCTACTCCAGTCAGTCAGTCAGAGTGGTGTTTCTCTACTCCAGTCATTCAGAGCTGTGTTTCTCTAGTCCAGTCAGTCAGTCAGAGTGGTGTTTCTCTACTCCAGTCAGTCAGAGCAGTGTTTCTCTACTCCAGTCAGTCAGAGCTGTGTTTCTCTACTCCAGTCAGTCAGAGTTGTGTTTCTCTACTCTAGTCAGTCAGTGTGGTGTTTCTCTACTCCAGACAGTCAGAGCTGTGTTTCTCTACTCCAGTCAGTCAGTCAGAGTGGTGTTTCTCTACTCCAGTCAGTGAGACAGAGCTGTGTTTCTCTACTCCAGTCAGTCAGTCAGTGTGGTGTTTCTCTACTCCAGTGAGTCAGAGCTGTGTTTCTGTACTCCAGTCAGTCAGTCAGAGCGGTGTTTCTCTACTCCAGTCAGTCAGTCAGAGTGGTGTTTCTCTACTCCAGTCAGTCAGAGCTGTGTTTCTCTACTCCAGTCAGTCAGTCAGAGTGGTGTTTCTCTACTCCAGTCATTCAGAGCTGTGTTTCTCTAGTCCAGTCAGTCAGTCAGTCAGAGTGGTGTTTCTCCACTCCAGTCAGTCAGTCAGACCTGTGTTTCTCTACTCCAGTCAGTCAGTCAGAGTGGTGTTTCTCTACTCCAGTCAGTCAGTCAGAGTGGTGTTTCTCTACTCCAGTCAGTCAGAGCTGTGTTTCTCTACTCCAGTCAGTCAGAGTTGTGTTTCTCTACTCTAGTCAGTCAGTGTGGTGTTTCTCTACTCCAGACAGTCAGAGCTGTGTTTCTCTACTCCAGTCAGTCAGTCAGAGTGGTGTTTCTCTACTCCAGTCAGTGAGACAGAGCTGTGTTTCTCTACTCCAGTCAGTCAGTCAGTGTGGTGTTTCTCTACTCCAGTGAGTCAGAGCTGTGTTTCTGTACTCCAGTCAGTCAGTCAGAGCTGTGTTTCTCTACTCCAATCAGTCAGTCAGAGCGGTGTTTCTCTACTCCAGTAAGTCAGTCAGAGCTGTGTTTCTCTACTCCAGTCAGTCAGTCAGAGCTGTGTTTCTCTACTCCAGTCAGTCAGTCAGAGCGGTGTTTCTCTACTCCAGTCAGTCAGTCAGAGCGGTGTTTCTCTACTCCAGTCAGTCAGAGCTGTGTTTCTCTACTCCAGTCAGTCAGTCAGAGTGGTGCTTCTCTACTCCAGTCAGTCAGTCAGAGTGGTGTTTCTCTACTCCAGTCAGTCAGTCAGAGCGGTGTTTCACTACTCCAGTCAGTGAGTCAGAGCGGTGTTTCTCTACTCCAGTCAGTCAGTCAGAGTGGTGTTTCTCTACTCCAGTCAGTCAGAGCGGTGTTTCTCTACTCCAGTCAGTCAGTCAGAGTGGTCTTTCTCTACTCCAGTCAGTCAGTCAGAGCGGTATTTCTCTACTCCAGTCAGTGAGTCAGAGCGGTGTTTCTCTACTCCAGTCAGTCAGAGCAGTGTTTCTCTACTCCAGTCAGTCAGTCAGAGCGGTGTTTCTCTACTCCAGTCAGTCAGTCAGAGCAGTGTTTCTCTACTCCAGTCAGTGAGTCAGAGTGGTGTTTCTCTACTCCATTCAGTCAGAGTGGTGTTTCTCTACTCCAGTCAGTCAGTCAGAGTGGTGTTTCTCTACTCCAGTCAGTCAGTCAGTCAGAGTGGTGTTTCTCTACTCCAGTCAGTCAGTCAGAGTGGTGTTTCTCTACTCCAGACATTCAGAGCTGTGTTTCTCTAGTCCAGTCAGTCAGTCAGTCAGAGTGGTGTTTCTCCACTCCAGTCAGTCAGTCAGAGCTGTGTATCTCTACTCCAGTCAGTCAGAGGGGTGTTTCTCTACTCCAGTCAGTCAGAGCGATGTTTCTCTACTCTAGTCAGTCAGTCAGAGTGGTGTTTCTCTACTCCAGTCAGTCAGAGTCATGTTTCTCTACTCCAGTCAGTCAGAGCGATGTTTCTCTACTCCAGTCAGTCAGTCAGAGTGGTGTTTCTCTACTCCAGTCAGTCAGAGCTGTGTTTCTCTACTCCAGTCAGTCCGTCAGAGCGGTGTTTCTCTACTCCAGTCAGTCAGAGCACAGTTTCTCTACTCCAGTCAGTCAGTCAGAGCTGTGTTTCTCTACTCCAGTCAGTCAGTCAGAGCGGTGTTTCTCTACTCCAGTCAGTCAGTCAGAGCTGCGTTTCTCTACTCCAGTCAGTCAGTCAGAGCGGTGTTTCTCTACTCTAGTCATTCAGAGCTGTGTTTCTCTACTCCAGTCAGTCAGTCAGACCTGTGTTTCTCTACTCCAGTCAGTCAGTCAGAGAGGTGTTTCTCTACTCCAGTCAGTCAGAGCAGTGTTTCTCTACTCCAGTCAGTCAGAGCTGTGTTTCTCTACTCCAGTCACTCAGTCAGTCAGCGTGGTGTTTCTCTACTCCAGTCAGTCAGAGCAGTGTTTCTCTACTCCAGTCAGTCAGAGCGGTGTTTCTCTACTCCAGTCAGTCAGTCAGAGCGGTGTTTCTCTACTCCAGTCAGTCAGTCAGAGTGGTGTTTCTCTACTCCAGTCAGTCAGAGCTGTGTTTCTCTACTCCAGTCAGTCAGAGTTGTGTTTCTCTACTCTAGTCAGTCAGTGTGGTGTTTCTCTACTCCAGACAGTCAGAGCTGTGTTTCTCTACTCCAGTCAGTCAGTCAGAGTGGTGTTTCTCTACTCCAGTCAGTGAGACACAGCTGTGTTTCTCTACTCCAGTCAGTCAGTCAGTGTGGTGTTTCTCTACTCCAGTGAGTCAGAGCTGTGTTTCTGTACTCCAGTCAGTCAGTCAGAGCGGTGTTTCTCTACTCCAGTCAGTCAGTCAGAGTGGTGTTTCTCTACTCCAGTCAGTCAGAGCTGTGTTTCTCTACTCCAGTCAGTCAGTCAGAGTGGTGTTTCTCTACTCCAGTCATTCAGAGCTGTGTTTCTCTACTCCAGTCAGTCAGTCAGTCAGTCAGAGTGGTGTTTCTCCACTCCAGTCAGTCAGTCAGACCTGTGTTTCTCTACTCCAGTCAGTCAGTCAGAGTGGTGTTTCTCTACTCCAGTCAGTCAGTCAGAGTGGTGTTTCTCTACTCCAGTCAGTCAGAGCTGTGTTTCTCTACTCCAGTCAGTCAGAGTTGTGTTTCTCTACTCTAGTCAGTCAGTGTGGTGTTTCTCTACTCCAGACAGTCAGAGCTGTGTTTCTCTACTCCAGTCAGTCAGTCAGAGTGGTGTTTCTCTACTCCAGTCAGTGAGACAGAGCTGTGTTTCTCTACTCCAGTCAGTCAGTCAGTGTGGTGTTTCTCTACTCCAGTGAGTCAGAGCTGTGTTTCTGTACTCCAGTCAGTCAGTCAGAGCTGTGTTTCTCTACTCCAGTCAGTGAGACAGAGCTGTGTTTCTCTACTCCAGTCAGTCAGTCAGTGTGGTGTTTCTCTACTCCAGTGAGTCAGAGCTGTGTTTCTGTACTCCAGTCAGTCAGTCAGAGCGGTGTTTCTCTACTCCAGTCAGTCAGTCAGAGTGGTGTTTCTCTACTCCAGTCAGTCAGAGCTGTGTTTCTCTACTCCAGTCAGTCAGTCAGAGTGGTGTTTCTCTACTCCAGTCATTCAGAGCTGTGTTTCTCTAGTCCAGTCAGTCAGTCAGTCAGAGTGGTGTTTCTCCACTCCAGTCAGTCAGTCAGACCTGTGTTTCTCTACTCCAGTCAGTCAGTCAGAGTGGTGTTTCTCTACTCCAGTCAGTCAGTCAGAGTGGTGTTTCTCTACTCCAGTCAGTCAGAGCTGTGTTTCTCTACTCCAGTCAGTCAGAGTTGTGTTTCTCTACTCTAGTCAGTCAGTGTGGTGTTTCTCTACTCCAGACAGTCAGAGCTGTGTTTCTCTACTCCAGTCAGTCAGTCAGAGTGGTGTTTCTCTACTCCAGTCAGTGAGACAGAGCTGTGTTTCTCTACTCCAGTCAGTCAGTCAGTGTGGTGTTTCTCTACTCCATTGAGTCAGAGCTGTGTTTCTGTACTCCAGTCAGTCAGTCAGAGCTGTGTTTCTCTACTCCAATCAGTCAGTCAGAGCGGTGTTTCTCTACTCCAGTAAGTCAGTCAGAGCTGTGTTTCTCTACTCCAGTCAGTCAGTCAGAGCTGTGTTTCTCTACTCCAGTCAGTCAGTCAGAGCGGTGTTTCTCTACTCCAGTCAGTCAGTCAGAGCGGTGTTTCTCTACTCCAGTCAGTCAGAGCTGTGTTTCTCTACTCCAGTCAGTCAGTCAGAGTGGTGCTTCTCTACTCCAGTCAGTCAGTCAGAGTGGTGTTTCTCTACTCCAGTCAGTCAGTCAGAGCGGTGTTTCACTACTCCAGTCAGTGAGTCAGAGCGGTGTTTCTCTACTCCAGTCAGTCAGTCAGAGTGGTGTTTCTCTACTCCAGTCAGTCAGAGCGGTGTTTCTCTACTCCAGTCAGTCAGTCAGAGTGGTCTTTCTCTACTCCAGTCAGTCAGTCAGAGCGGTATTTCTCTACTCCAGTCAGTGAGTCAGAGCGGTGTTTCTCTACTCCAGTCAGTCAGAGCAGTGTTTCTCTACTCCAGTCAGTCAGTCAGAGCGGTGTTTCTCTACTCCAGTCAGTCAGTCAGAGCGGTGTTTCTCTACTCCAGTCAGTCAGTCAGAGCGGTGTTTCTCTACTCCAGTCAGTGAGTCAGAGTGGTGTTTCTCTACTCCATTCAGTCAGAGCGGTGTTTCTCTACTCCAGTCAGTCAGTCAGAGTGGTGTTTCTCTACTCCAGTCAGTCAGAGCGGTGTTTCTCTACTCCAGTCAGTGAGTCAGAGCGGTGTTTCTCTACTCCAGTCAGTCAGAGTGGTGTTTCTCTACTCCAGTCAGTCAGTCAGAGTGGTGTTTCTCTACTCCAGTCAGTCAGTCAGTCAGAGTGGTGTTTCTCTACTCCAGTCAGTCAGTCAGAGTGGTGTTTCTCTACTCCAGACATTCAGAGCTGTGTTTCTCTAGTCCAGTCAGTCAGTCAGTCAGAGTGGTGTTTCTCCACTCCAGTCAGTCAGTCAGAGCTGTGTATCTCTACTCCAGTCAGTCAGAGGGCTGTTTCTCTACTCCAGTCAGTCAGAGCGATGTTTCTCTACTCTAGTCAGTCAGTCAGAGTGGTGTTTCTCTACTCCAGTCAGTCAGAGTCATGTTTCTCTACTCCAGTCAGTCAGAGCGATGTTTCTCTACTCCAGTCAGTCAGTCAGAGTGGTGTTTCTCTACTCCAGTCAGTCAGAGCTGTGTTTCTCTACTCCAGTCAGTCCGTCAGAGCGGTGTTTCTCTACTCCAGTCAGTCAGAGCACAGTTTCTCTACTCCAGTCAGTCAGTCAGAGCTGTGTTTCTCTACTCCAGTCAGTCAGTCAGAGCGGTGTTTCTCTACTCCAGTCAGTCAGTCAGAGCTGCGTTTCTCTACTCCAGTCAGTCAGTCAGAGCGGTGTTTCTCTACTCTAGTCATTCAGAGCTGTGTTTCTCTACTCCAGTCAGTCAGTCAGACCTGTGTTTCTCTACTCCAGTCAGTCAGTCAGAGAGGTGTTTCTCTACTCCAGTCAGTCAGAGCAGTGTTTCTCTACTCCAGTCAGTCAGAGCTGTGTTTCTCTACTCCAGTCACTCAGTCAGTCAGCGTGGTGTTTCTCTACTCCAGTCAGTCAGAGCAGTGTTTCTCTACTCCAGTCAGTCAGAGCGGTGTTTCTCTACTCCAGTCAGTCAGTCAGAGCAGTGTTTCTCTACTCCAGTCAGTCAGAGCGGTGTTTCTCTACTCCAGTCAGTCAGTCAGAGCGGTGTTTCTCTACTCCAGTCAGTCAGTCAGAGTGGTGTTTCTCTACTCCAGTCAGTCAGAGCTGTGTTTCTCTACTCCAGTCAGTCAGTCAGTCAGTCAGAGTGGTGTTTCTCTACTCCAGTCATTCAGAGCTGTGTTTCTCTAGTCCAGTCAGTCAGTCAGTCAGAGTGGTGTTTCTCCACTCCAGTCAGTCAGTCAGACCTGTGTTTCTCTACTCCAGTCAGTCAGTCAGAGTGGTGTTTCTCTACTCCAGTCAGTCAGAGCAGTGTTTCTCTACTCCAGTCAGTCAGAGTGGTGTTTCTCTACTCCAGTCAGTCAGTCAGAGTGGTGTTTCTCTACTCCAGTCAGTCAGAGCTGTGTTTCTCTACTCCAGTCAGTCAGAGTTGTGTTTCTCTACTCTAGTCAGTCAGTGTGGTGTTTTTCTACTCCAGTCAGTCAGAGCTGTGTTTCTCTACTCCAGTCAGTCAGTCAGTCAGAGTGGTGTTTCTCTACTCCAGTCAGTGAGACAGAGCTGTGTTTCTCTACTCCAGTCAGTCAGTCAGAGCGGTGTTTCTCTACTCCAGTCAGTCAGAGCTTTGTTTCTCTACTCCAGTCAGTCAGAGTTGTGTTTCTCTACTCTAGTCAGTCAGTGTGGTGTTTCTCTACTCCAGTGAGTCAGAGCTGTGTTTCTGTACTCCAGTCAGTTAGTCAGAGCTGTGTTTCTCTACTCCAATCAGTCAGTCAGAGCGGTGTTTCTCTACTCCAGTCAGTCAGTCAGAGCTGTGTTTCTCTACTCCAGTCAGTCAGTCAGAGCTGTGTTTCTCTACTCCAGTCAGTCAGTCAGAGCGGTGTTTCTCTACTCCAGTCAGTCAGTCAGAGCGGTGTTTCTCTACTCCAGTCAGTCAGAGCTGTGTTTCTCTACTCCAGTCAGTCAGTCAGAGTGGTGCTTCTCTACTCCAGTCAGTCAGTCCGAGTGGTGTTTCTCTACTCCAGTCAGTCAGTCAGAGCGGTGTTTCTCTACTCCAGTCAGTGAGTCAGAGCGGTGTTTCTCTACTCCAGTCAGTCAGTCAGAGTGGTGTTTCTCTACTCCAGTCAGTCAGTCAGAGCGGTGTTTCTCTACTCCAGTCAGTCAGAGCAGTGTTTCTCTACTCCAGTCAGTCAGTCAGAGCGGTGTTTCTCTACTCCAGTCAGTCAGTCAGAGCGGTGTTTCTCTACTCCAGTCAGTGAGTCAGAGCGGTGTTTCTCTACTCCATTCAGTCAGAGCGGTGTTTCTCTACTCCAGTCAGTCAGTCAGAGTGGTGTTTCTCTACTCCAGTCAGTCAGTCAGAGTGGTGTTTCTCTACTCCAGTCAATCAGTCAGAGTGGTGTTTCTCTACTCCAGTCATTCAGAGCTGTGTTTCTCTAGTCCAGTCAGTCAGTCAGTCAGAGTGGTGTTTCTCCACTCCAGTCAGTCAGTCAGAGCTGTGTATCTCTACTCCAGTCAGTCAGAGTGGTGTTTCTCTACTCCAGTCAGTCAGAGCGATGTTTCTCTACTCTAATCAGTCAGTCAGAGTGGTGTTTCTCTACTCCAGTCAGTCAGAGTCGTGTTTCTCTACTCCAGTCAGTCAGAGCGATGTTTCTCTACTCCAGTCAGTCAGTCAGAGAGGTGTTTCTCTACTCCAGTCAGTCAGAGCAGTGTTTCTCTACTCCAGTCAGTCAGAGCTGTGTTTCTCTACTCCAGTCACTCAGTCAGTCAGAGTGGTGTTTCTCTACTCCAGTCAGTCAGAGCAGTGTTTCTCTACTCCAGTCAGTCAGAGCGGTGTTTCTCTACTCCAGTCAGTCAGTCAGAGCGGTGTTTCTCTACTCCAGTCAGTCAGTCAGAGTGGTGTTTCTCTACTCCAGTCAGTCAGAGCTGTGTTTCTCTACTCCAGTCAGTCAGTCAGTCAGTCAGAGTGGTGTTTCTCTACTCCAGTCATTCAGAGCTGTGTTTCTCTAGTCCAGTCAGTCAGTCAGTCAGAGTGGTGTTTCTCCACTCCAGTCAGTCAGTCAGACCTGTGTTTCTCTACTCCAGTCAGTCAGAGCGATGTTTCTCTACTCCAGTCAGTCAGTCAGAGTGGTGTTTCTCTACTCCAGTCAGTCAGAGCTGTGTTTCTCTACTCCAGTCAGTCCGTCAGAGCGGTGTTTCTCTACTCCAGTCAGTCAGAGCGGTGTTTCTCTACTCCAGTCAGTCAGTCAGAGCTGTGTTTCTCTACTCCAGTCAGTCAGTCAGAGCGGTGTTTCTCTACTCCAGTCAGTCAGTCAGAGCTGCGTTTCTCTACTCCAGTCAGTCAGTCAGAGCGGTGTTTCTCTACTCCAGTCAGTCAGAGCTGTGTTTCTCTACTCCAGTCAGTCAGTCAGACCTGTGTTTCTCTACTCCAGTCAGTCAGTCAGAGAGGTGTTTCTCTACTCCAGTCAGTCAGAGCAGTGTTTCTCTACTCCAGTCAGTCAGAGCTGTGTTTCTCTACTCCAGTCACTCAGTCAGTCAGAGTGGTGTTTCTCTACTCCAGTCAGTCAGAGCAGTGTTTCTCTACTCCAGTCAGTCAGAGCGGTGTTTCTCTACTCCAGTCAGTCAGTCAGAGCGGTGTTTCTCTACTCCAGTCAGTCAGTCAGAGTGGTGTTTCTCTACTCCAGTCAGTCAGAGCTGTGTTTCTCTACTCCAGTCAGTCAGTCAGTCAGTCAGTCAGAGTGGTGTTTCTCTACTCCAGTCAGTCAGAGCTGTGTTTCTCTACTCCAGTCAGTCAGAGTTGTGTTTCTCTACTCTAGTCAGTCAGTGTGGTGTTTTTCTACTCCAGTCAGTCAGAGCTGTGTTTCTCTACTCCAGTCAGTCAGTCAGTCAGAGTGGTGTTTCTCTACTCCAGTCAGTGAGACAGAGCTGTGTTTCTCTACTCCAGTCAGTCAGTCAGAGCGGTGTTTCTCTACTCCAGTCAGTCAGAGCTTTGTTTCTCTACTCCAGTCAGTCAGAGTTGTGTTTCTCTACTCTAGTCAGTCAGTGTGGTGTTTCTCTACTCCAGTGAGTCAGAGCTGTGTTTCTGTACTCCAGTCAGTTAGTCAGAGCTGTGTTTCTCTACTCCAATCAGTCAGTCAGAGCGGTGTTTCTCTACTCCAGTCAGTCAGTCAGAGCTGTGTTTCTCTACTCCAGTCAGTCAGTCAGAGCTGTGTTTCTCTACTCCAGTCAGTCAGTCAGAGCGGTGTTTCTCTACTCCAGTCAGTCAGTCAGAGCGGTGTTTCTCTACTCCAGTCAGTCAGAGCTGTGTTTCTCTACTCCAGTCAGTCAGTCAGAGTGGTGCTTCTCTACTCCAGTCAGTCAGTCCGAGTGGTGTTTCTCTACTCCAGTCAGTCAGTCAGAGCGGTGTTTCTCTACTCCAGTCAGTGAGTCAGAGCGGTGTTTCTCTACTCCATTCAGTCAGAGCGGTGTTTCTCTACTCCAGTCAGTCAGTCAGAGTGGTGTTTCTCTACTCCAGTCAGTCAGTCAGAGCGGTGTTTCTCTACTCCAGTCAGTGAGTCAGAGCGGTGTTTCTCTACTCCAGTCAGTCAGAGTGGTGTTTCTCTACTCCAGTCAGTCAGTCAGAGTGGTGTTTCTCTACTCCAGTCAGTCAGTCAGAGTGGTGTTTCTCTACTCCAGTCAGTCAGTCAGTCAGAGTGGTGTTTCTCTACTCCAGTCATTCAGAGCTGTGTTTCTCTAGTCCAGTCAGTCAGTCAGTCAGAGTGGTGTTTCTCCACTCCAGTCAGTCAGTCAGAGCTGTGTATCTCTACTCCAGTCAGTCAGAGTGGTGTTTCTCTACTCCAGTCAGTCAGAGCGATGTTTCTCTACTCTAATCAGTCAGTCAGAGTGGTGTTTCTCTACTCCAGTCAGTCAGAGTCGTGTTTCTCTACTCCAGTCAGTCAGAGCGATGTTTCTCTACTCCAGTCAGTCAGTCAGAGAGGTGTTTCTCTACTCCAGTCAGTCAGAGCAGTGTTTCTCTACTCCAGTCAGTCAGAGCTGTGTTTCTCTACTCCAGTCACTCAGTCAGTCAGAGTGGTGTTTCTCTACTCCAGTCAGTCAGAGCAGTGTTTCTCTACTCCAGTCAGTCAGAGCGGTGTTTCTCTACTCCAGTCAGTCAGTCAGAGCGGTGTTTCTCTACTCCAGTCAGTCAGTCAGAGTGGTGTTTCTCTACTCCAGTCAGTCAGAGCTGTGTTTCTCTACTCCAGTCAGTCCGTCAGAGCGGTGTTTCTCTACTCCAGTCAGTCAGAGCGGTGTTTCTCTACTCCAGTCAGTCAGTCAGAGCTGTGTTTCTCTACTCCAGTCAGTCAGTCAGAGCGGTGTTTCTCTACTCCAGTCAGTCAGTCAGAGCTGCGTTTCTCTACTCCAGTCAGTCAGTCAGAGCGGTGTTTCTCTACTCCAGTCAGTCAGAGCTGTGTTTCTCTACTCCAGTCAGTCAGTCAGACCTGTGTTTCTCTACTCCAGTCAGTCAGTCAGAGAGGTGTTTCTCTACTCCAGTCAGTCAGAGCAGTGTTTCTCTACTCCAGTCAGTCAGAGCTGTGTTTCTCTACTCCAGTCACTCAGTCAGTCAGAGTGGTGTTTCTCTACTCCAGTCAGTCAGAGCAGTGTTTCTCTACTCCAGTCAGTCAGAGCGGTGTTTCTCTACTCCAGTCAGTCAGTCAGAGCGGTGTTTCTCTACTCCAGTCAGTCAGTCAGAGTGGTGTTTCTCTACTCCAGTCAGTCAGACCTGTGTTTCTCTACTCCAGTCAGTCAGTCAGTCAGTCAGAGTGGTGTTTCTCTACTCCAGTCATTCAGAGCTGTGTTTCTCTAGTCCAGTCAGTCAGTCAGTCAGAGTGGTGTTTCTCCACTCCAGTCAGTCAGTCAGACCTGTGTTTCTCTACTCCAGTCAGTCAGTCAGAGTGGTGTTTCTCTACTCCAGTCAGTCAGAGCAGTGTTTCTCTACTCCAGTCAGTCAGAGTGGTGTTTCTCTACTCCAGTCAGTCAGTCAGAGTGGTGTTTCTCTACTCCAGTCAGTCAGAGCTGTGTTTCTCTACTCCAGTCAGTCAGAGTTGTGTTTCTCTACTCTAGTCAGTCAGTGTGGTGTTTCTCTACTCCAGTCAGTCAGAGCTGTGTTTCTCTACTCCAGTCAGTCAGTCAGTCAGAGTGGTGTTTCTCTACTCCAGTCAGTGAGACAGAGCTGTGTTTCTCTACTCCAGTCAGTCAGTCAGAGCGGTGTTTCTCTACTCCAGTCAGTCAGAGCTTTGTTTCTCTACTCCAGTCAGTCAGAGTTGTGTTTCTCTACTCTAGTCAGTCAGTGTGGTGTTTCTCTACTCCAGTGAGTCAGAGCTGTGTTTCTGTACTCCAGTCAGTTAGTCAGAGCTGTGTTTCTCTACTCCAATCAGTCAGTCAGAGCGGTGTTTCTCTACTCCAGTCAGTCAGTCAGAGCTGTGTTTCTCTACTCCAGTCAGTCAGTCAGAGCTGTGTTTCTCTACTCCAGTCAGTCAGTCAGAGCGGTGTTTCTCTACTCCAGTCAGTCAGTCAGAGCGGTGTTTCTCTACTCCAGTCAGTCAGAGGTGTGTTTCTCTACTCCAGTCAGTCAGTCAGAGTGGTGCTTCTCTACTCCAGTCAGTCAGTCCGAGTGGTGTTTCTCTACTCCAGTCAGTCAGTCAGAGCGGTGTTTCTCTACTCCAGTCAGTGAGTCAGAGCGGTGTTTCTCTACTCCATTCAGTCAGAGCGGTGTTTCTCTACTCCAGTCAGTCAGTCAGAGTGGTGTTTCTCTACTCCAGTCAGTCAGTCAGAGCGGTGTTTCTCTACTCCAGTCAGTGAGTCAGAGCGGTGTTTCTCTACTCCAGTCAGTCAGAATGGTGTTTCTCTACTCCAGTCAGTCAGTCAGAGTGGTGTTTCTCTACTCCAGTCAGTCAGTCAGAGTGGTGTTTCTCTACTCCAGTCAGTCAGTCAGAGTGGTGTTTCTCTACTCCAGTCATTCAGAGCTGTGTTTCTCTAGTCCAGTCAGTCAGTCAGTCAGAGTGGTGTTTCTCCACTCCAGTCAGTCAGTCAGAGCTGTGTATCTCTACTCCAGTCAGTCAGAGTGGTGTTTCTCTACTCCAGTCAGTCAGAGCGATGTTTCTCTACTCTAGTCAGTCAGTCAGAGTGGTGTTTCTCTACTCCAGTCAGTCAGAGTCGTGTTTCTCTACTCCAGTCAGTCAGAGCGATGTTTCTCTACTCCAGTCAGTCAGTCAGAGAGGTGTTTCTCTACTCCAGTCAGTCAGAGCAGTGTTTCTCTACTCCAGTCAGTCAGAGCTGTGTTTCTCTACTCCAGTCACTCAGTCAGTCAGAGTGGTGTTTCTCTACTCCAGTCAGTCAGAGCAGTGTTTCTCTACTCCAGTCAGTCAGAGCGGTGTTTCTCTACTCCAGTCAGTCAGTCAGAGCGGTGTTTCTCTACTCCAGTCAGTCAGTCAGAGTGGTGTTTCTCTACTCCAGTCAGTCAGAGCTGTGTTTCTCTACTCCAGTCAGTCAGTCAGTCAGAGTGGTGTTTCTCTACTCCAGTCATTCAGAGCTGTGTTTCTCTAGTCCAGTCAGTCAGTCAGTCAGAGTGGTGTTTCTCCACTCCAGTCAGTCAGTCAGACCTGTGTTTCTCTACTCCAGTCAGTCAGAGCGATGTTTCTCTACTCCAGTCAGTCAGTCAGAGTGGTGTTTCTCTACTCCAGTAAGTCAGAGCTGTGTTTCTCTACTCCAGTCAGTCCGTCAGAGCGGTGTTTCTCTACTCCAGTCAGTCAGAGCGGTGTTTCTCTACTCCAGTCAGTCAGTCAGAGCTGTGTTTCTCTACTCCAGTCAGTCAGTCAGAGCGGTGTTTCTCTACTCCAGTCAGTCAGTCAGAGCTGCGTTTCTCTACTCCAGTCAGTCAGTCAGAGAGGTGTTTCTCTACTCCAGTCAGTCAGAGCAGTGTTTCTCTACTCCAGTCAGTCAGAGCTGTGTTTCTCTACTCCAGTCACTCAGTCAGTCAGAGTGGTGTTTCTCTACTCCAGTCAGTCAGAGCAGTGTTTCTCTACTCCAGTCAGTCAGAGCGGTGTTTCTCTACTCCACTCAGTCAGTCAGAGCGGTGTTTCTCTACTCCAGTCAGTCAGTCAGAGTGGTGTTTCTCTACTCTAGTCAGTCAGTGTGGTGTTTCTCTACTCCAGTCAGTCAGAGCTGTGTTTCTCTACTCCAGTCAGTCAGTCAGTCAGAGTGGTGTTTCTCTACTCCAGTCAGTGAGACAGAGCTTTGTTTCTCTACTCCAGTCAGTCAGAGTTGTGTTTCTCTACTCTAGTCAGTCAGTGTGGTGTTTCTCTACTCCAGTGAGTCAGAGCTGTGTTTCTGTACTCCAGTCAGTTAGTCAGAGCTGTGTTTCTCTACTCCAATCAGTCAGTCAGAGCGGTGTTTCTCTACTCCAGTCAGTCAGTCAGAGCTGTGTTTCTCTACTCCAGTCAGTCAGTCAGAGCTGTGTTTCTCTACTCCAGTCAGTCAGTCAGAGCGGTGTTTCTCTACTCCAGTCAGTCAGTCAGAGCGGTGTTTCTCTACTCCAGTCAGTCAGAGCTGTGTTTCTCTACTCCAGTCAGTCAGTCAGAGTGGTGCTTCTCTACTCCAGTCAGTCAGTCCGAGTGGTGTTTCTCTACTCCAGTCAGTCAGTCAGAGCGGTGTTTCTCTACTCCAGTCAGTGAGTCAGAGCGGTGTTTCTCTACTCCAGTCAGTCAGTCAGAGTGGTGTTTCTCTACTCCAGTCAGTCAGTCAGAGCGGTGTTTCTCTACTCCAGTCAGTCAGAGCAGTGTTTCTCTACTCCAGTCAGTCAGTCAGAGCGGTGTTTCTCTACTCCAGTCAGTCAGTCAGAGCGGTGTTTCTCTACTCCAGTCAGTGAGTCAGAGCGGTGTTTCTCTACTCCATTCAGTCAGAGCGGTGTTTCTCTACTCCAGTCAGTCAGTCAGAGTGGTGTTTCTCTACTCCAGTCAGTCAGAGCGGTGTTTCTCTACTCCAGTCAGTCAGTCAGAGTGGTGTTTCTCTACTCCAGTCAGTCAGTCAGAGTGGTGTTTCTCTACTCCAGTCAGTCAGTCAGAGCGGTGTTTCTCTACTCCAGTCAGTGAGTCAGAGCGGTGTTTCTCTACTCCAGTCAATCAGAGTGGTGTTTCTCTACTCCAGTCAGTCAGTCAGAGTGGTGTTTCTCTACTCCAGTCAGTCAGTCAGAGTGGTGTTTCTCTACTCCAGTCAGTCAGTCAGAGTGGTGTTTCTCTACTCCAGTCATTCAGAGCTGTGTTTCTCTAGTCCAGTCAGTCAGTCAGTCAGAGTGGTGTTTCTCCACTCCAGTCAGTCAGTCAGAGCTGTGTATCTCTACTCCAGTCAGTCAGAGTGGTGTTTCTCTACTGCAGTCAGTCAGAGCGATGTTTCTCTACTCTAGTCAGTCAGTCAGAGTGGTGTTTCTCTACTCCAGTCAGTCAGAGTCGTGTTTCTCTACTCCAGTCAGTCAGAGCGATGTTTCTCTACTCCAGTCAGTCAGTCAGAGTGGTGTTTCTCTACTCCAGTCAGTCAGAGCTGTGTTTCTCTACTCCAGTCAGTCCGTCAGAGCACAGTTTCTCTACTCCAGTCAGTCAGTCAGAGCTGTGTTTCTCTACTCCAGTCAGTCAGTCAGAGCGGTGTTTCTCTACTCCAGTCAGTCAGTCAGAGCTGCGTTTCTCTACTCCAGTCAGTCAGTCAGAGCGGTGTTTCTCTACTCCAGTCAGTCAGAGCTGTGTTTCTCTACTCCAGTCAGTCAGTCAGACCTGTGTTTCTCTACTCCAGTCAGTCAGTCAGAGAGGTGTTTCTCTACTCCAGTCAGTCAGAGCAGTGTTTCTCTACTCCAGTCAGTCAGAGTGGTGTTTCTCTACTCCAGTCAGTCAGTCAGAGTGGTGTTTCTCTACTCCAGTCAGTCAGAGCTGTGTTTCTCTACTCCAGTCAGTCAGAGTTGTGTTTCTCTACTCTAGTCAGTCAGTGTGGTGTTTCTCTACTCCAGTCAGTCAGAGCTGTGTTTCTCTACTCCAGTCAGTCAGAGCAGTGTTTCTCTACTCTAGTCAGTCAGAGTGGTGTTTCTCTACTCCAGTCAGTCAGTCAGAGTGGTGTTTCTCTACTCCAGTCAGTCAGAGCTGTGTTTCTCTACTCCAGTCAGTCAGTCAGAGCGGGTTTTCTCTACTCCAGTCAGTCAGTCAGAGCGGTGTTTCTCTACTCCAGTCAGTGAGTCAGAGCGGTGTTTCTCTACTCCAGTCAGTCAGAGCGGTGTTTCTCTACTCCAGTCAGTGAGTCAGAGCGGTGTTTCTCTACTCCAGTCAGTCAGAGTGGTGTTTCTCTACTCCAGTCAGTCAGTCAGAGTGGTGTTTCTCTACTCCAGTCAGTCAGTCAGAGTGGTGTTTCTCTACTCCAGTCAGTCAGTCAGAGTGGTGTTTCTCTACTCCAGTCATTCAGAGCTGTGTTTCTCTAGTCCAGTCAGTCAGTCAGTCAGAGTGGTGTTTCTCCACTCCAGTCAGTCAGTCAGAGCTGTGTATCTCTACTCCAGTCAGTCAGAGTGGTGTTTCTCTACTCCAGTCAGTCAGAGCGATGTTTCTCTACTCTAGTCAGTCAGTCAGAGTGGTGTTTCTCTACTCCAGTCAGTCAGAGTCGTGTTTCTCTACTCCAGTCAGTCAGAGCGGTGTTTCTCTACTCCAGTCAGTGAGTCAGAGCGGTGTTTCTCTACTCCAGTCAGTCAGAGTGGTGTTTCTCTACTCCAGTCAGTCAGTCAGAGTGGTGTTTCTCTACTCCAGTCAGTCAGAGCTGTGTTTCTCTACTCCAGTCAGTCCGTCAGAGCGGTGTTTCTCTACTCCAGTCAGTCAGAGCACAGTTTCTCTACTCCAGTCAGTAAGTCAGAGTGGTGTTTCTCTACTCCAGTCAGTCAGAGTCGTGTTTCTCTACTCCAGTCAGTCAGAGCGATGTTTCTCTACTCCAGTCAGTCAGTCAGAGTGGTGTTTCTCTACTCCAGTCAGTCAGAGCTGTGTTTCTCTACTCCAGTCAGTCCGTCAGAGCGGTGTTTCTCTACTCCAGTCAGTCAGAGCACAGTTTCTCTACTCCAGTCAGTCAGTCAGAGCTGTGTTTCTCTACTCCAGTCAGTCAGTCAGAGCGGTGTTTCTCTACTCCAGTCAGTCAGTCAGAGCTGCGTTTCTCTACTCCAGTCAGAGCGGTGTTTCTCTACTCCAGTCAGTCAGAGCTGTGTTTCTCTACTCCAGTCAGTCAGTCAGACCTGTGTTTCTCTACTCCAGTCAGTCAGTCAGAGAGGTGTTTCTCTACTCCAGTCAGTCAGAGCAGTGTTTCTCTACTCCAGTCAGTCAGAGCAGTGTTTCTCTACTCCAGTCAGTCAGAGTGGTGTTTCTCTACTCCAGTCAGTCAGTCAGAGTGGTGTTTCTCTACTCCAGTCAGTCAGAGCTGTGTTTCTCTACTCCAGTCAGTCAGAGTTGTGTTTCTCTACTCTAGTCAGTCAGTGTGGTGTTTCTCTACTCCAGTCAGTCAGAGCTGTGTTTCTCTACTCCAGTCAGTCAGAGCAGTGTTTCTCTACTCCAGTCAGTCAGAGTGGTGTTTCTCTGCTCCAGTCAGTCAGTCAGAGTGGTGTTTCTCTACTCCAGTCAGTCAGAGCTGTGTTTCTCTACTCCAGTCAGTCAGTCAGAGCGGTGTTTCTCTACTCCAGTCAGTCAGAGCAGTGTTTCTCTACTCCAGTCAGTCAGAGTGGTGTTTCTCTACTCTAGTCAGTCAGTCAGAGTGGTGTTTCTCTACTCCAGTCAGTCAGAGTCGTGTTTCTCTACTCCAGTCAGTCAGAGCGATGTTTCTCTACTCCAGTCAGTCAGTCAGAGTGGTGTTTCTCTACTCCAGTCAGTCAGAGCTGTGTTTCTCTACTCCAGTCAGTCCGTCAGAGTGGTGTTTCTCTACTCCAGTCAGTCAGAGCACAGTTTCTCTACTCCAGTCAGTCAGTCAGAGCTGTGTTTCTCTACTCCAGTCAGTCAGTCAGAGTGGTGTTTCTCTACTCCAGTCAGTCAGTCAGAGCTGCGTTTCTCTACTCCAGTCAGTCAGTCAGAGCGGTGTTTCTCTACTCCAGTCAGTCAGAGCTGTGTTTCTCTACTCCAGTCAGTCAGTCAGACCTGTGTTTCTCTACTCCAGTCAGTCAGTCAGAGTGGTGTTTCTCTACTCCAGTCAGTCAGTGCAGTGTTTCTCTACTCCAGTCAGTCAGTGCAGTGTTTCTCTACTCCAGTCAGTCAGAGTGGTGTTTCTCTACTCCAGTCAGTCAGTCAGAGTGGTGTTTCTCTACTCCAGTCAGTCAGAGCTGTGTTTCTCTACTCCAGTCAGTCAGAGTTGTGTTTCTCTACTCTAGTCAGTCAGTGTGGTGTTTCTCTACTCCAGTCAGTCAGAGTGGTGTTTCTCTACTCCAGTCAGTCAGTCAGAGTGGTGTTTCTCTACTCCAGTCAGTGAGTCAGAGCTGTGTTTCTCTACTCCAGTCAGTCAGTCAGAGTGGTGTTTCTCTACTCCAGTCAGTCAGAGCAGTCTTTCTCTACTCCAGTCAGTCAGTCAGAGCTGTGTTTCTCTACTCCAGTCAGTCAGAGCGGTGTTTCTCTACTTCAGTCAGTCAGAGCGGTGTTTCTCTACTCCAGTCAGTCAGTCAGAGCGGTGTTTCTCTACTCCAGTCAGTCAGAGCACTGTTTCTCTACTCCAGTCAGTCAGTCAGAGCTGTGTTTCTCTACTCCAATCAGTCAGTCAGAGCGGTGTTTCTCTACTCCAGTCAGTCAGTCAGAGCTGTGTTTCTCTACTCCAGTCAGTCAGTCAGAGCGGTGTTTCTCTACTCCAGTCAGTCAGAGCTGTGTTTCTCTACTCCAGTCAGTCAGTCAGAGTGGTGTTTCTCTACTCCAGTCAGTCAGAGCAGTGTTTCTCTACTCCAGTCAGTCAGAGTGGTGTTTCTCTACTCCAGTCAGTCAGTCAGAGCTTTGTTTCTCTACTCCAGTCAGTCAGTCAGAGCTGTGTTTCTCTACTCCAGTCAGTCAGTCAGAGTGGTGTTTCTCTACTCCAGTCAGTCAGTCAGAGTGGTGTTTCTCTACTCCAGTCAGTCAGTCAGAGTGGTGTTTCTCTACTCCAGTCAGTCAGTCAGTCAGAGTGGTGTTTCTCTACTCCAGTCATTCAGAGCTGTGTTTCTCTAGTCCAGTCAGTCAGTCAGTCAGAGTGGTGTTTCTCCACTCCAGTCAGTCAGTCAGAGCTGTGTATCTCTACTCCAGTCAGTCAGAGTGGTGTTTCTCTACTCCAGTCAGTCAGAGCGATGTTTCTCTACTCTAATCAGTCAGTCAGAGTGGTGTTTCTCTACTCCAGTCAGTCAGAGTCGTGTTTCTCTACTCCAGTCAGTCAGAGCGATGTTTCTCTACTCCAGTCAGTCAGTCAGAGAGGTGTTTCTCTACTCCAGTCAGTCAGAGCAGTGTTTCTCTACTCCAGTCAGTCAGAGCTGTGTTTCTCTACTCCAGTCACTCAGTCAGTCAGAGTGGTGTTTCTCTACTCCAGTCAGTCAGAGCAGTGTTTCTCTACTCCAGTCAGTCAGAGCGGTGTTTCTCTACTCCAGTCAGTCAGTCAGAGCGGTGTTTCTCTACTCCAGTCAGTCAGTCAGAGTGGTGTTTCTCTACTCCAGTCAGTCAGAGCTGTGTTTCTCTACTCCAGTCAGTCCGTCAGAGCGGTGTTTCTCTACTCCAGTCAGTCAGAGCGGTGTTTCTCTACTCCAGTCAGTCAGTCAGAGCTGTGTTTCTCTACTCCAGTCAGTCAGTCAGAGCGGTGTTTCTCTACTCCAGTCAGTCAGTCAGAGCTGCGTTTCTCTACTCCAGTCAGTCAGTCAGAGCGGTGTTTCTCTACTCCAGTCAGTCAGAGCTGTGTTTCTCTACTCCAGTCAGTCAGTCAGACCTGTGTTTCTCTACTCCAGTCAGTCAGTCAGAGAGGTGTTTCTCTACTCCAGTCAGTCAGAGCAGTGTTTCTCTACTCCAGTCAGTCAGAGCTGTGTTTCTCTACTCCAGTCACTCAGTCAGTCAGAGTGGTGTTTCTCTACTCCAGTCAGTCAGAGCAGTGTTTCTCTACTCCAGTCAGTCAGAGCGGTGTTTCTCTACTCCAGTCAGTCAGTCAGAGCGGTGTTTCTCTACTCCAGTCAGTCAGTCAGAGTGGTGTTTCTCTACTCCAGTCAGTCAGACCTGTGTTTCTCTACTCCAGTCAGTCAGTCAGTCAGTCAGAGTGGTGTTTCTCTACTCCAGTCATTCAGAGCTGTGTTTCTCTAGTCCAGTCAGTCAGTCAGTCAGAGTGGTGTTTCTCCACTCCAGTCAGTCAGTCAGACCTGTGTTTCTCTACTCCAGTCAGTCAGTCAGAGTGGTGTTTCTCTACTCCAGTCAGTCAGAGCAGTGTTTCTCTACTCCAGTCAGTCAGAGTGGTGTTTCTCTACTCCAGTCAGTCAGTCAGAGTGGTGTTTCTCTACTCCAGTCAGTCAGAGCTGTGTTTCTCTACTCCAGTCAGTCAGAGTTGTGTTTCTCTACTCTAGTCAGTCAGTGTGGTGTTTCTCTACTCCAGTCAGTCAGAGCTGTGTTTCTCTACTCCAGTCAGTCAGTCAGTCAGAGTGGTGTTTCTCTACTCCAGTCAGTGAGACAGAGCTGTGTTTCTCTACTCCAGTCAGTCAGTCAGAGCGGTGTTTCTCTACTCCAGTCAGTCAGAGCTTTGTTTCTCTACTCCAGTCAGTCAGAGTTGTGTTTCTCTACTCTAGTCAGTCAGTGTGGTGTTTCTCTACTCCAGTGAGTCAGAGCTGTGTTTCTGTACTCCAGTCAGTTAGTCAGAGCTGTGTTTCTCTACTCCAATCAGTCAGTCAGAGCGGTGTTTCTCTACTCCAGTCAGTCAGTCAGAGCTGTGTTTCTCTACTCCAGTCAGTCAGTCAGAGCTGTGTTTCTCTACTCCAGTCAGTCAGTCAGAGCGGTGTTTCTCTACTCCAGTCAGTCAGTCAGAGCGGTGTTTCTCTACTCCAGTCAGTCAGAGGTGTGTTTCTCTACTCCAGTCAGTCAGTCAGAGTGGTGCTTCTCTACTCCAGTCAGTCAGTCCGAGTGGTGTTTCTCTACTCCAGTCAGTCAGTCAGAGCGGTGTTTCTCTACTCCAGTCAGTGAGTCAGAGCGGTGTTTCTCTACTCCATTCAGTCAGAGCGGTGTTTCTCTACTCCAGTCAGTCAGTCAGAGTGGTGTTTCTCTACTCCAGTCAGTCAGTCAGAGCGGTGTTTCTCTACTCCAGTCAGTGAGTCAGAGCGGTGTTTCTCTACTCCAGTCAGTCAGAATGGTGTTTCTCTACTCCAGTCAGTCAGTCAGAGTGGTGTTTCTCTACTCCAGTCAGTCAGTCAGAGTGGTGTTTCTCTACTCCAGTCAGTCAGTCAGAGTGGTGTTTCTCTACTCCAGTCATTCAGAGCTGTGTTTCTCTAGTCCAGTCAGTCAGTCAGTCAGAGTGGTGTTTCTCCACTCCAGTCAGTCAGTCAGAGCTGTGTATCTCTACTCCAGTCAGTCAGAGTGGTGTTTCTCTACTCCAGTCAGTCAGAGCGATGTTTCTCTACTCTAGTCAGTCAGTCAGAGTGGTGTTTCTCTACTCCAGTCAGTCAGAGTCGTGTTTCTCTACTCCAGTCAGTCAGAGCGATGTTTCTCTACTCCAGTCAGTCAGTCAGAGAGGTGTTTCTCTACTCCAGTCAGTCAGAGCAGTGTTTCTCTACTCCAGTCAGTCAGAGCTGTGTTTCTCTACTCCAGTCACTCAGTCAGTCAGAGTGGTGTTTCTCTACTCCAGTCAGTCAGAGCAGTGTTTCTCTACTCCAGTCAGTCAGAGCGGTGTTTCTCTACTCCAGTCAGTCAGTCAGAGCGGTGTTTCTCTACTCCAGTCAGTCAGTCAGAGTGGTGTTTCTCTACTCCAGTCAGTCAGAGCTGTGTTTCTCTACTCCAGTCAGTCAGTCAGTCAGAGTGGTGTTTCTCTACTCCAGTCATTCAGAGCTGTGTTTCTCTAGTCCAGTCAGTCAGTCAGTCAGAGTGGTGTTTCTCCACTCCAGTCAGTCAGTCAGACCTGTGTTTCTCTACTCCAGTCAGTCAGAGCGATGTTTCTCTACTCCAGTCAGTCAGTCAGAGTGGTGTTTCTCTACTCCAGTAAGTCAGAGCTGTGTTTCTCTACTCCAGTCAGTCCGTCAGAGCGGTGTTTCTCTACTCCAGTCAGTCAGAGCGGTGTTTCTCTACTCCAGTCAGTCAGTCAGAGCTGTGTTTCTCTACTCCAGTCAGTCAGTCAGAGCGGTGTTTCTCTACTCCAGTCAGTCAGTCAGAGCTGCGTTTCTCTACTCCAGTCAGTCAGTCAGAGAGGTGTTTCTCTACTCCAGTCAGTCAGAGCAGTGTTTCTCTACTCCAGTCAGTCAGAGCTGTGTTTCTCTACTCCAGTCACTCAGTCAGTCAGAGTGGTGTTTCTCTACTCCAGTCAGTCAGAGCAGTGTTTCTCTACTCCAGTCAGTCAGAGCGGTGTTTCTCTACTCCACTCAGTCAGTCAGAGCGGTGTTTTTCTACTCCAGTCAGTCAGTCAGAGTGGTGTTTCTCTACTCTAGTCAGTCAGTGTGGTGTTTCTCTACTCCAGTCAGTCAGAGCTGTGTTTCTCTACTCCAGTCAGTCAGTCAGTCAGAGTGGTGTTTCTCTACTCCAGTCAGTGAGACAGAGCTTTGTTTCTCTACTCCAGTCAGTCAGAGTTGTGTTTCTCTACTCTAGTCAGTCAGTGTGGTGTTTCTCTACTCCAGTGAGTCAGAGCTGTGTTTCTGTACTCCAGTCAGTTAGTCAGAGCTGTGTTTCTCTACTCCAATCAGTCAGTCAGAGCGGTGTTTCTCTACTCCAGTCAGTCAGTCAGAGCTGTGTTTCTCTACTCCAGTCAGTCAGTCAGAGCTGTGTTTCTCTACTCCAGTCAGTCAGTCAGAGCGGTGTTTCTCTACTCCAGTCAGTCAGTCAGAGCGGTGTTTCTCTACTCCAGTCAGTCAGAGCTGTGTTTCTCTACTCCAGTCAGTCAGTCAGAGTGGTGCTTCTCTACTCCAGTCAGTCAGTCCGAGTGGTGTTTCTCTACTCCAGTCAGTCAGTCAGAGCGGTGTTTCTCTACTCCAGTCAGTGAGTCAGAGCGGTGTTTCTCTACTCCAGTCAGTCAGTCAGAGTGGTGTTTCTCTACTCCAGTCAGTCAGTCAGAGCGGTGTTTCTCTACTCCAGTCAGTCAGAGCAGTGTTTCTCTACTCCAGTCAGTCAGTCAGAGCGGTGTTTCTCTACTCCAGTCAGTCAGTCAGAGCGGTGTTTCTCTACTCCAGTCAGTGAGTCAGAGCGGTGTTTCTCTACTCCATTCAGTCAGAGCGGTGTTTCTCTACTCCAGTCAGTCAGTCAGAGTGGTGTTTCTCTACTCCAGTCAGTCAGAGCGGTGTTTCTCTACTCCAGTCAGTCAGTCAGAGTGGTGTTTCTCTACTCCAGTCAGTCAGTCAGAGTGGTGTTTCTCTACTCCAGTCAGTCAGTCAGAGCGGTGTTTCTCTACTCCAGTCAGTGAGTCAGAGCGGTGTTTCTCTACTCCAGTCAATCAGAGTGGTGTTTCTCTACTCCAGTCAGTCAGTCAGAGTGGTGTTTCTCTACTCCAGTCAGTCAGTCAGAGTGGTGTTTCTCTACTCCAGTCAGTCAGTCAGAGTGGTGTTTCTCTACTCCAGTCATTCAGAGCTGTGTTTCTCTAGTCCAGTCAGTCAGTCAGTCAGAGTGGTGTTTCTCCACTCCAGTCAGTCAGTCAGAGCTGTGTATCTCTACTCCAGTCAGTCAGAGTGGTGTTTCTCTACTGCAGTCAGTCAGAGCGATGTTTCTCTACTCTAGTCAGTCAGTCAGAGTGGTGTTTCTCTACTCCAGTCAGTCAGAGTCGTGTTTCTCTACTCCAGTCAGTCAGAGCGATGTTTCTCTACTCCAGTCAGTCAGTCAGAGTGGTGTTTCTCTACTCCAGTCAGTCAGAGCTGTGTTTCTCTACTCCAGTCAGTCCGTCAGAGCACAGTTTCTCTACTCCAGTCAGTCAGTCAGAGCTGTGTTTCTCTACTCCAGTCAGTCAGTCAGAGCGGTGTTTCTCTACTCCAGTCAGTCAGTCAGAGCTGCGTTTCTCTACTCCAGTCAGTCAGTCAGAGCGGTGTTTCTCTACTCCAGTCAGTCAGAGCTGTGTTTCTCTACTCCAGTCAGTCAGTCAGACCTGTGTTTCTCTACTCCAGTCAGTCAGTCAGAGAGGTGTTTCTCTACTCCAGTCAGTCAGAGCAGTGTTTCTCTACTCCAGTCAGTCAGAGTGGTGTTTCTCTACTCCAGTCAGTCAGTCAGAGTGGTGTTTCTCTACTCCAGTCAGTCAGAGCTGTGTTTCTCTACTCCAGTCAGTCAGAGTTGTGTTTCTCTACTCTAGTCAGTCAGTGTGGTGTTTCTCTACTCCAGTCAGTCAGAGCTGTGTTTCTCTACTCCAGTCAGTCAGAGCAGTGTTTCTCTACTCTAGTCAGTCAGAGTGGTGTTTCTCTACTCCAGTCAGTCAGTCAGAGTGGTGTTTCTCTACTCCAGTCAGTCAGAGCTGTGTTTCTCTACTCCAGTCAGTCAGTCAGAGCGGGTTTTCTCTACTCCAGTCAGTCAGTCAGAGCGGTGTTTCTCTACTCCAGTCAGTGAGTCAGAGCGGTGTTTCTCTACTCCAGTCAGTCAGAGCGGTGTTTCTCTACTCCAGTCAGTGAGTCAGAGCGGTGTTTCTCTACTCCAGTCAGTCAGAGTGGTGTTTCTCTACTCCAGTCAGTCAGTCAGAGTGGTGTTTCTCTACTCCAGTCAGTCAGTCAGAGTGGTGTTTCTCTACTCCAGTCAGTCAGTCAGAGTGGTGTTTCTCTACTCCAGTCATTCAGAGCTGTGTTTCACTAGTCCAGTCAGTCAGTCAGTCAGAGTGGTGTTTCTCCACTCCAGTCAGTCAGTCAGAGCTGTGTATCTCTACTCCAGTCAGTCAGAGTGGTGTTTCTCTACTCCAGTCAGTCAGAGCGATGTTTCTCTACTCTAGTCAGTCAGTCAGAGTGGTGTTTCTCTACTCCAGTCAGTCAGAGTCGTGTTTCTCTACTCCAGTCAGTCAGAGCGGTGTTTCTCTACTCCAGTCAGTGAGTCAGAGCGGTGTTTCTCTACTCCAGTCAGTCAGAGTGGTGTTTCTCTACTCCAGTCAGTCAGTCAGAGTGGTGTTTCTCTACTCCAGTCAGTCAGAGCTGTGTTTCTCTACTCCAGTCAGTCCGTCAGAGCGGTGTTTCTCTACTCCAGTCAGTCAGAGCACAGTTTCTCTACTCCAGTCAGTAAGTCAGAGTGGTGTTTCTCTACTCCAGTCAGTCAGAGTCGTGTTTCTCTACTCCAGTCAGTCAGAGCGATGTTTCTCTACTCCAGTCAGTCAGTCAGAGTGGTGTTTCTCTACTCCAGTCAGTCAGAGCTGTGTTTCTCTACTCCAGTCAGTCCGTCAGAGCGGTGTTTCTCTACTCCAGTCAGTCAGAGCACAGTTTCTCTACTCCAGTCAGTCAGTCAGAGCTGTGTTTCTCTACTCCAGTCAGTCAGTCAGAGCGGTGTTTCTCTACTCCAGTCAGTCAGTCAGAGCTGCGTTTCTCTACTCCAGTCAGAGCGGTGTTTCTCTACTCCAGTCAGTCAGAGCTGTGTTTCTCTACTCCAGTCAGTCAGTCAGACCTGTGTTTCTCTACTCCAGTCAGTCAGTCAGAGAGGTGTTTCTCTACTCCAGTCAGTCAGAGCAGTGTTTCTCTACTCCAGTCAGTCAGAGCAGTGTTTCTCTACTCCAGTCAGTCAGAGTGGTGTTTCTCTACTCCAGTCAGTCAGTCAGAGTGGTGTTTCTCTACTCCAGTCAGTCAGAGCTGTGTTTCTCTACTCCAGTCAGTCAGAGTTGTGTTTCTCTACTCTAGTCAGTCAGTGTGGTGTTTCTCTACTCCAGTCAGTCAGAGCTGTGTTTCTCTACTCCAGTCAGTCAGAGCAGTGTTTCTCTACTCCAGTCAGTCAGAGTGGTGTTTCTCTGCTCCAGTCAGTCAGTCAGAGTGGTGTTTCTCTACTCCAGTCAGTCAGAGCTGTGTTTCTCTACTCCAGTCAGTCAGTCAGAGCGGTGTTTCTCTACTCCAGTCAGTCAGAGCAGTGTTTCTCTACTCCAGTCAGTCAGAGTGGTGTTTCTCTACTCTAGTCAGTCAGTCAGAGTGGTGTTTCTCTACTCCAGTCAGTCAGAGTCGTGTTTCTCTACTCCAGTCAGTCAGAGCGATGTTTCTCTACTCCAGTCAGTCAGTCAGAGTGGTGTTTCTCTACTCCAGTCAGTCAGAGCTGTGTTTCTCTACTCCAGTCAGTCCGTCAGAGTGGTGTTTCTCTACTCCAGTCAGTCAGAGCACAGTTTCTCTACTCCAGTCAGTCAGTCAGAGCTGTGTTTCTCTACTCCAGTCAGTCAGTCAGAGTGGTGTTTCTCTACTCCAGTCAGTCAGTCAGAGCTGCGTTTCTCTACTCCAGTCAGTCAGTCAGAGCGGTGTTTCTCTACTCCAGTCAGTCAGAGCTGTGTTTCTCTACTCCAGTCAGTCAGTCAGACCTGTGTTTCTCTACTCCAGTCAGTCAGTCAGAGTGGTGTTTCTCTACTCCAGTCAGTCAGTGCAGTGTTTCTCTACTCCAGTCAGTCAGTGCAGTGTTTCTCTACTCCAGTCAGTCAGAGTGGTGTTTCTCTACTCCAGTCAGTCAGTCAGAGTGGTGTTTCTCTACTCCAGTCAGTCAGAGCTGTGTTTCTCTACTCCAGTCAGTCAGAGTTGTGTTTCTCTACTCTAGTCAGTCAGTGTGGTGTTTCTCTACTCCAGTCAGTCAGAGTGGTGTTTCTCTACTCCAGTCAGTCAGTCAGAGTGGTGTTTCTCTACTCCAGTCAGTGAGTCAGAGCTGTGTTTCTCTACTCCAGTCAGTCAGTCAGAGTGGTGTTTCTCTACTCCAGTCAGTCAGAGCAGTCTTTCTCTACTCCAGTCAGTCAGTCAGAGCTGTGTTTCTCTACTCCGTCAGTCAGGCGGTGCCACCGCAGCGGCGGTGTTTCTCTACTCCAGTCAGTCAGTCAGAGCGGTGTTTCTCTACTCCAGTCAGTCAGAGCACTGTTTCTCTACTCCAGTCAGTCAGTCAGAGCTGTGTTTCTCTACTCCAATCAGTCAGTCAGAGCGGTGTTTCTCTACTCCAGTCAGTCAGTCAGAGCTGTGTTTCTCTACTCCAGTCAGTCAGTCAGAGCGGTGTTTCTCTACTCCAGTCAGTCAGAGCTGTGTTTCTCTACTCCAGTCAGTCAGTCAGAGTGGTGTTTCTCTACTCCAGTCAGTCAGAGCAGTGTTTCTCTACTCCAGTCAGTCAGAGTGGTGTTTCTCTACTCCAGTCAGTCAGTCAGAGCTTTGTTTCTCTACTCCAGTCAGTCAGTCAGAGCTGTGTTTCTCTACTCCAGTCAGTCAGTCAGAGTGGTGTTTCTCTACTCCAGTCAGTCATATAGAGCGGTGTTTCTCTACTCCAGTCAGTCAGAGCTGTGTTTCTCTACTCCAGTCAGTCAGTCAGTCAGAGTGGTGTTTCTCTACTCCAGTCAGTCAGAGCAGTGTTTCTCTACTCCAGTCAGTCAGAGCGGTGTTTCTCTACTCCAGTCAGTCAGTCAGAGTGGTGTTTCTCTACTCCAGTCAGTCAGAGCTGTGTTTCTCTACTCCAGTCAGTCAGAGCAGTGTTTCTCTACTCCAGTCAGTCAGAGTGGTGTTTCTCTACTCCAGTCAGTCAGTCAGAGTGGTGTTTCTCTACTCCAGTCAGTCAGAGCTGTGTTTCTCTACTCCAGTCAGTCAGTCAGAGCGGTGTTTCTCTACTCCAGTCAGTCAGAGCAGTGTTTCTCTACTCCAGTCAGTCAGAGTGGTGTTTCTCTACTCTAGTCAGTCAGTCAGAGTGGTGTTTCTCTACTCCAGTCAGTCAGAGTCGTGTTTCTCTACTCCAGTCAGTCAGAGCGATGTTTCTCTACTCCAGTCAGTCAGTAAGAGTGGTGTTTCTCTACTCCAGTCAGTCAGAGCTGTGTTTCTCTACTCCAGTCAGTCCGTCAGAGCGGTGTTTCTCTACTCCAGTCAGTCAGAGCACAGTTTCTCTACTCCAGTCAGTCAGTCAGAGCTGTGTTTCTCTACTCCAGTCAGTCAGAGTGGTGTTTCTCTACTCCAGTCAGTCAGTCAGAGCTGTGTTTCTCTACTCCAGTCAGTCAGAGCGGTGTTTCTCTACTTCAGTCAGTCAGAGCGGTGTTTCTCTACTCCAGTCAGTCAGTCAGAGCGGTGTTTCTCTACTCCAGTCAGTCAGAGCACTGTTTCTCTACTCCAGTCAGTCAGTCAGAGCTGTGTTTCTCTACTCCAATCAGTCAGTCAGAGCGGTGTTTCTCTACTCCAGTCAGTCAGTCAGAGCTGTGTTTCTCTACTCCAGTCAGTCAGTCAGAGCGGTGTTTCTCTACTCCAGTCAGTCAGAGCTGTGTTTCTCTACTCCAGTCAGTCAGTCAGAGTGGTGTTTCTCTACTCCAGTCAGTCAGAGCAGTGTTTCTCTACTCCAGTCAGTCAGAGTGGTGTTTCTCTACTCCAGTCAGTCAGTCAGAGCTGTGTTTCTCTACTCCAGTCAGTCAGTCAGAGCTGTGTTTCTCTACTCCAGTCAGTCAGTCAGAGCGGTGTTTCTCTACTCCAGTCAGTCATGTAGAGCGGTGTTTCTCTACTCCAGTCAGTCAGAGCTGTGTTTCTCTACTCCAGTCAGTCAGTCAGTCAGAGTGGTGTTTCTCTACTCCAGTCAGTCAGTCAGAGCTGTGTTTCTCTACTCCAGTCAGTCAGTCAGAGCTGTGTTTCTCTACTCCAGTCAGTCAGTCAGAGCGGTGTTTCTCTACTCCAGTCAGTCATATAGAGCGGTGTTTCTCTACTCCAGTCAGTCAGAGCTGTGTTTCTCTACTCCAGTCAGTCAGTCAGTCAGAGTGGTGTTTCTCTACTCTAGTCAGTCAGTCAGAGTGGTGTTTCTCTACTCCAGTCAGTCAGAGTGGTGTTTCTCTACTCCAGTCAGTCAGAGCGATGTTTCTCTACTCCAGTCAGTCAGTCAGAGTGGTGTTTCTCTACTCCAGTCAGTCAGAGCTGTGTTTCTCTACTCCAGTCAGTCCGTCAGAGCGGTGTTTCTCTACTCCAGTCAGTCAGAGCACAGTTTCTCTACTCCAGTCAGTCAGTCAGAGCTGTGTTTCTCTACTCCAGTCAGTCAGTCAGAGTGGTGTTTCTCTACTCCAGTCAGTCAGTCAGAGCTGTGTTTCTCTACTCCAGTCAGTCAGAGCGGTGTTTCTCTACTTCAGTCAGTCAGAGCGGTGTTTCTCTACTCCAGTCAGTCAGTCAGAGCGGTGTTTCTCTACTCCAGTCAGTCAGAGCACTGTTTCTCTACTCCAGTCAGTCAGTCAGAGCTGTGTTTCTCTACTCCAATCAGTCAGTCAGAGCGGTGTTTCTCTACTCCAGTCAGTCAGTCAGAGCTGTGTTTCTCTACTCCAGTCAGTCAGTCAGAGCGGTGTTTCTCTACTCCAGTCAGTCAGAGCTGTGTTTCTCTACTCCAGTCAGTCAGTCAGAGTGGTGTTTCTCTACTCCAGTCAGTCAGAGCAGTGTTTCTCTACTCCAGTCAGTCAGAGTGGTGTTTCTCTACTCCAGTCAGTCAGTCAGAGCTGTGTTTCTCTACTCCAGTCAGTCAGTCAGAGCTGTGTTTCTCTACTCCAGTCAGTCAGTCAGAGCGGTGTTTCTCTACTCCAGTCAGTCATATAGAGCGGTGTTTCTCTACTCCAGTCAGTCAGAGCTGTGTTTCTCTACTCCAGTCAGTCAGTCAGTCAGAGTGGTGTTTCTCTACTCCAGTCAGTCAGAGCAGTGTTTCTCTACTCCAGTCAGTCAGAGCGGTGTTTCTCTACTCCAGTCAGTCAGTCAGAGTGGTGTTTCTCTACTCCAGTCAGTCAGAGCTGTGTTTCTCTACTCCAGTCAGTCAGAGCAGTGTTTCTCTACTCCAGTCAGTCAGAGTGGTGTTTCTCTACTCCAGTCAGTCAGTCAGAGTGGTGTTTCTCTACTCCAGTCAGTCAGAGCTGTGTTTCTCTACTCCAGTCAGTCAGTCAGAGCGGTGTTTCTCTACTCCAGTCAGTCAGAGCAGTGTTTCTCTACTCCAGTCAGTCAGAGTGGTGTTTCTCTACTCCAGTCAGTCAGTCAGAGTGGTGTTTCTCTACTCCAGTCAGTCAGAGCTGTGTTTCTCTACTCCAGTCAGTCCGTCAGAGCGGTGTTTCTCTACTCCAGTCAGTCAGAGCACAGTTTCTCTACTCCAGTCAGTAAGTCAGAGTGGTGTTTCTCTACTCCAGTCAGTCAGAGTCGTGTTTCTCTACTCCAGTCAGTCAGAGCGATGTTTCTCTACTCCAGTCAGTCAGTCAGAGTGGTGTTTCTCTACTCCAGTCAGTCAGAGCTGTGTTTCTCTACTCCAGTCAGTCCGTCAGAGCGGTGTTTCTCTACTCCAGTCAGTCAGAGCACAGTTTCTCTACTCCAGTCAGTCAGTCAGAGCTGTGTTTCTCTACTCCAGTCAGTCAGTCAGAGCGGTGTTTCTCTACTCCAGTCAGTCAGTCAGAGCTGCGTTTCTCTACTCCAGTCAGAGCGGTGTTTCTCTACTCCAGTCAGTCAGAGCTGTGTTTCTCTACTCCAGTCAGTCAGTCAGACCTGTGTTTCTCTACTCCAGTCAGTCAGTCAGAGAGGTGTTTCTCTACTCCAGTCAGTCAGAGCAGTGTTTCTCTACTCCAGTCAGTCAGAGTGGTGTTTCTCTACTCCAGTCAGTCAGTCAGAGTGGTGTTTCTCTACTCCAGTCAGTCAGAGCTGTGTTTCTCTACTCCAGTCAGTCAGAGTTGTGTTTCTCTACTCTAGTCAGTCAGTGTGGTGTTTCTCTACTCCAGTCAGTCAGAGCTGTGTTTCTCTACTCCAGTCAGTCAGAGCAGTGTTTCTCTACTCCAGTCAGTCAGAGTGGTGTTTCTCTGCTCCAGTCAGTCAGTCAGAGTGGTGTTTCTCTACTCCAGTCAGTCAGAGCTGTGTTTCTCTACTCCAGTCAGTCAGTCAGAGCGGTGTTTCTCTACTCCAGTCAGTCAGAGCAGTGTTTCTCTACTCCAGTCAGTCAGAGTGGTGTTTCTCTACTCTAGTCAGTCAGTCAGAGTGGTGTTTCTCTACTCCAGTCAGTCAGAGTCGTGTTTCTCTACTCCAGTCAGTCAGAGCGATGTTTCTCTACTCCAGTCAGTCAGTCAGAGTGGTGTTTCTCTACTCCAGTCAGTCAGAGCTGTGTTTCTCTACTCCAGTCAGTCCGTCAGAGCGGTGTTTCTCTACTCCAGTCAGTCAGAGCACAGTTTCTCTACTCCAGTCAGTCAGTCAGAGCTGTGTTTCTCTACTCCAGTCAGTCAGTCAGAGTGGTGTTTCTCTACTCCAGTCAGTCAGTCAGAGCTGCGTTTCTCTACTCCAGTCAGTCAGTCAGAGCGGTGTTTCTCTACTCCAGTCAGTCAGAGCTGTGTTTCTCTACTCCAGTCAGTCAGTCAGACCTGTGTTTCTCTACTCCAGTCAGTCAGTCAGAGTGGTGTTTCTCTACTCCAGTCAGTCAGTGCAGTGTTTCTCTACTCCAGTCAGTCAGTGCAGTGTTTCTCTACTCCAGTCAGTCAGAGTGGTGTTTCTCTACTCCAGTCAGTCAGTCAGAGTGGTGTTTCTCTACTCCAGTCAGTCAGAGCTGTGTTTCTCTACTCCAGTCAGTCAGAGTTGTGTTTCTCTACTCCAGTCAGTCAGTGTGGTGTTTCTCTACTCCAGTCAGTCAGAGTGGTGTTTCTCTACTCCAGTCAGTCAGTCAGAGTGGTGTTTCTCTACTCCAGTCAGTCAGAGCTGTGTTTTTCTACTCCAGTCAGTCAGTCAGAGCGGTGTTTCTCTACTCCAGTCAGTCAGATTGGTGTTTCTCTACTCTAGTCAGTCAGTGTGGTGTTTCTCTGCTCCAGTCAGTCAGAGCTGTGTTTCTCTACTCCAGTCAGTCAGTCAGAGTGGTGTTTCTCTACTCCAGTCAGTGAGTCAGAGCTGTGTTTCTCTACTCCAGTCAGTCAGTCAGAGTGGTGTTTCTCTACTCCAGTCAGTCAGAGCTGTCTTTCTCTACTCCAGTCAGTCAGTCAGAGCTGTGTTTCTCTACTCCAGTCAGTCAGAGCGGTGTTTCTCTACTTCAGTCAGTCAGAGCGGTGTTTCTCTACTCCAGTCAGTCAGTCAGAGCGGTGTTTCTCTACTCCAGTCAGTCAGAGCACTGTTTCTCTACTCCAGTCAGTCAGTCAGAGCTGTGTTTCTCTACTCCAATCAGTCAGTCAGAGCGGTGTTTCTCTACTCCAGTCAGTCAGTCAGAGCTGTGTTTCTCTACTCCAGTCAGTCAGTCAGAGCGGTGTTTCTCTACTCCAGTCAGTCAGAGCTGTGTTTCTCTACTCCAGTCAGTCAGTCAGAGTGGTGTTTCTCTACTCCAGTCAGTCAGAGCAGTGTTTCTCTACTCCAGTCAGTCAGAGTGGTGTTTCTCTACTCCAGTCAGTCAGTCAGAGCTTTGTTTCTCTACTCCAGTCAGTCAGTCAGAGCTGTGTTTCTCTACTCCAGTCAGTCAGTCAGAGTGGTGTTTCTCTACTCCAGTCAGTCATATAGAGCGGTGTTTCTCTACTCCAGTCAGTCAGAGCTGTGTTTCTCTACTCCAGTCAGTCAGTCAGTCAGAGTGGTGTTTCTCTACTCCAGTCAGTCAGAGCAGTGTTTCTCTACTCCAGTCAGTCAGAGCGGTGTTTCTCTACTCCAGTCAGTCAGTCAGAGTGGTGTTTCTCTACTCCAGTCAGTCAGAGCTGTGTTTCTCTACTCCAGTCAGTCAGAGCAGTGTTTCTCTACTCCAGTCAGTCAGAGTGGTGTTTCTCTACTCCAGTCAGTCAGTCAGAGTGGTGTTTCTCTACTCCAGTCAGTCAGAGCTGTGTTTCTCTACTCCAGTCAGTCAGTCAGAGCGGTGTTTCTCTACTCCAGTCAGTCAGAGCAGTGTTTCTCTACTCCAGTCAGTCAGAGTGGTGTTTCTCTACTCTAGTCAGTCAGTCAGAGTGGTGTTTCTCTACTCCAGTCAGTCAGAGTCGTGTTTCTCTACTCCAGTCAGTCAGAGCGATGTTTCTCTACTCCAGTCAGTCAGTAAGAGTGGTGTTTCTCTACTCCAGTCAGTCAGAGCTGTGTTTCTCTACTCCAGTCAGTCCGTCAGAGCGGTGTTTCTCTACTCCAGTCAGTCAGAGCACAGTTTCTCTACTCCAGTCAGTCAGTCAGAGCTGTGTTTCTCTACTCCAGTCAGTCAGAGTGGTGTTTCTCTACTCCAGTCAGTCAGTCAGAGCTGTGTTTCTCTACTCCAGTCAGTCAGAGCGGTGTTTCTCTACTTCAGTCAGTCAGAGCGGTGTTTCTCTACTCCAGTCAGTCAGTCAGAGCGGTGTTTCTCTACTCCAGTCAGTCAGAGCACTGTTTCTCTACTCCAGTCAGTCAGTCAGAGCTGTGTTTCTTTACTCCAATCAGTCAGTCAGAGCGGTGTTTCTCTACTCCAGTCAGTCAGTCAGAGCTGTGTTTCTCTACTCCAGTCAGTCAGTCAGAGCGGTGTTTCTCTACTCCAGTCAGTCAGAGCTGTGTTTCTCTACTCCAGTCAGTCAGTCAGAGTGGTGTTTCTCTACTCCAGTCAGTCAGAGCAGTGTTTCTCTACTCCAGTCAGTCAGAGTGGTGTTTCTCTACTCCAGTCAGTCAGTCAGAGCTGTGTTTCTCTACTCCAGTCAGTCAGTCAGAGCTGTGTTTCTCTACTCCAGTCAGTCAGTCAGAGCGGTGTTTCTCTACTCCAGTCAGTCATGTAGAGCGGTGTTTCTCTACTCCAGTCAGTCAGAGCTGTGTTTCTCTACTCCAGTCAGTCAGTCAGTCAGAGTGGTGTTTCTCTACTCCAGTCAGTCAGTCAGAGCTGTGTTTCTCTACTCCAGTCAGTCAGTCAGAGCTGTGTTTCTCTACTCCAGTCAGTCAGTCAGAGCGGTGTTTCTCTACTCCAGTCAGTCATATAGAGCGGTGTTTCTCTACTCCAGTCAGTCAGAGCTGTGTTTCTCTACTCCAGTCAGTCAGTCAGTCAGAGTGGTGTTTCTCTACTCTAGTCAGTCAGTCAGAGTGGTGTTTCTCTACTCCAGTCAGTCAGAGTGGTGTTTCTCTACTCCAGTCAGTCAGAGCGATGTTTCTCTACTCCAGTCAGTCAGTCAGAGTGGTGTTTCTCTACTCCAGTCAGTCAGAGCTGTGTTTCTCTACTCCAGTCAGTCCGTCAGAGCGGTGTTTCTCTACTCCAGTCAGTCAGAGCACAGTTTCTCTACTCCAGTCAGTCAGTCAGAGCTGTGTTTCTCTACTCCAGTCAGTCAGTCAGAGTGGTGTTTCTCTACTCCAGTCAGTCAGTCAGAGCTGTGTTTCTCTACTCCAGTCAGTCAGAGCGGTGTTTCTCTACTTCAGTCAGTCAGAGCGGTGTTTCTCTACTCCAGTCAGTCAGTCAGAGCGGTGTTTCTCTACTCCAGTCAGTCAGAGCACTGTTTCTCTACTCCAGTCAGTCAGTCAGAGCTGTGTTTCTCTACTCCAATCAGTCAGTCAGAGCGGTGTTTCTCTACTCCAGTCAGTCAGTCAGAGCTGTGTTTCTCTACTCCAGTCAGTCAGTCAGAGCGGTGTTTCTCTACTCCAGTCAGTCAGAGCTGTGTTTCTCTACTCCAGTCAGTCAGTCAGAGTGGTGTTTCTCTACTCCAGTCAGTCAGAGCAGTGTTTCTCTACTCCAGTCAGTCAGAGTGGTGTTTCTCTACTCCAGTCAGTCAGTCAGAGCTGTGTTTCTCTACTCCAGTCAGTCAGTCAGAGCTGTGTTTCTCTACTCCAGTCAGTCAGTCAGAGCGGTGTTTCTCTACTCCAGTCAGTCATATAGAGCGGTGTTTCTCTACTCCAGTCAGTCAGAGCTGTGTTTCTCTACTCCAGTCAGTCAGTCAGTCAGAGTGGTGTTTCTCTACTCCAGTCAGTCAGAGCAGTGTTTCTCTACTCCAGTCAGTCAGAGCGGTGTTTCTCTACTCCAGTCAGTCAGTCAGAGTGGTGTTTCTCTACTCCAGTCAGTCAGAGCTGTGTTTCTCTACTCCAGTCAGTCAGAGCAGTGTTTCTCTACTCCAGTCAGTCAGAGTGGTGTTTCTCTACTCCAGTCAGTCAGTCAGAGTGGTGTTTCTCTACTCCAGTCAGTCAGAGCTGTGTTTCTCTACTCCAGTCAGTCAGTCAGAGCGGTGTTTCTCTACTCCAGTCAGTCAGAGCAGTGTTTCTCTACTCCAGTCAGTCAGAGTGGTGTTTCTCTACTCCAGTCAGTCAGTCAGAGTGGTGTTTCTCTACTCCAGTCAGTCAGAGCTGTGTTTCTCTACTCCAGTCAGTCCGTCAGAGCGGTGTTTCTCTACTCCAGTCAGTCAGAGCACAGTTTCTCTACTCCAGTCAGTAAGTCAGAGTGGTGTTTCTCTACTCCAGTCAGTCAGAGTCGTGTTTCTCTACTCCAGTCAGTCAGAGCGATGTTTCTCTACTCCAGTCAGTCAGTCAGAGTGGTGTTTCTCTACTCCAGTCAGTCAGAGCTGTGTTTCTCTACTCCAGTCAGTCCGTCAGAGCGGTGTTTCTCTACTCCAGTCAGTCAGAGCACAGTTTCTCTACTCCAGTCAGTCAGTCAGAGCTGTGTTTCTCTACTCCAGTCAGTCAGTCAGAGCGGTGTTTCTCTACTCCAGTCAGTCAGTCAGAGCTGCGTTTCTCTACTCCAGTCAGAGCGGTGTTTCTCTACTCCAGTCAGTCAGAGCTGTGTTTCTCTACTCCAGTCAGTCAGTCAGACCTGTGTTTCTCTACTCCAGTCAGTCAGTCAGAGAGGTGTTTCTCTACTCCAGTCAGTCAGAGCAGTGTTTCTCTACTCCAGTCAGTCAGAGTGGTGTTTCTCTACTCCAGTCAGTCAGTCAGAGTGGTGTTTCTCTACTCCAGTCAGTCAGAGCTGTGTTTCTCTACTCCAGTCAGTCAGAGTTGTGTTTCTCTACTCTAGTCAGTCAGTGTGGTGTTTCTCTACTCCAGTCAGTCAGAGCTGTGTTTCTCTACTCCAGTCAGTCAGAGCAGTGTTTCTCTACTCCAGTCAGTCAGAGTGGTGTTTCTCTGCTCCAGTCAGTCAGTCAGAGTGGTGTTTCTCTACTCCAGTCAGTCAGAGCTGTGTTTCTCTACTCCAGTCAGTCAGTCAGAGCGGTGTTTCTCTACTCCAGTCAGTCAGAGCAGTGTTTCTCTACTCCAGTCAGTCAGAGTGGTGTTTCTCTACTCTAGTCAGTCAGTCAGAGTGGTGTTTCTCTACTCCAGTCAGTCAGAGTCGTGTTTCTCTACTCCAGTCAGTCAGAGCGATGTTTCTCTACTCCAGTCAGTCAGTCAGAGTGGTGTTTCTCTACTCCAGTCAGTCAGAGCTGTGTTTCTCTACTCCAGTCAGTCCGTCAGAGCGGTGTTTCTCTACTCCAGTCAGTCAGAGCACAGTTTCTCTACTCCAGTCAGTCAGTCAGAGCTGTGTTTCTCTACTCCAGTCAGTCAGTCAGAGTGGTGTTTCTCTACTCCAGTCAGTCAGTCAGAGCTGCGTTTCTCTACTCCAGTCAGTCAGTCAGAGCGGTGTTTCTCTACTCCAGTCAGTCAGAGCTGTGTTTCTCTACTCCAGTCAGTCAGTCAGACCTGTGTTTCTCTACTCCAGTCAGTCAGTCAGAGTGGTGTTTCTCTACTCCAGTCAGTCAGTGCAGTGTTTCTCTACTCCAGTCAGTCAGTGCAGTGTTTCTCTACTCCAGTCAGTCAGAGTGGTGTTTCTCTACTCCAGTCAGTCAGTCAGAGTGGTGTTTCTCTACTCCAGTCAGTCAGAGCTGTGTTTCTCTACTCCAGTCAGTCAGAGTTGTGTTTCTCTACTCCAGTCAGTCAGTGTGGTGTTTCTCTACTCCAGTCAGTCAGAGTGGTGTTTCTCTACTCCAGTCAGTCAGTCAGAGTGGTGTTTCTCTACTCCAGTCAGTCAGAGCTGTGTTTTTCTACTCCAGTCAGTCAGTCAGAGCGGTGTTTCTCTACTCCAGTCAGTCAGATTGGTGTTTCTCTACTCTAGTCAGTCAGTGTGGTGTTTCTCTGCTCCAGTCAGTCAGAGCTGTGTTTCTCTACTCCAGTCAGTCAGTCAGAGTGGTGTTTCTCTACTCCAGTCAGTGAGTCAGAGCTGTGTTTCTCTACTCCAGTCAGTCAGTCAGAGTGGTGTTTCTCTACTCCAGTCAGTCAGAGCTGTCTTTCTCTACTCCAGTCAGTCAGTCAGAGCTGTGTTTCTCTACTCCAGTCAGTCAGAGCGGTGTTTCTCTACTTCAGTCAGTCAGAGCGGTGTTTCTCTACTCCAGTCAGTCAGTCAGAGCGGTGTTTCTCTACTCCAGTCAGTCAGAGCACTGTTTCTCTACTCCAGTCAGTCAGTCAGAGCTGTGTTTCTCTACTCCAATCAGTCAGTCAGAGCGGTGTTTCTCTACTCCAGTCAGTCAGTCAGAGCTGTGTTTCTCTACTCCAGTCAGTCAGTCAGAGCGGTGTTTCTCTACTCCAGTCAGTCAGAGCTGTGTTTCTCTACTCCAGTCAGTCAGTCAGAGTGGTGTTTCTCTACTCCAGTCAGTCAGAGCAGTGTTTCTCTACTCCAGTCAGTCAGAGTGGTGTTTCTCTACTCCAGTCAGTCAGTCAGAGCTTTGTTTCTCTACTCCAGTCAGTCAGTCAGAGCTGTGTTTCTCTACTCCAGTCAGTCAGTCAGAGCGGTGTTTCTCTACTCCAGTCAGTCATATAGAGCGGTGTTTCTCTACTCCAGTCAGTCAGAGCTGTGTTTCTCTACTCCAGTCAGTCAGTCAGTCAGAGTGGTGTTTCTCTACTCCAGTCAGTCAGAGCAGTGTTTCTCTACTCCAGTCAGTCAGAGCGGTGTTTCTCTACTCCAGTCAGTCAGTCAGAGTGGTGTTTCTCTACTCCAGTCAGTCAGAGCTGTGTTTCTCTACTCCAGTCAGTCAGAGCAGTGTTTCTCTACTCCAGTCAGTCAGAGTGGTGTTTCTCTACTCCAGTCAGTCAGTCAGAGTGGTGTTTCTCTACTCCAGTCAGTCAGAGCTGTGTTTCTCTACTCCAGTCAGTCAGTCAGAGCGGTGTTTCTCTACTCCAGTCAGTCAGAGCAGTGTTTCTCTACTCCAGTCAGTCAGAGTGGTGTTTCTCTACTCTAGTCAGTCAGTCAGAGTGGTGTTTCTCTACTCCAGTCAGTCAGAGTCGTGTTTCTCTACTCCAGTCAGTCAGAGCGATGTTTCTCTACTCCAGTCAGTCAGTCAGAGTGGTGTTTCTCTACTCCAGTCAGTCAGAGCTGTGTTTCTCTACTCCAGTCAGTCCGTCAGAGCGGTGTTTCTCTACTCCAGTCAGTCAGAGCACAGTTTCTCTACTCCAGTCAGTCAGTCAGAGCTGTGTTTCTCTACTCCAGTCAGTCAGTCAGAGTGGTGTTTCTCTACTCCAGTCAGTCAGTCAGAGCTGTGTTTCTCTACTCCAGTCAGTCAGAGCGGTGTTTCTCTACTTCAGTCAGTCAGAGCGGTGTTTCTCTACTCCAGTCAGTCAGTCAGAGCGGTGTTTCTCTACTCCAGTCAGTCAGAGCACTGTTTCTCTACTCCAGTCAGTCAGTCAGAGCTGTGTTTCTCTACTCCAATCAGTCAGTCAGAGCGGTGTTTCTCTACTCCAGTCAGTCAGTCAGAGCTGTGTTTCTCTACTCCAGTCAGTCAGTCAGAGCGGTGTTTCTCTACTCCAGTCAGTCAGAGCTGTGTTTCTCTACTCCAGTCAGTCAGTCAGAGTGGTGTTTCTCTACTCCAGTCAGTCAGAGCAGTGTTTCTCTACTCCAGTCAGTCAGAGTGGTGTTTCTCTACTCCAGTCAGTCAGTCAGAGCTGTGTTTCTCTACTCCAGTCAGTCAGTCAGAGCTGTGTTTCTCTACTCCAGTCAGTCAGTCAGAGCGGTGTTTCTCTACTCCAGTCAGTCATATAGAGCGGTGTTTCTCTACTCCAGTCAGTCAGAGCTGTGTTTCTCTACTCCAGTCAGTCAGTCAGTCAGAGTGGTGTTTCTCTACTCCAGTCAGTCAGAGCAGTGTTTCTCTACTCCAGTCAGTCAGAGCGGTGTTTCTCTACTCCAGTCAGTCAGTCAGAGGGGTGTTTCTCTACTCCAGTCAGTCAGAGCTGTGTTTCTCTACTCCAGTCAGTCAGAGCAGTGTTTCTCTACTCCAGTCAGTCAGAGTGGTGTTTCTCTACTCCAGTCAGTCAGTCAGAGTGGTGTTTCTCTACTCCAGTCAGTCAGAGCTGTGTTTCTCTACTCCAGTCAGTCAGTCAGAGCGGTGTTTCTCTACTCCAGTCAGTCAGAGCAGTGTTTCTCTACTCCAGTCAGTCAGAGTGGTGTTTCTCTACTCTAGTCAGTCAGTCAGAGTGGTGTTTCTCTACTCCAGTCAGTCAGAGCACTGTTTCTCTACTCCAGTCAGTCAGTCAGAGCTGTGTTTCTCTACTCCAGTCAGTCAGTCAGAGTGGTGTTTCTCTACTCCAGTCAGTCAGAGCTGTGTTTCTCTACTCCAGTCAGTCAGAGCACAGTTTCTCTACTCCAGTCAGTCAGTCAGAGCTGTGTTTCTCTACTCCAGTCAGTCAGTCAGAGTGGTGTTTCTCTACTCCAGTCAGTCAGTCAGAGCTGCGTTTCTCTACTCCAGTCAGTCAGTTAGAGCGGTGTTTCTCTACTCCAGTCAGTCAGAGCTGTGTTTCTCTACTCCAGTCAGTAAGTCAGAACTGTGTTTTTCTACTCCAGTCAGTCAGTCAGAGTGGTGTTTCTCTACTCCAGTCAGTCAGAGCAGTGTTTCTCTACTCCAGTCAGTCAGAGTGGTGTTTCTCTACTCCAGTCAGTCAGTCAGAGTGGTGTTTCTCTACTCCAGTCAGTCAGTCAGAGCTGCGTTTCTCTACTCCAGTCAGTCAGTTAGAGCGGTGTTTCTCTACTCCAGTCAGTCAGAGCTGTGTTTCTCTACTCCAGTCAGTCAGTCAGACCTGTGTTTTTCTACTCCAGTCAGTCAGTCAGAGTGGTGTTTCTCTACTCCAGTCAGTCAGAGCAGTGTTTCTCTACTCCAGTCAGTCAGAGTGGTGTTTCTCTACTCCAGTCAGTCAGTCAGAGTGGTGTTTCTCTACTCCAGTCAGTCAGAGCTGTGTTTCTCTACTCCAGTCAGTCAGAGTTGTGTTTCTCTACTCTAGTCAGTCAGTGTGGTGTTTCTCTACTCCATTCAGTCAGAGCTGTGTTTCTCTACTCCAGTCAGTCAGAGCAGTGTTTCTCTACTCCAGTCAGTCAGAGTGGTGTTTCTCTACTCCAGTCAGTCAGTCAGAGTGGTGTTTCTCTACTCCAGTCAGTCAGAGCTGTTTTTCTCTACTCCAGTCAGTCAGTCAGAGCGGTGTTTCTCTACTCCAGTCAGTCAGAGCAGTGTTTCTCTACTCCAGTCAGTCAGAGCGGTGTTTCTCTACTCCAGTCAGTCAGTCAGAGCGGTGTTTCTCTACTCCAGTCAGTCAGTCAGAGTGGTGTTTCTCTACTCCAGTCAGTCAGAGCTGTGTTTCTCTACTCCAGTCAGTCAGAGCAGTGTTTCTCTACTCCAGTCAGTCAGAGTGGTGTTTCTCTACTCCAGTCAGTCAGTCAGAGTGGTGTTTCTCTACTCCAGTCAGTCAGAGCTGTGTTTCTCTACTCCAGTCAGTCAGTCAGAGCGGTGTTTCTCTACTCCAGTCAGTCAGAGCAGTGTTTCTCTACTCCAGTCAGTCAGAGTGGTGTTTCTCTACTCTAGTCAGTCAGTCAGAGTGGTGTTTCTCTACTCCAGTCAGTCAGAGTGGTGTTTCTCTACTCCAGTCAGTCAGTCAGAGTGGTGTTTCTCTACTCCAGTCATTCAGAGCTGTTTTTCTCTACTCCAGTCAGTCAGTCAGAGCGGTGTTTCTCTACTCCAGTCAGTCAGAGCAGTGTTTCTCTACTCCAGTCAGTCAGAGCGGTGTTTCTCGTCTCCAGTCAGTCAGTCAGAGCGGTGTTTCTCTACTCCAGTCAGTCAGTCAGAGTGGTGTTTCTCTACTCCAGTCAGTCAGAGCTGTGTTTCTCTACTCCAGTCAGTCAGTCAGTCAGAGTGGTGTTTCTCTACTCCAGTCAGTCAGAGCTGTGTTTCTCTACTCCAGTCAGTCAGAGCAGTGTTTCTCTACTCCAGTCAGTCAGAGTGGTGTTTCTCTACTCCAGTCAGTCAGAGCTGTGTTTCTCTACTCCAGTCAGTCAGTCAGAGCGGTGTTTCTCTACTCCAGTCAGTCAGAGCAGTGTTTCTCTACTCCAGTCAGTCAGAGTGGTGTTTCTTTACTCTAGTCAGTCAGTCAGAGTGGTGTTTCTCTACTCCAGTCAGTCAGAGTCGTGTTTCTCTACTCCAGTCAGTCAGAGCGATGTTTCTCTACTCCAGTCAGTCAGTCAGAGTGGTGTTTCTCTACTCCAGTCAGTCAGAGCTGTGTTTCTCTACTCCAGTCAGTCCGTCAGAGCGGTGTTTCTCTACTCCAGTCAGTCAGAGCACAGTTTCTCTACTCCAGTCAGTCAGTCAGAGCTGTGTTTCTCTACTCCAGTCAGTCAGTCAGAGTGGTGTTTCTCTACTCCAGTCAGTCAGTCAGAGCTGCGTTTCTCTACTCCAGTCAGTCAGTCAGAGCGGTGTTTCTCTACTCCAGTCAGTCAGAGCTGTGTTTCTCTACTCCAGTCAGTCAGTCAGACCTGTGTTTCTCTACTCCAGTCAGTCAGTCAGAGTGGTGTTTCTCTACTCCAGTCAGTCAGAGCAGTGTTTCTCTACTCCAGTCAGTCAGAGTGGTGTTTCTCTACTCCAGTCAGTCAGTCAGAGTGGTGTTTCTCTACTCCAGTCAGTCAGAGCTGTGTTTCTCTACTCCAGCAAGTCAGAGTTGTGTTTCTCTACTCTAATCAGTCAGTGTGGTGTTTCTCTACTCCATTCAGTCAGAGCTGTGTTTCTCTACTCCAGTCAGTCAGAGCAGTGTTTCTCTACTCCAGTCAGTCAGAGTGGTGTTTCTCTACTCCAGTCAGTCAGTCAGAGTGGTGTTTCTCTACTCCAGTCAGTCAGAGCTGTGTTTCTCTACTCCAGTCAGTCAGTCAGTCAGTCAGAGCGGTGTTTCTCTACTCCAGTCAGTCAGAGTGGTGTTTCTCTACTCTAGTCAGTCAGTGTGGTGTTTCTCTGCTCCAGTCAGTCAGAGCTGTGTTTCTCTACTCCAGTCAGTCAGTCAGAGTGGTGTTTCTCTACTCCAGTCAGTGAGTCAGAGCTGTGTTTCTCTACTCCAGTCAGTCAGTCAGAGTGGTGTTTCTCTACTCCAGTCAGTCAGAGCTGTCTTTCTCTACTCTAGTCAGTCAGTCAGAGCGGTGTTTCTCTACTCCACTCAGTCAGAGCTGTGTTTCTCTACTCCAGTCAGTCAGTCAGAGCTGTGTTTCTCTACTCCAGTCAGTCAGTCAGAGTGGTGTTTCTCTACTCCAGTCAGTCAGAGCTGTCTTTCTCTACTCCAGTCAGTCAGTCAGAGTGGTGTTTCTCTACTCCAGTCAGTCAGAGCAGTGTTTCTCTACTCCAGTCAGTCAGAGTGGTGTTTCTCTACTCCAGTCAGTCAGTCAGAGTGGTGTTTCTCTACTCCAGTCAGTCAGAGCTGTGTTTCTCTACTCCAGTAAGTCAGAGTTGTGTTTCTCTACTCTAATCAGTCAGTGTGGTGTTTCTCTACTCCATTCAGTCAGAGCTGTGTTTCTCTACTCCAGTCAGTCAGAGCAGTGTTTCTCTACTCCAGTCAGTCAGAGTGGTGTTTCTCTACTCCAGTCAGTCAGTCAGAGTGGTGTTTCTCTACTCCAGTCAGTCAGAGCTGTGTTTCTCTACTCCAGTCAGTCAGTCAGTCAGTCAGAGCGGTGTTTCTCTACTCCAGTCAGTCAGAGTGGTGTTTCTCTACTCTAGTCAGTCAGTGTGGTGTTTCTCTGCTCCAGTCAGTCAGAGCTGTGTTTCTCTACTCCAGTCAGTCAGTCAGAGTGGTGTTTCTCTACTCCAGTCAGTGAGTCAGAGCTGTGTTTCTCTACTCCAGTCAGTCAGTCAGAGTGGTGTTTCTCTACTCCAGTCAGTCAGAGCTGTCTTTCTCTACTCTAGTCAGTCAGTCAGAGCGGTGTTTCTCTACTCCACTCAGTCAGAGCTGTGTTTCTCTACTCCAGTCAGTCAGTCAGAGCTGTGTTTCTCTACTCCAGTCAGTCAGAGCGGTGTTTCTCTACTTCAGTCAGTCAGAGCGGTGTTTCTCTACTCCAGTCAGTCAGTCAGAGCGGTGTTTCTCTACTCCAGTCAGTCAGAGCACTGTTTCTCTACTCCAGTCAGTCAGTCAGAGCTGTGTTTCTCTACTCCAGTCAGTCAGTCAGAGCGGTGTTTCTCTACTCCAGTCAGTCAGAGCTGTGTTTCTCTACTCCAGTCAGTCAGTCAGAGTGGTGTTTCTCTACTCCAGTCAGTCAGAGTCGTGTTTCTCTACTCCAGTCAGTCAGAGCGATGTTTCTCTACTCCAGTCAGTCAGTCAGAGTGGTGTTTCTCTACTCCAGTCAGTCAGAGCTGTGTTTCTCTACTCCAGTCAGTCCGTCAGAGCGGTGTTTCTCTACTCCAGTCAGTCAGAGCACAGTTTCTCTACTCCAGTCAGTCAGTCAGAGCTGTGTTTCTCTACTCCAGTCAGTCAGTCAGAGTGGTATTTCTCTACTCCAGTCAGTCAGTCAGAGCTGCGTTTCTCTACTCCAGTCAGTCAGTCAGAGCGGTGTTTCTCTACTCCAGTCAGTCAGAGCTGTGTTTCTCTACTCCAGTCAGTCAGTCAGACCTGTGTTTCTCTACTCCAGTCAGTCAGTCAGAGTGGTGTTTCTCTACTCCAGTCAGTCAAAGCAGTGTTTCTCTACTCCAGTCAGTCAGAGTGGTGTTTCTCTACTCCAGTCAGTCAGTCAGAGTGGTGTTTCTCTACTCCAGTCAGTCAGAGCTGTGTTTCTCTACTCCAGTCAGTCAGAGTTGTGTTTCTCTACGCTAATCAGTCAGTGTGGTGTTTCTCTACTCCATTCAGTCAGAGCTGTGTTTCTCTACTCCAGTCAGTCAGTGCAGTGTTTCTCTACTCCAGTCAGTCAGAGTGGTGTTTCTCTACTCCAGTCAGTCAGTCAGAGTGGTGTTTCTCTACTCCAGTCAGTCAGAGCTGTGTTTCTCTACTCCAGTCAGTCAGTCAGTCAGTCAGTCAGAGCGGTGTTTCTCTACTCCAGTCAGTCAGAGTGGTGTTTCTCTACTCTAGTCAGTCAGTGTGGTGTTTCTCTGCTCCAGTCAGTCAGAGCTGTGTTTCTCTACTCCAGTCAGTCAGTCAAAGTGGTGTTTCTCTACTCCAGTCAGTGAGTCAGAGCTGTGTTTCTCTACTCCAGTCAGTGAGTCAGAGCTGTGTTTCTCTACTCCAGTCAGTCAGTCAGAGTGGTGTTTCTCTACTCCAGTCAGTCAGAGCTGTCTTTCTCTACTCTAGTCAGTCAGTCAGAGCGGTGTTTCTCTACTCCACTCAGTCAGAGCTGTGTTTCTCTACTCCAGTCAGTCAGTCAGAGCTGTGTTTCTCTACTCCAGTCAGTCAGAGCGGTGTTTCTCTACTTCAGTCAGTCAGAGCAGTGTTTCTCTACTCCAGTCAGTCAGTCAGAGCGGTGTTTCTCTACTCCAGTCAGTCAGAGCACTGTTTCTCTACTCCAGTCAGTCAGTCAGAGCTGTGTTTCTCTACTCCAGTCAGTCAGTCAGAGCGGTGTTTCTCTACTCCAGTCAGTCAGAGCTGTGTTTCTCTACTCCAGTCAGTCAGTCAGAGTGGTGTTTCTCTACTCCAGTCAGTCAGAGCTGTGTTTCTCTACTCCAGTCAGTCAGTCAGAGCTGTGTTTCTCTACTCCAGTCAGTCAGTCAGAGCGGTGTTTCTCTACTCCAGTCAGTCATATAGAGCGGTGTTTCTCTACACCAGTCAGTCAGAGCTGTGTTTCTCTACTCCAGTCAGTCAGTCAGTCAGAGTGGTGTTTCTCTACTCCAGTCAGTCAGAGCAGTGTTTCTCTACTCCAGTCAGTCAGAGCGGTGTTTCTCTACTCCAGTCAGTCAGTCAGAGCGGTGTTTCTCTACTCCAGTCAGTCAGTCAGAGTGGTGTTTCTCTACTCCAGTCAGTCAGAGCTGTGTTTCTCTACTCCAGTCAGTCAGTCAGAGTGGTGTTTCTCTACTCCAGTCAGTCAGAGCTGTGTTTCTCTAGTCCAGTCAGTCAGTCAGTCAGTCAGAGCTGTGTTTCTCTACTCCAGCCATTCAGAGCTGTGTTTCTATTGTCCAGTCAGTCAGTCAGTCAGAGCGGTGTTTCTCTACTCCAGTCAGTCAGTCAGAGCGGTGTTTCTCTACTCCAGTCAGTCAGTCAGAGTGGTGTTTCTCTACTCCAGTCAGTCAGAGCTGTGTTTCTCTACTCCAGTCAGTCAGTCAGAGCGGTGTTTCTCTACTCCAGTCAGTCAGTCAGAGTGGTGTTTCTCTACTCCAGCCATTCAGAGCTGTGTTTCTCTAGTCCAGTCAGTCAGTCAGTCAGAGTGGTGTTTCTCCACTCCAGTCAGTCAGTCAGACCTGTGTTTCTCTACTCCAGTCAGTCAGTCAGAGTGGTGTTTCTCTACTCCAGTCAGTCAGAGCAGTGTTTCTCTACTCCAGTCAGTCAGAGTGGTGTTTCTCTACTCCAGTCAGTCAGTCATAGTGGTGTTTCTCTACTCCAGTCAGTCAGAGCTGTGTTTCTCTACTCCAGTCAGTCAGAGTTGTGTTTCTCTACTCTAGTCAGTCAGTGTGGTGTTTCTCTACTCCAGTCAGTCAGTCAGAGTGGTGTTTCTCTACTCCAGTCAGTGAGACAGAGCTGTGTTTCTCTACTCCAGTCAGTCAGTCAGAGCGGTGTTTCTCTACTCCAGTCAGTCAGAGCTTTGTTTCTCTACTCCAGTCAGTCAGAGTTGTGTTTCTCTACTCTAGTCAGTCAGTGTGGTGTTTCTCTACTCCAGTCAGTCAGAGCTGTGTTTCTGTACTCCAGTCAGTCAGTCAGAGCTGTGTTTCTCTACTCCAGTCAGTCAGTCAGAGCGGTGTTTCTCTACTCCAGTCAGTCAGTCAGAGCGGTGTTTCTCTACTCCAGTCAGTCAGTCAGAGCTGTGTTTCTCTACTCCAGTCAGGCAGTCAGAGCGGTGTTTCTCTACTCCAGTCAGTCAGAGCTGTGTTTCTCTACTCCAGTCAGTCAGTCAGAGTGGTGCTTCTCTACTCCAGTCAGTCAGTCAGAGTGGTGTTTCTCTACTCCAGTCAGTCAGTCAGAGCGGTGTTTCTCTACTCCAGTCAGTGAGTGAGAGCGGTGTTTCTCTACTCCAGTCAGTCAGTCAGAGTGGTGTTTCTCTACTCCAGTCAGTCAGTCAGAGTGGTGTTTCTCTACTCCAGTCAGTCAGTCAGAGTGGTGTTTCTCTACTCCAGTCAGTCAGTCAGAGCGGTGTTTCTCTACTCCAGTCAGTGAGTCAGAGCGGTGTTTCTCTACTCCAGTCAGTCAGAGCAGTGTTTCTCTACTCCAGTCAGTCAGTCAGAGCGGTGTTTCTCTACTCCAGTCAGTCAGAGCACTGTTTCTCTACTCCAGTCAGTCAGTCAGAGCTGTGTTTCTCTACTCCAGTCAGTCAGTCAGAGCGGTGTTTCTCTACTCCAGTCAGTCAGAGCTGTGTTTCTCTACTCCAGTCAGTCAGTCAGAGTGGTGTTTCTCTACTCCAGTCAGTCAGAGTCGTGTTTCTCTACTCCAGTCAGTCAGAGCGATGTTTCTCTACTCCAGTCAGTCAGTCAGAGTGGTGTTTCTCTACTCCAGTCAGTCAGAGCTGTGTTTCTCTACTCCAGTCAGTCCGTCAGAGCGGTGTTTCTCTACTCCAGTCAGTCAGAGCACAGTTTCTCTACTCCAGTCAGTCAGTCAGAGCTGTGTTTCTCTACTCCAGTCAGTCAGTCAGAGTGGTATTTCTCTACTCCAGTCAGTCAGTCAGAGCTGCGTTTCTCTACTCCAGTCAGTCAGTCAGAGCGGTGTTTCTCTACTCCAGTCAGTCAGAGCTGTGTTTCTCTACTCCAGTCAGTCAGTCAGACCTGTGTTTCTCTACTCCAGTCAGTCAGTCAGAGTGGTGTTTCTCTACTCCAGTCAGTCAGAGCAGTGTTTCTCTACTCCAGTCAGTCAGAGTGGTGTTTCTCTACTCCAGTCAGTCAGTCAGAGTGGTGTTTCTCTACTCCAGTCAGTCAGAGCTGTGTTTCTCTACTCCAGTCAGTCAGAGTTGTGTTTCTCTACGCTAATCAGTCAGTGTGGTGTTTCTCTACTCCATTCAGTCAGAGCTGTGTTTCTCTACTCCAGTCAGTCAGTGCAGTGTTTCTCTACTCCAGTCAGTCAGAGTGGTGTTTCTCTACTCCAGTCAGTCAGTCAGAGTGGTGTTTCTCTACTCCAGTCAGTCAGAGCTGTGTTTCTCTACTCCAGTCAGTCAGTCAGTCAGTCAGTCAGAGCGGTGTTTCTCTACTCCAGTCAGTCAGAGTGGTGTTTCTCTACTCTAGTCAGTCAGTGTGGTGTTTCTCTGCTCCAGTCAGTCAGAGCTGTGTTTCTCTACTCCAGTCAGTCAGTCAAAGTGGTGTTTCTCTACTCCAGTCAGTGAGTCAGAGCTGTGTTTCTCTACTCCAGTCAGTCAGTCAGAGTGGTGTTTCTCTACTCCAGTCAGTCAGAGCTGTCTTTCTCTACTCTAGTCAGTCAGTCAGAGCGGTGTTTCTCTACTCCACTCAGTCAGAGCTGTGTTTCTCTACTCCAGTCAGTCAGTCAGAGCTGTGTTTCTCTACTCCAGTCAGTCAGAGCGGTGTTTCTCTACTTCAGTCAGTCAGAGCAGTGTTTCTCTACTCCAGTCAGTCAGTCAGAGCGGTGTTTCTCTACTCCAGTCAGTCAGAGCACTGTTTCTCTACTCCAGTCAGTCAGTCAGAGCTGTGTTTCTCTACTCCAGTCAGTCAGTCAGAGCGGTGTTTCTCTACTCCAGTCAGTCAGAGCTGTGTTTCTCTACTCCAGTCAGTCAGTCAGAGTGGTGTTTCTCTACTCCAGTCAGTCAGAGCTGTGTTTCTCTACTCCAGTCAGTCAGTCAGAGCTGTGTTTCTCTACTCCAGTCAGTCAGTCAGAGCGGTGTTTCTCTACTCCAGTCAGTCATATAGAGCGGTGTTTCTCTACACCAGTCAGTCAGAGCTGTGTTTCTCTACTCCAGTCAGTCAGTCAGTCAGAGTGGTGTTTCTCTACTCCAGTCAGTCAGAGCAGTGTTTCTCTACTCCAGTCAGTCAGAGCGGTGTTTCTCTACTCCAGTCAGTCAGTCAGAGCGGTGTTTCTCTACTCCAGTCAGTCAGTCAGAGTGGTGTTTCTCTACTCCAGTCAGTCAGAGCTGTGTTTCTCTACTCCAGTCAGTCAGTCAGAGTGGTGTTTCTCTACTCCAGTCAGTCAGAGCTGTGTTTCTCTAGTCCAGTCAGTCAGTCAGTCAGTCAGAGTGGTGTTTCTCTACTCCAGCCATTCAGAGCTGTGTTTCTATTGTCCAGTCAGTCAGTCAGTCAGAGCGGTGTTTCTCTACTCCAGTCAGTCAGTCAGAGCGGTGTTTCTCTACTCCAGTCAGTCAGTCAGAGTGGTGTTTCTCTACTCCAGTCAGTCAGAGCTGTGTTTCTCTACTCCAGTCAGTCAGTCAGAGCGGTGTTTCTCTACTCCAGTCAGTCAGTCAGAGTGGTGTTTCTCTACTCCAGCCATTCAGAGCTGTGTTTCTCTAGTCCAGTCAGTCAGTCAGTCAGAGTGGTGTTTCTCCACTCCAGTCAGTCAGTCAGACCTGTGTTTCTCTACTCCAGTCAGTCAGTCAGAGCGGTGTTTCTCTACTCCAGTCAGTCAGAGCTGTGTTTCTCTACTCCAGTCAGTCAGTCAGAGTGGTGTTTCTCTACTCCAGTCAGTCAGAGTCGTGTTTCTCTACTCCAGTCAGTCAGAGCGATGTTTCTCTACTCCAGTCAGTCAGTCAGAGTGGTGTTTCTCTACTCCAGTCAGTCAGAGCTGTGTTTCTCTACTCCAGTCAGTCCGTCAGAGCGGTGTTTCTCTACTCCAGTCAGTCAGAGCACAGTTTCTCTACTCCAGTCAGTCAGTCAGAGCTGTGTTTCTCTACTCCAGTCAGTCAGTCAGAGTGGTATTTCTCTACTCCAGTCAGTCAGTCAGAGCTGCGTTTCTCTACTCCAGTCAGTCAGTCAGAGCGGTGTTTCTCTACTCCAGTCAGTCAGAGCTGTGTTTCTCTACTCCAGTCAGTCAGTCAGACCTGTGTTTCTCTACTCCAGTCAGTCAGTCAGAGTGGTGTTTCTCTACTCCAGTCAGTCAGAGCAGTGTTTCTCTACTCCAGTCAGTCAGAGTGGTGTTTCTCTACTCCAGTCAGTCAGTCAGAGTGGTGTTTCTCTACTCCAGTCAGTCAGAGCTGTGTTTCTCTACTCCAGTCAGTCAGAGTTGTGTTTCTCTACGCTAATCAGTCAGTGTGGTGTTTCTCTACTCCATTCAGTCAGAGCTGTGTTTCTCTACTCCAGTCAGTCAGTGCAGTGTTTCTCTACTCCAGTCAGTCAGAGTGGTGTTTCTCTACTCCAGTCAGTCAGTCAGAGTGGTGTTTCTCTACTCCAGTCAGTCAGAGCTGTGTTTCTCTACTCCAGTCAGTCAGTCAGTCAGTCAGTCAGAGCGGTGTTTCTCTACTCCAGTCAGTCAGAGTGGTGTTTCTCTACTCTAGTCAGTCAGTGTGGTGTTTCTCTGCTCCAGTCAGTCAGAGCTGTGTTTCTCTACTCCAGTCAGTCAGTCAAAGTGGTGTTTCTCTACTCCAGTCAGTGAGTCAGAGCTGTGTTTCTCTACTCCAGTCAGTCAGTCAGAGTGGTGTTTCTCTACTCCAGTCAGTCAGAGCTGTCTTTCTCTACTCTAGTCAGTCAGTCAGAGCGGTGTTTCTCTACTCCACTCAGTCAGAGCTGTGTTTCTCTACTCCAGTCAGTCAGTCAGAGCTGTGTTTCTCTACTCCAGTCAGTCAGAGCGGTGTTTCTCTACTTCAGTCAGTCAGAGCAGTGTTTCTCTACTCCAGTCAGTCAGTCAGAGCGGTGTTTCTCTACTCCAGTCAGTCAGAGCACTGTTTCTCTACTCCAGTCAGTCAGTCAGAGCTGTGTTTCTCTACTCCAGTCAGTCAGTCAGAGCGGTGTTTCTCTACTCCAGTCAGTCAGAGCTGTGTTTCTCTACTCCAGTCAGTCAGTCAGAGTGGTGTTTCTCTACTCCAGTCAGTCAGAGCTGTGTTTCTCTACTCCAGTCAGTCAGTCAGAGCTGTGTTTCTCTACTCCAGTCAGTCAGTCAGAGCGGTGTTTCTCTACTCCAGTCAGTCATATAGAGCGGTGTTTCTCTACACCAGTCAGTCAGAGCTGTGTTTCTCTACTCCAGTCAGTCAGTCAGTCAGAGTGGTGTTTCTCTACTCCAGTCAGTCAGAGCAGTGTTTCTCTACTCCAGTCAGTCAGAGCGGTGTTTCTCTACTCCAGTCAGTCAGTCAGAGCGGTGTTTCTCTACTCCAGTCAGTCAGTCAGAGTGGTGTTTCTCTACTCCAGTCAGTCAGAGCTGTGTTTCTCTACTCCAGTCAGTCAGTCAGAGTGGTGTTTCTCTACTCCAGTCAGTCAGAGCTGTGTTTCTCTAGTCCAGTCAGTCAGTCAGTCAGTCAGAGTGGTGTTTCTCTACTCCAGCCATTCAGAGCTGTGTTTCTATTGTCCAGTCAGTCAGTCAGTCAGAGCGGTGTTTCTCTACTCCAGTCAGTCAGTCAGAGCGGTGTTTCTCTACTCCAGTCAGTCAGTCAGAGTGGTGTTTCTCTACTCCAGTCAGTCAGAGCTGTGTTTCTCTACTCCAGTCAGTCAGTCAGAGCGGTGTTTCTCTACTCCAGTCAGTCAGTCAGAGTGGTGTTTCTCTACTCCAGCCATTCAGAGCTGTGTTTCTCTAGTCCAGTCAGTCAGTCAGTCAGAGTGGTGTTTCTCCACTCCAGTCAGTCAGTCAGACCTGTGTTTCTCTACTCCAGTCAGTCAGTCAGAGTGGTGTTTCTCTACTCCAGTCAGTCAGAGCAGTGTTTCTCTACTCCAGTCAGTCAGAGTGGTGTTTCTCTACTCCAGTCAGTCAGTCATAGTGGTGTTTCTCTACTCCAGTCAGTCAGAGCTGTGTTTCTCTACTCCAGTCAGTCAGAGTTGTGTTTCTCTACTCTAGTCAGTCAGTGTGGTGTTTCTCTACTCCAGTCAGTCAGTCAGAGTGGTGTTTCTCTACTCCAGTCAGTGAGACAGAGCTGTGTTTCTCTACTCCAGTCAGTCAGTCAGAGCGGTGTTTCTCTACTCCAGTCAGTCAGAGCTTTGTTTCTCTACTCCAGTCAGTCAGAGTTGTGTTTCTCTACTCTAGTCAGTCAGTGTGGTGTTTCTCTACTCCAGTCAGTCAGAGCTGTGTTTCTGTACTCCAGTCAGTCAGTCAGAGCTGTGTTTCTCTACTCCAGTCAGTCAGTCAGAGCGGTGTTTCTCTACTCCAGTCAGTCAGCCAGAGCGGTGTTTCTCTACTCCAGTCAGTCAGTCAGAGCTGTGTTTCTCTACTCCAGTCAGGCAGTCAGAGCGGTGTTTCTCTACTCCAGTCAGTCAGAGCTGTGTTTCTCTACTCCAGTCAGTCAGTCAGAGTGGTGCTTCTCTACTCCAGTCAGTCAGTCAGAGTGGTGTTTCTCTACTCCAGTCAGTCAGTCAGAGCGGTGTTTCTCTACTCCAGTCAGTGAGTCAGAGCGGTGTTTCTCTACTCCAGTCAGTCAGTCAGAGTGGTGTTTCTCTACTCCAGTCAGTCAGTCAGAGTGGTGTTTCTCTACTCCAGTCAGTCAGTCAGAGTGGTGTTTCTCTACTCCAGTCAGTCAGTCAGAGCGGTGTTTCTCTACTCCAGTCAGTGAGTCAGAGCGGTGTTTCTCTACTCCAGTCAGTCAGAGCAGTGTTTCTCTACTCCAGTCAGTCAGTCAGAGCGGTGTTTCTCTACTCCAGTCAGTCAGTCAGAGCGGTGTTTCTCTACTCCAGTCAGTGAGTCAGAGCGGTGTTTCTCTACTCCAGTCAGTCAGAGCGGTGTTTCTCTACTCCAGTCAGTCAGTCAGAGTGGTGTTTCTCTACTCCAGTCAGTCAGTCAGAGCGGTGTTTCTCTACTCCAGTCAGTGAGTCAGAGCGGTGTTTCTCTACTCCAGTCAGTCAGAGTGGTGTTTCTCTACTCCAGTCAGTCAGAGTGGTGTTTCTCTACTCCAGTCAGTCAGTCAGAGTGGTGTTTCTCTACTCCAGTCAGTCAGTCAGAGTGGTGTTTCTCTACTCCAGTCATTCAGAGCTGTGTTTCTCTAGTGCAGTCAGTCAGTCAGTTAGAGTGGTGTTTCTCCACTCCAGTCAGTCAGTCAGAGCTGTGTATCTCTACCTCAGTCAGACAGAGTGGTGTTTCTCTACTCCAGTCAGTCAGAGCGATGTTTCTCTACTCTAGTCAGTGAGTCAGAGTGGTGTTTCTCTACTCCAGTCAGTCAGAGTCGTGTTTCTCTACTCCAGTCAGTCAGAGCGATGTTTCTCTACTCCAGTCAGTCAGTCAGAGTGGTGTTTCTCTACTCCAGTCAGTCAGAGCTGTGTTTCTCTACTCCAGTCAGTCCGTCAGAGCGGTGTTTCTCTACTCCAGTCAGTCAGAGCACTGTTTCTCTACTCCAGTCAGTCAGTCAGAGCTGTGTTTCTCTACTCCAGTCAGTCAGTCAGAGCGGTGTTTCTCTACTCCAGTCAGTCAGTCAGAGCTGCGTTTCTCTAATCCAGTCAGTCAGTCAGAGCGGTGTTTCTCTACTCCAGTCAGTCAGAGCTGTGTTTCTCTACTCCAGTCAGTCAGTCAGAGTGGTGTTTCTCTACTCCAGTCAGTCAGAGCTGTGTTTCTCTACTCCAGTCAGTCAGAGTTGTGTTTCTCTACTCTAGTCAGTCAGTGTGGTGTTTCTCTACTCCAGTCAGTCAGAGCTGTGTTTCTCTACTCCAGTCAGTCAGAGCGGTGTTTCTCTACTCCAGTCAGTGAGTCAGAGCTGTGTTTTTCTACTCCAGTCAGTCAGTCAGAGTTGTGTTTCTCTACTCTAGTCAGTCAGTGTGGTGTTTCTCTACTCCAGTCAGTCAGAGCTGTGTTTATGTACTCCAGTCAGTCAGTCAGAGCTGTGTTTCTCTACTCCAGTCAGTCAGTCAGAGCTGTGTTTCTCTACTCCAGTCAGTCAGTCAGAGCGGTGTTACTCTACTCCAGTCAGTCAGTCAGAGCAGTGTTTCTCTACTCCAGTCAGTCAGTCAGAGCTGTGTTTCTCTACTCCAGTCAGTCAGTCAGAGCGGTGTTTCTCTGCTCCAGTCAGTCAGTCAGAGCTGTGTTTCTCTACTCCAGTCAGTCAGAGCTGTGTTTCTCTACTCCAGTCAGTCAGTCAGAGTGGTGTTTCTCTACTCCAGTCAGTCAGAGCAGTGTTTCTCTACTCCAGTCAGTCAGAGTGGTGTTTCTCTACTCCAGTCAGTCAGTCAGTCAGAGTGGTGTTTCTCTACTCCAGTCAGTCAGAGCAGTGTTTCTCTACTCCAGTCAGTCAGTCAGAGCGGTGTTTCTCTACTCCAGTCAGTCAGTCAGAGCTGTGTTTCTCTACTCCAGTCAGTCAGTCAGAGCTGTGTTTCTCTACTCCAGTCAGTCAGTCAGAGCGGTGTTTCTCTACTCCAGTCAGTCAGTCATAGCGGTGTTTCTCTACTCCAGTCAGTCAGTCAGAGCGGTGTTTCTCTACTCCAGTCAGTCAGAGCTGTGTTTCTCTACTCCAGTCAGTCAGTCAGACCTGTGTTTCTCTACTCCAGTCAGTCAGTCAGAGTGGTGTTTCTCTACTCCAGTCAGTCAGAGCAGTGTTTCTCTACTCCAGTCAGTCAGAGTGGTGTTTCTCTACTCCAGTCAGTCAGTCAGAGTGGTGTTTCTCTACTCCAGTCAGTCAGAGCTGTGTTTCTCTACTCCAGTCAGTCAGAGTTGTGTTTCTCTACTCTAATCAGTCAGTGTGGTGTTTCTCTACTCCATTCAGTCAGAGCTGTGTTTCTCTACTCCAGTCAGTCAGTGCAGTGTTTCTCTACTCCAGTCAGTCAGAGTGGTGTTTCTCTACTCCAGTCAGTCAGTCAGAGTGGTGTTTCTCTACTCCAGTCAGTCAGAGCTGTGTTTCTCTACTCCAGTCAGTCAGAGTTGTGTTTCTCTACTCTAGTCAGTCAGTGTGGTGTTTCTCTACTCCAGTCAGTCAGAGCTGTGTTTATGTACTCCAGTCAGTCAGTCAGAGCTGTGTTTCTCTACTCCAGTCAGTCAGTCAGAGCTGTGTTTCTCTACTCCAGTCAGTCAGTCAGAGCGGTGTTACTCTACTCCAGTCAGTCAGTCAGAGCAGTGTTTCTCTACTCCAGTCAGTCAGTCAGAGCTGTGTTTCTCTACTCCAGTCAGTCAGTCAGAGCGGTGTTTCTCTGCTCCAGTCAGTCAGTCAGAGCTGTGTTTCTCTACTCCAGTCAGTCAGAGCTGTGTTTCTCTACTCCAGTCAGTCAGTCAGAGTGGTGTTTCTCTACTCCAGTCAGTCAGAGCAGTGTTTCTCTACTCCAGTCAGTCAGAGTGGTGTTTCTCTACTCCAGTCAGTCAGTCAGTCAGAGTGGTGTTTCTCTACTCCAGTCAGTCAGAGCAGTGTTTCTCTACTCCAGTCAGTCAGTCAGAGCGGTGTTTCTCTACTCCAGTCAGTCAGTCAGAGCTGTGTTTCTCTACTCCAGTCAGTCAGTCAGAGCTGTGTTTCTCTACTCCAGTCAGTCAGTCAGAGCGGTGTTTCTCTACTCCAGTCAGTCAGTCATAGCGGTGTTTCTCTACTCCAGTCAGTCAGTCAGAGCGGTGTTTCTCTACTCCAGTCAGTCAGAGCTGTGTTTCTCTACTCCAGTCAGTCAGTCAGACCTGTGTTTCTCTACTCCAGTCAGTCAGTCAGAGTGGTGTTTCTCTACTCCAGTCAGTCAGAGCAGTGTTTCTCTACTCCAGTCAGTCAGAGTGGTGTTTCTCTACTCCAGTCAGTCAGTCAGAGTGGTGTTTCTCTACTCCAGTCAGTCAGAGCTGTGTTTCTCTACTCCAGTCAGTCAGAGTTGTGTTTCTCTACTCTAATCAGTCAGTGTGGTGTTTCTCTACTCCATTCAGTCAGAGCTGTGTTTCTCTACTCCAGTCAGTCAGTGCAGTGTTTCTCTACTCCAGTCAGTCAGAGTGGTGTTTCTCTACTCCAGTCAGTCAGTCAGAGTGGTGTTTCTCTACTCCAGTCAGTCAGAGCTGTGTTTCTCTACTCCAGTCAGTCAGTCAGTCAGTCAGTCAGTCAGAGCGGTGTTTCTCTACTCCAGTCAGTCAGAGTGGTGTTTCTCTACTCTAGTCAGTCAGTGTGGTGTTTCTCTGCTCCAGTCAGTCAGAGCTGTGTTTCTCTACTCCAGTCAGTCAGTCAAAGTGGTGTTTCTCTACTCCAGTCAGTGAGTCAGAGCTGTGTTTCTCTACTCCAGTCAGTGAGTCAGAGCTGTGTTTCTCTACTCCAGTCAGTCAGTCAGAGTGGTGTTTCTCTACTCCAGTCAGTCAGAGCTGTCTTTCTCTACTCTAGTCAGTCAGTCAGAGCGGTGTTTCTCTACTCCACTCAGTCAGAGCTGTGTTTCTCTACTCGAGTCAGTCAGTCAGAGCTGTGTTTCTCTACTCCAGTCAGTCAGAGCGGTGTTTCTCTACTTCAGTCAGTCAGAGCAGTGTTTCTCTACTCCAGTCAGTCAGAGCGGTGTTTCTCTACTCCAGTCAGTCAGAGCACTGTTTCTCTACTCCAGTCAGTCAGTCAGAGCTGTGTTTCTCTACTCCAGTCAGTCAGTCAGAGCGGTGTTTCTCTACTCCAGTCAGTCAGAGCTGTGTTTCTCTACTCCAGTCAGTCAGTCAGAGTGGTGTTTCTCTACTCCAGTCAGTCAGAGCTGTGTTTCTCTACTCCAGTCAGTCAGTCAGAGCTGTGTTTCTCTACTCCAGTCAGTCAGTCAGAGCGGTGTTTCTCTACTCCAGTCAGTCATATAGAGCGGTGTTTCTCTACTCCAGTCAGTCAGAGCTGTGTTTCTCTACTCCAGTCAGTCAGTCAGTCAGAGTGGTGTTTCTCTACTCCAGTCAGTCAGAGCAGTGTTTCTCTACTCCAGTCAGTCAGAGCGGTGTTTCTCTACTCCAGTCAGTCAGTCAGAGCGGTGTTTCTCTACTCCAGTCAGTCAGTCAGAGTGGTGTTTCTCTACTCCAGTCAGTCAGAGCTGTGTTTCTCTACTCCAGTCAGTCAGTCAGAGTGGTGATTCTCTACTCCAGTCAGTCAGAGCTGTGTTTCTCTAGTCCAGTCAGTCAGTCAGTCAGTCAGAGTGGTGTTTCTCTACTCCAGCCATTCAGAGCTGTGTTTCTCTAGTCCAGTCAGTCAGTCAGTCAGAGTGGTGTTTCTCCACTCCAGTCAGTCAGTCAGACCTGTGTTTCTCTACTCCAGTCAGTCAGTCAGAGTGGTGTTTCTCTACTCCAGTCAGTCAGAGCAGTGTTTCTCTACTCCAGTCAGTCAGAGTGGTGTTTCTCTACTCCAGTCAGTCAGTCAGAGTGGTGTTTCTCTACTCCAGTCAGTCAGAGCTGTGTTTCTCTACTCCAGTCAGTCAGAGTTGTGTTTCTCTACTCTAGTCAGTCAGTGTGGTGTTTCTCTACTCCAGTCAGTCAGTCAGAGTGGTGTTTCTCTACTCCAGTCAGTGAGACAGAGCTGTGTTTCTCTACTCCAGTCAGTCAGTCAGAGCGGTGTTTCTCTACTCCAGTCAGTCAGAGCTTTGTTTCTCTACTCCAGTCAGTCAGAGTTGTGTTTCTCTACTCTAGTCAGTCAGTGTGGTGTTTCTCTACTCCAGTCAGTCAGAGCTGTGTTTCTGTACTCCAGTCAGTCAGTCAGAGCTGTGTTTCTCTACTCCAGTCAGTCAGTCAGAGCGGTGTTTCTCTACTCCAGTCAGTCAGTCAGAGCGGTGTTTCTCTACTCCAGTCAGTCAGTCAGAGCTGTGTTTCTCTACTCCAGTCAGGCAGTCAGAGCGGTGTTTCTCTACTCCAGTCAGTCAGAGCTGTGTTTCTCTACTCCAGTCAGTCAGTCAGAGTGGTGCTTCTCTACTCCAGTCAGTCAGTCAGAGTGGTGTTTCTCTACTCCAGTCAGTCAGTCAGAGCGGTGTTTCTCTACTCCAGTCAGTGAGTCAGAGCGGTGTTTCTCTACTCCAGTCAGTCAGTCAGAGCGGTGTTTCTCTACTCCAGTCAGTCAGTCAGAGCGGTGTTTCTCTACTCCAGTCAGTCAGTCAGAGTGGTGTTTCTCTACTCCAGTCAGTCAGTCAGAGCGGTGTTTCTCTACTCCAGTCAGTGAGTCAGAGCGGTGTTTCTCCACTCCAGTCAGTCAGAGCAGTGTTTCTCTACTCCAGTCAGTCAGTCAGAGCGGTGTTTCTCTACTCCAGTCAGTCAGTCAGAGCGGTGTTTCTCTACTCCAGTCAGTGAGTCAGAGCGGTGTTTCTCTACTCCAGTCAGTCAGAGCGGTGTTTCTCTACTCCAGTCAGTCAGTCAGAGTGGTGTTTCTCTACTCCACTCAGTCAGTCAGAGCGGTGTTTCTCTACTCCAGTCAGTGAGTCAGAGCGGTGTTTCTCTACTCCAGTCAGTCAGAGTGGTGTTTCTCTACTCCAGTCAGTCAGAGTGGTGTTTCTCTACTCCAGTCAGTCAGTCAGAGTGGTGTTTCTCTACTCCAGTCAGTCAGTCAGAGTGGTGTTTCTCTACTCCAGTCATTCAGAGCTGTGTTTCTCTAGTCCAGTCAGTCAGTCAGTTAGAGTGGTGTTTCTCCACTCCAGTCAGTCAGTCAGAGCTGTGTATCTCTACCTCAGTCAGACAGAGTGGTGTTTCTCTACTCCAGTCAGTCAGAGCGATGTTTCTCTACTCTAGTCAGTGAGTCAGAGTGGTGTTTCTCTACTCCAGTCAGTCAGAGTCGTGTTTCTCTACTCCAGTCAGTCAGAGCGATGTTTCTCTACTCCAGTCAGTCAGTCAGAGTGGTGTTTCTCTACTCCAGTCAGTCAGAGCTGTGTTTCTCTACTCCAGTCAGTCCGTCAGAGCGGTGTTTCTCTACTCCAGTCAGTCAGAGCACTGTTTCTCTACTCCAGTCAGTCAGTCAGAGCTGTGTTTCTCTACTCCAGTCAGTCAGTCAGAGCGGTGTTTCTCTACTCCAGTCAGTCAGTCAGAGCTGCGTTTCTCTAATCCAGTCAGTCAGTCAGAGCGGTGTTTCTCTACTCCAGTCAGTCAGAGCTGTGTTTCTCTACTCCAGTCAGTCAGTCAGAGTGGTGTTTCTCTACTCCAGTCAGTCAGAGCTGTGTTTCTCTACTCCAGTCAGTCAGAGTTGTGTTTCTCTACTCTAGTCAGTCAGTGTGGTGTTTCTCTACTCCAGTCAGTCAGAGCTGTGTTTCTCTACTCCAGTCAGTCAGAGCGGTGTTTCTCTACTCCAGTCAGTGAGTCAGAGCTGTGTTTTTCTACTCCAGTCAGTCAGTCAGAGCGGTGTTTCTCTACTCCAGTCAGTCAGAGCTGTGTTTCTCTACTCCAGTCAGTCAGAGTTGTGTTTCTCTACTCTAGTCAGTCAGTGTGGTGTTTCTCTACTCCAGTCAGTCAGAGCTGTGTTTATGTACTCCAGTCAGTCAGTCAGAGCGGTGTTACTCTACTCCAGTCAGTCAGTCAGAGCAGTGTTTCTCTACTCCAGTCAGTCAGTCAGAGCTGTGTTTCTCTACTCCAGTCAGTCAGTCAGAGCGGTGTTTCTCTGCTCCAGTCAGTCAGTCAGAGCTGTGTTTCTCTACTCCAGTCAGTCAGAGCTGTGTTTCTCTACTCCAGTCAGTCAGTCAGAGTGGTGTTTCTCTACTCCAGTCAGTCAGAGCAGTGTTTCTCTACTCCAGTCAGTCAGAGTGGTGTTTCTCTACTCCAGTCAGTCAGTCAGTCAGAGTGGTGTTTCTCTACTCCAGTCAGTCAGAGCAGTGTTTCTCTACTCCAGTCAGTCAGTCAGAGCGGTGTTTCTCTACTCCAGTCAGTCAGTCAGAGCTGTGTTTCTCTACTCCAGTCAGTCAGTCAGAGCTGTGTTTCTCTACTCCAGTCAGTCAGTCAGAGCGGTGTTTCTCTACTCCAGTCAGTCAGTCATAGCGGTGTTTCTCTACTCCAGTCAGTCAGAGCTGTGTTTCTCTACTCCAGTCAGTCAGTCAGACCTGTGTTTCTCTACTCCAGTCAGTCAGTCAGAGTGGTGTTTCTCTACTCCAGTCAGTCAGAGCAGTGTTTCTCTACTCCAGTCAGTCAGAGTGGTGTTTCTCTACTCCAGTCAGTCAGTCAGAGTGGTGTTTCTCTACTCCAGTCAGTCAGAGCTGTGTTTCTCTACTCCAGTCAGTCAGAGTTGTGTTTCTCTACTCTAATCAGTCAGTGTGGTGTTTCTCTACTCCATTCAGTCAGAGCTGTGTTTCTCTACTCCAGTCAGTCAGTGCAGTGTTTCTCTACTCCAGTCAGTCAGAGTGGTGTTTCTCTACTCCAGTCAGTCAGTCAGAGTGGTGTTTCTCTACTCCAGTCAGTCAGAGCTGTGTTTCTCTACTCCAGTCAGTCAGTCAGTCAGTCAGTCAGTCAGAGCGGTGTTTCTCTACTCCAGTCAGTCAGAGTGGTGTTTCTCTACTCTAGTCAGTCAGTGTGGTGTTTCTCTGCTCCAGTCAGTCAGAGCTGTGTTTCTCTACTCCAGTCAGTCAGTCAAAGTGGTGTTTCTCTACTCCAGTCAGTGAGTCAGAGCTGTGTTTCTCTACTCCAGTCAGTGAGTCAGCGCTGTGTTTCTCTACTCCAGTCAGTCAGTCAGAGTGGTGTTTCTCTACTCCAGTCAGTCAGAGCTGTCTTTCTCTACTCTAGTCAGTCAGTCAGAGCGGTGTTTCTCTACTCCACTCAGTCAGAGCTGTGTTTCTCTACTCCAGTCAGTCAGTCAGAGCTGTGTTTCTCTACTCCAGTCAGTCAGAGCGGTGTTTCTCTACTTCAGTCAGTCAGAGCAGTGTTTCTCTACTCCAGTCAGTCAGAGCGGTGTTTCTCTACTCCAGTCAGTCAGAGCACTGTTTCTCTACTCCAGTCAGTCAGTCAGAGCTGTGTTTCTCTACTCCAGTCAGTCAGTCAGAGCGGTGTTTCTCTACTCCAGTCAGTCAGAGCTGTGTTTCTCTACTCCAGTCAGTCAGTCAGAGTGGTGTTTCTCTACTCCAGTCAGTCAGAGCAGTGTTTCTCTACTCCAGTCAGTCAGAGTGGTGTTTCTCTACTCCAGTCAGTCAGTCAGAGTGGTGTTTCTCTACTCCAGTCAGTCAGAGCTGTGTTTCTCTACTCCAGTCAGTCAGAGTTGTGTTTCTCTACTCTAATCAGTCAGTGTGGTGTTTCTCTACTCCATTCAGTCAGAGCTGTGTTTCTCTACTCCAGTCAGTCAGTGCAGTGTTTCTCTACTCCAGTCAGTCAGAGTGGTGTTTCTCTACTCCAGTCAGTCAGTCAGAGTGGTGTTTCTCTACTCCAGTCAGTCAGAGCTGTGTTTCTCTACTCCAGTCAGTCAGTCAGTCAGTCAGTCAGTCAGAGCGGTGTTTCTCTACTCCAGTCAGTCAGAGTGGTGTTTCTCTACTCTAGTCAGTCAGTGTGGTGTTTCTCTGCTCCAGTCAGTCAGAGCTGTGTTTCTCTACTCCAGTCAGTCAGTCAAAGTGGTGTTTCTCTACTCCAGTCAGTGAGTCAGAGCTGTGTTTCTCTACTCCAGTCAGTGAGTCAGAGCTGTGTTTCTCTACTCCAGTCAGTCAGTCAGAGTGGTGTTTCTCTACTCCAGTCAGTCAGAGCTGTCTTTCTCTACTCTAGTCAGTCAGTCAGAGCGGTGTTTCTCTACTCCACTCAGTCAGAGCTGTGTTTCTCTACTCCAGTCAGTCAGTCAGAGCTGTGTTTCTCTACTCCAGTCAGTCAGAGCGGTGTTTCTCTACTTCAGTCAGTCAGAGCAGTGTTTCTCTACTCCAGTCAGTCAGAGCGGTGTTTCTCTACTCCAGTCAGTCAGAGCACTGTTTCTCTACTCCAGTCAGTCAGTCAGAGCTGTGTTTCTCTACTCCAGTCAGTCAGTCAGAGCGGTGTTTCTCTACTCCAGTCAGTCAGAGCTGTGTTTCTCTACTCCAGTCAGTCAGTCAGAGTGGTGTTTCTCTACTCCAGTCAGTCAGAGCTGTGTTTCTCTACTCCAGTCAGTCAGTCAGAGCTGTGTTTCTCTACTCCAGTCAGTCAGTCAGAGCGGTGTTTCTCTACTCCAGTCAGTCATATAGAGCGGTGTTTCTCTACTCCAGTCAGTCAGAGCTGTGTTTCTCTACTCCAGTCAGTCAGTCAGTCAGAGTGGTGTTTCTCTACTCCAGTCAGTCAGAGCAGTGTTTCTCTACTCCAGTCAGTCAGAGCGGTGTTTCTCTACTCCAGTCAGTCAGTCAGAGCGGTGTTTCTCTACTCCAGTCAGTCAGTCAGAGTGGTGTTTCTCTACTCCAGTCAGTCAGAGCTGTGTTTCTCTACTCCAGTCAGTCAGTCAGAGTGGTGTTTCTCTACTACAGTCAGTCAGAGCTGTGTTTCTCTAGTCCAGTCAGTCAGTCAGTCAGTCAGAGTGGTGTTTCTCTACTCCAGCCATTCAGAGCTGTGTTTCTATTGTCCAGTCAGTCAGTCAGTCAGAGCGGTGTTTCTCTACTCCAGTCAGTCAGTCAGAGCGGTGTTTCTCTACTCCAGTCAGTCAGTCAGAGTGGTGTTTCTCTACTCCAGTCAGTCAGAGCTGTGTTTCTCTACTCCAGTCAGTCAGTCAGAGCGGTGTTTCTCTACTCCAGTCAGTCAGTCAGAGTGGTGTTTCTCTACTCCAGCCATTCAGAGCTGTGTTTCTCTAGTCCAGTCAGTCAGTCAGTCAGAGTGGTGTTTCTCCACTCCAGTCAGTCAGTCAGACCTGTGTTTCTCTACTCCAGTCAGTCAGTCAGAGTGGTGTTTCTCTACTCCAGTCAGTCAGAGCAGTGTTTCTCTACTCCAGTCAGTCAGAGTGGTGTTTCTCTACTCCAGTCAGTCAGTCAGAGTGGTGTTTCTCTACTCCAGTCAGTCAGAGCTGTGTTTCTCTACTCCAGTCAGTCAGAGTTGTGTTTCTCTACTCTAGTCAGTCAGTGTGGTGTTTCTCTACTCCAGTCAGTCAGTCAGAGTGGTGTTTCTCTACTCAGGTCAGTGAGACAGAGCTGTGTTTCTCTACTCCAGTCAGTCAGTCAGAGCGGTGTTTCTCTACTCCAGTCAGTCAGAGCTTTGTTTCTCTACTCCAGTCAGTCAGAGTTGTGTTTCTCTACTCTAGTCAGTCAGTGTGGTGTTTCTCTACTCCAGTCAGTCAGAGCTGTGTTTCTGTACTCCAGTCAGTCAGTCAGAGCTGTGTTTCTCTACTCCAGTCAGTCAGTCAGAGCGGTGTTTCTCTACTCCAGTCAGTCAGTCAGAGCGGTGTTTCTCTACTCCAGTCAGTCAGTCAGAGCTGTGTTTCTCTACTCCAGTCAGGCAGTCAGAGCGGTGTTTCTCTACTCCAGTCAGTCAGAGCTGTGTTTCTCTACTCCAGTCAGTCAGTCAGAGTGGTGCTTCTCTACTCCATCTCAGTCAGTCAGAGTGGTGTTTCTCTACTCCAGTCAGTCAGTCAGAGCGGTGTTTCTCTACTCCAGTAAGTGAGTCAGAGCGGTGTTTCTCTACTCCAGTCAGTCAGTCAGAGTGGTGTTTCTCTACTCCAGTCAGTCAGTCAGAGCGGTGTTTCTCTACTCCAGTCAGTCAGTCAGAGTGGTGTTTCTCTACTCCAGTCAGTCAGTCAGAGCGGTGTTTCTCTACTCCAGTCAGTGAGTCAGAGCGGTGTTTCTCTACTCCAGTCAGTCAGAGCAGTGTTTCTCTACTCCAGTCAGTCAGTCAGAGCGGTGTTTCTCTACTCCAGTCAGTCAGTCAGAGCGTTGTTTCTCTACTCCAGTCAGTGAGTCAGAGCGGTGTTTCTCTACTCCAGTCAGTCAGAGCGGTGTTTCTCTACTCCAGTCAGTCAGTCAGAGTGGTGTTTCTCTACTCCAGTCAGTCAGTCAGAGCGGTGTTTCTCTACTCCAGTCAGTGAGTCAGAGCGGTGTTTCTCTACTCCAGTCAGTCAGAGTGGTGTTTCTCTACTCCAGTCAGTCAGAGTGGTGTTTCTCTACTCCAGTCAGTCAGTCAGAGTGGTGTTTCTCTACTCCAGTCAGTCAGTCAGAGTGGTGTTTCTCTACTCCAGTCATTCAGAGCTGTGTTTCTCTAGTCCAGTCAGTCAGTCAGTTAGAGTGGTGTTTCTCCACTCCAGTCAGTCAGTCAGAGCTGTGTATCTCTACCTCAGTCAGACAGAGTGGTGTTTCTCTACTCCAGTCAGTCAGAGCGATGTTTCTCTACTCTAGTCAGTGAGTCAGAGTGGTGTTTCTCTACTCCAGTCAGTCAGAGTCGTGTTTCTCTACTCCAGTCAGTCAGAGCGATGTTTCTCTACTCCAGTCAGTCAGTCAGAGTGGTGTTTCTCTACTCCAGTCAGTCCGTCAGAGCGGTGTTTCTCTACTCCAGTCAGTCAGAGCACTGTTTCTCTACTCCAGTCAGTCAGTCAGAGCTGTGTTTCTCTACTCCAGTGAGTCAGTCAGAGCGGTGTTTCTCTACTCCAGTCAGTCAGTCAGAGCTGCGTTTCTCTAATCCAGTCAGTCAGTCAGAGCGGTGATTCTCTACTCCAGTCAGTCAGAGCTGTGTTTCTCTACTCCAGTCAGTCAGTCAGAGTGGTGTTTCTCTACTCCAGTCAGTCAGAGCTGTGTTTCTCTACTCCAGTCAGTCAGAGTTGTGTTTCTCTACTCTAGTCAGTCAGTGTGGTGTTTCTCTACTCCAGTCAGTCAGAGCTGTGTTTCTCTACTCCAGTCAGTCAGAGCGGTGTTTCTCTACTCCAGTCAGTGAGTCAGAGCTGTGTTTTTCTACTCCAGTCAGTCAGTCAGAGCGGTGTTTCTCTACTCCAGTCAGTCAGAGCTGTGTTTCTCTACTCCAGTCAGTCAGAGTTGTGTTTCTCTACTCTAGTCAGTCAGTGTGGTGTTTCTCTACTCCAGTCAGTCAGAGCTGTGTTTATGTACTCCAGTCAGTCAGTCAGAGCTGTGTTTCTCTACTCCAGTCAGTCAGTCAGAGCTGTGTTTCTCTACTCCAGTCAGTCAGTCAGAGCGGTGTTACTCTACTCCAGTCAGTCAGTCAGAGCAGTGTTTCTCTACTCCAGTCAGTCAGTCAGAGCTGTGTTTCTCTACTCCAGTCAGTCAGTCAGAGCGGTGTTTCTCTGCTCCAGTCAGTCAGTCAGAGCTGTGTTTCTCTACTCCAGTCAGTCAGAGCTGTGTTTCTCTACTCCAGTCAGTCAGTCAGAGTGGTGTTTCTCTACTCCAGTCAGTCAGAGCAGTGTTTCTCTACTCCAGTCAGTCAGAGCTGTGTTTCTCTACTCCAGTCAGTGAGTCAGAGCTGTGTTTCTCTACTCCAGTCAGTCAGTCAGAGTGGTGTTTCTCTACTCCAGTCAGTCAGAGCTGTCTTTCTCTACTCTAGTCAGTCAGTCAGAGCGGTGTTTCTCTACTCCACTCAGTCAGAGCTGTGTTTCTCTACTCCAGTCAGTCAGTCAGAGCTGTGTTTCTCTACTCCAGTCAGTCAGAGCGGTGTTTCTCTACTTCAGTCAGTCAGAGCAGTGTTTCTCTACTCCAGTCAGTCAGAGCGGTGTTTCTCTACTCCAGTCAGTCAGAGCACTGTTTCTCTACTCCAGTCAGTCAGTCAGAGCTGTGTTTCTCTACTCCAGTCAGTCAGTCAGAGCGGTGTTTCTCTACTCCAGTCAGTCAGAGCTGTGTTTCTCTACTCCAGTCAGTCAGTCAGAGTGGTGTTTCTCTACTCCAGTCAGTCAGAGCAGTGTTTCTCTACTCCAGTCAGTCAGAGTGGTGTTTCTCTACTCCAGTCAGTCAGTCAGAGTGGTGTTTCTCTACTCCAGTCAGTCAGAGCTGTGTTTCTCTACTCCAGTCAGTCAGAGTTGTGTTTCTCTACTCTAATCAGTCAGTATGGTGTTTCTCTACTCCATTCAGTCAGAGCTGTGTTTCTCTACTCCAGTCAGTCAGTGCAGTGTTTCTCTACTCCAGTCAGTCAGAGTGGTGTTTCTCTACTCCAGTCAGTCAGTCAGAGTGGTGTTTCTCTACTCCAGTCAGTCAGAGCTGTGTTTCTCTACTCCAGTCAGTCAGTCAGTCAGTCAGTCAGTCAGAGCGGTGTTTCTCTACTCCAGTCAGTCAGAGTGGTGTTTCTCTACTCTAGTCAGTCAGTGTGGTGTTTCTCTGCTCCAGTCAGTCAGAGCTGTGTTTCTCTACTCCAGTCAGTCAGTCAAAGTGGTGTTTCTCTACTCCAGTCAGTGAGTCAGAGCTGTGTTTCTCTACTCCAGTCAGTGAGTCAGAGCTGTGTTTCTCTACTCCAGTCAGTCAGTCAGAGTGGTGTTTCTCTACTCCAGTCAGTCAGAGCTGTCTTTCTCTACTCTAGTCAGTCAGTCAGAGCGGTGTTTCTCTACTCCACTCAGTCAGAGCTGTGTTTCTCTACTCCAGTCAGTCAGTCAGAGCTGTGTTTCTCTACTCCAGTCAGTCAGAGCGGTGTTTCTCTACTTCAGTCAGTCAGAGCAGTGTTTCTCTACTCCAGTCAGTCAGAGCGGTGTTTCTCTACTCCAGTCAGTCAGAGCACTGTTTCTCTACTCCAGTCAGTCAGTCAGAGCTGTGTTTCTCTACTCCAGTCAGTCAGTCAGAGCGGTGTTTCTCTACTCCAGTCAGTCAGAGCTGTGTTTCTCTACTCCAGTCAGTCAGTCAGAGTGGTGTTTCTCTACTCCAGTCAGTCAGAGCTGTGTTTCTCTACTCCAGTCAGTCAGTCAGAGCTGTGTTTCTCTACTCCAGTCAGTCAGTCAGAGCGGTGTTTCTCTACTCCAGTCAGTCATATAGAGCGGTGTTTCTCTACTCCAGTCAGTCAGAGCTGTGTTTCTCTACTCCAGTCAGTCAGTCAGTCAGAGTGGTGTTTCTCTACTCCAGTCAGTCAGAGCAGTGTTTCTCTACTCCAGTCAGTCAGAGCGGTGTTTCTCTACTCCAGTCAGTCAGTCAGAGCGGTGTTTCTCTACTCCAGTCAGTCAGTCAGAGTGGTGTTTCTCTACTCCAGTCAGTCAGAGCTGTGTTTCTCTACTCCAGTCAGTCAGTCAGAGTGGTGTTTCTCTACTACAGTCAGTCAGAGCTGTGTTTCTCTAGTCCAGTCAGTCAGTCAGTCAGTCAGAGTGGTGTTTCTCTACTCCAGCCATTCAGAGCTGTGTTTCTATTGTCCAGTCAGTCAGTCAGTCAGAGCGGTGTTTCTCTACTCCAGTCAGTCAGTCAGAGCGGTGTTTCTCTACTCCAGTCAGTCAGTCAGAGTGGTGTTTCTCTACTCCAGTCAGTCAGAGCTGTGTTTCTCTACTCCAGTCAGTCAGTCAGAGCGGTGTTTCTCTACTCCAGTCAGTCAGTCAGAGTGGTGTTTCTCTACTCCAGCCATTCAGAGCTGTGTTTCTCTAGTCCAGTCAGTCAGTCAGTCAGAGTGGTGTTTCTCCACTCCAGTCAGTCAGTCAGACCTGTGTTTCTCTACTCCAGTCAGTCAGTCAGAGTGGTGTTTCTCTACTCCAGTCAGTCAGAGCAGTGTTTCTCTACTCCAGTCAGTCAGAGTGGTGTTTCTCTACTCCAGTCAGTCAGTCAGAGTGGTGTTTCTCTACTCCAGTCAGTCAGAGCTGTGTTTCTCTACTCCAGTCAGTCAGAGTTGTGTTTCTCTACTCTAGTCAGTCAGTGTGGTGTTTCTCTACTCCAGTCAGTCAGTCAGAGTGGTGTTTCTCTACTCAGGTCAGTGAGACAGAGCTGTGTTTCTCTACTCCAGTCAGTCAGTCAGAGCGGTGTTTCTCTACTCCAGTCAGTCAGAGCTTTGTTTCTCTACTCCAGTCAGTCAGAGTTGTGTTTCTCTACTCTAGTCAGTCAGTGTGGTGTTTCTCTACTCCAGTCAGTCAGAGCTGTGTTTCTGTACTCCAGTCAGTCAGTCAGAGCTGTGTTTCTCTACTCCAGTCAGTCAGTCAGAGCGGTGTTTCTCTACTCCAGTCAGTCAGTCAGAGCGGTGTTTCTCTACTCCAGTCAGTCAGTCAGAGCTGTGTTTCTCTACTCCAGTCAGGCAGTCAGAGCGGTGTTTCTCTACTCCAGTCAGTCAGAGCTGTGTTTCTCTACTCCAGTCAGTCAGTCAGAGTGGTGCTTCTCTACTCCAGTCAGTCAGTCAGAGTGGTGTTTCTCTACTCCAGTCAGTCAGTCAGAGCGGTGTTTCTCTACTCCAGTAAGTGAGTCAGAGCGGTGTTTCTCTACTCCAGTCAGTCAGTCAGAGTGGTGTTTCTCTACTCCAGTCAGTCAGTCAGAGCGGTGTTTCTCTACTCCAGTCAGTCAGTCAGAGTGGTGTTTCTCTACTCCAGTCAGTCAGTCAGAGCGGTGTTTCTCTACTCCAGTCAGTGAGTCAGAGCGGTGTTTCTCTACTCCAGTCAGTCAGAGCAGTGTTTCTCTACTCCAGTCAGTCAGTCAGAGCGGTGTTTCTCTACTCCAGTCAGTCAGTCAGAGCGTTGTTTCTCTACTCCAGTCAGTGAGTCAGAGCGGTGTTTCTCTACTCCAGTCAGTCAGAGCGGTGTTTCTCTACTCCAGTCAGTCAGTCAGAGTGGTGTTTCTCTACTCCAGTCAGTCAGTCAGAGCGGTGTTTCTCTACTCCAGTCAGTGAGTCAGAGCGGTGTTTCTCTACTCCAGTCAGTCAGAGTGGTGTTTCTCTACTCCAGTCAGTCAGAGTGGTGTTTCTCTACTCCAGTCAGTCAGTCAGAGTGGTGTTTCTCTACTCCAGTCAGTCAGTCAGAGTGGTGTTTCTCTACTCCAGTCATTCAGAGCTGTGTTTCTCTAGTCCAGTCAGTCAGTCAGTTAGAGTGGTGTTTCTCCACTCCAGTCAGTCAGTCAGAGCTGTGTATCTCTACCTCAGTCAGACAGAGTGGTGTTTCTCTACTCCAGTCAGTCAGAGCGATGTTTCTCTACTCTAGTCAGTGAGTCAGAGTGGTGTTTCTCTACTCCAGTCAGTCAGAGTCGTGTTTCTCTACTCCAGTCAGTCAGAGCGATGTTTCTCTACTCCAGTCAGTCAGTCAGAGTGGTGTTTCTCTACTCCAGTCAGTCCGTCAGAGCGGTGTTTCTCTACTCCAGTCAGTCAGAGCACTGTTTCTCTACTCCAGTCAGTCAGTCAGAGCTGTGTTTCTCTACTCCAGTGAGTCAGTCAGAGCGGTGTTTCTCTACTCCAGTCAGTCAGTCAGAGCTGCGTTTCTCTAATCCAGTCAGTCAGTCAGAGCGGTGATTCTCTACTCCAGTCAGTCAGAGCTGTGTTTCTCTACTCCAGTCAGTCAGTCAGAGTGGTGTTTCTCTACTCCAGTCAGTCAGAGCTGTGTTTCTCTACTCCAGTCAGTCAGAGTTGTGTTTCTCTACTCTAGTCAGTCAGTGTGGTGTTTCTCTACTCCAGTCAGTCAGAGCTGTGTTTCTCTACTCCAGTCAGTCAGAGCGGTGTTTCTCTACTCCAGTCAGTGAGTCAGAGCTGTGTTTTTCTACTCCAGTCAGTCAGTCAGAGCGGTGTTTCTCTACTCCAGTCAGTCAGAGCTGTGTTTCTCTACTCCAGTCAGTCAGAGTTGTGTTTCTCTACTCTAGTCAGTCAGTGTGGTGTTTCTCTACTCCAGTCAGTCAGAGCTGTGTTTATGTACTCCAGTCAGTCAGTCAGAGCTGTGTTTCTCTACTCCAGTCAGTCAGTCAGAGCTGTGTTTCTCTACTCCAGTCAGTCAGTCAGAGCGGTGTTACTCTACTCCAGTCAGTCAGTCAGAGCAGTGTTTCTCTACTCCAGTCAGTCAGTCAGAGCTGTGTTTCTCTACTCCAGTCAGTCAGTCAGAGCGGTGTTTCTCTGCTCCAGTCAGTCAGTCAGAGCTGTGTTTCTCTACTCCAGTCAGTCAGAGCTGTGTTTCTCTACTCCAGTCAGTCAGTCAGAGTGGTGTTTCTCTACTCCAGTCAGTCAGAGCAGTGTTTCTCTACTCCAGTCAGTCAGAGTGGTGTTTCTCTACTCCAGTCAGTCAGTCAGTCAGAGTGGTGTTTCTCTACTCCAGTCAGTCAGAGCAGTGTTTCTCTACTCCAGTCAGTCAGTCAGAGCGGTGTTTCTCTACTCCAGTCAGTCAGTCAGAGCTGTGTTTCTCTACTCCAGTCAGTCAGTCAGAGCTGTGTTTCTCTACTCCAGTCAGTCAGTCAGAGCGGTGTTTCTCTACTCCAGTCAGTCAGTCATAGCGGTGTTTCTCTACTCCAGTCAGTCAGTCAGCGCTGTGTTTCTCTACTCCAGTCAGTCAGTCAGAGCGGTGTTTCTCTACTCCAGTTAGTCAGAGCTGTGTTTCTCTACTCCAGTCAGTCAGTCAGAGTGGTGTTTCTCTACTCCAGTCAGTCAGTCAGAGTGGTGTTTCTCTACTCCAGTCAGTCAGTCAGAGCGGTGTTTCTCTACTCCAGTCAGTGAGTCAGAGCGGTGTTTCTCTACTCCAGTCACTCAGAGCGGTGTTTCTCTACTCCAGTCAGTCAGTCAGAGTGGTGTTTCTCTACTCCAGTCAGTCAGTCAGTCAGAGCGGTGTTTCTCTACTCCAGTCAGTGAGTCAGAGCGGTGTTTCTCTACTCCAGTCAGTCAGTCAGTCAGTCAGTCAGAGTGGTGTTTCTCTACTCCAGTCAGTCAGTCAGAGCGGTGTTTCTCTACTCCAGTCAGTCAGTCAGAGTGGTGTTTCTCTACTCCAGTCAGTCAGAGCTGTGTTTCTCTACTCCAGTCAGTCAGAGTTGTGTTTCTCTACTCTAGTCAGTCAGTGTGGTGTTTCTCTACTCCAGTCAGTCAGAGCTGTGTTTCTGTACTCCAGTCAGTCAGTCAGAGCTGTGTTTCTCTACTCCAGTCAGTCAGTCAGAGCGGTGTTTCTCTACTCCAGTCAGTCAAATCAGAGCTGTGTTTCTCTACTCCAGTCAGTCAGTCAGAGCTGTGTTTCTCTACTCCAGTCAGTCAGTCAGAGCGGTGTTTCTCTACTCCAGTCAGTCAGTCAGAGCGGTGTATCTCTACTCCAGTCAGTCAGTCAGAGCTGTGTTTCTCTACTCCAGTCAGTCAGTCAGAGCGGTGTTTCTCTGCACCAGTCAGTCAGTCAGAGCTGTGTTTCTCTACTCCAGTCAGTCAGAGCTGTGTTTCTCTACTCCAGTCAGTCAGTCAGAGTGGTGTTTCTCTACTCCAGTCAGTCAGAGCAGTGTTTCTCTACTCCAGTCAGTCAGAGTGGTGTTTCTCTACTCCAGTCAGTCAGTCAGTCAGTCAGAGTGGTGTTTCTCTACTCCAGTCAGTCAGAGCAGTGTTTCTCTACTCCAGTCAGTCAGTCAGAGCGGTGTTTCTCTACTCCAGTCAGTCAGTCAGAGCTGTGTTTCTCTACTCCAGTCAGTCAGTCAGAGCTGTGTTTCTCTACTCCAGTCAGTCAGTCAGAGCGGTGTTTCTCTACTCCAGTCAGTCAGTCATAGCGGTGTTTCTCTACTCCAGTCAGTCAGTCAGCGCTGTGTTTCTCTACCCCAGTCAGTCAGTCAGAGCGGTGTTTCTCTACTCCAGTTAGTCAGAGCTGTGTTTCTCTACTCCAGTCAGTCAGTCAGAGTGGTGTTTCTCTACTCCAGTCAGTCAGTCAGAGTGGTGTTTCTCTACTCCAGTCAGTCAGTCAGAGCGGTGTTTCTCTACTCCAGTCAGTGAGTCAGAGCGGTGTTTCTCTACTGCAGTCAGTCAGTCAGAGCGGTGTTTCTCTACTCCAGTCAGTCAGTCAGAGTGGTGTTTCTCTACTCCAGTCAGTCAGTCAGTCAGAGCGGTGTTTCTCTACTCCAGTCAGTGAGTCAGAGCGGTGTTTCTCTACTCCAGTCAGTCAGTCAGAGCGGTGTTTCTCTACTCCAGTCAGTCAGTCAGAGTGGTGTTTCTCTACTCCAGTCAGTCAGAGCTGTGTTTCTCTACTCCAGTCAGTCAGTCAGAGTGGTGTTGCTCTACTCCAGTCATTCAGAGCTGTGTTTCTCTAGTCCAGTCAGTCAGTCAGAGTGGTGTTTCTCTACTCCAGTCAGTCAGAGCTGTGTTTCTCTACTCCAGTCAGTCAGTCAGAGTGGTGTTGCTCTACTCCAGTCATTCATAGCTGTGTTTCTCTAGTCCAGTCAGTCAGTCAGAGCTGTGTTTCTCTACTCCAGTCAGTCAGTCAGAGAGGTGTTTCTCTACTCCAGTCAGTCAGTCAGAGCTGTGTTTCTCTACTCCAGTCAGTCAGTCAGAGCTGTGTTTCTCTACTCCAGTCAGTCAGTCAGAGTGGTGTTTCTCTACTCCAGTCAGTCAGAGCGGTGTTCCTCTACTCCAGTCAGTCAGAGTGGTGTTTCTCTACTCCAGTCAGTCAGTCAGAGCGGTGTTTCTCTACTCCAGTCAGTGAGTCAGAGCGGTGTTTCTCTACTCCAGTCAGTCAGAGCAGTGTTTCTCTACTCCAGTCAGTCAGTCAGAGCGGTGTTTCTCTACTCCAGTCAGTCAGTCAGAGCGGTGTTTCTCTACTACAGTCAGTGAGTCAGAGCGGTGTTTCTCTACTCCAGTCAGTCAGAGCGGTGTTTCTCTACTCCAGTCAGTCAGTCAGAGTGGTGTTTCTCTACTCCAGTCAGTCAGTCAGAGTGGTGTTTCTCTACTCCAGTCATTCAGAGCTGTGTTTCTCTAGTCCAGTCAGTCAGTCAGAGTGGTGTTTCTCTACTCCAGTCAGTCAGAGAGGTGTTTCTCCACTCCAGTCAGTCAGTCAGAGCTGTGTATCTCTACTCCAGTCATACAGAGTGGTGTTTCTCTACTCCAGTCAGTCAGAGCGATGTTTCTCTACTCTAGTCAGTCAGTCAGAGTGGTGTTTCTCTACTCCAGTCAGTCAGAGTCGTGTTTCTCTACTCAAGTCAGTCAGAGCGATGTTTCTCTACTCCAGTCAGTCAGTCAGAGTGGTGTTTCTCTACTCCAGTCAGTCAGAGCTGTGTTTCTCTACTCCAGTCAGTCCATCAGAGCGGTGTTTCTCTACTCCAGTCAGTCAGAGCACTGTTTCTCTACTCCAGTCAGTCAGTCAGAGCTGTGTTTCTCTACTCCAGTCAGTCAGTCAGAGCGGTGTTTCTCTACTCCAGTCAGTCAGTCAGAGCTGCGTTTCCCTACTCCAGTCAGCCAGTCAGAGCGGTGTTTCTCTACTCCAGTCAGTCAGAGCTGTGTTTCTCTACTCTAGTCAGTCAGTCAGACCTGTGTTTCTCTACTCCAGTCAGTCAGTCAGAGTGGTGTTTCTCTACTCCAGTCAGTCAGAGCAGTGTTTCTCTACTCCAGTCAGTCAGAGCGGTGTTTCTCTACTCCAGTCAGTCAGTCAGAGTGGTGTTTCTCTACTCCAGTCAGTCAGAGCTCTGTTTCTCTACTCCAGTCAGTCAGAGTTGTGTTTCTCTACTCTAGTCAGTCAGTGTGGTGTTTCTCTACTCCAGTCAGTCAGAGCTGTGTTTCTCTACTCCAGTCAGTCAGTCAGAGCTGTGTTTCTCTACTCCAGTCAGTCACTCAGAGCGGTGTTTCTCTACTCCAGTCAGTCAGTCAGAGCTGTGTTTCTCTACTCCAGTCAGTCAGTCAGAGCTGTGTTTCTCTACTCCAGTCAGTCAGTCAGAGTGGTGTTTCTCTACTCCTGTCAGTCAGTCCGAGCGGTGTTTCTCTACTCCAGTCAGTCAGTCAGAGCTGTGTTTCTCTACTCCAGTCAGTCAGTCAGAGCGGTGTTTCTCTGCTCCAGTCAGTCAGTCAGAGCTGTGTTTCTCTACTCCAGTCAGTCAGAGCTGTGTTTCTCTACTCCAGTCAGTCAGTCAGAGTGGTGTTTCTCTACTCCAGTCAGTCAGAGCAGTGTTTCTCTACTCCAGTCAGTCAGAGTGGTGTTTCGCTACTCCAGTCAGTCAGTCAGTCAGAGTGGTGTTTCTCTACTCCAGTCAGTCAGAGCAGTGTTTCTCTACTCCAGTCAGTCAGTCAGAGCGGTGTTTCTCTACTCCAGTCAGTCAGTCAGAGCTGTGTTTCTCTACTCCAGTCAGTCAGTCAGAGCTGTGTTTCTCTACTCCAGTCAGTCAGTCAGAGCGGTGTTTCTCTACTCCAGTCAGTCAGTCATAGCGGTGTTTCTCTACTCCAGTCAGTCAGTCAGCGCTGTGTTTCTCTACTCCAGTCAGTCAGTCAGAGCGGTGTTTCTCTACTCCAGTTAGTCAGAGCTGTGTTTCTCTACTCCAGTCAGTCAGTCAGTCAGAGTGGTGTTTCTCTACTCCAGTCAGTCAGTCAGAGTGGTGTTTCTCTACTCCAGTCAGTCAGTCAGAGCGGTGTTTCTCTACTCCAGTCAGTGAGTCAGAGCGGTGTTTCTCTACTCCAGTCAGTCAGAGCAGTGTTTCTCTACTCCAGTCAGTCAGTCAGAGCGGTGTTTCTCTACTCCAGTCAGTCAGTCAGAGCGGTGTTTCTCTACTACAGTCAGTGAGTCAGAGCGGTGTTTCTCTACTCCAGTCAGTCAGAGCGGTGTTTCTCTACTCCAGTCAGTCAGTCAGAGTGGTGTTTCTCTACTCCAGTCAGTCAGTCAGAGTGGTGTTTCTCTACTCCAGTCATTCAGAGCTGTGTTTCTCTAGTCCAGTCAGTCAGTCAGAGTGGTGTTTCTCTACTCCAGTCAGTCAGAGCGGTGTTTCTCCACTCCAGTCAGTCAGTCAGAGCTGTGTATCTCTACTCCAGTCATACAGAGTGGTGTTTCTCTACTCCAGTCAGTCAGAGCGATGTTTCTCTACTCTAGTCAGTCAGTCAGAGTGGTGTTTCTCTACTCCAGTCAGTCAGAGTCGTGTTTCTCTACTCAAGTCAGTCAGAGCGATGTTTCTCTACTCCAGTCAGTCAGTCAGAGTGGTGTTTCTCTACTCCAGTCAGTCAGAGCTGTGTTTCTCTACTCCAGTCAGTCCATCAGAGCGGTGTTTCTCTACTCCAGTCAGTCAGAGCACTGTTTCTCTACTCCAGTCAGTCAGTCAGAGCTGTGTTTCTCTACTCCAGTCAGTCAGTCAGAGCGGTGTTTCTCTACTCCAGTCAGTCAGTCAGAGCTGCGTTTCCCTACTCCAGTCAGCCAGTCAGAGCGGTGTTTCTCTACTCCAGTCAGTCAGAGCTGTGTTTCTCTACTCTAGTCAGTCAGTCAGACCTGTGTTTCTCTACTCCAGTCAGTCAGTCAGAGTGGTGTTTCTCTACTCCAGTCAGTCAGAGCAGTGTTTCTCTACTCCAGTCAGTCAGAGCGGTGTTTCTCTACTCCAGTCAGTCAGTCAGAGTGGTGTTTCTCTACTCCAGTCAGTCAGAGCTGTGTTTCTCTACTCCAGTCAGTCAGAGTTGTGTTTCTCTACTCTAGTCAGTCAGTGTGGTGTTTCTCTACTCCAGTCAGTCAGAGCTGTGTTTCTCTACTCCAGTCAGTCAGTCAGAGCTGTGTTTCTCTACTCCAGTCAGTCACTCAGAGCGGTGTTTCTCTACTCCAGTCAGTCAGTCAGAGCTGTGTTTCTCTACTCCAGTCAGTCAGTCAGAGCTGTGTTTCTCTACTCCAGTCAGTCAGTCAGAGTGGTGTTTCTCTACTCCTGTCAGTCAGTCCGAGCGGTGTTTCTCTACTCCAATCAGTCAGTCAGAGCTGTGTTTCTCTACTCCAGTCAGTCAGTCAGAGCGGTGTTTCTCTGCTCCAGTCAGTCAGTCAGAGCTGTGTTTCTCTACTCCAGTCAGTCAGAGCTGTGTTTCTCTACTCCAGTCAGTCAGTCAGAGTGGTGTTTCTCTACTCCAGTCAGTCAGAGCAGTGTTTCTCTACTCCAGTCAGTCAGAGTGGTGTTTCTCTACTCCAGTCAGTCAGTCAGTCAGAGTGGTGTTTCTCTACTCCAGTCAGTCAGAGCAGTGTTTCTCTACTCCAGTCAGTCAGTCAGTCAGAGCGGTGTTTCTCTACTCCAGTCAGTCAGTCAGAGCTGTGTTTCTCTACTCCAGTCAGTCAGTCAGAGCTGTGTTTCTCTACTCCAGTCAGTCAGTCAGAGCGGTGTTTCTCTACTCCAGTCAGTCAGTCATAGCGGTGTTTCTCTACTCCAGTCAGTCAGTCAGCGCTGTGTTTCTCTACTCCAGTCAGTCAGTCAGAGCGGTGTTTCTCTACTCCAGTTAGTCAGAGCTGTGTTTCTCTACTCCAGTCAGTCAGTCAGAGTGGTGTTTCTCTACTCCAGTCAGTCAGTCAGAGTGGTGTTTCTCTACTCCAGTCAGTCAGTCAGAGCGGTGTTTCTCTACTCCAGTCAGTGAGTCAAAGCGGTGTTTCTCTACTCCAGTCAGTCAGTCAGAGTGGTGTTTCTCCACTCCAGTCAGTCAGTCAGAGCTGTGTATCTCTACTCCAGTCATACAGAGTGGTGTTTCTCTACTCCAGTCAGTCAGAGCGATGTTTCTCTACTCTAGTCAGTCAGTCAGAGTGGTGTTTCTCTACTCCAGTCAGTCAGAGTCGTGTTTCTCTACTCCAGTCAGTCAGAGCGATGTTTCTCTACTCCAGTCAGTCAGTCAGAGTGGTGTTTCTCTACTCCAGTCAGTCAGAGCTGTGTTTCTCTACTCCAGTCAGTCCATCAGAGCGGTGTTTCTCTACTCCAGTCAGTCAGAGCACTGTTTCTCTACTCCAGTCAGTCAGTCAGAGCTGTGTTTCTCTACTCCAGTCAGTCAGTCAGAGCGGTGTTTCTCTACTCCAGTCAGTCAGTCAGAGCTGCGTTTCTCTACTCCAGTCAGTCAGTCAGAGCGGTGTTTCTCTACTCCAGTCAGTCAGAGCTGTGTTTCTCTACTCCAGTCAGTCAGTCAGACCTGTGTTTCTCTACTCCAGTCAGTCAGTCAGAGTGGTGTTTCTCTACTCCAGTCAGTCAGAGCAGTGTTTCTCTACTCCAGTCAGTCAGAGTGGTGTTTCTCTACTCCAGTCAGTCAGTCAGAGTGGTGTTTCTCTACTCCAGTCAGTCCGAGCTGTGTTTCTCTACTCCAGTCAGTCAGAGTTGTGTTTCTCTACTCTAGTCAGTCAGTGTGGTGTTTCTCTACTCCAGTCAGTCAGAGCTGTGTTTCTCTACTCCAGTCAGTCAGAGCGGTGTTTCTCTACTCCAGTCAGTGAGTCAGAGCTGTGTTTCTCTACTCCAGTCAGTCAGTCAGAGTGGTGTTTCTCTACTCCAGTCAGTCAGAGCTGTGTTTCTCTACTCCAGTCAGTCAGAGTTGTGTTTCTCTACTCTAGTCAGTCAGTGTGGTGTTTCTCTACTCCAGTCAGTCAGAAATGTGTTTCTCTACTCCAGTCAGTCAGTCAGAGCTGTGTTTCTCTACTCCAGTCAGTCACTCAGAGCGGTGTTTCTCTACTCCAGTCAGTCAGTCAGAGCTGTGTTTCTCTACTCCAGTCAGTCAGTCAGAGCTGTGTTTCTCTACTCCAGTCAGTCAGTCAGAGCGGTGTTTCTCTACTCCAGTCAGTCAGTCAGAGCGGTGTTTCTCTACTCCAGTCAGTCAGTCAGAGCTGTGTTTCTCTACTCCAGTCAGTCAGTCAGAGCGGTGTTTCTCTGCTCCAGTCAGTCAGTCAGAGCTGTGTTTCTCTACTCCAGTCAGTCAGAGCTGTGTTTCTCTACTCCAGTCAGTCAGTCGGAGTGGTGTTTCTCTACTCCAGTCAGTCAGAGCAGTGTTTCTCTACTCCAGTCAGTCAGAGTGGTGTTTCTCTACTCCAGTCAGTCAGTCAGTCAGAGTGGTGTTTCTCTACTCCAGTCAGTCAGAGCAGTGTTTCTCTACTCCAGTCAGTCAGTCAGAGCGGTGTTTCTCTACTCCAGTCAGTCAGTCAGAGCTGTGTTTCTCTACTCCAGTCAGTCAGTCAGAGCTGTGTTTCTCTACTCCAGTCAGTCAGTCAGAGCGGTGTTTCTCTACTCCAGTCAGTCAGTCATAGCGGTGTTTCTCTACTCCAGTCAGTCAGTCAGCGCTGTGTTTCTCTACTCCAGTCAGTCAGTCAGAGCAGTGTTTCTCTACTCCAGTTAGTCAGAGCTGTGTTTCTCTACTCCAGTCAGTCAGTCAGAGTGGTGTTTCTCTACTCCAGTCAGTCAGTCAGAGTGGTGTTTCTCTACTCCAGTCAGTCAGTCAGAGCGGTGTTTCTCTACTCCAGTCAGTGAGTCAGAGTGGTGTTTCTCTACTCCAGTCAGTCAGTCAGAGCGGTGTTTCTCTACTCCAGTCAGTCAGTCAGAGCGGTGTTTCTCTACTCCAGTCAGTCAGTCAGAGTGGTGTTTCTCTACTCCAGTCAGTCAGTCAGAGCGGTGTTTCTCTACTCCAGTCAGTGAGTCAGAGCGGTGTTTCTCTACTCCAGTCAGTCAGTCAGAGTGGTGTTTCTCTACTCCAGTCAGTCAGTCAGAGCGGTGTTTCTCTACTCCAGTCAGTCAGTCAGAGTGGTGTTTCTCTACTCCAGTCAGTCAGAGCTGTGTTTCTCTACTCCAGTCAGTCAGTCAGAGTGGTGTTGCTCTACTCCAGTCATTCAGAGCTGTGTTTCTCTACTCCAGTCAGTCAGTCAGAGTGGTGTTTCTCCACTCCAGTCAGTCAGTCAGAGCTGTGTTTCTCTACTCCAGTCAGTCAGTCAGAGCGGTGTTTCTCTACTCCAGTCAGTCAGTCAGAGCTGTGTTTCTCTACTCCAGTCAGTCAGAGTCGTGTTTCTCTACTCAAGTCAGTCAGAGCGATGTTTCTCTACTCCAGTCAGTCAGTCAGAGTGGTGTTTCTCTACTCCAGTCAGTCAGAGCTGTGTTTCTCTACTCCAGTCAGTCCATCAGAGCGGTGTTTCTCTACTCCAGTCAGTCAGAGCACTGTTTCTGTACTCCAGTCAGTCAGTCAGAGCTGTGTTTCTCTACTCCAGTCAGTCAGTCAGAGCGGTGTTTCTCTACTCCAGTCAGTCAGTCAGAGCTGCGTTTCTCTACTCCAGTCAGCCAGTCAGAGCTGTGTTTCTCTACTCCAGTCAGTCAGTCAGAGTGGTGTTTCTCTACTCCAGTCAGTCAGTCAGAGCGGTGTTTCTCTACTCCAGTCAGTCAGTCAGAGCTGTGTTTCTCTACTCCAGTCAGTCAGTCAGAGCGGTGTTTCTCTGCTCCAGTCAGTCAGTCAGAGTGGTGTTTCTCTACTCCAGTCAGTCAGAGCTGTGTTTCTCTACTCCAGTCAGTCCATCAGAGCGGTGTTTCTCTACTCCAGTCAGTCAGAGCACTGTTTCTCTACTCCAGTCAGTCAGTGAGAGCTGTGTTTCTCTACTCCAGTCAGTCAGTCAGAGCGGTGTTTCTCTACTCCAGTCAGTCAGTCAGAGCTGCGTTTCTCTACTCCAGTCAGCCAGTCAGAGTGGTGTTTCTCTACTCCAGTCAGTCAGTCAGTCAGAGTGGTGTTTCTCTACTCCAGTCAGTCAGAGCAGTGTTTCTCTACTCCAGTCAGTCAGTCAGTCAGAGCGGTGTTTCTCTACTCCAGTCAGTCAGTCAGAGCTGTGTTTCTCTACTCCAGTCAGTCAGTCAGAGCTGTGTTTCTCTACTCCAGTCAGTCAGTCAGAGCGGTGTTTCTCTACTCCAGTCAGTCAGTCATAGCGGTGTTTCTCTACTCCAGTCAGTCAGTCAGCGCTGTGTTTCTCTACTCCAGTCAGTCAGTCAGAGCGGTGTTTCTCTACTCCAGTTAGTCAGAGCTGTGTTTCTCTACTCCAGTCAGTCAGTCAGAGTGGTGTTTCTCTACTCCAGTCAGTCAGTCAGAGTGGTGTTTCTCTACTCCAGTCAGTGAGTCAAAGCGGTGTTTCTCTACTCCAGTCAGTCAGTCAGAGTGGTGTTTCTCCACTCCAGTCAGTCAGTCAGAGCTGTGTATCTCTACTCCAGTCATACAGAGTGGTGTTTCTCTACTCCAGTCAGTCAGAGCGATGTTTCTCTACTCTAGTCAGTCAGTCAGAGTGGTGTTTCTCTACTCCAGTCAGTCAGAGTCGTGTTTCTCTACTCCAGTCAGTCAGAGCGATGTTTCTCTACTCCAGTCAGTCAGTCAGAGTGGTGTTTCTCTACTCCAGTCAGTCAGAGCTGTGTTTCTCTACTCCAGTCAGTCCATCAGAGCGGTGTTTCTCTACTCCAGTCAGTCAGAGCACTGTTTCTCTACTCCAGTCAGTCAGTCAGAGCTGTGTTTCTCTACTCCAGTCAGTCAGTCAGAGCGGTGTTTCTCTACTCCAGTCAGTCAGTCAGAGCTGCGTTTCTCTACTCCAGTCAGTCAGTCAGAGCGGTGTTTCTCTACTCCAGTCAGTCAGAGCTGTGTTTCTCTACTCCAGTCAGTCAGTCAGACCTGTGTTTCTCTACTCCAGTCAGTCAGTCAGAGTGGTGTTTCTCTACTCCAGTCAGTCAGAGCAGTGTTTCTCTACTCCAGTCAGTCAGAGTGGTGTTTCTCTACTCCAGTCAGTCAGTCAGAGTGGTGTTTCTCTACTCCAGTCAGTCCGAGCTGTGTTTCTCTACTCCAGTCAGTCAGAGTTGTGTTTCTCTACTCTAGTCAGTCAGTGTGGTGTTTCTCTACTCCAGTCAGTCAGAGCTGTGTTTCTCTACTCCAGTCAGTCAGAGCGGTGTTTCTCTACTCCAGTCAGTGAGTCAGAGCTGTGTTTCTCTACTCCAGTCAGTCAGTCAGAGTGGTGTTTCTCTACTCCAGTCAGTCAGAGCTGTGTTTCTCTACTCCAGTCAGTCAGAGTTGTGTTTCTCTACTCTAGTCAGTCCGTGTGGTGTTTCTCTACTCCAGTCAGTCAGAAATGTGTTTCTCTACTCCAGTCAGTCAGTCAGAGCTGTGTTTCTCTACTCCAGTCAGTCACTCAGAGCGGTGTTTCTCTACTCCAGTCAGTCAGTCAGAGCTGTGTTTCTCTACTCCAGTCAGTCAGTCAGAGCTGTGTTTCTCTACTCCAGTCAGTCAGTCAGAGCGGTGTTTCTCTACTCCAGTCAGTCAGTCAGAGCGGTGTTTCTCTACTCCAGTCAGTCAGTCAGAGCTGTGTTTCTCTACTCCAGTCAGTCAGTCAGAGCGGTGTTTCTCTGCTCCAGTCAGTCAGTCAGAGCTGTGTTTCTCTACTCCAGTCAGTCAGAGCTGTGTTTCTCTACTCCAGTCAGTCAGTCAGAGTGGTGTTTCTCTACTCCAGTCAGTCAGAGCAGTGTTTCTCTACTCCAGTCAGTCAGAGTGGTGTTTCTCTACTCCAGTCAGTCAGTCAGTCAGAGTGGTGTTTCTCTACTCCAGTCAGTCAGAGCAGTGTTTCTCTACTCCAGTCAGTCAGTCAGAGCGGTGTTTCTCTACACCAGTCAGTCAGTCAGAGCTGTGTTTCTCTACTCCAGTCAGTCAGTCAGAGCTGTGTTTCTCTACTCCAGTCAGTCAGTCAGAGCGGTGTTTCTCTACTCCAGTCAGTCAGTCATAGCGGTGTTTCTCTACTCCAGTCAGTCAGTCAGCGCTGTGTTTCTCTACTCCAGTCAGTCAGTCAGAGCAGTGTTTCTCTACTCCAGTTAGTCAGAGCTGTGTTTCTCTACTCCAGTCAGTCAGTCAGAGTGGTGTTTCTCTACTCCAGTCAGTCAGTCAGAGTGGTGTTTCTCTACTCCAGTCAGTCAGTCAGAGCGGTGTTTCTCTACTCCAGTCAGTGAGTCAGAGTGGTGTTTCTCTACTCCAGTCAGTCAGTCAGAGCGGTGTTTCTCTACTCCAGTCAGTCAGTCAGAGCGGTGTTTCTCTACTCCAGTCAGTCAGTCAGAGTGGTGTTTCTCTACTCCAGTCAGTCAGTCAGAGCGGTGTTTCTCTACTCCAGTCAGTGAGTCAGAGCGGTGTTTCTCTACTCCAGTCAGTCAGTCAGAGTGGTGTTTCTCTACTCCAGTCAGTCAGTCAGAGCGGTGTTTCTCTACTCCAGTCAGTCAGTCAGAGTGGTGTTTCTCTACTCCAGTCAGTCAGAGCTGTGTTTCTCTACTCCAGTCAGTCAGTCAGAGTGGTGTTGCTCTACTCCAGTCATTCAGAGCTGTGTTTCTCTACTCCAGTCAGTCAGTCAGAGTGGTGTTTCTCCACTCCAGTCAGTCAGTCAGAGCTGTGTTTCTCTACTCCAGTCAGTCAGTCAGAGCGGTGTTTCTCTACTCCAGTCAGTCAGTCAGAGCTGTGTTTCTCTACTCCAGTCAGTCAGAGTCGTGTTTCTCTACTCAAGTCAGTCAGAGCGATGTTTCTCTACTCCAGTCAGTCAGTCAGAGTGGTGTTTCTCTACTCCAGTCAGTCAGAGCTGTGTTTCTCTACTCCAGTCAGTCCATCAGAGCGGTGTTTCTCTACTCCAGTCAGTCAGAGCACTGTTTCTGTACTCCAGTCAGTCAGTCAGAGCTGTGTTTCTCTACTCCAGTCAGTCAGTCAGAGCGGTGTTTCTCTACTCCAGTCAGTCAGTCAGAGCTGCGTTTCTCTACTCCAGTCAGCCAGTCAGAGCTGTGTTTCTCTACTCCAGTCAGTCAGTCAGAGTGGTGTTTCTCTACTCCAGTCAGTCAGTCAGAGCGGTGTTTCTCTACTCCAGTCAGTCAGTCAGAGCTGTGTTTCTCTACTCCAGTCAGTCAGTCAGAGCGGTGTTTCTCTGCTCCAGTCAGTCAGTCAGAGTGGTGTTTCTCTACTCCAGTCAGTCAGAGCTGTGTTTCTCTACTCCAGTCAGTCCATCAGAGCGGTGTTTCTCTACTCCAGTCAGTCAGAGCACTGTTTCTCTACTCCAGTCAGTCAGTCAGAGCTGTGTTTCTCTACTCCAGTCAGTCAGTCAGAGCGGTGTTTCTCTACTCCAGTCAGTCAGTCAGAGCTGTGTTTCTCTACTCCAGTCAGTCAGTCAGAGCGGTGTTTCTCTGCTCCAGTCAGTCAGTCAGAGCTGTGTTTCTCTACTCCAGTCAGTCAGAGCTGTGTTTCTCTACTCCAGTCAGTCAGTCAGAGTGGTGTTTCTCTACTCCAGTCAGTCAGAGCAGTGTTTCTCTACTCCAGTCAGTCAGAGTGGTGTTTCTCTACTCCAGTCAGTCAGTCAGTCAGAGTGGTGTTTCTCTACTCCAGTCAGTCAGAGCAGTGTTTCTCTACTCCAGTCAGTCAGTCAGAGCGGTGTTTCTCTACACCAGTCAGTCAGTCAGAGCTGTGTTTCTCTACTCCAGTCAGTCAGTCAGAGCTGTGTTTCTCTACTCCAGTCAGTCAGTCAGAGCGGTGTTTCTCTACTCCAGTCAGTCAGTCATAGCGGTGTTTCTCTACTCCAGTCAGTCAGTCAGCGCTGTGTTTCTCTACTCCAGTCAGTCAGTCAGAGCAGTGTTTCTCTACTCCAGTTAGTCAGAGCTGTGTTTCTCTACTCCAGTCAGTCAGTCAGAGTGGTGTTTCTCTACTCCAGTCAGTCAGTCAGAGTGGTGTTTCTCTACTCCAGTCAGTCAGTCAGAGCGGTGTTTCTCTACTCCAGTCAGTGAGTCAGAGTGGTGTTTCTCTACTCCAGTCAGTCAGTCAGAGCGGTGTTTCTCTACTCCAGTCAGTCAGTCAGAGCGGTGTTTCTCTACTCCAGTCAGTCAGTCAGAGTGGTGTTTCTCTACTCCAGTCAGTCAGTCAGAGCGGTGTTTCTCTACTCCAGTCAGTGAGTCAGAGCGGTGTTTCTCTACTCCAGTCAGTCAGTCAGAGTGGTGTTTCTCTACTCCAGTCAGTCAGTCAGAGCGGTGTTTCTCTACTCCAGTCAGTCAGTCAGAGTGGTGTTTCTCTACTCCAGTCAGTCAGAGCTGTGTTTCTCTACTCCAGTCAGTCAGTCAGAGTGGTGTTGCTCTACTCCAGTCATTCAGAGCTGTGTTTCTCTACTCCAGTCAGTCAGTCAGAGTGGTGTTTCTCCACTCCAGTCAGTCAGTCAGAGCTGTGTTTCTCTACTCCAGTCAGTCAGTCAGAGCGGTGTTTCTCTACTCCAGTCAGTCAGTCAGAGCTGTGTTTCTCTACTCCAGTCAGTCAGAGTCGTGTTTCTCTACTCAAGTCAGTCAGAGCGATGTTTCTCTACTCCAGTCAGTCAGTCAGAGTGGTGTTTCTCTACTCCAGTCAGTCAGAGCTGTGTTTCTCTACTCCAGTCAGTCCATCAGAGCGGTGTTTCTCTACTCCAGTCAGTCAGAGCACTGTTTCTGTACTCCAGTCAGTCAGTCAGAGCTGTGTTTCTCTACTCCAGTCAGTCAGTCAGAGCGGTGTTTCTCTACTCCAGTCAGTCAGTCAGAGCTGCGTTTCTCTACTCCAGTCAGCCAGTCAGAGCGGTGTTTCTCTACTCCAGTCAGTCAGTCAGAGCTGTGTTTCTCTACTCCAGTCAGTCAGTCAGAGCGGTGTTTCTCTGCTCCAGTCAGTCAGTCAGAGTGGTGTTTCTCTACTCCAGTCAGTCAGAGCTGTGTTTCTCTACTCCAGTCAGTCCATCAGAGCGGTGTTTCTCTACTCCAGTCAGTCAGAGCACTGTTTCTCTACTCCAGTCAGTCAGTCAGAGCTGTGTTTCTCTACTCCAGTCAGTCAGTCAGAGCGGTGTTTCTCTACTCCAGTCAGTCAGTCAGAGCTGTGTTTCTCTACTCCAGTCAGTCAGTCAGAGCGGTGTTTCTCTGCTCCAGTCAGTCAGTCAGAGCTGTGTTTCTCTACTCCAGTCAGTCAGAGCTGTGTTTCTCTACTCCAGTCAGTCAGTCAGAGTGGTGTTTCTCTACTCCAGTCAGTCAGAGCAGTGTTTCTCTACTCCAGTCAGTCAGAGTGGTGTTTCTCTACTCCAGTCAGTCAGTCAGTCAGAGTGGTGTTTCTCTACTCCAGTCAGTCAGAGCAGTGTTTCTCTACTCCAGTCAGTCAGTCAGAGCGGTGTTTCTCTACACCAGTCAGTCAGTCAGAGCTGTGTTTCTCTACTCCAGTCAGTCAGTCAGAGCTGTGTTTCTCTACTCCAGTCAGTCAGTCAGAGCGGTGTTTCTCTACTCCAGTCAGTCAGTCATAGCGGTGTTTCTCTACTCCAGTCAGTCAGTCAGCGCTGTGTTTCTCTACTCCAGTCAGTCAGTCAGAGCAGTGTTTCTCTACTCCAGTTAGTCAGAGCTGTGTTTCTCTACTCCAGTCAGTCAGTCAGAGTGGTGTTTCTCTACTCCAGTCAGTCAGTCAGAGTGGTGTTTCTCTACTCCAGTCAGTCAGTCAGAGCGGTGTTTCTCTACTCCAGTCAGTGAGTCAGAGTGGTGTTTCTCTACTCCAGTCAGTCAGTCAGAGCGGTGTTTCTCTACTCCAGTCAGTCAGTCAGAGCGGTGTTTCTCTACTCCAGTCAGTCAGTCAGAGTGGTGTTTCTCTACTCCAGTCAGTCAGTCAGAGCGGTGTTTCTCTACTCCAGTCAGTGAGTCAGAGCGGTGTTTCTCTACTCCAGTCAGTCAGTCAGAGTGGTGTTTCTCTACTCCAGTCAGTCAGTCAGAGCGGTGTTTCTCTACTCCAGTCAGTCAGTCAGAGTGGTGTTTCTCTACTCCAGTCAGTCAGAGCTGTGTTTCTCTACTCCAGTCAGTCAGTCAGAGTGGTGTTGCTCTACTCCAGTCATTCAGAGCTGTGTTTCTCTACTCCAGTCAGTCAGTCAGAGTGGTGTTTCTCCACTCCAGTCAGTCAGTCAGAGCTGTGTTTCTCTACTCCAGTCAGTCAGTCAGAGCGGTGTTTCTCTACTCCAGTCAGTCAGTCAGAGCTGTGTTTCTCTACTCCAGTCAGTCAGAGTCGTGTTTCTCTACTCAAGTCAGTCAGAGCGATGTTTCTCTACTCCAGTCAGTCAGTCAGAGTGGTGTTTCTCTACTCCAGTCAGTCAGAGCTGTGTTTCTCTACTCCAGTCAGTCCATCAGAGCGGTGTTTCTCTACTCCAGTCAGTCAGAGCACTGTTTCTGTACTCCAGTCAGTCAGTCAGAGCTGTGTTTCTCTACTCCAGTCAGTCAGTCAGAGCGGTGTTTCTCTACTCCAGTCAGTCAGTCAGAGCTGCGTTTCTCTACTCCAGTCAGCCAGTCAGAGCTGTGTTTCTCTACTCCAGTCAGTCAGTCAGAGTGGTGTTTCTCTACTCCAGTCAGTCAGTCAGAGCGGTGTTTCTCTACTCCAGTCAGTCAGTCAGAGCTGTGTTTCTCTACTCCAGTCAGTCAGTCAGAGCGGTGTTTCTCTGCTCCAGTCAGTCAGTCAGAGTGGTGTTTCTCTACTCCAGTCAGTCAGAGCTGTGTTTCTCTACTCCAGTCAGTCCATCAGAGCGGTGTTTCTCTACTCCAGTCAGTCAGAGCACTGTTTCTCTACTCCAGTCAGTCAGTCAGAGCTGTGTTTCTCTACTCCAGTCAGTCAGTCAGAGCGGTGTTTCTCTACTCCAGTCAGTCAGTCAGAGCTGCGTTTCTCTACTCCAGTCAGCCAGTCAGAGCGGTGTTTCTCTACTCCAGTCAGTCAGAGCTGTGTTTCTCTACTCCAGTCAGTCAGTCAGACCTGTGTTTCTCTACTCCAGTCAGTCAGTCAGAGTGGTGTTTCTCTACTCCAGTCAGTCAGAGCAGTGTTTCTCTACTCCAGTCAGTCAGAGTGGTGTTTCTCTACTCCAGTCAGTCAGTCAGAGTGGTGTTTCTCTACTCCAGTCAGTCAGAGCTGTGTTTCTCTACTCCAGTCAGTCAGAGTTGTGTTTCTCTACTCTAGTCAGTCAGTGTGGTGTTTCTCTACTCCAGTCAGTCAGAGCTGTGTTTCTCTACTCCAGTCAGTCAGTCAGAGTGGTGTTTCTCTACTCCAGTCAGTCAGTCAGAGCGGTGTTTCTCTACTCCAGTCAGTCAGTCAGAGCTGTGTTTCTCTACTCCAGTCAGTCAGTCAGAGCGGTGTTTCTCTGCTCCAGTCAGTCAGTCAGAGCTGTGTTTCTCTACTCCAGTCAGTCAGAGCTGTGTTTCTCTACTCTAGTCAGTCAGTCAGAGTGGTGTTTCTCTACTCCAGTCAGTCAGAGTCGTGTTTCTCTACTCCAGTCAGTCAGAGCGATGTTTCTCTACTCCAGTCAGTCAGTCAGAGTGGTGTTTCTCTACTCCAGTCAGTCAGAGCTGTGTTTCTCTACTCCAGTCAGTCCATCAGAGCGGTGTTTCTCTACTCCAGTCAGTCAGAGCACTGTTTCTCTACTCCAGTCAGTCAGTCAGAGCTGTGTTTCTCTACTCCAGTCAGTCAGTCAGAGCGGTGTTTCTCTACTCCAGTCAGTCAGTCAGAGCTGCGTTTCTCTACTCCAGTCAGTCAGTCAGAGCGGTGTTTCTCTACTCCAGTCAGTCAGAGCTGTGTTTCTCTACTCCAGTCAGTCAGTCAGACCTGTGTTTCTCTACTCCAGTCAGTCAGTCAGAGTGGTGTTTCTCTACTCCAGTCAGTCAGAGCAGTGTTTCTCTACTCCAGTCAGTCAGAGTGGTGTTTCTCTACTCCAGTCAGTCAGTCAGAGTGGTGTTTCTCTACTCCAGTCAGTCCGAGCTGTGTTTCTCTACTCCAGTCAGTCAGAGTTGTGTTTCTCTACTCTAGTCAGTCAGTGTGGTGTTTCTCTACTCCAGTCAGTCAGAGCTGTGTTTCTCTACTCCAGTCAGTCAGAGCGGTGTTTCTCTACTCCAGTCAGTGAGTCAGAGCTGTGTTTCTCTACTCCAGTCAGTCAGTCAGAGTGGTGTTTCTCTACTCCAGTCAGTCAGAGCTGTGTTTCTCTACTCCAGTCAGTCAGAGTTGTGTTTCTCTACTCTAGTCAGTCAGTGTGGTGTTTCTCTACTCCAGTCAGTCAGAAATGTGTTTCTCTACTCCAGTCAGTCAGTCAGAGCTGTGTTTCTCTACTCCAGTCAGTCACTCAGAGCGGTGTTTCTCTACTCCAGTCAGTCAGTCAGAGCTGTGTTTCTCTACTCCAGTCAGTCAGTCAGAGCTGTGTTTCTCTACTCCAGTCAGTCAGTCAGAGCGGTGTTTCTCTACTCCAGTCAGTCAGTCAGAGCGGTGTTTCTCTACTCCAGTCAGTCAGTCAGAGCTGTGTTTCTCTACTCCAGTCAGTCAGTCAGAGCGGTGTTTCTCTGCTCCAGTCAGTCAGTCAGAGCTGTGTTTCTCTACTCCAGTCAGTCAGAGCTGTGTTTCTCTACTCCAGTCAGTCAGTCAGAGTGGTGTTTCTCTACTCCAGTCAGTCAGAGCAGTGTTTCTCTACTTCAGTCAGTCAGAGTGGTGTTTCTCTACTCCAGTCAGTCAGTCAGTCAGAGTGGTGTTTCTCTACTCCAGTCAGTCAGAGCAGTGTTTCTCTACTCCAGTCAGTCAGTCAGAGCGGTGTTTCTCTACTCCAGTCAGTCAGTCAGAGCTGTGTTTCTCTACTCCAGTCAGTCAGTCAGAGCTGTGTTTCTCTACTCCAGTCAGTCAGTCAGAGCGGTGTTTCTCTACTCCAGTCAGTCAGTCATAGCGGTGTTTCTCTACTCCAGTCAGTCAGTCAGCGCTGTGTTTCTCTACTCCAGTCAGTCAGTCAGAGCAGTGTTTCTCTACTCCAGTTAGTCAGAGCTGTGTTTCTCTACTCCAGTCAGTCAGTCAGAGTGGTGTTTCTCTACTCCAGTCAGTCAGTCAGAGTGGTGTTTCTCTACTCCAGTCAGTCAGTCAGAGCGGTGTTTCTCTACTCCAGTCAGTGAGTCAGAGTGGTGTTTCTCTACTCCAGTCAGTCAGTCAGAGCGGTGTTTCTCTACTCCAGTCAGTCAGTCAGAGCGGTGTTTCTCTACTCCAGTCAGTCAGTCAGAGTGGTGTTTCTCTACTCCAGTCAGTCAGTCAGAGCGGTGTTTCTCTACTCCAGTCAGTGAGTCAGAGCGGTGTTTCTCTACTCCAGTCAGTCAGTCAGAGTGGTGTTTCTCTACTCCAGTCAGTCAGTCAGAGCGGTGTTTCTCTACTCCAGTCAGTCAGTCAGAGTGGTGTTTCTCTACTCCAGTCAGTCAGAGCTGTGTTTCTCTACTCCAGTCAGTCAGTCAGAGTGGTGTTGCTCTACTCCAGTCATTCAGAGCTGTGTTTCTCTACTCCAGTCAGTCAGTCAGAGTGGTGTTTCTCCACTCCAGTCAGTCAGTCAGAGCTGTGTTTCTCTACTCCAGTCAGTCAGTCAGAGCGGTGTTTCTCTACTCCAGTCAGTCAGTCAGAGCTGTGTTTCTCTACTCCAGTCAGTCAGAGTCGTGTTTCTCTACTCAAGTCAGTCAGAGCGATGTTTCTCTACTCCAGTCAGTCAGTTAGAGTGGTGTTTCTCTACTCCAGTCAGTCAGAGCTGTGTTTCTCTACTCCAGTCAGTCCATCAGAGCGGTGTTTCTCTACTCCAGTCAGTCAGAGCACTGTTTCTGTACTCCAGTCAGTCAGTCAGAGCTGTGTTTCTCTACTCCAGTCAGTCAGTCAGAGCGGTGTTTCTCTACTCCAGTCAGTCAGTCAGAGCTGCGTTTCTCTACTCCAGTCAGTCAGTCAGAGCGGTGTTTCTCTACTCCAGTCAGTCAGTCAGAGCTGTGTTTCTCTACTCCAGTCAGTCAGTCAGAGCGGTGTTTCTCTGCTCCAGTCAGTCAGTCAGAGTGGTGTTTCTCTACTCCAGTCAGTCAGAGCTGTGTTTCTCTACTCCAGTCAGTCAGTCAGAGCTGCGTTTCTCTACTCCAGTCAGTCAGTCAGAGCGGTGTTTCTCTACTCCAGTCAGTCAGTCAGAGCTGTGTTTCTCTACTCCAGTCAGTCAGTCAGAGCGGTGTTTCTCTGCTCCAGTCAGTCAGTCAGAGTGGTGTTTCTCTACTCCAGTCAGTCAGAGCTGTGTTTCTCTACTCCAGTCAGTCCATCAGAGCGGTGTTTCTCTACTCCAGTCAGTCAGAGCACTGTTTCTCTACTCCAGTCAGTCAGTCAGAGCTGTGTTTCTCTACTCCAGTCAGTCAGTCAGAGCGGTGTTTCTCTACTCCAGTCAATCAGTCAGAGCTGCGTTTCTCTACTCCAGTCAGCCAGTCAGAGCGGTGTTTCTCTACTCCAGTCAGTCAGAGCTGTGTTTCTCTACTCCAGTCAGTCAGTCAGACCTGTGTTTCTCTACTCCAGTCAGTCAGTCAGAGTGGTGTTTCTCTACTCCAGTCAGTCAGAGCAGTGTTTCTCTACTCCAGTCAGTCAGAGTGGTGTTTCTCTACTCCAGTCAGTCAGAGCAGTGTTTCTCTACTCCAGTCAGTCAGAGTTGTGTTTCTCTACTCTAGTCAGTCAGTGTGGTGTTTCTCTACTCCAGTCAGTCAGAGCTGTGTTTCTCTACTCCAGTCAGTCAGTCAGAGCGGTGTTTCTCTGCTCCAGTCAGTCAGTCAGAGCTGTGTTTCTCTACTCCAGTCAGTCAGAGCTGTGTTTCTCTACTCCAGTCAGTCAGTCAGAGTGGTGTTTCTCTACTCCAGTCAGTCAGAGCAGTGTTTCTCTACTCCAGTCAGTCAGAGTGGTGTTTCTCTACTCCAGTCAGTCAGTCAGTCAGAGTGGTGTTTCTCTACTCCAGTCAGTCAGAGCAGTGTTTCTCTACTCCAGTCAGTCAGTCAGAGCGGTGTTTCTCTACTCCAGTCAGTCAGTCAGAGCTGTGTTTCTCTACTCCAGTCAGTCAGTCAGAGCTGTGTTTCTCTACTCCAGTCAGTCAGTCAGAGCGGTGTTTCTCTACTCCAGTCAGTCAGTCATAGCGGTGTTTCTCTACTCCAGTCAGTCAGTCAGCGCTGTGTTTCTCTACTCCAGTCAGTCAGTCAGAGCGGTGTTTCTCTACTCCAGTTAGTCAGAGCTGTGTTTCTCTACTCCAGTCAGTCAGTCAGAGTGGTGTTTCTCTACTCCAGTCAGTCAGTCAGAGCGGTGTTTCTCTACTCCAGTCAGTGAGTCAGAGCGGTGTTTCTCTACTCCAGTCAGTCAGTCAGAGTGGTGTTTCTCCACTCCAGTCAGTCAGTCAGAGCTGTGTATCTCTACTCCAGTCAGTCAGAGTGGTGTTTCTCTACTCCAGTCAGTCAGAGTCGTGTTTCTCTACTCCAGTCAGTCAGAGCGATGTTTCTCTACTCCAGTCAGTCAGTCAGAGTGGTGTTTCTCTACTCCAGTCAGTCAGAGCTGTGTTTCTCTACTCCAGTCAGTCCATCAGAGCGGTGTTTCTCTACTCCAGTCAGTCAGAGCACTGTTTCTCTACTCCAGTCAGTCAGTCAGAGCTGTGTTTCTCTACTCCAGTCAGTCAGTCAGAGCGGTGTTTCTCTACTCCAGTCAGTCAGTCAGAGCTGCGTTTCTCTACTCCAGTCAGTCAGTCAGAGCGGTGTTTCTCTACTCCAGTCAGTCAGAGCTGTGTTTCTCTACTCCAGTCAGTCAGTCAGACCTGTGTTTCTCTACTCCAGTCAGTCCGAGCTGTGTTTCTCTACTCCAGTCAGTCAGAGTTGTGTTTCTCTACTCTAGTCAGTCAGTGTGGTGTTTCTCTACTCCAGTCAGTCAGAGCTGTGTTTCTCTACTCCAGTCAGTCAGTCAGAGCTGTGTTTCTCTACTCCAGTCAGTCACTCAGAGCGGTGTTTCTCTACTCCAGTCAGTCAGTCAGAGCTGTGTTTCTCTACTCCAGTCAGTCAGTCAGAGCTGTGTTTCTCTACTCCAGTCAGTCAGTCAGAGCGGTGTTTCTCTACTCCAGTCAGTCAGTCAGAGCTGTGTTTCTCTACTCCAGTCAGTCAGTCAGAGTGGTGTTTCTCTACTCCAGTCAGTCAGAGCTGTGTTTCTCTACTCCAGTCAGTCAGAGTTGTGTTTCTCTACTCTAGTCAGTCAGTGTGGTGTTTCTCTACTCCAGTCAGTCAGAAATGTGTTTCTCTACTCCAGTCAGTCAGTCAGAGCTGTGTTTCTCTACTCCAGTCAGTCACTCAGAGCGGTGTTTCTCTACTCCAGTCAGTCAGTCAGAGCTGTGTTTCTCTACTCCAGTCAGTCAGTCAGAGCTGTGTTTCTCTACTCCAGTCAGTCAGTCAGAGCGGTGTTTCTCTACTCCAGTCAGTCAGTCAGAGCGGTGTTTCTCTACTCCAGTCAGTCAGTCAGAGCTGTGTTTCTCTACTCCAGTCAGTCAGTCAGAGCGGTGTTTCTCTGCTCCAGTCAGTCAGTCAGAGCTGTGTTTCTCTACTCCAGTCAGTCAGAGCTGTGTTTCTCTACTCCAGTCAGTCAGTCAGAGTGGTGTTTCTCTACTCCAGTCAGTCAGAGCAGTGTTTCTCTACTTCAGTCAGTCAGAGTGGTGTTTCTCTACTCCAGTCAGTCAGTCAGTCAGAGTGGTGTTTCTCTACTCCAGTCAGTCAGAGCAGTGTTTCTCTACTCCAGTCAGTCAGTCAGAGTGGTGTTTCTCTACTCCAGTCAGTCAGTCAGAGCTGTGTTTCTCTACTCCAGTCAGTCAGTCAGAGCTGTGTTTCTCTACTCCAGTCAGTCAGTCAGAGCGGTGTTTCTCTACTCCAGTCAGTCAGTCATAGCGGTGTTTCTCTACTCCAGTCAGTCAGTCAGCGCTGTGTTTCTCTACTCCAGTCAGTCAGTCAGAGCAGTGTTTCTCTACTCCAGTTAGTCAGAGCTGTGTTTCTCTACTCCAGTCAGTCAGTCAGAGTGGTGTTTCTCTACTCCAGTCAGTCAGTCAGAGTGGTGTTTCTCTACTCCAGTCAGTCAGTCAGAGCGGTGTTTCTCTACTCCAGTCAGTGAGTCAGAGTGGTGTTTCTCTACTCCAGTCAGTCAGTCAGAGCGGTGTTTCTCTACTCCAGTCAGTCAGTCAGAGCGGTGTTTCTCTACTCCAGTCAGTCAGTCAGAGTGGTGTTTCTCTACTCCAGTCAGTCAGTCAGAGCGGTGTTTCTCTACTCCAGTCAGTGAGTCAGAGCGGTGTTTCTCTACTCCAGTCAGTCAGTCAGAGTGGTGTTTCTCTACTCCAGTCAGTCAGTCAGAGCGGTGTTTCTCTACTCCAGTCAGTCAGTCAGAGTGGTGTTTCTCTACTCCAGTCAGTCAGAGCTGTGTTTCTCTACTCCAGTCAGTCAGTCAGAGTGGTGTTGCTCTACTCCAGTCATTCAGAGCTGTGTTTCTCTACTCCAGTCAGTCAGTCAGAGTGGTGTTTCTCCACTCCAGTCAGTCAGTCAGAGCTGTGTTTCTCTACTCCAGTCAGTCAGTCAGAGCGGTGTTTCTCTACTCCAGTCAGTCAGTCAGAGCTGTGTTTCTCTACTCCAGTCAGTCAGAGTCGTGTTTCTCTACTCAAGTCAGTCAGAGCGATGTTTCTCTACTCCAGTCAGTCAGTCAGAGTGGTGTTTCTCTACTCCAGTCAGTCAGAGCTGTGTTTCTCTACTCCAGTCAGTCCATCAGAGCGGTGTTTCTCTACTCCAGTCAGTCAGAGCACTGTTTCTGTACTCCAGTCAGTCAGTCAGAGCTGTGTTTCTCTACTCCAGTCAGTCAGTCAGAGCGGTGTTTCTCTACTCCAGTCAGTCAGTCAGAGCTGCGTTTCTCTACTCCAGTCAGTCAGTCAGAGCGGTGTTTCTCTACTCCAGTCAGTCAGTCAGAGCTGTGTTTCTCTACTCCAGTCAGTCAGTCAGAGCGGTGTTTCTCTGCTCCAGTCAGTCAGTCAGAGTGGTGTTTCTCTACTCCAGTCAGTCAGAGCTGTGTTTCTCTACTCCAGTCAGTCCATCAGAGCGGTGTTTCTCTACTCCAGTCAGTCAGAGCACTGTTTCTCTACTCCAGTCAGTCAGTCAGAGCTGTGTTTCTCTACTCCAGTCAGTCAATCAGAGCGGTGTTTCTCTACTCCAGTCAGTCAGTCAGAGCTGCGTTTCTCTACTCCAGTCAGCCAGTCAGAGCGGTGTTTCTCTACTCCAGTCAGTCAGAGCTGTGTTTCTCTACTCCAGTCAGTCAGTCAGACCTGTGTTTCTCTACTCCAGTCAGTCAGTCAGAGTGGTGTTTCTCTACTCCAGTCAGTCAGAGCAGTGTTTCTCTACTCCAGTCAGTCAGAGTGGTGTTTCTCTACTCCAGTCAGTCAGTCAGAGTGGTGTTTCTCTACTCCAGTCAGTCAGAGCTGTGTTTCTCTACTCCAGTCAGTCAGAGTTGTGTTTCTCTACTCTAGTCAGTCAGTGTGGTGTTTCTCTACTCCAGTCAGTCAGAGCTGTGTTTCTCTACTCCAGTCAGTCAGTCAGAGTGGTGTTTCTCTACTCCAGTCAGTCAGTCAGAGCGGTGTTTCTCTACTCCAGTCAGTCAGTCAGAGCTGTGTTTCTCTACTCCAGTCAGTCAGTCAGAGCGGTGTTTCTCTGCTCCAGTCAGTCAGTCAGAGCTGTGTTTCTCTACTCCAGTCAGTCAGAGCTGTGTTTCTCTACTCCAGTCAGTCAGTCAGAGTGGTGTTTCTCTACTCCAGTCAGTCAGAGCAGTGTTTCTCTACTCCAGTCAGTCAGAGTGGTGTTTCTCTACTCCAGTCAGTCAGTCAGTCAGAGTGGTGTTTCTCTACTCCAGTCAGTCAGAGCAGTGTTTCTCTACTCCAGTCAGTCAGTCAGAGCGGTGTTTCTCTACTCCAGTCAGTCAGTCAGAGCTGTGTTTCTCTACTCCAGTCAGTCAGTCAGAGCTGTGTTTCTCTACTCCAGTCAGTCAGTCAGAGCGGTGTTTCTCTACTCCAGTCAGTCAGTCATAGCGGTGTTTCTCTACTCCAGTCAGTCAGTCAGCGCTGTGTTTCTCTACTCCAGTCAGTCAGTCAGAGCGGTGTTTCTCTACTCCAGTTAGTCAGAGCTGTGTTTCTCTACTCCAGTCAGTCAGTCAGAGTGGTGTTTCTCTACTCCAGTCAGTCAGTCAGAGCGGTGTTTCTCTACTCCAGTCAGTGAGTCAGAGCGGTGTTTCTCTACTCCAGTCAGTCAGTCAGAGTGGTGTTTCTCCAATCCAGTCAGTCAGTCAGAGCTGTGTATCTCTACTCCAGTCAGTCAGAGTGGTGTTTCTCTACTCCAGTCAGTCAGAGTCGTGTTTCTCTACTCCAGTCAGTCAGAGCGATGTTTCTCTACTCCAGTCAGTCAGTCAGAGTGGTGTTTCTCTACTCCAGTCAGTCAGAGCTGTGTTTCTCTACTCCAGTCAGTCCATCAGAGCGGTGTTTCTCTACTCCAGTCAGTCAGAGCACTGTTTCTCTACTCCAGTCAGTCAGTCAGAGCTGTGTTTCTCTACTCCAGTCAGTCAGTCAGAGCGGTGTTTCTCTACTCCAGTCAGTCAGTCAGAGCTGCGTTTCTCTACTCCAGTCAGTCAGTCAGAGCGGTGTTTCTCTACTCCAGTCAGTCAGAGCTGTGTTTCTCTACTCCAGTCAGTCAGTCAGACCTGTGTTTCTCTACTCCAGTCAGTCCGAGCTGTGTTTCTCTACTCCAGTCAGTCAGAGTTGTGTTTCTCTACTCTAGTCAGTCAGTGTGGTGTTTCTCTACTCCAGTCAGTCAGAGCTGTGTTTCTCTACTCCAGTCAGTCAGTCAGAGCTGTGTTTCTCTACTCCAGTCAGTCACTCAGAGCGGTGTTTCTCTACTCCAGTCAGTCAGTCAGAGCTGTGTTTCTCTACTCCAGTCAGTCAGTCAGAGCTGTGTTTCTCTACTCCAGTCAGTCAGTCAGAGCGGTGTTTCTCTACTCCAGTCAGTCAGTCAGAGCGGTGTTTCTCTACTCCAGTCAGTCAGTCAGAGCTGTGTTTCTCTACTCCAGTCAGTCAGTCAGAGCGGTGTTACTCTGCTCCAGTCAGTCAGTCAGAGCTGTGTTTCTCTACTCCAGTCAGTCAGAGCTGTGTTTCTCTACTCCAGTCAGTCAGTCAGAGTGGTGTTGCTCTACTCCAGTCATTCAGAGCTGTGTTTCTCTACTCCAGTCAGTCAGTCAGAGTGGTGTTTCTCCACTCCAGTCAGTCAGTCAGAGCTGTGTTTCTCTACTCCAGTCAGTCAGTCAGAGCGGTGTTTCTCTACTCCAGTCAGTCAGTCAGAGCTGTGTTTCTCTACTCCAGTCAGTCAGAGTCGTGTTTCTCTACTCAAGTCAGTCAGAGCAGTGTTTCTCTACTCCAGTCAGTCAGTCAGAGTGGTGTTTCTCTACTCCAGTCAGTCAGAGCTGTGTTTCTCTACTCCAGTCAGTCCATCAGAGCGGTGTTTCTCTACTCCAGTCAGTCAGAGCACTGTTTCTCTACTCCAGTCAGTCAGTCAGAGATGTGTTTCTCTACTCCAGTCAGTCAGTCAGAGCGGTGTTTCTCTACTCCAGTCAGTCAGTCAGAGCTGCGTTTCTCTACTCCAGTCAGCCAGTCAGAGCTGTGTTTCTCTACTCCAGTCAGTCAGAGCTGTGTTTCTCTACTCCAGTCAGTCAGTCAGACCTGTGTTTCTCTACTCCAGTCAGTCAGTCAGAGTGGTGTTTCTCTACTCCAGTCAGTCAGAGCAGTGTTTCTCTACTCCAGTCAGTCAGAGTGGTGTTTCTCTACTCCAGTCAGTCAGTCAGAGTGGTGTTTCTCTACTCCAGTCAGTCAGAGCTGTGTTTCTCTACTCCAGTCAGTCAGAGTTCTGTTTCTCTACTCTAGTCAGTCAGTGTGGTGTTTCTCTACTCCAGTCAGTCAGAGCTGTGTTTCTCTACTCCAGTCAGTCAGTCAGAGTGGTGTTTCTCTACTCCAGTCAGTCAGTCAGAGCGGTGTTTCTCTACTCCAGTCAGTCAGTCAGAGCGGTGTTTCTCTACTCCAGTCAGTCAGTCAGAGCTGTGTTTCTCTACTCCAGTCAGTCAGTCAGAGCGGTGTTTCTCTGCTCCAGTCAGTCAGTCAGAGCTGTGTTTCTCTACTCCAGTCAGTCAGAGCTGTGTTTCTCTACTCCAGTCAGTCAGTCAGAGTGGTGTTTCTCTACTCCAGTCAGTCAGAGCAGTATTTCTCTACTCCAGTCAGTCAGAGTGGTGTTTCTCTACTCCAGTCAGTCAGTCAGTCAGAGTGGTGTTTCTCTACTCCAGTCAGTCAGAGCAGTGTTTCTCTACTCCAGTCAGTCAGTCAGAGCGGTGTTTCTCTACTCCAGTCAGTCAGTCAGAGCTGTGTTTCTCTACTCCAGTCAGTCAGTCAGAGCTGTGTTTCTCTACTCCAGTCAGTCAGTCAGAGCGGTGTTTCTCTACTCCAGTCAGTCAGTCATAGCGGTGTTTCTCTACTCCAGTCAGTCAGTCAGCGCTGTGTTTCTCTACTCCAGTCAGTCAGTCAGAGCGGTGTTTCTCTACTCCAGTTAGTCAGAGCTGTGTTTCTCTACTCCAGTCAGTCAGTCAGAGTGGTGTTTCTCTACTCCAGTCAGTCAGTCAGAGTGGTGTTTCTCTACTCCAGTCAGTCAGTCAGAGCTGTGTATCTCTACTCCAGTCAGTCAGAGTGGTGTTTCTCTACTCCAGTAAGTCAGAGTCGTGTTTCTCTACTCCAGTCAGTCAGAGCGATGTTTCTCTACTCCAGTCAGTCAGTCAGAGTGGTGTTTCTCTACTCCAGTCAGTCAGAGCTGTGTTTCTCTACTCCAGTCAGTCAATCAGAGCGGTGTTTCTCTACTCCAGTCAGTCAGAGCGGTGTTTCTCTACTCCAGTCAGTGAGTCAGAGCTGTGTTTCTCTACTCCAGTCAGTCAGTCAGAGTGGTGTTTCTCTACTCCAGTCAGTCAGAGCTGTGTTTCTCTACTCCAGTCAGTCAGAGTTGTGTTTCTCTACTCTAGTCAGTCAGTGTGGTGTTTCTCTACTCCAGTCAGTCAGAAATGTGTTTCTCTACTCCAGTCAGTCAGTCAGAGCTGTGTTTCTCTACTCCAGTCAGTCACTCAGAGCGGTGTTTCTCTACTCCAGTCAGTCAGTCAGAGCTGTGTTTCTCTACTCCAGTCAGTCAGTCAGAGCTGTGTTTCTCTACTCCAGTCAGTCAGTCAGAGCGGTGTTTCTCTACTCCAGTCAGTCAGTCAGAGCGGTGTTTCTCTACTCCAGTCAGTCAGTCAGAGCTGTGTTTCTCTACTCCAGTCAGTCAGTCAGAGCGGTGTTTCTCTGCTCCAGTCAGTCAGTCAGAGCTGTGTTTCTCTACTCCAGTCAGTCAGAGCTGTGTTTCTCTACTCCAGTCAGTCAGTCAGAGTGGTGTTTCTCTACTCCAGTCAGTCAGAGCAGTGTTTCTCTACTCCAGTCAGTCAGAGTGGTGTTTCTCTACTCCAGTCAGTCAGTCAGTCAGAGTGGTGTTTCTCTACTCCAGTCAGTCAGAGCAGTGTTTCTCTACTCCAGTCAGTCAGTCAGAGCGGTGTTTCTCTACTCCAGTCAGTCAGTCAGAGCTGTGTTTCTCTACTCCAGTCAGTCAGTCAGAGCTGTGTTTCTCTACTCCAGTCAGTCAGTCAGAGCGGTGTTTCTCTACTCCAGTCAGTCAGTCATAGCGGTGTTTCTCTACTCCAGTCAGTCAGTCAGCGCTGTGTTTCTCTACTCCAGTCAGTCAGTCAGAGCAGTGTTTCTCTACTCCAGTTAGTCAGAGCTGTGTTTCTCTACTCCAGTCAGTCAGTCAGAGTGGTGTTTCTCTACTCCAGTCAGTCAGTCAGAGTGGTGTTTCTCTACTCCAGTCAGTCAGTCAGAGCGGTGTTTCTCTACTCCAGTCAGTGAGTCAGAGTGGTGTTTCTCTACTCCAGTCAGTCAGTCAGAGCGGTGTTTCTCTACTCCAGTCAGTCAGTCAGAGCGGTGTTTCTCTACTCCAGTCAGTCAGTCAGAGTGGTGTTTCTCTACTCCAGTCAGTCAGTCAGAGCGGTGTTTCTCTACTCCAGTCAGTGAGTCAGAGCGGTGTTTCTCTACTCCAGTCAGTCAGTCAGAGTGGTGTTTCTCTACTCCAGTCAGTCAGAGCTGTGTTTCTCTACTCCAGTCAGTCCATCAGAGCGGTGTTTCTCTACTCCAGTCAGTCAGAGCACTGTTTCTCTACTCCAGTCAGTCAGTCAGAGCTGTGTTTCTCTACTCCAGTCAGTCAGTCAGAGCGGTGTTTCTCTACTCCAGTCAGTCAGTCAGAGCTGCGTTTCTCTACTCCAGTCAGCCAGTCAGAGCGGTGTTTCTCTACTCCAGTCAGTCAGAGCTGTGTTTCTCTACTCCAGTCAGTCAGTCAGACCTGTGTTTCTCTACTCCAGTCAGTCAGTCAGAGTGGTGTTTCTCTACTCCAGTCAGTCAGAGCAGTGTTTCTCTACTCCAGTCAGTCAGAGTGGTGTTTCTCTACTCCAGTCAGTCAGTCAGAGTGGTGTTTCTCTACTCCAGTCAGTCAGAGCTGTGTTTCTCTACTCCAGTCAGTCAGAGTTGTGTTTCTCTACTCTAGTCAGTCAGTGTGGTGTTTCTCTACTCCAGTCAGTCAGAGCTGTGTTTCTCTACTCCAGTCAGTCAGTCAGAGTGGTGTTTCTCTACTCCAGTCAGTCAGTCAGAGCGGTGTTTCTCTACTCCAGTCAGTCAGTCAGAGCTGTGTTTCTCTACTCCAGTCAGTCAGTCAGAGCTGTGTTTCTCTACTCCAGTCAGTCAGTCAGAGCGGTGTTTCTCTACTCCAGTCAGTCAGTCATAGCGGTGTTTCTCTACTCCAGTCAGTCAGTCAGCGCTGTGTTTCTCTACTCCAGTCAGTCAGTCAGAGCGGTGTTTCTCTACTCCAGTTAGTCAGAGCTGTGTTTCTCTACTCCAGTCAGTCAGTCAGAGTGGTGTTTCTCTACTCCAGTCAGTCAGTCAGAGCGGTGTTTCTCTACTCCAGTCAGTGAGTCAGAGCGGTGTTTCTCTACTCCAGTCAGTCAGTCAGAGCTGCGTTTCTCTACTCCAGTCAGCCAGTCAGAGCTGTGTTTCTCTACTCCAGTTAGTCAGAGCTGTGTTTCTCTACTCCAGTCAGTCAGTCAGAGTGGTGTTTCTCTACTCCAGTCAGTCAGTCAGAGCGGTGTTTCTCTACTCCAGTCAGTCAGTCAGAGCGGTGTTTCTCTACTCCAGTCAGTCAGTCAGAGCTGCGTTTCTCTACTCCAGTCAGCCAGTCAGAGCTGTGTTTCTCTACTCCAGTCAGTCAGAGCTGTGTTTCTCTACTCCAGTCAGTCAGTCAGACCTGTGTTTCTCTACTCCAGTCAGTCAGTCAGAGTGGTGTTTCTCTACTCCAGTCAGTCAGAGCAGTGTTTCTCTACTCCAGTCAGTCAGAGTGGTGTTTCTCTACTCCAGTCAGTCAGTCAGAGTGGTGTTTCTCTACTCCAGTCAGTCAGAGCTGTGTTTCTCTACTCCAGTCAGTCAGAGTTCTGTTTCTCTACTCTAGTCAGTCAGTGTGGTGTTTCTCTACTCCAGTCAGTCAGAGCTGTGTTTCTCTACTCCAGTCAGTCAGTCAGAGTGGTGTTTCTCTACTCCAGTCAGTCAGTCAGAGCGGTGTTTCTCTACTCCAGTCAGTCAGTCAGAGCGGTGTTTCTCTACTCCAGTCAGTCAGTCAGAGCTGTGTTTCTCTACTCCAGTCAGTCAGTCAGAGCGGTGTTTCTCTGCTCCAGTCAGTCAGTCAGAGCTGTGTTTCTCTACTCCAGTCAGTCAGAGCTGTGTTTCTCTACTCCAGTCAGTCAGTCAGAGTGGTGTTTCTCTACTCCAGTCAGTCAGAGCAGTATTTCTCTACTCCAGTCAGTCAGAGTGGTGTTTCTCTACTCCAGTCAGTCAGTCAGTCAGAGTGGTGTTTCTCTACTCCAGTCAGTCAGAGCAGTGTTTCTCTACTCCAGTCAGTCAGTCAGAGCGGTGTTTCTCTACTCCAGTCAGTCAGTCAGAGCTGTGTTTCTCTACTCCAGTCAGTCAGTCAGAGCTGTGTTTCTCTACTCCAGTCAGTCAGTCAGAGCGGTGTTTCTCTACTCCAGTCAGTCAGTCATAGCGGTGTTTCTCTACTCCAGTCAGTCAGTCAGCGCTGTGTTTCTCTACTCCAGTCAGTCAGTCAGAGCGGTGTTTCTCTACTCCAGTTAGTCAGAGCTGTGTTTCTCTACTCCAGTCAGTCAGTCAGAGTGGTGTTTCTCTACTCCAGTCAGTCAGTCAGAGTGGTGTTTCTCTACTCCAGTCAGTCAGTCAGAGCTGTGTATCTCTACTCCAGTCAGTCAGAGTGGTGTTTCTCTACTCCAGTAAGTCAGAGTCGTGTTTCTCTACTCCAGTCAGTCAGAGCGATGTTTCTCTACTCCAGTCAGTCAGTCAGAGTGGTGTTTCTCTACTCCAGTCAGTCAGAGCTGTGTTTCTCTACTCCAGTCAGTCAATCAGAGCGGTGTTTCTCTACTCCAGTCAGTCAGAGCGGTGTTTCTCTACTCCAGTCAGTGAGTCAGAGCTGTGTTTCTCTACTCCAGTCAGTCAGTCAGAGTGGTGTTTCTCTACTCCAGTCAGTCAGAGCTGTGTTTCTCTACTCCAGTCAGTCAGAGTTGTGTTTCTCTACTCTAGTCAGTCAGTGTGGTGTTTCTCTACTCCAGTCAGTCAGAAATGTGTTTCTCTACTCCAGTCAGTCAGTCAGAGCTGTGTTTCTCTACTCCAGTCAGTCACTCAGAGCGGTGTTTCTCTACTCCAGTCAGTCAGTCAGAGCTGTGTTTCTCTACTCCAGTCAGTCAGTCAGAGCTGTGTTTCTCTACTCCAGTCAGTCAGTCAGAGCGGTGTTTCTCTACTCCAGTCAGTCAGTCAGAGCGGTGTTTCTCTACTCCAGTCAGTCAGTCAGAGCTGTGTTTCTCTACTCCAGTCAGTCAGTCAGAGCGGTGTTTCTCTGCTCCAGTCAGTCAGTCAGAGCTGTGTTTCTCTACTCCAGTCAGTCAGAGCTGTGTTTCTCTACTCCAGTCAGTCAGTCAGAGTGGTGTTTCTCTACTCCAGTCAGTCAGAGCAGTGTTTCTCTACTCCAGTCAGTCAGAGTGGTGTTTCTCTACTCCAGTCAGTCAGTCAGTCAGAGTGGTGTTTCTCTACTCCAGTCAGTCAGAGCAGTGTTTCTCTACTCCAGTCAGTCAGTCAGAGCGGTGTTTCTCTACTCCAGTCAGTCAGTCAGAGCTGTGTTTCTCTACTCCAGTCAGTCAGTCAGAGCTGTGTTTCTCTACTCCAGTCAGTCAGTCAGAGCGGTGTTTCTCTACTCCAGTCAGTCAGTCATAGCGGTGTTTCTCTACTCCAGTCAGTCAGTCAGCGCTGTGTTTCTCTACTCCAGTCAGTCAGTCAGAGCAGTGTTTCTCTACTCCAGTTAGTCAGAGCTGTGTTTCTCTACTCCAGTCAGTCAGTCAGAGTGGTGTTTCTCTACTCCAGTCAGTCAGTCAGAGTGGTGTTTCTCTACTCCAGTCAGTCAGTCAGAGCGGTGTTTCTCTACTCCAGTCAGTGAGTCAGAGTGGTGTTTCTCTACTCCAGTCAGTCAGTCAGAGCGGTGTTTCTCTACTCCAGTCAGTTAGTCAGAGCGGTGTTTCTCTACTCCAGTCAGTCAGTCAGAGTGGTGTTTCTCTACTCCAGTCAGTCAGTCAGAGCGGTGTTTCTCTACTCCAGTCAGTGAGTCAGAGCGGTGTTTCTCTACTCCAGTCAGTCAGTCAGAGTGGTGTTTCTCTACTCCAGTCAGTCAGAGCTGTGTTTCTCTACTCCAGTCAGTCCATCAGAGCGGTGTTTCTCTACTCCAGTCAGTCAGAGCACTGTTTCTCTACTCCAGTCAGTCAGTCAGAGCTGTGTTTCTCTACTCCAGTCAGTCAGTCAGAGCGGTGTTTCTCTACTCCAGTCAGTCAGTCAGAGCTGCGTTTCTCTACTCCAGTCAGCCAGTCAGAGCGGTGTTTCTCTACTCCAGTCAGTCAGAGCTGTGTTTCTCTACTCCAGTCAGTCAGTCAGACCTGTGTTTCTCTACTCCAGTCAGTCAGTCAGAGTGGTGTTTCTCTACTCCAGTCAGTCAGAGCAGTGTTTCTCTACTCCAGTCAGTCAGAGTGGTGTTTCTCTACTCCAGTCAGTCAGTCAGAGTGGTGTTTCTCTACTCCAGTCAGTCAGAGCTGTGTTTCTCTACTCCAGTCAGTCAGAGTTGTGTTTCTCTACTCTAGTCAGTCAGTGTGGTGTTTCTCTACTCCAGTCAGTCAGAGCTGTGTTTCTCTACTCCAGTCAGTCAGTCAGAGTGGTGTTTCTCTACTCCAGTCAGTCAGTCAGAGCGGTGTTTCTCTACTCCAGTCAGTCAGTCAGAGCTGTGTTTCTCTACTCCAGTCAGTCAGTCAGAGCTGTGTTTCTCTACTCCAGTCAGTCAGTCAGAGCGGTGTTTCTCTACTCCAGTCAGTCAGTCATAGCGGTGTTTCTCTACTCCAGTCAGTCAGTCAGCGCTGTGTTTCTCTACTCCAGTCAGTCAGTCAGAGCGGTGTTTCTCTACTCCAGTGAGTCAGAGCGGTGTTTCTCTACTCCAGTCAGTCAGTCAGAGTGGTGTTTCTCTACTCCAGTCAGTCAGTCAGAGCGGTGTTTCTCTACTCCAGTCAGTGAGTCAGAGCGGTGTTTCTCTACTCCAGTCAGTCAGTCAGAGCGGTGTTTCTCTACTCCAGTCAGTGAGTCAGAGCGGTGTTTCTCTACTCCAGTCAGTCAGTCAGAGCTGCGTTTCTCTACTCCAGTCAGCCAGTCAGAGCGGTGTTTCTCTACTCCAGTCAGTCAGAGCTGTGTTTCTCTACTCCAGTCAGTCAGTCAGACCTGTGTTTCTCTACTCCAGTCAGTCAGTCAGAGTGGTGTTTCTCTACTCCAGTCAGTCAGAGCAGTGTTTCTCTACTCCAGTCAGTCAGAGTGGTGTTTCTCTACTCCAGTCAGTCAGTCAGAGTGGTGTTTCTCTACTCCAGTCAGTCAGAGCTGTGTTTCTCTACTCCAGTCAGTCAGAGTTGTGTTTCTCTACTCTAGTCAGTCAGTGTGGTGTTTCTCTACTCCAGTCAGTCAGAGCTGTGTTTCTCTACTCCAGTCAGTCAGTCAGAGTGGTGTTTCTCTACTCCAGTCAGTCAGTCAGAGCGGTGTTTCTCTACTCCAGTCAGTCAGTCAGAGCTGTGTTTCTCTACTCCAGTCAGTCAGTCAGAGCTGTGTTTCTCTACTCCAGTCAGTCAGTCAGAGCGGTGTTTCTCTACTCCAGTCAGTCAGTCATAGCGGTGTTTCTCTACTCCAGTCAGTCAGTCAGCGCTGTGTTTCTCTACTCCAGTCAGTCAGTCAGAGCGGTGTTTCTCTACTCCAGTTAGTCAGAGCTGTGTTTCTCTACTCCAGTCAGTCAGTCAGAGTGGTGTTTCTCTACTCCAGTCAGTCAGTCAGAGCGGTGTTTCTCTACTCCAGTCAGTGAGTCAGAGCGGTGTTTCTCTACTCCAGTCAGTCAGTCAGAGCTGCGTTTCTCTACTCCAGTCAGCCAGTCAGAGCTGTGTTTCTCTACTCCAGTTAGTCAGAGCTGTGTTTCTCTACTCCAGTCAGTCAGTCAGAGTGGTGTTTCTCTACTCCAGTCAGTCAGTCAGAGCGGTGTTTCTCTACTCCAGTCAGTCAGTCAGAGCGGTGTTTCTCTACTCCAGTCAGTCAGTCAGAGCTGCGTTTCTCTACTCCAGTCAGCCAGTCAGAGCTGTGTTTCTCTACTCCAGTCAGTCAGAGCTGTGTTTCTCTACTCCAGTCAGTCAGTCAGACCTGTGTTTCTCTACTCCAGTCAGTCAGTCAGAGTGGTGTTTCTCTACTCCAGTCAGTCAGAGCAGTGTTTCTCTACTCCAGTCAGTCAGAGTGGTGTTTCTCTACTCCAGTCAGTCAGTCAGAGTGGTGTTTCTCTACTCCAGTCAGTCAGAGCTGTGTTTCTCTACTCCAGTCAGTCAGAGTTCTGTTTCTCTACTCTAGTCAGTCAGTGTGGTGTTTCTCTACTCCAGTCAGTCAGAGCTGTGTTTCTCTACTCCAGTCAGTCAGTCAGAGTGGTGTTTCTCTACTCCAGTCAGTCAGTCAGAGCGGTGTTTCTCTACTCCAGTCAGTCAGTCAGAGCGGTGTTTCTCTACTCCAGTCAGTCAGTCAGAGCGGTGTTTCTCTACTCCAGTCAGTCAGTCAGAGCTGTGTTTCTCTACTCCAGTCAGTCAGTCAGAGCTGTGTTTCTCTACTCCAGTCAGTCAGTCAGAGCGGTGTTTCTCTACTCCAGTCAGTCAGTCATAGCGGTGTTTCTCTACTCCAGTCAGTCAGTCAGCGCTGTGTTTCTCTACTCCAGTCAGTCAGTCAGAGCGGTGTTTCTCTACTCCAGTTAGTCAGAGCTGTGTTTCTCTACTCCAGTCAGTCAGTCAGAGTGGTGTTTCTCTACTCCAGTCAGTCAGTCAGAGCGGTGTTTCTCTACTCCAGTCAGTGAGTCAGAGCGGTGTTTCTCTACTCCAGTCAGTCAGTCAGAGCTGCGTTTCTCTACTCCAGTCAGCCAGTCAGAGCTGTGTTTCTCTACTCCAGTTAGTCAGAGCTGTGTTTCTCTACTCCAGTCAGTCAGTCAGAGTGGTGTTTCTCTACTCCAGTCAGTCAGTCAGAGCGGTGTTTCTCTACTCCAGTCAGTCAGTCAGAGCGGTGTTTCTCTACTCCAGTCAGTCAGTCAGAGCTGCGTTTCTCTACTCCAGTCAGCCAGTCAGAGCTGTGTTTCTCTACTCCAGTCAGTCAGAGCTGTGTTTCTCTACTCCAGTCAGTCAGTCAGACCTGTGTTTCTCTACTCCAGTCAGTCAGTCAGAGTGGTGTTTCTCTACTCCAGTCAGTCAGAGCAGTGTTTCTCTACTCCAGTCAGTCAGAGTGGTGTTTCTCTACTCCAGTCAGTCAGTCAGAGTGGTGTTTCTCTACTCCAGTCAGTCAGAGCTGTGTTTCTCTACTCCAGTCAGTCAGAGTTCTGTTTCTCTACTCTAGTCAGTCAGTGTGGTGTTTCTCTACTCCAGTCAGTCAGAGCTGTGTTTCTCTACTCCAGTCAGTCAGTCAGAGTGGTGTTTCTCTACTCCAGTCAGTCAGTCAGAGCGGTGTTTCTCTACTCCAGTCAGTCAGTCAGAGCGGTGTTTCTCTACTCCAGTCAGTCAGTCAGAGCTGTGTTTCTCTACTCCAGTCAGTCAGTCAGAGCGGTGTTTCTCTGCTCCAGTCAGTCAGTCAGAGCTGTGTTTCTCTACTCCAGTCAGTCAGAGCTGTGTTTCTCTACTCCAGTCAGTCAGTCAGAGTGGTGTTTCTCTACTCCAGTCAGTCAGAGCAGTATTTCTCTACTCCAGTCAGTCAGAGTGGTGTTTCTCTACTCCAGTCAGTCAGTCAGTCAGAGTGGTGTTTCTCTACTCCAGTCAGTCAGAGCAGTGTTTCTCTACTCCAGTCAGTCAGTCAGAGCGGTGTTTCTCTACTCCAGTCAGTCAGTCAGAGCTGTGTTTCTCTACTCCAGTCAGTCAGTCAGAGCTGTGTTTCTCTACTCCAGTCAGTCAGTCAGAGCGGTGTTTCTCTACTCCAGTCAGTCAGTCATAGCGGTGTTTCTCTACTCCAGTCAGTCAGTCAGCGCTGTGTTTCTCTACTCCAGTCAGTCAGTCAGAGCGGTGTTTCTCTACTCCAGTTAGTCAGAGCTGTGTTTCTCTACTCCAGTCAGTCAGTCAGAGTGGTGTTTCTCTACTCCAGTCAGTCAGTCAGAGTGGTGTTTCTCTACTCCAGTCAGTCAGTCAGAGCTGTGTATCTCTACTCCAGTCAGTCAGAGTGGTGTTTCTCTACTCCAGTAAGTCAGAGTCGTGTTTCTCTACTCCAGTCAGTCAGAGCGATGTTTCTCTACTCCAGTCAGTCAGTCAGAGTGGTGTTTCTCTACTCCAGTCAGTCAGAGCTGTGTTTCTCTACTCCAGTCAGTCAATCAGAGCGGTGTTTCTCTACTCCAGTCAGTCAGAGCGGTGTTTCTCTACTCCAGTCAGTGAGTCAGAGCTGTGTTTCTCTACTCCAGTCAGTCAGTCAGAGTGGTGTTTCTCTACTCCAGTCAGTCAGAGCTGTGTTTCTCTACTCCAGTCAGTCAGAGTTGTGTTTCTCTACTCTAGTCAGTCAGTGTGGTGTTTCTCTACTCCAGTCAGTCAGAAATGTGTTTCTCTACTCCAGTCAGTCAGTCAGAGCTGTGTTTCTCTACTCCAGTCAGTCACTCAGAGCGGTGTTTCTCTACTCCAGTCAGTCAGTCAGAGCTGTGTTTCTCTACTCCAGTCAGTCAGTCAGAGCTGTGTTTCTCTACTCCAGTCAGTCAGTCAGAGCGGTGTTTCTCTACTCCAGTCAGTCAGTCAGAGCGGTGTTTCTCTACTCCAGTCAGTCAGTCAGAGCTGTGTTTCTCTACTCCAGTCAGTCAGTCAGAGCGGTGTTTCTCTGCTCCAGTCAGTCAGTCAGAGCTGTGTTTCTCTACTCCAGTCAGTCAGAGCTGTGTTTCTCTACTCCAGTCAGTCAGTCAGAGTGGTGTTTCTCTACTCCAGTCAGTCAGAGCAGTGTTTCTCTACTCCAGTCAGTCAGAGTGGTGTTTCTCTACTCCAGTCAGTCAGTCAGTCAGAGTGGTGTTTCTCTACTCCAGTCAGTCAGAGCAGTGTTTCTCTACTCCAGTCAGTCAGTCAGAGCGGTGTTTCTCTACTCCAGTCAGTCAGTCAGAGCTGTGTTTCTCTACTCCAGTCAGTCAGTCAGAGCTGTGTTTCTCTACTCCAGTCAGTCAGTCAGAGCGGTGTTTCTCTACTCCAGTCAGTCAGTCATAGCGGTGTTTCTCTACTCCAGTCAGTCAGTCAGCGCTGTGTTTCTCTACTCCAGTCAGTCAGTCAGAGCAGTGTTTCTCTACTCCAGTTAGTCAGAGCTGTGTTTCTCTACTCCAGTCAGTCAGTCAGAGTGGTGTTTCTCTACTCCAGTCAGTCAGTCAGAGTGGTGTTTCTCTACTCCAGTCAGTCAGTCAGAGCGGTGTTTCTCTACTCCAGTCAGTGAGTCAGAGTGGTGTTTCTCTACTCCAGTCAGTCAGTCAGAGCGGTGTTTCTCTACTCCAGTCAGTTAGTCAGAGCGGTGTTTCTCTACTCCAGTCAGTCAGTCAGAGTGGTGTTTCTCTACTCCAGTCAGTCAGTCAGAGCGGTGTTTCTCTACTCCAGTCAGTGAGTCAGAGCGGTGTTTCTCTACTCCAGTCAGTCAGTCAGAGTGGTGTTTCTCTACTCCAGTCAGTCAGAGCTGTGTTTCTCTACTCCAGTCAGTCCATCAGAGCGGTGTTTCTCTACTCCAGTCAGTCAGAGCACTGTTTCTCTACTCCAGTCAGTCAGTCAGAGCTGTGTTTCTCTACTCCAGTCAGTCAGTCAGAGCGGTGTTTCTCTACTCCAGTCAGTCAGTCAGAGCTGCGTTTCTCTACTCCAGTCAGCCAGTCAGAGCGGTGTTTCTCTACTCCAGTCAGTCAGAGCTGTGTTTCTCTACTCCAGTCAGTCAGTCAGACCTGTGTTTCTCTACTCCAGTCAGTCAGTCAGAGTGGTGTTTCTCTACTCCAGTCAGTCAGAGCAGTGTTTCTCTACTCCAGTCAGTCAGAGTGGTGTTTCTCTACTCCAGTCAGTCAGTCAGAGTGGTGTTTCTCTACTCCAGTCAGTCAGAGCTGTGTTTCTCTACTCCAGTCAGTCAGAGTTGTGTTTCTCTACTCTAGTCAGTCAGTGTGGTGTTTCTCTACTCCAGTCAGTCAGAGCTGTGTTTCTCTACTCCAGTCAGTCAGTCAGAGTGGTGTTTCTCTACTCCAGTCAGTCAGTCAGAGCGGTGTTTCTCTACTCCAGTCAGTCAGTCAGAGCTGTGTTTCTCTACTCCAGTCAGTCAGTCAGAGCTGTGTTTCTCTACTCCAGTCAGTCAGTCAGAGCGGTGTTTCTCTACTCCAGTCAGTCAGTCATAGCGGTGTTTCTCTACTCCAGTCAGTCAGTCAGCGCTGTGTTTCTCTACTCCAGTCAGTCAGTCAGAGCGGTGTTTCTCTACTCCAGTTAGTCAGAGCTGTGTTTCTCTACTCCAGTCAGTCAGTCAGAGTGGTGTTTCTCTACTCCAGTCAGTCAGTCAGAGCGGTGTTTCTCTACTCCAGTCAGTGAGTCAGAGCGGTGTTTCTCTACTCCAGTCAGTCAGTCAGAGCGGTGTTTCTCTACTCCAGTCAGTCAGTCAGAGTGGTGTTTCTCTACTCCAGTCAGTCAGTCAGAGCGGTGTTTCTCTACTCCAGTCAGTGAGTCAGAGCGGTGTTTCTCTACTCCAGTCAGTCAGTCAGAGTGGTGTTTCTCTACTCCAGTCAGTCAGAGCTGTGTTTCTCTACTCCAGTCAGTCCATCAGAGCGGTGTTTCTCTACTCCAGTCAGTCAGAGCACTGTTTCTCTACTCCAGTCAGTCAGTCAGAGCTGTGTTTCTCTACTCCAGTCAGTCAGTCAGAGCGGTGTTTCTCTACTCCAGTCAGTCAGTCAGAGCTGCGTTTCTCTACTCCAGTCAGCCAGTCAGAGCGGTGTTTCTCTACTCCAGTCAGTCAGAGCTGTGTTTCTCTACTCCAGTCAGTCAGTCAGACCTGTGTTTCTCTACTCCAGTCAGTCAGTCAGAGTGGTGTTTCTCTACTCCAGTCAGTCAGAGCAGTGTTTCTCTACTCCAGTCAGTCAGAGTGGTGTTTCTCTACTCCAGTCAGTCAGTCAGAGTGGTGTTTCTCTACTCCAGTCAGTCAGAGCTGTGTTTCTCTACTCCAGTCAGTCAGAGTTGTGTTTCTCTACTCTAGTCAGTCAGTGTGGTGTTTCTCTACTCCAGTCAGTCAGAGCTGTGTTTCTCTACTCCAGTCAGTCAGTCAGAGTGGTGTTTCTCTACTCCAGTCAGTCAGTCAGAGCGGTGTTTCTCTACTCCAGTCAGTCAGTCAGAGCTGTGTTTCTCTACTCCAGTCAGTCAGTCAGAGCTGTGTTTCTCTACTCCAGTCAGTCAGTCAGAGCGGTGTTTCTCTACTCCAGTCAGTCAGTCATAGCGGTGTTTCTCTACTCCAGTCAGTCAGTCAGCGCTGTGTTTCTCTACTCCAGTCAGTCAGTCAGAGCGGTGTTTCTCTACTCCAGTTAGTCAGAGCTGTGTTTCTCTACTCCAGTCAGTCAGTCAGAGTGGTGTTTCTCTACTCCAGTCAGTCAGTCAGAGCGGTGTTTCTCTACTCCAGTCAGTGAGTCAGAGCGGTGTTTCTCTACTCCAGTCAGTCAGTCAGAGTGGTGTTTCTCCACTCCAGTCAGTCAGTCAGAGCTGTGTATCTCTACTCCAGTCAGTCAGAGTGGTGTTTCTCTACTCCAGTCAGTCAGAGTCGTGTTTCTCTACTCCAGTCAGTCAGAGCGATGTTTCTCTACTCCAGTCAGTCAGTCAGAGTGGTGTTTCTCTACTCCAGTCAGTCAGAGCTGTGTTTCTCTACTCCAGTCAGTCCATCAGAGCGGTGTTTCTCTACTCCAGTCAGTCAGAGCACTGTTTCTCTACTCCAGTCAGTCAGTCAGAGCTGTGTTTCTCTACTCCAGTCAGTCAGTCAGAGCGGTGTTTCTCTACTCCAGTCAGTCAGTCAGAGCTGCGTTTCTCTACTCCAGTCGGTCAGTCAGAGCGGTGTTTCTCTACTCCAGTCAGTCAGAGCTGTGTTTCTCTACTCCAGTCAGTCAGTCAGACCTGTGTTTCTCTACTCCAGTCAGTCCGAGCTGTGTTTCTCTACTCCAGTCAGTCAGAGTTGTGTTTCTCTACTCTATTCAGTCAGTCAGTCAGAGTGGTGTTTCTCTACTCCAGTCAGTCAGAGCAGTGTTTCTCTACTCCAGTCAGTCAGTCAGAGCGGTGTTTCTCTACTCCAGTCAGTCAGTCAGAGCTGTGTTTCTCTACTCCAGTCAGTCAGTCAGAGCTGTGTTTCTCTACTCCAGTCAGTCAGTCAGAGCGGTGTTTCTCTACTCCAGTCAGTCAGTCATAGCGGTGTTTCTCTACTCCAGTCAGTCAGTCAGCGCTGTGTTTCTCTACTCCAGTCAGTCAGTCAGAGCAGTGTTTCTCTACTCCAGTTAGTCAGAGCTGTGTTTCTCTACTCCAGTCAGTCAGTCAGAGTGGTGTTTCTCTACTCCAGTCAGTCAGTCAGAGTGGTGTTTCTCTACTCCAGTCAGTCAGTCAGAGCGGTGTTTCTCTACTCCAGTCAGTGAGTCAGAGTGGTGTTTCTCTACTCCAGTCAGTCAGTCAGAGCGGTGTTTCTCTACTCCAGTCAGTCAGTCAGAGCGGTGTTTCTCTACTCCAGTCAGTCAGTCAGAGTGGTGTTTCTCTACTCCAGTCAGTCAGTCAGAGCGGTGTTTCTCTACTCCAGTCAGTGAGTCAGAGCGGTGTTTCTCTACTCCAGTCAGTCAGTCAGAGTGGTGTTTCTCTACTCCAGTCAGTCAGAGCTGTGTTTCTCTACTCCAGTCAGTCCATCAGAGCGGTGTTTCTCTACTCCAGTCAGTCAGAGCACTGTTTCTCTACTCCAGTCAGTCAGTCAGAGCTGTGTTTCTCTACTCCAGTCAGTCAGTCAGAGCGGTGTTTCTCTACTCCAGTCAGTCAGTCAGAGCTGCGTTTCTCTACTCCAGTCAGCCAGTCAGAGCGGTGTTTCTCTACTCCAGTCAGTCAGAGCTGTGTTTCTCTACTCCAGTCAGTCAGTCAGACCTGTGTTTCTCTACTCCAGTCAGTCAGTCAGAGTGGTGTTTCTCTACTCCAGTCAGTCAGAGCAGTGTTTCTCTACTCCAGTCAGTCAGAGTGGTGTTTCTCTACTCCAGTCAGTCAGTCAGAGTGGTGTTTCTCTACTCCAGTCAGTCAGAGCTGTGTTTCTCTACTCCAGTCAGTCAGAGTTGTGTTTCTCTACTCTAGTCAGTCAGAGCGGTGTTTCTCTACTCCAGTCAGTCAGTCATAGCGGTGTTTCTCTACTCCAGTCAGTCAGTCAGCGCTGTGTTTCTCTACTCCAGTCAGTCAGTCAGAGCAGTGTTTCTCTACTCCAGTTAGTCAGAGCTGTGTTTCTCTACTCCAGTCAGTCAGTCAGAGTGGTGTTTCTCTACTCCAGTCAGTCAGTCAGAGTGGTGTTTCTCTACTCCAGTCAGTCAGTCAGAGCGGTGTTTCTCTACTCCAGTCAGTGAGTCAGAGTGGTGTTTCTCTACTCCAGTCAGTCAGTCAGAGCGGTGTTTCTCTACTCCAGTCAGTCAGTCAGAGCGGTGTTTCTCTACTCCAGTCAGTCAGTCAGAGTGGTGTTTCTCTACTCCAGTCAGTCAGTCAGAGCGGTGTTTCTCTACTCCAGTCAGTGAGTCAGAGCGGTGTTTCTCTACTCCAGTCAGTCAGTCAGAGTGGTGTTTCTCTACTCCAGTCAGTCAGAGCTGTGTTTCTCTACTCCAGTCAGTCCATCAGAGCGGTGTTTCTCTACTCCAGTCAGTCAGAGCACTGTTTCTCTACTCCAGTCAGTCAGTCAGAGCTGTGTTTCTCTACTCCAGTCAGTCAGTCAGAGCGGTGTTTCTCTACTCCAGTCAGTCAGTCAGAGCTGCGTTTCTCTACTCCAGTCAGCCAGTCAGAGCGGTGTTTCTCTACTCCAGTCAGTCAGAGCTGTGTTTCTCTACTCCAGTCAGTCAGTCAGACCTGTGTTTCTCTACTCCAGTCAGTCAGTCAGAGTGGTGTTTCTCTACTCCAGTCAGTCAGAGCAGTGTTTCTCTACTCCAGTCAGTCAGAGTGGTGTTTCTCTACTCCAGTCAGTCAGTCAGAGTGGTGTTTCTCTACTCCAGTCAGTCAGAGCTGTGTTTCTCTACTCCAGTCAGTCAGAGTTGTGTTTCTCTACTCTAGTCAGTCAGTGTGGTGTTTCTCTACTCCAGTCAGTCAGAGCTGTGTTTCTCTACTCCAGTCAGTCAGTCAGAGTGGTGTTTCTCTACTCCAGTCAGTCAGTCAGAGCGGTGTTTCTCTACTCCAGTCAGTCAGTCAGAGCTGTGTTTCTCTACTCCAGTCAGTCAGTCAGAGCTGTGTTTCTCTACTCCAGTCAGTCAGTCAGAGCGGTGTTTCTCTACTCCAGTCAGTCAGTCATAGCGGTGTTTCTCTACTCCAGTCAGTCAGTCAGCGCTGTGTTTCTCTACTCCAGTCAGTCAGTCAGAGCGGTGTTTCTCTACTCCAGTTAGTCAGAGCGGTGTTTCTCTACTCCAGTCAGTCAGTCAGAGTGGTGTTTCTCCACTCCAGTCAGTCAGTCAGAGCTGTGTATCTCTACTCCAGTCAGTCAGAGTGGTGTTTCTCTACTCCAGTCAGTCAGAGTCGTGTTTCTCTACTCCAGTCAGTCAGAGCGATGTTTCTCTACTCCAGTCAGTCAGTCAGAGTGGTGTTTCTCTACTCCAGTCAGTCAGAGCTGTGTTTCTCTACTCCAGTCAGTCCATCAGAGCGGTGTTTCTCTACTCCAGTCAGTCAGAGCACTGTTTCTCTACTCCAGTCAGTCAGTCAGAGCTGTGTTTCTCTACTCCAGTCAGTCAGTCAGAGCGGTGTTTCTCTACTCCAGTCAGTCAGTCAGAGCTGCGTTTCTCTACTCCAGTCAGTCAGTCAGAGCGGTGTTTCTCTACTCCAGTCAGTCAGAGCTGTGTTTCTCTACTCCAGTCAGTCAGTCAGACCTGTGTTTCTCTACTCCAGTCAGTCAGTCAGAGTGGTGTTTCTCTACTCCAGTCAGTCAGAGCAGTGTTTCTCTACTCCAGTCAGTCAGAGTGGTGTTTCTCTACTCCAGTCAGTCAGTCAGAGTGGTGTTTCTCTACTCCAGTCAGTCAGAGCTGTGTTTCTCTACTCCAGTCAGTCAGAGTTGTGTTTCTCTACTCTAGTCAGTCAGTGTGGTGTTTCTCTACTCCAGTCAGTCAGAGCTGTGTTTCTCTACTCCAGTCAGTCAGTCAGAGTGGTGTTTCTCTACTCCAGTCAGTCAGTCAGAGCGGTGTTTCTCTACTCCAGTCAGTCAGTCAGAGCTGTGTTTCTCTACTCCAGTCAGTCAGTCAGAGCGGTGTTTCTCTGCTCCAGTCAGTCAGTCAGAGCTGTGTTTCTCTACTCCAGTCAGTCAGAGCTGTGTTTCTCTACTCCAGTCAGTCTGTCAGAGTGGTGTTTCTCTACTCCAGTCAGTCAGAGCAGTGTTTCTCTACTCCAGTCAGTCAGAGTGGTGTTTCTCTACTCCAGTCAGTCAGTCAGTCAGTCAGAGTGGTGTTTCTCTACTCCAGTCAGTCAGAGCAGTGTTTCTCTACTCCAGTCAGTCAGTCAGAGCGGTGTTTCTCTACTCCAGTCAGTCAGTCAGAGCTGTGTTTCTCTACTCCAGTCAGTCAGTCAGAGCTGTGTTTCTCTACTCCAGTCAGTCAGTCAGAGCGGTGTTTCTCTACTCCAGTCAGTCAGTCATAGCGGTGTTTCTCTACTCCAGTCAGTCAGTCAGCGCTGTGTTTCTCTACTCCAGTCAGTCAGTCAGAGCGGTGTTTCTCTACTCCAGTTAGTCAGAGCTGTGTTTCTCTACTCCAGTCAGTCAGTCAGAGTGGTGTTTCTCTACTCCAGTCAGTCAGTCAGAGTGGTGTTTCTCTACTCCAGTCAGTCAGTCAGAGCGGTGTTTCTCTACTCCAGTCAGTGAGTCAGAGCGGTGTTTCTCTACTCCAGTCAGTCAGTCAGAGTGGTGTTTCTCCACTCCAGTCAGTCAGTCAGAGCTGTGTATCTCTACTCCAGTCAGTCAGAGTGGTGTTTCTCTACTCCAGTCAGTCAGAGTCGTGTTTCTCTACTCCAGTCAGTCAGAGCGATGTTTCTCTACTCCAGTCAGTCAGTCAGAGTGGTGTTTCTCTACTCCAGTCAGTCAGAGCTGTGTTTCTCTACTCCAGTCAGTCCATCAGAGCGGTGTTTCTCTACTCCAGTCAGTCAGAGCACTGTTTCTCTACTCCAGTCAGTCAGTCAGAGCTGTGTTTCTCTACTCCAGTCAGTCAGTCAGAGCGGTGTTTCTCTACTCCAGTCAGTCAGTCAGAGCTGCGTTTCTCTACTCCAGTCAGTCAGTCAGAGCGGTGTTTCTCTACTCCAGTCAGTCAGAGCTGTGTTTCTCTACTCCAGTCAGTCAGTCAGACCTGTGTTTCTCTACTCCAGTCAGTCCGAGCTGTGTTTCTCTACTCCAGTCAGTCAGAGTTGTGTTTCTCTACTCTAGTCAGTCAGTGTGGTGTTTCTCTACTCCAGTCAGTCAGAGCTGTGTTTCTCTACTCCAGTCAGTCAGAGCGGTGTTTCTCTACTCCAGTCAGTGAGTCAGAGCTGTGTTTCTCTACTCCAGTCAGTCAGTCAGAGCGGTGTTTCTCTACTCCAGTCAGTCAGAGTTGTGTTTCTCTACTCTAGTCAGTCAGTGTGGTGTTTCTCTACTCCAGTCAGTCAGAGCTGTGTTTCTCTACTCCAGTCAGTCAGTCAGAGCTGTGTTTCTCTACTCCAGTCAGTCACTCAGAGCGGTGTTTCTCTACTCCAGTCAGTGAGTCAGAGCTGTGTTTCTCTACTCCAGTCAGTCAGTCAGAGCTGTGTTTCTCTACTCCAGTCAGTCAGTCAGAGCGGTGTTTCTCTACTCCAGTCAGTCAGTCAGAGCGGTGTTTCTCTACTCCAGTCAGTCAGTCAGAGCTGTGTTTCTCTACTCCAGTCAGTCAGTCAGAGCGGTGTTACTCTGCTCCAGTCAGTCAGTCAGAGCTGTGTTTCTCTACTCCAGTCAGTCAGAGCTGTGTTTCTCTACTCCAGTCAGTCAGTCAGAGTGGTGTTTCTCTACTCCAGTCAGTCAGAGCAGTGTTTCTCTACTCCAGTCAGTCAGAGTGGTGTTTCTCTACTCCAGTCAGTCAGTCAGTCAGAGTGGTGTTTCTCTACTCCAGTCAGTCAGAGCAGTGTTTCTCTACTCCAGTCAGTCAGTCAGAGCGGTGTTTCTCTACTCCAGTCAGTCAGTCAGAGCTGTGTTTCTCTACTCCAGTCAGTCAGTCAGAGCTGTGTTTCTCTATTCCAGTCCGTCAGTCAGAGCGGTGTTTCTCTACTCCAGTCAGTCAGTCATAGCGGTGTTTCTCTACTCCAGTCAGTCAGTCAGCGCTGTGTTTCTCTACTCCAGTCAGTCAGTCAGAGCAGTGTTTCTCTACTCCAGTTAGTCAGAGCTGTGTTTCTCTACTCCAGTCAGTCAGTCAGAGTGGTGTTTCTCTACTCCAGTCAGTCAGTCAGAGTGGTGTTTCTCTACTCCAGTCAGTCAGTCAGAGCGGTGTTTCTCTACTCCAGTCAGTGAGTCAGAGCGGTGTTTCTCTACTCCAGTCAGTCAGTCAGAGCGGTGTTTCTCTACTCCAGTCAGTCAGTCAGAGCGGTGTTTCTCTACTCCAGTCAGTCAGTCAGAGTGGTGTTTCTCTACTCCAGTCAGTCAGTCAGAGCCGTGTTTCTCTACTCCAGTCAGTGAGTCAGAGCGGTGTTTCTCTACTCCAGTCAGTCAGTCAGAGTGGTGTTTCTCTACTCCAGTCAGTCAGTCAGAGCGGTGTTTCTCTACTCCAGTCAGTCAGTCAGAGTGGTGTTTCTCTACTCCAGTCAGTCAGAGCTGTGTTTCTCTACTCCAGTCAGTCAGTCAGAGTGGTGTTGCTCTACTCCAGTCATTCAGAGCTGTGTTTCTCTACTCCAGTCAGTCAGTCAGAGTGGTGTTTCTCCACTCCAGTCAGTCAGTCAGAGCTGTGTTTCTCTACTCCATTCAGTCAGTCAGAGCGGTGTTTCTCTACTCCAGTCAGTCAGAGCGGTGTTTCTCTACTCCAGTCAGTGAGTCAGAGCTGTGTTTCTCTACTCCAGTCAGTCAGTCAGAGCGGTGTTTCTCTACTCCAGTCAGTCAGAGCTGTGTTTCTCTACTCCAGTCAGTCAGAGTTGTGTTTCTCTACTCTAGTCAGTCAGTGTGGTGTTTCTCTACTCCAGTCAGTCAGAGCTGTGTTTCTCTACTCCAGTCAGTCAGTCAGAGCTGTGTTTCTCTACTCCAGTCAGTCACTCAGAGCGGTGTTTCTCTACTCCAGTCAGTCAGTCAGAGCTGTGTTTCTCTACTCCAGTCAGTCAGTCAGAGCTGTGTTTCTCTACTCCAGTCAGTCAGTCAGAGCGGTGTTTCTCTACTCCAGTCAGTCAGTCAGAGCGGTGTTTCTCTACTCCAGTCAGTCAGTCAGTCAGAGCTGTGTTTCTCTACTCCAGTCAGTCAGTCAGAGCGGTGTTTCTCTGCTCCAGTCAGTCAGTCAGTCAGAGCTGTGTTTCTCTACTCCAGTCAGTCAGAGCTGTGTTTCTCTACTCCAGTCAGTCAGTCAGAGTGGTGTTTCTCTACTCCAGTCAGTCAGAGCAGTGTTTCTCTACTCCAGTCAGTCAGAGTGGTGTTTCTCTACTCCAGTCAGTCAGTCAGAGTGGTGTTTCTCTACTCCAGTCAGTCCATCAGAGCGGTGTTTCTCTACTCCAGTCAGTCAGAGCACTGTTTCTCTACTCCAGTCAGTCAGTCAGAGCTGTGTTTCTCTACTCCAGTCAGTCAGTCAGAGCGGTGTTTCTCTACTCCAGTCAGTCAGTCAGAGCTGCGTTTCTCTACTCCAGTCAGTCAGTCAGAGCGGTGTTTCTCTACTCCAGTCAGTCAGAGCTGTGTTTCTCTACTCCAGTCAGTCAGTCAGACCTGTGTTTCTCTACTCCAGTCAGTCAGTCAGAGTGGTGTTTCTCTACTCCAGTCAGTCAGAGCAGTGTTTCTCTACTCCAGTCAGTCAGAGTGGTGTTTCTCTACTCCAGTCAGTCAGTCAGAGTGGTGTTTCTCTACTCCAGTCAGTCCGAGCTGTGTTTCTCTACTCCAGTCAGTCAGAGTTGTGTTTCTCTACTCTAGTCAGTCAGTGTGGTGTTTCTCTACTCCAGTCAGTCAGAGCTGTGTTTCTCTACTCCAGTCAGTCAGAGCGGTGTTTCTCTACTCCAGTCAGTGAGTCAGAGCTGTGTTTCTCTACTCCAGTCAGTCAGTCAGAGCGGTGTTTCTCTACTCCAGTCAGTCAGAGCTGTGTTTCTCTACTCCAGTCAGTCAGAGTTGTGTTTCTCTACTCTAGTCAGTCAGTGTGGTGTTTCTCTAATCCAGTCAGTCAGAGCTGTGTTTCTCTACTCCAGTCAGTCAGTCAGAGCTGTGTTTCTCTACTCCAGTCAGTCACTCAGAGCGGTGTTTCTCTACTCCAGTCAGTCAGTCAGAGCTGTGTTTCTCTACTCCAGTCAGTCAGTCAGAGCTGTGTTTCTCTACTCCAGTCAGTCAGTCAGAGCGGTGTTTCTCTACTCCAGTCAGTCAGTCAGAGCGGTGTTTCTCCACTCCAGTCAGTCAGTCAGAGCTGTGTTTCTCTACTCCAGTCAGTCAGAGCTGTGTTTCTCTACTCCAGTCAGTCAGTCAGAGCTGTGTTTCTCTACTCCAGTCAGTCACTCAGAGCGGTGTTTCTCTACTCCAGTCAGTCAGTCAGAGCTGTGTTTCTCTACTCCAGTCAGTCAGTCAGAGCTGTGTTTCTCTACTCCAGTCAGTCAGTCAGAGCGGTGTTTCTCTACTCCAGTCAGTCAGTCAGAGCGGTGTTTCTCCACTCCAGTCAGTCAGTCAGAGCTGTGTTTCTCTACTCCAGTCAGTCAGAGCTGTGTTTCTCTACTCCAGTCAGTCAGAGTTGTGTTTCTCTACTCTAGTCAGTCAGTGTGGTGTTTCTCTAATCCAGTCAGTCAGAGCTGTGTTTCTCTACTCCAGTCAGTCAGTCAGAGCTGTGTTTCTCTACTCCAGTCAGTCACTCAGAGCGGTGTTTCTCTACTCCAGTCAGTCAGTCAGAGCTGTGTTTCTCTACTCCAGTCAGTCAGTCAGAGCTGTGTTTCTCTACTCCAGTCAGTCAGTCAGAGCGGTGTTTCTCTACTCCAGTCAGTCAGTCAGAGCGGTGTTTCTCCACTCCAGTCAGTCAGTCAGAGCTGTGTTTCTCTACTCCAGTCAGTCAGAGCTGTGTTTCTCTACTCCAGTCAGTCAGTCAGAGTGGTGTTTCTCTACTCCAGTCAGTCAGAGCAGTGTTTCTCTACTCCAGTCAGTCAGTCAGAGTGGTGTTTCTCTACTCCAGTCAGTCAGTCAGAGTGGTGTTTCTCTACTCCAGTCAGTCAGAGCAGTGTTTCTCTACTCCAGTCAGTCAGACAGAGCGGTGTTTCTCTACTCCAGTCAGTCAGTCAGAGCTGTGTTTCTCTACTCCAGTCAGTCAGTCAGAGCTGTGTTTCTCTACTCCAGTCAGTCAGTCAGAGCGGTGTTTCTCTACTCCAGTCAGTCAGTCATAGCGGTGTTTCTCTACTCCAGTCAGTCAGTCAGCGCTGTGTTTCTCTACTCCAGTCAGTCAGTCAGAGCGGTGTTTCTCTACTCCAGTTAGTCAGAGCTGTGTTTCTCTACTCCAGTCAGTCAGTCAGAGTGGTGTTTCTCTACTCCAGTCAGTCAGTCAGAGTGGTGTTTCTCTACTCCAGTCAGTCAGTCAGAGCGGTGTTTCTCTACTCCAGTCAGTGAGTCAGAGCGGTGTTTCTCTACTCCAGTCAGTCAGTCAGAGCGGTGTTTCTCTACTCCAGTCAGTCAGTCAGAGCGGTGTTTCTCTACTCCAGTCAGTCAGTCAGAGTGGTGTTTCTCTACTCCAGTCAGTCAGTCAGAGCGGTGTTTCTCTACTCCAGTCAGTGAGTCAGAGCGGTGTTTCTCTACTCCAGTCAGTCAGGCAGAGTGGTGTTTCTCTACTCCAGTCAGTCAGTCAGAGCGGTGTTTCTCTACTCCAGTCAGTCAGTCAGAGTGGTGTTTCTCTACTCCAGTCAGTCAGAGCTGTGTTTCTCTACTCCAGTCAGTCAGAGTGGTGTTGCTCTACTCCAGTCATTCAGAGCTGTGTTTCTCTAGTCCAGTCAGTCAGTCAGTCAGAGTGGTGTTTCTCCACTCCAGTCAGTCAGTCAGAGCTGTGTTTCTCTACTCCAGTCAGTCAGTCAGAGCGGTGTTTCTCTACTCCAGTAAGTCAGTCAGAGCTGTGTTTCTCTACTCCAGTCAGTCAGTCAGAGCTGTGTTTCTCTACTCCAGTCAGTCAGTCAGAGTGGTGTTTCTCTACTCCAGTCAGTCAGAGCAGTGTTCCTCTACTCCAGTCAGTCAGAGCTGTGTTTCTCTACTCCGGTCAGTCAGTCAGAGTGGTGTTTCTCTACTCCAGTCAGTCAGAGCAGTGTTTCTCTACTCCAGTCAGTCAGAGTGGTGTTTCTCTACTCCAGTCAGTCAGTCAGTCAGTCAGAGTGGTGTTTCTCTAATCCAGTCAGTCAGAGCTGTGTTTCTCTACTCCAGTCAGTCAGTCAGAGCTGTGTTTCTCTACTCCAGTCAGTCACTCAGAGCGGTGTTTCTCTACTCCAGTCAGTCAGTCAGAGCTGTGTTTCTCTACTCCAGTCAGTCAGTCAGAGCTGTGTTTCTCTACTCCAGTCAGTCAGTCAGAGCGGTGTTTCTCTACTCCAGTCAGTCAGTCAGAGCGGTGTTTCTCCACTCCAGTCAGTCAGTCAGAGCTGTGTTTCTCTACTCCAGTCAGTCAGTCAGAGCGGTGTTTTTCTGCTCCAGTCAGTCAGTCAGAGCTGTGTTTCTCTACTCCAGTCAGTCAGAGCTGTGTTTCTCTACTCCAGTCAGTCAGTCAGAGTGGTGTTTCTCTACTCCAGTCAGTCAGAGCAGTGTTTCTCTACTCCAGTCAGTCAGTCAGAGTGGTGTTTCTCTACTCCAGTCAGTCAGTCAGAGTGGTGTTTCTCTACTCCAGTCAGTCAGAGCAGTGTTTCTCTACTCCAGTCAGTCAGTCAGAGCGGTGTTTCTCTACTCCAGTCAGTCAGTCAGAGCTGTGTTTCTCTACTCCAGTCAGTCAGTCAGAGCTGTGTTTCTCTACTCCAGTCAGTCAGTCAGAGCGGTGTTTCTCTACTCCAGTCAGTCAGTCATAGCGGTGTTTCTCTACTCCAGTCAGTCAGTCAGCGCTGTGTTTCTCTACTCCAGTCAGTCAGTCAGAGCGGTGTTTCTCTACTCCAGTTAGTCAGAGCTGTGTTTCTCTACTCCAGTCAGTCAGTCAGAGTGGTGTTTCTCTACTCCAGTCAGTCAGTCAGAGTGGTGTTTCTCTACTCCAGTCAGTCAGTCAGAGCGGTGTTTCTCTACTCCAGTCAGTGAGTCAGAGCGGTGTTTCTCTACTCCAGTCAGTCAGTCAGAGCGGTGTTTCTCTACTCCAGTCAGTCAGTCAGAGCGGTGTTTCTCTACTCCAGTCAGTCAGTCAGAGTGGTGTTTCTCTACTCCAGTCAGTCAGTCAGAGCGGTGTTTCTCTACTCCAGTCAGTGAGTCAGAGCGGTGTTTCTCTACTCCAGTCAGTCAGGCAGAGTGGTGTTTCTCTACTCCAGTCAGTCAGTCAGAGCGGTGTTTCTCTACTCCAGTCAGTCAGTCAGAGTGGTGTTTCTCTACTCCAGTCAGTCAGAGCTGTGTTTCTCTACTCCAGTCAGTCAGAGTGGTGTTGCTCTACTCCAGTCATTCAGAGCTGTGTTTCTCTAGTCCAGTCAGTCAGTCAGTCAGAGTGGTGTTTCTCCACTCCAGTCAGTCAGTCAGAGCTGTGTTTCTCTACTCCAGTCAGTCAGTCAGAGCGGTGTTTCTCTACTCCAGTCAGTCAGTCAGAGCTGTGTTTCTCTACTCCAGTCAGTCAGTCAGAGCTGTGTTTCTCTACTCCAGTCAGTCAGTCAGAGTGGTGTTTCTCTACTCCAGTCAGTCAGAGCAGTGTTCCTCTACTCCAGTCAGTCAGAGCTGTGTTTCTCTACTCCGGTCAGTCAGTCAGAGTGGTGTTTCTCTACTCCAGTCAGTCAGAGCAGTGTTTCTCTACTCCAGTCAGTCAGAGTGGTGTTTCTCTACTCCAGTCAGTCAGTCAGTCAGTCAGAGTGGTGTTTCTCTACTCCAGTCAGTCAGAGCAGTGTTTCTCTACTCCAGTCAGTCAGTCAGAGCGGTGTTTCTCTACTCCAGTCAGTTAGTCAGAGCTGTGTTTCTCTACTCCAGTCAGTCAGTCAGAGCGGTGTTTCTCTAGTCCAGTCAGTCAGACAGAGCAGTGTTTCTCTACTCCAGTCAGTCAGTCAGCGCTGTGTTTCTCTACTCCAGTCAGTCAGTCAGAGCGGTGTTTCTCTACTCCAGTCAGTCAGTCAGAGTGGTGTTTCTCTACTCCAGTCAGTCAGTCAGAGTGGTGTTTCTCTACTCCAGTCAGTCGGTCAGTCAGAGCGGTGTTTCTCTACTCCAGTCAGTGAGTCAGAGCGGTGTTTCTCTACTCCAGTCAGTCAGTCAGAGTGGTGTTTCTCTACTCCAGTCAGTCAGTCAGAGCGGTGTTTCTCTACTCCAGTCAGTCAGTCAGAGTGGTGTTTCTCTACTCCAGTCAGTCAGTCAGAGCGGTGTTTCTCTACTCCAGTCAGTGAGTCAGAGCGGTGTTTCTCTACTCCAGTCAGTCAGTCAGAGTGGTGTTTCTCTACTCCAGTCAGTCAGTCAGAGTGGTGTTTCTCTACTCCAGTCATTCAGAGCTGTGTTTCTCTAGTCCAGTCAGTCAGTCAGTCAGAGTGGTGTTTCTCCACTCCAGTCAGTCAGTCAGAGCTGTGTTTCTCTACTCCCGTCAGTCAGAGTGGTGTTTCTCTACTCCAGTCAGTCAGTCAGAGCGGTGTTTCTCTACTCCAGTCAGTCAGTCAGAGCTGTGTTTCTCTACTCCAGTCAGTCAGTCAGAGCGGTGTTTCTCTGCTCCAGTCAGTCAGTCAGAGCTGTGTTTCTCTACTCCAGTCAGTCAGAGCTGTGTTTCTCTACTCCAGTCAGTCAGTCAGAGTGGTGTTTCTCTACTCCAGTCAGTCAGAGCAGTGTTTCTCTACTCCAGTCAGTCAGAGTGGTGTTTCTCTACTCCAGTCAGTCAGAGCAGTGTTTCTCTACTCCAGTCAGTCAGTCAGAGCGGTGTTTCTCTACTCCAGTCAGTCAGTCAGAGCTGTGTTTCTCTACTCCAGTCAGTCAGTCAGAGCTGTGTTTCTCTACTCCAGTCAGTCAGTCAGAGCGGTGTTTCTCTACTCCAGTCAGTCAGTCATAGCGGTGTTTCTCTACTCCAATCAGTCAGTCAGCGCTGTGTTTCTCTACTCCAGTCAGTCAGTCAGAGCGGTGTTTCTCTACTCCAGTTAGTCAGAGCTGTGTTTCTCTACTCCAGTCAGTCAGTCAGAGTGGTGTTTCTCTACTCCAGTCAGTCAGTCAGAGTGGTGTTTCTCTACTCCAGTCAGTCAGTCAGAGCGGTGTTTCTCTACTCCAGTCAGTGAGTCAGAGCGGTGTTTCTCTACTCCAGTCAGTCAGTCAGAGCGGTGTTTCTCTACTCCAGTCAGTCAGTCAGAGCGGTGTTTCTCTACTCCAGTCAGTCAGTCAGAGTGGTGTTTCTCTACTCCAGTCAGTCAGTCAGAGCGGTGTTTCTCTACTCCAGTCAGTGAGTCAGAGCGGTGTTTCTCTACTCCAGTCAGTCAGTCAGAGTGGTGTTTCTCTACTCCAGTCAGTCAGTCAGAGCGGTGTTTCTCTACTCCAGTCAGTCAGTCAGAGTGGTGTTTCTCTACTCCAGTCAGTCAGAGCTGTGTTTCTCTACTCCAGTCAGTCAGTCAGAGTGATGTTGCTCTACTCCAGTCATTCAGAGCTGTGTTTCTCTAGTCCAGTCAGTCAGTCAGTCAGAGTGGTGTTTCTCCACTCCAGTCAGTCAGTCAGAGCTGTGTTTCTCTACTCCAGTCAGTCAGTCAGAGCGGTGTTTCTCTACTCCAGTCAGTCAGTCAGAGCTGTGTTTCTCTACTCCAGTCAGTCAGTCAGAGCTGTGTTTCTCTACTCCAGTCAGTCAGTCAGAGTGGTGTTTCTCTACTCCAGTCAGTCAGAGCGGTGTTTCTCTACTCCTGTCAGTCAGAGCTGTGTTTCTCTACTCCAGTCAGTCAGTCAGAGTGGTGTTTCTCTACTCCAGTCAGTCAGAGCAGTGTTTCTCTACTCCAGTCAGTCAGAGTGGTGTTTCTCTACTCCAGTCAGTCAGTCAGTCAGAGTGGTGTTTCTCTACTCCAGTCAGTCAGAGCACTGTTTCTCTACTCCAGTCAGTCAGTCAGAGCGGTGTTTCTCTACTCCAGTCAGTCAGTCAGAGCTGTGTTTCTCTACTCCAGTCAGTCAGTCAGAGTGGTGTTTCTCTAGTCCTGTCAGTCAGTCAGAGCGGTGTTTCTCTACTCCAGTCAGTCAGTCAGCGCTGTGTTTCTCTACTCCAGTCAGTCAGTCAGAGCGGTGTTTCTCTACTCCAGTCAGTCAGAGCTGTGTTTCTCTACTCCAGTCAGTCAGTCAGAGTGGTGTTTCTCTACTCCAGTCAGTCAGTCAGAGCTGTGTTTCTCTACTCCAGTCAGTCAGTCAGAGCTGTGTTTCTCTACTCCAGTCAGTCAGTCAGAGCGGTGTTTCTCTACTCCAGTTAGTCAGTGCTGTGTTTCTCTACTCCAGTCAGTCAGTCAGAGTGGTGTTTCTCTACTCCAGTCAGTCAGTCAGAGTGGTGTTTCTCTACTCCAGTCAGTCAGTCAGAGCGATGTTTCTCTACTCCAGTCAGTGAGTCAGAGCGGTGTTTCTCTACTCCAGTCAGTCAGTCAGAGCGGTGTTTCTCTACTCCAGTCAGTCAGTCAGAGCGGTGTTTCTCTACTCCAGTCAGTCAGTCAGAGTGGTGTTTCTCTACTCCAGTCAGTCAGTCAGAGCGGTGTTTCTCTACTCCAGTCAGTGAGTCAGAGCGGTGTTTCTCTACTCCAGTCAGTCAGTCAGAGTGGTGTTTCTCTACTCCAGTCAGTCAGTCAGAGCGGTGTTTCTCTACTCCAGTCAGTCAGTCAGAGTGGTGTTTCTCTACTCCAGTCAGTCAGTCAGAGCGGTGTTTCTCTACTCCAGTCAGTCAGTCAGAGTGGTGTTTCTCTACTCCAGTCAGTCAGAGCTGTGTTTCTGTACTCCAGTCAGTCAGTCAGAGTGGTGTTGCTCTACTCCAGTCATTCAGAGCTGTGTTTCTCTAGTCCAGTCAGTCAGTCAGTCAGAGTGGTGTTTCTCCACTCCAGTCAGTCAGTCAGAGCTGTGTTTCTCTACTCCAGTCAGTCAGTCAGAGCGGTGTTTCTCTACTCCAGTCAGTCAGTCAGAGCTGTGTTTCTCTACTCCAGTCAGTCAGTCAGAGCTGTGTTTCTCTACTCCAGTCAGTCAGTCAGAGCTGTGTTTCTCTACTCCAGTCAGTCAGTCAGAGCGGTGTTTCTCTACTCCAGTCAGTCAGAGCTGTGTTTCTCTACTCCAGTCAGTCAGTCAGAGTCGTGTTTCTCTACTCCAGTCAGTCAGAGCAGTGTTTCTCTACTCCAGTCAGTCAGAGTGGTGTTTCTCTACTCCAGTCAGTCAGTCAGTCAGTCAGAGTGGTGTTTCTCTACTCCAGTTAGTCAGAGCTGTGTTTCTCTACTCCAGTCAGTCAGTCAGAGTGGTGTTTCTCTACTCCAGTCAGTCAGTCAGAGTGGTGTTTCTCTACTCCAGTCAGTCAGTCAGAGCGGTGTTTCTCTACTCCAGTCAGTGAGTCAGAGCGGTGTTTCTCTACTCCAGTCAGTCAGTCAGAGCGGTGTTTCTCTACTCCAGTCAGTCAGTCAGAGCGGTGTTTCTCTACTCCAGTCAGTCAGTCAGAGTGGTGTTTCTCTACTCCAGTCAGTCAGTCAGAGCGGTGTTTCTCTACTCCAGTCAGTGAGTCAGAGCGGTGTTTCTCTACTCCAGTCAGTCAGTCAGAGTGGTGTTTCTCTACTCCAGTCAGTCAGTCAGAGCGGTGTTTCTCTACTCCAGTCAGTCAGTCAGAGTGGTGTTTCTCTACTCCAGTCAGTCAGAGCTGTGTTTCTCTACTCCAGTCAGTCAGTCAGAGTGGTGTTGCTCTACTCCAGTCATTCAGAGCTGTGTTTCTCTAGTCCAGTCAGTCAGTCAGTCAGAGTGGTGTTTCTCCACTCCAGTCAGTCAGTCAGAGCTGTGTTTCTCTACTCCAGTCAGTCAGTCAGAGCTGTGTTTCTCTACTCCAGTCAGTCAGTCAGAGCTGTGTTTCTCTACTCCAGTCAGTCAGTCAGAGTGGTGTTTCTCTACTCCAGTCAGTCAGAGCGGTGTTTCTCTACTCCTGTCAGTCAGAGCTGTGTTTCTCTACTCCAGTCAGTCAGTCAGAGTGGTGTTTCTCTACTCCAGTCAGTCAGTCAGTCAGAGTGGTGTTTCTCTACTCCAGTCAGTCAGAGCAGTGTTTCTCTACTCCAGTCAGTCAGTCAGAGCGGTGTTTCTCTACTCCAGTCAGTCAGTCAGAGCTGTGTTTCTCTACTCCAGTCAGTCAGTCAGAGTGGTGTTTCTCTAGTCCTGTCAGTCAGTCAGAGCGGTGTTTCTCTACTCCAGTCAGTCAGTCAGCGCTGTGTTTCTCTACTCCAGTCAGTCAGTCAGAGCGGTGTTTCTCTACTCCAGTCAGTCAGAGCTGTGTTTCTCTACTCCAGTCAGTCAGTCAGAGTGGTGTTTCTCTACTCCAGTCAGTCAGTCAGAGCTGTGTTTCTCTACTCCAGTCAGTCAGTCAGAGCTGTGTTTCTCTACTCCAGTCAGTCAGTCAGAGCGGTGTTTCTCTACTCCAGTTAGTCAGAGCTGTGTTTCTCTACTCCAGTCAGTCAGTCAGAGTGGTGTTTCTCTACTCCAGTCAGTCAGTCAGAGTCGTGTTTCTCTACTCCAGTCAGTCAGTCAGAGCGGTGTTTCTCTACTCCAGTCAGTGAGTCAGAGCGGTGTTTCTCTACTCCAGTCAGTCAGTCAGAGCTGTGTTTCTCTACTCCAGTCAGTCAGTCAGAGCGGTGTTTCTCTACTCCAGTTAGTCAGAGCTGTGTTTCTCTACTCCAGTCAGTCAGTCAGAGTGGTGTTTCTCTACTCCAGTCAGTCAGTCAGCGCTGTGTTTCTCTACTCCAGTCAGTCAGTCAGAGCGGTGTTTCTCTACTCCAGTCAGTCAGAGCTGTGTTTCTCTACTCCAGTCAGTCAGTCAGAGTGGTGTTTCTCTACTCCAGTCAGTCAGTCAGAGCTGTGTTTCTCTACTCCAGTCAGTCAGTCAGAGCTGTGTTTCTCTACTCCAGTCAGTCAGTCAGAGCGGTGTTTCTCTACTCCAGTTAGTCAGAGCTGTGTTTCTCTACTCCAGTCAGTCAGTCAGAGTGGTGTTTCTCTACTCCAGTCAGTCAGTCAGAGCTGTGTTTCTCTACTCCAGTCAGTCAGTCAGAGTGGTGTTGCTCTACTCCAGTCATTCAGAGCTGTGTTTCTCTAGTCCAGTCAGTCAGTCAGTCAGAGTGGTGTTTCTCCACTCCAGTCAGTCAGTCAGAGCTGTGTTTCTCTACTCCAGTCAGTCAGTCAGAGCTGTGTTTCTCTACTCCAGTCAGTCAGTCAGAGCTGTGTTTCTCTACTCCAGTCAGTCAGTCAGAGTGGTGTTTCTCTACTCCAGTCAGTCAGAGCGGTGTTTCTCTACTCCTGTCAGTCAGAGCTGTGTTTCTCTACTCCAGTCAGTCAGTCAGAGTGGTGTTTCTCTACTCCAGTCAGTCAGAGCAGTGTTTCTCTACTCCAGTCAGTCAGAGTGGTGTTTCTCTACTCCAGTCAGTCAGTCAGTCAGAGTGGTGTTTCTCTACTCCAGTCAGTCAGTCAGAGCTGTGTTTCTCTACTCCAGTCAGTCAGTCAGAGCTGTGTTTCTCTACTCCAGTCAGTCAGTCAGAGCGGTGTTTCTCTACTCCAGTCAGTCAGTCATAGCGGTGTTTCTCTACTCCAATCAGTCAGTCAGCGCTGTGTTTCTCTACTCCAGTCAGTCAGTCAGAGCGGTGTTTCTCTACTCCAGTTAGTCAGAGCTGTGTTTCTCTACTCCAGTCAGTCAGTCAGAGTGGTGTTTCTCTACTCCAGTCAGTCAGTCAGAGTGGTGTTTCTCTACTCCAGTCAGTCAGTCAGAGCGGTGTTTCTCTACTCCAGTCAGTGAGTCAGAGCGGTGTTTCTCTACTCCAGTCAGTCAGTCAGAGCGGTGTTTCTCTACTCCAGTCAGTCAGTCAGAGCGGTGTTTCTCTACTCCAGTCAGTCAGTCAGAGTGGTGTTTCTCTACTCCAGTCAGTCAGTCAGAGCGGTGTTTCTCTACTCCAGTCAGTGAGTCAGAGCGGTGTTTCTCTACTCCAGTCAGTCAGTCAGAGTGGTGTTTCTCTACTCCAGTCAGTCAGTCAGAGCGGTGTTTCTCTACTCCAGTCAGTCAGTCAGAGTGGTGTTTCTCTACTCCAGTCAGTCAGAGCTGTGTTTCTCTACTCCAGTCAGTCAGTCAGAGTGGTGTTGCTCTACTCCAGTCATTCAGAGCTGTGTTTCTCTAGTCCAGTCAGTCAGTCAGTCAGAGTGGTGTTTCTCCACTCCAGTCAGTCAGTCAGAGCTGTGTTTCTCTACTCCAGTCAGTCAGTCAGAGCGGTGTTTCTCTACTCCAGTCAGTCAGTCAGAGCTGTGTTTCTCTACTCCAGTCAGTCAGTCAGAGCTGTGTTTCTCTACTCCAGTCAGTCAGTCAGAGTGGTGTTTCTCTACTCCAGTCAGTCAGAGCGGTGTTTCTCTACTCCTGTCAGTCAGAGCTGTGTTTCTCTACTCCAGTCAGTCAGTCAGAGTGGTGTTTCTCTACTCCAGTCAGTCAGAGCAGTGTTTCTCTACTCCAGTCAGTCAGAGTGGTGTTTCTCTACTCCAGTCAGTCAGTCAGTCAGAGTGGTGTTTCTCTACTCCAGTCAGTCAGAGCACTGTTTCTCTACTCCAGTCAGTCAGTCAGAGCGGTGTTTCTCTACTCCAGTCAGTCAGTCAGAGCTGTGTTTCTCTACTCCAGTCAGTCAGTCAGAGTGGTGTTTCTCTAGTCCTGTCAGTCAGTCAGAGCGGTGTTTCTCTACTCCAGTCAGTCAGTCAGCGCTGTGTTTCTCTACTCCAGTCAGTCAGTCAGAGCGGTGTTTCTCTACTCCAGTCAGTCAGAGCTGTGTTTCTCTACTCCAGTCAGTCAGTCAGAGTGGTGTTTCTCTACTCCAGTCAGTCAGTCAGAGCTGTGTTTCTCTACTCCAGTCAGTCAGTCAGAGCTGTGTTTCTCTACTCCAGTCAGTCAGTCAGAGCGGTGTTTCTCTACTCCAGTTAGTCAGTGCTGTGTTTCTCTACTCCAGTCAGTCAGTCAGAGTGGTGTTTCTCTACTCCAGTCAGTCAGTCAGAGTGGTGTTTCTCTACTCCAGTCAGTCAGTCAGAGCGATGTTTCTCTACTCCAGTCAGTGAGTCAGAGCGGTGTTTCTCTACTCCAGTCAGTCAGTCAGAGCGGTGTTTCTCTACTCCAGTCAGTCAGTCAGAGCGGTGTTTCTCTACTCCAGTCAGTCAGTCAGAGTGGTGTTTCTCTACTCCAGTCAGTCAGTCAGAGCGGTGTTTCTCTACTCCAGTCAGTGAGTCAGAGCGGTGTTTCTCTACTCCAGTCAGTCAGTCAGAGTGGTGTTTCTCTACTCCAGTCAGTCAGTCAGAGCGGTGTTTCTCTACTCCAGTCAGTCAGTCAGAGTGGTGTTTCTCTACTCCAGTCAGTCAGTCAGAGCGGTGTTTCTCTACTCCAGTCAGTCAGTCAGAGTGGTGTTTCTCTACTCCAGTCAGTCAGAGCTGTGTTTCTGTACTCCAGTCAGTCAGTCAGAGTGGTGTTGCTCTACTCCAGTCATTCAGAGCTGTGTTTCTCTAGTCCAGTCAGTCAGTCAGTCAGAGTGGTGTTTCTCCACTCCAGTCAGTCAGTCAGAGCTGTGTTTCTCTACTCCAGTCAGTCAGTCAGAGCGGTGTTTCTCTACTCCAGTCAGTCAGTCAGAGCTGTGTTTCTCTACTCCAGTCAGTCAGTCAGAGCTGTGTTTCTCTACTCCAGTCAGTCAGTCAGAGCTGTGTTTCTCTACTCCAGTCAGTCAGTCAGAGCGGTGTTTCTCTACTCCAGTCAGTCAGAGCTGTGTTTCTCTACTCCAGTCAGTCAGTCAGAGTCGTGTTTCTCTACTCCAGTCAGTCAGAGCAGTGTTTCTCTACTCCAGTCAGTCAGAGTGGTGTTTCTCTACTCCAGTCAGTCAGTCAGTCAGTCAGAGTGGTGTTTCTCTACTCCAGTTAGTCAGAGCTGTGTTTCTCTACTCCAGTCAGTCAGTCAGAGTGGTGTTTCTCTACTCCAGTCAGTCAGTCAGAGTGGTGTTTCTCTACTCCAGTCAGTCAGTCAGAGCGGTGTTTCTCTACTCCAGTCAGTGAGTCAGAGCGGTGTTTCTCTACTCCAGTCAGTCAGTCAGAGCGGTGTTTCTCTACTCCAGTCAGTCAGTCAGAGCGGTGTTTCTCTACTCCAGTCAGTCAGTCAGAGTGGTGTTTCTCTACTCCAGTCAGTCAGTCAGAGCGGTGTTTCTCTACTCCAGTCAGTGAGTCAGAGCGGTGTTTCTCTACTCCAGTCAGTCAGTCAGAGTGGTGTTTCTCTACTCCAGTCAGTCAGTCAGAGCGGTGTTTCTCTACTCCAGTCAGTCAGTCAGAGTGGTGTTTCTCTACTCCAGTCAGTCAGAGCTGTGTTTCTCTACTCCAGTCAGTCAGTCAGAGTGGTGTTGCTCTACTCCAGTCATTCAGAGCTGTGTTTCTCTAGTCCAGTCAGTCAGTCAGTCAGAGTGGTGTTTCTCCACTCCAGTCAGTCAGTCAGAGCTGTGTTTCTCTACTCCAGTCAGTCAGTCAGAGCTGTGTTTCTCTACTCCAGTCAGTCAGTCAGAGCTGTGTTTCTCTACTCCAGTCAGTCAGTCAGAGTGGTGTTTCTCTACTCCAGTCAGTCAGAGCGGTGTTTCTCTACTCCTGTCAGTCAGAGCTGTGTTTCTCTACTCCAGTCAGTCAGTCAGAGTGGTGTTTCTCTACTCCAGTCAGTCAGTCAGTCAGAGTGGTGTTTCTCTACTCCAGTCAGTCAGAGCAGTGTTTCTCTACTCCAGTCAGTCAGTCAGAGCGGTGTTTCTCTACTCCAGTCAGTCAGTCAGAGCTGTGTTTCTCTACTCCAGTCAGTCAGTCAGAGTGGTGTTTCTCTAGTCCTGTCAGTCAGTCAGAGCGGTGTTTCTCTACTCCAGTCAGTCAGTCAGCGCTGTGTTTCTCTACTCCAGTCAGTCAGTCAGAGCGGTGTTTCTCTACTCCAGTCAGTCAGAGCTGTGTTTCTCTACTCCAGTCAGTCAGTCAGAGTGGTGTTTCTCTACTCCAGTCAGTCAGTCAGAGCTGTGTTTCTCTACTCCAGTCAGTCAGTCAGAGCTGTGTTTCTCTACTCCAGTCAGTCAGTCAGAGCGGTGTTTCTCTACTCCAGTTAGTCAGAGCTGTGTTTCTCTACTCCAGTCAGTCAGTCAGAGTGGTGTTTCTCTACTCCAGTCAGTCAGTCAGAGTCGTGTTTCTCTACTCCAGTCAGTCAGTCAGAGCGGTGTTTCTCTACTCCAGTCAGTGAGTCAGAGCGGTGTTTCTCTACTCCAGTCAGTCAGTCAGAGCTGTGTTTCTCTACTCCAGTCAGTCAGTCAGAGCGGTGTTTCTCTACTCCAGTTAGTCAGAGCTGTGTTTCTCTACTCCAGTCAGTCAGTCAGAGTGGTGTTTCTCTACTCCAGTCAGTCAGTCAGCGCTGTGTTTCTCTACTCCAGTCAGTCAGTCAGAGCGGTGTTTCTCTACTCCAGTCAGTCAGAGCTGTGTTTCTCTACTCCAGTCAGTCAGTCAGAGTGGTGTTTCTCTACTCCAGTCAGTCAGTCAGAGCTGTGTTTCTCTACTCCAGTCAGTCAGTCAGAGCTGTGTTTCTCTACTCCAGTCAGTCAGTCAGAGCGGTGTTTCTCTACTCCAGTTAGTCAGAGCTGTGTTTCTCTACTCCAGTCAGTCAGTCAGAGTGGTGTTTCTCTACTCCAGTCAGTCAGTCAGAGCTGTGTTTCTCTACTCCAGTCAGTCAGTCAGAGTGGTGTTGCTCTACTCCAGTCATTCAGAGCTGTGTTTCTCTAGTCCAGTCAGTCAGTCAGTCAGAGTGGTGTTTCTCCACTCCAGTCAGTCAGTCAGAGCTGTGTTTCTCTACTCCAGTCAGTCAGTCAGAGCTGTGTTTCTCTACTCCAGTCAGTCAGTCAGAGCTGTGTTTCTCTACTCCAGTCAGTCAGTCAGAGTGGTGTTTCTCTACTCCAGTCAGTCAGAGCGGTGTTTCTCTACTCCTGTCAGTCAGAGCTGTGTTTCTCTACTCCAGTCAGTCAGTCAGAGTGGTGTTTCTCTACTCCAGTCAGTCAGAGCAGTGTTTCTCTACTCCAGTCAGTCAGAGTGGTGTTTCTCTACTCCAGTCAGTCAGTCAGTCAGAGTGGTGTTTCTCTACTCCAGTCAGTCAGAGCAGTGTTTCTCTACTCCAGTCAGTCAGTCAGAGCGGTGTTTCTCTACTCCAGTCAGTCAGTCAGAGCTGTGTTTCTCTACTCCAGTCAGTCAGTCAGAGTGGTGTTTCTCTAGTCCTGTCAGTCAGTCAGAGCGGTGTTTCTCTACTCCAGTCAGTCAGTCAGCGCTGTGTTTCTCTACTCCAGTCAGTCAGTCAGAGCGGTGTTTCTCTACTCCAGTCAGTCAGAGCTGTGTTTCTCTACTCCAGTCAGTCAGTCAGAGTGGTGTTTCTCTACTCCAGTCAGTCAGTCAGAGCTGTGTTTCTCTACTCCAGTCAGTCAGTCAGAGCTGTGTTTCTCTACTCCAGTCAGTCAGTCAGAGCGGTGTTTCTCTACTCCAGTTAGTCAGAGCTGTGTTTCTCTACTCCAGTCAGTCAGTCAGAGTGGTGTTTCTCTACTCCAGTCAGTCAGTCAGAGTCGTGTTTCTCTACTCCAGTCAGTCAGTCAGAGCGGTGTTTCTCTACTCCAGTCAGTGAGTCAGAGCGGTGTTTCTCTACTCCAGTCAGTCAGTCAGAGCTGTGTTTCTCTACTCCAGTCAGTCAGTCAGAGCGGTGTTTCTCTACTCCAGTTAGTCAGAGCTGTGTTTCTCTACTCCAGTCAGTCAGTCAGAGTGGTGTTTCTCTACTCCAGTCAGTCAGTCAGAGTGGTGTTTCTCTACTCCAGTCAGTCAGTCAGAGCGGTGTTTCTCTACTCCAGTCAGTGAGTCAGAGCGGTGTTTCTCTACTCCAGTCAGTCAGTCAGAGCGGTGTTTCTCTACTCCAGTCAGTCAGTCAGAGCGGTGTTTCTCTACTCCAGTCAGTCAGTCAGAGTGGTGTTTCTCTACTCCAGTCAGTCAGTCAGAGCGGTGTTTCTCTACTCCAGTCAGTGAGTCAGAGCGGTGTTTCTCTACTCCAGTCAGTCAGTCAGAGTGGTGTTTCTCTACTCCAGTCAGTCAGTCAGAGCGGTGTTTCTCTACTCCAGTCAGTCAGTCAGAGTGGTGTTTCTCTACTCCAGTCAGTCAGAGCTGTGTTTCTCTACTCCAGTCAGTCAGTCAGAGTGGTGTTGCTCTACTCCAGTCATTCAGAGCTGTGTTTCTCTAGTCCAGTCAGTCAGTCAGTCAGAGTGGTGTTTCTCCACTCCAGTCAGTCAGTCAGAGCTGTGTTTCTCTACTCCAGTCAGTCAGTCAGAGCGGTGTTTCTCTACTCCAGTCAGTCAGTCAGAGCTGTGTTTCTCTACTCCAGTCAGTCAGTCAGAGCTGTGTTTCTCTACTCCAGTCAGTCAGTCAGAGCTGTGTTTCTCTACTCCAGTCAGTCAGTCAGAGCGGTGTTTCTCTACTCCAGTCAGTCAGAGCTGTGTTTCTCTACTCCAGTCAGTCAGTCAGAGTGGTGTTTCTCTACTCCAGTCAGTCAGAGCAGTGTTTCTCTACTCCAGTCAGTCAGTCAGAGCGGTGTTTCTCTGCTCCAGTCAGTCAGTCAGAGCTGTGTTTCTCTACTCCAGTCAGTCAGAGCTGTGTTTCTCTACTCCAGTCAGTCAGTCAGAGTGGTGTTTCTCTACTCCAGTCAGTCAGAGCAGTGTTTCTCTACTCCAGTCAGTCAGAGTGGTGTTTCTCTACTCCAGTCAGTCAGAGCAGTGTTTCTCTACTCCAGTCAGTCAGTCAGAGCGGTGTTTCTCTACTCCACTCAGTCAGTCAGAGCGGTGTTTCTCTACTCCAGTCAGTCAGTCATAGCGGTGTTTCTCTACTCCAATCAGTCAGTCAGCGCTGTGTTTCTCTACTCCAGTCAGTCAGTCAGAGCGGTGTTTCTCTACTCCAGTCAGTCAGAGCTGTGTTTCTCTACTCCAGTCAGTCAGTCAGAGCTGTGTTTCTCTACTCCAGTCAGTCAGTCAGAGCTGTGTTTCTCTACTCCAGTCAGTCAGTCAGAGCGGTGTTTCTCTACTCCAGTCAGTCAGAGCTGTGTTTCTCTACTCCAGTCAGTCAGTCAGAGTCGTGTTTCTCTACTCCAGTCAGTCAGAGCAGTGTTTCTCTACTCCAGTCAGTCAGAGTGGTGTTTCTCTACTCCAGTCAGTCAGTCAGTCAGTCAGAGTGGTGTTTCTCTACTCCAGTTAGTCAGAGCTGTGTTTCTCTACTCCAGTCAGTCAGTCAGAGTGGTGTTTCTCTACTCCAGTCAGTCAGTCAGAGTGGTGTTTCTCTACTCCAGTCAGTCAGTCAGAGCGGTGTTTCTCTACTCCAGTCAGTGAGTCAGAGCGGTGTTTCTCTACTCCAGTCAGTCAGTCAGAGCGGTGTTTCTCTACTCCAGTCAGTCAGTCAGAGCGGTGTTTCTCTACTCCAGTCAGTCAGTCAGAGTGGTGTTTCTCTACTCCAGTCAGTCAGTCAGAGCGGTGTTTCTCTACTCCAGTCAGTGAGTCAGAGCGGTGTTTCTCTACTCCAGTCAGTCAGTCAGAGTGGTGTTTCTCTACTCCAGTCAGTCAGTCAGAGCGGTGTTTCTCTACTCCAGTCAGTCAGTCAGAGTGGTGTTTCTCTACTCCAGTCAGTCAGAGCTGTGTTTCTCTACTCCAGTCAGTCAGTCAGAGTGGTGTTGCTCTACTCCAGTCATTCAGAGCTGTGTTTCTCTAGTCCAGTCAGTCAGTCAGTCAGAGTGGTGTTTCTCCACTCCAGTCAGTCAGTCAGAGCTGTGTTTCTCTACTCCAGTCAGTCAGTCAGAGCTGTGTTTCTCTACTCCAGTCAGTCAGTCAGAGCTGTGTTTCTCTACTCCAGTCAGTCAGTCAGAGTGGTGTTTCTCTACTCCAGTCAGTCAGAGCGGTGTTTCTCTACTCCTGTCAGTCAGAGCTGTGTTTCTCTACTCCAGTCAGTCAGTCAGAGTGGTGTTTCTCTACTCCAGTCAGTCAGAGCAGTGTTTCTCTACTCCAGTCAGTCAGAGTGGTGTTTCTCTACTCCAGTCAGTCAGTCAGTCAGAGTGGTGTTTCTCTACTCCAGTCAGTCAGAGCAGTGTTTCTCTACTCCAGTCAGTCAGTCAGAGCGGTGTTTCTCTACTCCAGTCAGTCAGTCAGAGCTGTGTTTCTCTACTCCAGTCAGTCAGTCAGAGTGGTGTTTCTCTAGTCCTGTCAGTCAGTCAGAGCGGTGTTTCTCTACTCCAGTCAGTCAGTCAGCGCTGTGTTTCTCTACTCCAGTCAGTCAGTCAGAGCGGTGTTTCTCTACTCCAGTCAGTCAGAGCTGTGTTTCTCTACTCCAGTCAGTCAGTCAGAGTGGTGTTTCTCTACTCCAGTCAGTCAGTCAGAGCTGTGTTTCTCTACTCCAGTCAGTCAGTCAGAGCTGTGTTTCTCTACTCCAGTCAGTCAGTCAGAGCGGTGTTTCTCTACTCCAGTTAGTCAGAGCTGTGTTTCTCTACTCCAGTCAGTCAGTCAGAGTGGTGTTTCTCTACTCCAGTCAGTCAGTCAGAGTCGTGTTTCTCTACTCCAGTCAGTCAGTCAGAGCGGTGTTTCTCTACTCCAGTCAGTGAGTCAGAGCGGTGTTTCTCTACTCCAGTCAGTCAGTCAGAGCTGTGTTTCTCTACTCCAGTCAGTCAGTCAGAGCGGTGTTTCTCTACTCCAGTTAGTCAGAGCTGTGTTTCTCTACTCCAGTCAGTCAGTCAGAGTGGTGTTTCTCTACTCCAGTCAGTCAGTCAGAGTGGTGTTTCTCTACTCCAGTCAGTCAGTCAGAGCGGTGTTTCTCTACTCCAGTCAGTGAGTCAGAGCGGTGTTTCTCTACTCCAGTCAGTCAGTCAGAGCGGTGTTTCTCTACTCCAGTCAGTCAGTCAGAGCGGTGTTTCTCTACTCCAGTCAGTCAGTCAGAGTGGTGTTTCTCTACTCCAGTCAGTCAGTCAGAGCGGTGTTTCTCTACTCCAGTCAGTGAGTCAGAGCGGTGTTTCTCTACTCCAGTCAGTCAGTCAGAGCGGTGTTTCTCTACTCCAGTCAGTCAGTCAGAGCGGTGTTTCTCTACTCCAGTCAGTCAGTCAGAGTGGTGTTTCTCTACTCCAGTCAGTCAGAGCTGTGTTTCTCTACTCCAGTCAGTCAGTCAGAGTGGTGTTGCTCTACTCCAGTCATTCAGAGCTGTGTTTCTCTAGTCCAGTCAGTCAGTCAGTCAGAGTGGTGTTTCTCCACTCCAGTCAGTCAGTCAGAGCTGTGTTTCTCTACTCCAGTCAGTCAGTCAGAGCTGTGTTTCTCTACTCCAGTCAGTCAGTCAGAGCTGTGTTTCTCTACTCCAGTCAGTCAGTCAGAGTGGTGTTTCTCTACTCCAGTCAGTCAGAGCGGTGTTTCTCTACTCCTGTCAGTCAGAGCTGTGTTTCTCTACTCCAGTCAGTCAGTCAGAGTGGTGTTTCTCTACTCCAGTCAGTCAGAGCAGTGTTTCTCTACTCCAGTCAGTCAGAGTGGTGTTTCTCTACTCCAGTCAGTCAGTCAGTCAGAGTGGTGTTTCTCTACTCCAGTCAGTCAGAGCAGTGTTTCTCTACTCCAGTCAGTCAGTCAGAGCGGTGTTTCTCTACTCCAGTCAGTCAGTCAGAGCTGTGTTTCTCTACTCCAGTCAGTCATTCAGAGCTGTGTTTCTCTAGTCCAGTCAGTCAGTCAGTCAGAGTGGTGTTTCTCCACTCCAGTCAGTCAGTCAGAGCTGTGTTTCTCTACTCCAGTCAGTCAGAGCTGTGTTTCTCTACTCCAGTCAGTCAGTCAGAGTGGTGTTTCTCTACTCCAGTCAGTCAGAGCAGTGTTTCTCTACTCCAGTCAGTCAGAGTGGTGTTTCTCTACTCCAGTCAGTCAGAGCAGTGTTTCTCTACTCCAGTCAGTCAGTCAGAGCGGTGTTTCTCTACTCCACTCAGTCAGTCAGAGCGGTGTTTCTCTACTCCAGTCAGTCAGTCATAGCGGTGTTTCTCTACTCCAATCAGTCAGTCAGCGCTGTGTTTCTCTACTCCAGTCAGTCAGTCAGAGCGGTGTTTCTCTACTCCAGTTAGTCAGAGCTGTGTTTCTCTACTCCAGTCAGTCAGTCAGAGTGGTGTTTCTCTACTCCAGTCAGTCAGTCAGAGTGGTGTTTCTCTACTCCAGTCAGTCAGTCAGAGCGGTGTTTCTCTACTCCAGTCAGTGAGTCAGAGCGGTGTTTCTCTACTCCAGTCAGTCAGTCAGAGCGGTGTTTCTCTACTCCAGTCAGTCAGTCAGAGCGGTGTTTCTCTACTCCAGTCAGTCAGTCAGAGTGGTGTTTATCTACTCCAGTCAGTCAGTCAGAGCGGTGTTTCTCTACTCCAGTCAGTCAGTCAGAGCGGTGTTTCTCTACTCCAGTCAGTCAGTCAGAGTGGTGTTTCTCTACTCCAGTCAGTCAGTCAGAGCGGTGTTTCTCTACTCCAGTCAGTCAGTCAGAGTGGTGTTTCTCTACTCCAGTCAGTCAGAGCTGTGTTTCTCTACTCCAGTCAGTCAGTCAGAGTGGTGTTGCTCTACTCCAGTCATTCAGAGCTGTGTTTCTCTAGTCCAGTCAGTCAGTCAGTCAGAGTGGTGTTTCTCCACTCCAGTCAGTCAGTCAGAGCTGTGTTTCTCTACTCCAGTCAGTCAGTCAGAGCGGTGTTTCTCTACTCCAGTCAGTCAGTCAGAGCTGTGTTTCTCTACTCCAGTCAGTCAGTCAGAGCTGTGTTTCTCTACTCCAGTCAGTCAGTCAGAGTGGTGTTTCTCTACTCCAGTCAGTCAGAGCGGTGTTTCTCTACTCCTGTCAGTCAGAGCTGTGTTTCTCTACTCCAGTCAGTCAGTCAGAGTGGTGTTTCTCTACTCCAGTCAGTCAGAGCAGTGTTTCTCTACTCCAGTCAGTCAGAGTGGTGTTTCTCTACTCCAGTCAGTCAGTCAGTCAGAGTGGTGTTTCTCTACTCCAGTCAGTCAGAGCAGTGTTTCTCTACTCCAGTCAGTCAGTCAGAGCGGTGTTTCTCTACTCCAGTCAGTCAGTCAGAGCTGTGTTTCTCTACTCCAGTCAGTCAGTCAGAGTGGTGTTTCTCTAGACCTGTCAGTCAGTCAGAGCGGTGTTTCTCTACTCCAGTCAGTCAGTCAGCGCTGTGTTTCTCTACTCCAGTCAGTCAGTCAGAGCGGTGTTTCTCTACTCCAGTCAGTCAGAGCTGTGTTTCTCTACTCCAGTCAGTCAGTCAGAGCGGTGTTTCTCTACTCCAGTCAGTCAGAGCAGTGTTTCTCTACTCCAGTCAGTCAGTCAGAGCTGTGTTTCTCTACTCCAGTCAGTCAGTCAGAGCTGTGTTTCTCTACTCCAGTCAGTCAGTCAGAGCGGTGTTTCTCTACTCCAGTCAGTCAGAGCTGTGTTTCTCTACTCCAGTCAGTCAGTCAGAGTGGTGTTTCTCTACTCCAGTCAGTCAGAGCAGTGTTTCTCTACTCCAGTCAGTCAGTCAGAGCGGTGTTTCTCTGCTCCAGTCAGTCAGTCAGAGCTGTGTTTCTCTACTCCAGTCAGTCAGAGCTGTGTTTCTCTACTCCAGTCAGTCAGTCAGAGTGGTGTTTCTCTACTCCAGTCAGTCAGAGCAGTGTTTCTCTACTCCAGTCAGTCAGAGTGGTGTTTCTCTACTCCAGTCAGTCAGAGCAGTGTTTCTCTACTCCAGTCAGTCAGTCAGAGCGGTGTTTCTCTACTCCACTCAGTCAGTCAGAGCGGTGTTTCTCTACTCCAGTCAGTCAGTCATAGCGGTGTTTCTCTACTCCAATCAGTCAGTCAGCGCTGTGTTTCTCTACTCCAGTCAGTCAGTCAGAGCGGTGTTTCTCTACTCCAGTTAGTCAGAGCTGTGTTTCTCTACTCCAGTCAGTCAGTCAGAGTGGTGTTTCTCTACTCCAGTCAGTCAGTCAGAGTGGTGTTTCTCTACTCCAGTCAGTCAGTCAGAGCGGTGTTTCTCTACTCCAGTCAGTGAGTCAGAGCGGTGTTTCTCTACTCCAGTCAGTCAGTCAGAGCGGTGTTTCTCTACTCCAGTCAGTCAGTCAGAGCGGTGTTTCTCTACTCCAGTCAGTCAGTCAGAGTGGTGTTTATCTACTCCAGTCAGTCAGTCAGAGCGGTGTTTCTCTACTCCAGTCAGTGAGTCAGAGCGGTGTTTCTCTACTCCAGTCAGTCAGTCAGAGTGGTGTTTCTCTACTCCAGTCAGTCAGTCAGAGCGGTGTTTCTCTACTCCAGTCAGTCAGTCAGAGTGGTGTTTCTCTACTCCAGTCAGTCAGAGCTGTGTTTCTCTACTCCAGTCAGTCAGTCAGAGTGGTGTTGCTCTACTCCAGTCATTCAGAGCTGTGTTTCTCTAGTCCAGTCAGTCAGTCAGTCAGAGTGGTGTTTCTCCACTCAAGTCAGTCAGTCAGAGCTGTGTTTCTCTACTCCAGTCAGTCAGTCAGAGCGGTGTTTCTCTACTCCAGTCAGTCAGTCAGAGCTGTGTTTCTCTACTCCAGTCAGTCAGTCAGAGCTGTGTTTCTCTACTCCAGTCAGTCAGTCAGAGTGGTGTTTCTCTACTCCAGTCAGTCAGAGCGGTGTTTCTCTACTCCTGTCAGTCAGAGCTATGTTTCTCTACTCCAGTCAGTCAGTCAGAGTGGTGTTTCTCTACTCCAGTCAGTCAGAGCAGTGTTTCTCTACTCCAGTCAGTCAGAGTGGTGTTTCTCTACTCCAGTCAGTCAGTCAGTCAGAGTGGTGTTTCTCTACTCCAGTCAGTCAGAGCAGTGTTTCTCTACTCCAGTCAGTCAGTCAGAGCGGTGTTTCTCTACTCCAGTCAGTCAGTCAGAGCTGTGTTTCTCTACTCCAGTCAGTCAGTCAGAGTGGTGTTTCTCTAGACCTGTCAGTCAGTCAGAGCGGTGTTTCTCTACTCCAGTCAGTCAGTCAGCGCTGTGTTTCTCTACTCCAGTCAGTCAGTCAGAGCGGTGTTTCTCTACTCCAGTCAGTCAGAGCTGTGTTTCTCTACTCCAGTCAGTCAGTCAGAGTGGTGTTTCTCTACTCCAGTCAGTCAGTCAGAGCTGTGTTTCTCTACTCCAGTCAGTCAGTCAGAGCTGTGTTTCTCTACTCCAGTCAGTCAGTCAGAGCGGTGTTTCTATACTCCAGTTAGTCAGAGCTGTGTTTCTCTACTCCAGTCAGTCAGTCAGAGTGGTGTTTCTCTACTCCAGTCAGTCAGTCAGAGTGGTGTTTCTCTACTCCAGTCAGTCAGTCAGAGCGATGTTTCTCTACTCCAGTCAGTGAGTCAGAGCGGTGTTTCTCTACTCCAGTCAGTCAGTCAGAGCGGTGTTTCTCTACTCCAGTCAGTCAGTCAGAGCGGTGTTTCTCTACTCCAGTCAGTCAGTCAGAGTGGTGTTTCTCTACTCCAGTCAGTCAGTCAGAGCGGTGTTTCTCTACTCCAGTCAGTGAGTCAGAGCGGTGTTTCTCTACTCCAGTCAGTCAGTCAGAGTGGTGTTTCTCTACTCCAGTCAGTCAGTCAGAGCGGTGTTTCTCTACTCCAGTCAGTCAGTCAGAGTGGTGTTTCTCTACTCCAGTCAGTCAGAGCTGTGTTTCTGTACTCCAGTCAGTCAGTCAGAGTAGTGTTGCTCTACTCCAGTCATTCAGAGCTGTGTTTCTCTAGTCCAGTCAGTCAGTCAGTCAGAGTGGTGTTTCTCCACTCCAGTCAGTCAGTCAGAGCTGTGTTTCTCTACTCCAGTCAGTCAGTCAGAGCGGTGTTTCTCTACTCCAGTCAGTCAGTCAGAGCTGTGTTTCTCTACTCCAGTCAGTCAGTCAGAGCTGTGTTTCTCTACTCCAGTCAGTCAGTCAGAGCTGTGTTTCTCTACTCCAGTCAGTCAGTCAGAGCGGTGTTTCTCTACTCCAGTCAGTCAGAGCTGTGTTTCTCTACTCCAGTCAGTCAGTCAGAGTCGTGTTTCTCTACTCCAGTCAGTCAGAGCAGTGTTTCTCTACTCCAGTCAGTCAGAGTGGTGTTTCTCTACTCCAGTCAGTCAGTCAGTCAGTCAGAGTGGTGTTTCTCTACTCCAGTTAGTCAGAGCTGTGTTTCTCTACTCCAGTCAGTCAGTCAGAGTGGTGTTTCTCTACTCCAGTCAGTCAGTCAGAGTGGTGTTTCTCTACTCCAGTCAGTCAGTCAGAGCGGTGTTTCTCTACTCCAGTCAGTGAGTCAGAGCGGTGTTTCTCTACTCCAGTCAGTCAGTCAGAGCTGTGTTTCTCTACTCCAGTCAGTCAGTCAGAGTGGTGTTTCTCTACTCCAGTCAGTCAGAGCGGTGTTTCTCTACTCCTGTCAGTCAGAGCTGTGTTTCTCTACTCCAGTCAGTCAGTCAGAGTGGTGTTTCTCTACTCCAGTCAGTCAGAGCAGTGTTTCTCTACTCCAGTCAGTCAGAGTGGTGTTTCTCTACTCCAGTCAGTCAGTCAGTCAGAGTGGTGTTTCTCTACTCCAGTCAGTCAGAGCAGTGTTTCTCTACTCCAGTCAGTCAGTCAGAGCGGTGTTTCTCTACTCCAGTCAGTCAGTCAGAGCTGTGTTTCTCTACTCCAGTCAGTCAGTCAGAGTGGTGTTTCTCTAGTCCTGTCAGTCAGTCAGAGCGGTGTTTCTCTACTCCAGTCAGTCAGTCAGCGCTGTGTTTCTCTACTCCAGTCAGTCAGTCAGAGCGGTGTTTCTCTACTCCAGTCAGTCAGAGCTGTGTTTCTCTACTCCAGTCAGTCAGTCAGAGTGGTGTTTCTCTACTCCAGTCAGTCAGTCAGAGCTGTGTTTCTCTACTCCAGTCAGTCAGTCAGAGCTGTGTTTCTCTACTCAAGTCAGTCAGTCAGAGCGGTGTTTCTCTACTCCAGTTAGTCAGAGCTGTGTTTCTCTACTCCAGTCAGTCAGTCAGAGTGGTGTTTCTCTACTCCAGTCAGTCAGTCAGAGTGGTGTTTCTCTACTCCAGTCAGTCAGTCAGAGCGGTGTTTCTCTACTCCAGTCAGTGAGTCAGAGCGGTGTTTCTCTACTCCAGTCAGTCAGTCAGAGCTGTGTTTCTCTACTCCAGTCAGTCAGTCAGAGCGGTGTTTCTCTACTCCAGTTAGTCAGAGCTGTGTTTCTCTACTCCAGTCAGTCAGTCAGAGTGGTGTTTCTCTACTCCAGTCAGTCAGTCAGAGTGGTGTTTCTCTACTCCAGTCAGTCAGTCAGAGCGGTGTTTCTCTACTCCAGTCAGTGAGTCAGAGCGGTGTTTCTCTACTCCAGTCAGTCAGTCAGAGCGGTGTTTCTCTACTCCAGTCAGTCAGTCAGAGCGGTGTTTCTCTACTCCAGTCAGTCAGTCAGAGCGGTGTTTCTCTACTCCAGTCAGTCAGTCAGAGCGGTGTTTCTCTACTCCAGTCAGTGAGTCAGAGCGGTGTTTCTCTACTCCAGTCAGTCAGTCAGAGTGGTGTTTCTCTACTCCAGTCAGTCAGTCAGAGCGGTGTTTCTCTACTCCAGTCAGTCAGTCAGAGTGGTGTTTCTCTACTCCAGTCAGTCAGAGCTGTGTTTCTCTACTCCAGTCAGTCAGTCAGAGTGGTGTTGCTCTACTCCAGTCATTCAGAGCTGTGTTTCTCTAGTCCAGTCAGTCAGTCAGTCAGAGTGGTGTTTCTCCACTCCAGTCAGTCAGTCAGAGCTGTGTTTCTCTACTCCAGTCAGTCAGTCAGAGTGGTGTTTCTCTACTCCAGTCAGTCAGAGCTGTGTTTCTGTACTCCAGTCAGTCAGTCAGAGTAGTGTTGCTCTACTCCAGTCATTCAGAGCTGTGTTTCTCTAGTCCAGTCAGTCAGTCAGTCAGAGTGGTGTTTCTCCACTCCAGTCAGTCAGTCAGAGCTGTGTTTCTCTACTCCAGTCAGTCAGTCAGAGCGGTGTTTCTCTACTCCAGTCAGTCAGTCAGAGCTGTGTTTCTCTACTCCAGTCAGTCAGTCAGAGCTGTGTTTCTCTACTCCAGTCAGTCAGTCAGAGCTGTGTTTCTCTACTCCAGTCAGTCAGTCAGAGCGGTGTTTCTCTACTCCAGTCAGTCAGAGCTGTGTTTCTCTACTCCAGTCAGTCAGTCAGAGTCGTGTTTCTCTACTCCAGTCAGTCAGAGCAGTGTTTCTCTACTCCAGTCAGTCAGAGTGGTGTTTCTCTACTCCAGTCAGTCAGTCAGTCAGTCAGAGTGGTGTTTCTCTACTCCAGTTAGTCAGAGCTGTGTTTCTCTACTCCAGTCAGTCAGTCAGAGTGGTGTTTCTCTACTCCAGTCAGTCAGTCAGAGTGGTGTTTCTCTACTCCAGTCAGTCAGTCAGAGCGGTGTTTCTCTACTCCAGTCAGTCAGTCAGAGCGGTGTTTCTCTACTCCAGTCAGTCAGAGCTGTGTTTCTCTACTCCAGTCAGTCAGTCAGAGTGGTGTTTCTCTACTCCAGTCAGTCAGTCAGAGCTGTGTTTCTCTACTCCAGTCAGTCAGTCAGAGCTGTGTTTCTCTACTCCAGTCAGTCAGTCAGAGCGGTGTTTCTCTACTCCAGTTAGTCAGAGCTGTGTTTCTCTACTCCAGTCAGTCAGTCAGAGTGGTGTTTCTCTACTCCAGTCAGTCAGTCAGAGTGGTGTTTCTCTACTCCAGTCAGTCAGTCAGAGCGGTGTTTCTCTACTCCAGTCAGTGAGTCAGAGCGGTGTTTCTCTACTCCAGTCAGTCAGTCAGAGCTGTGTTTCTCTACTCCAGTCAGTCAGTCAGAGCGGTGTTTCTCTACTCCAGTTAGTCAGAGCTGTGTTTCTCTACTCCAGTCAGTCAGTCAGAGTGGTGTTTCTCTACTCCAGTCAGTCAGTCAGAGTGGTGTTTCTCTACTCCAGTCAGTCAGTCAGAGCGGTGTTTCTCTACTCCAGTCAGTGAGTCAGAGCGGTGTTTCTCTACTCCAGTCAGTCAGTCAGAGCGGTGTTTCTCTACTCCAGTCAGTCAGTCAGAGCGGTGTTTCTCTACTCCAGTCAGTCAGTCAGAGTGGTGTTTCTCTACTCCAGTCAGTCAGTCAGAGCGGTGTTTCTCTACTCCAGTCAGTGAGTCAGAGCGGTGTTTCTCTACTCCAGTCAGTCAGTCAGAGTGGTGTTTCTCTACTCCAGTCAGTCAGTCAGAGCGGTGTTTCTCTACTCCAGTCAGTCAGTCAGAGTGGTGTTTCTCTACTCCAGTCAGTCAGAGCTGTGTTTCTCTACTCCAGTCAGTCAGTCAGAGTGGTGTTGCTCTACTCCAGTCATTCAGAGCTGTGTTTCTCTAGTCCAGTCAGTCAGTCAGTCAGAGTGGTGTTTCTCCACTCCAGTCAGTCAGTCAGAGCTGTGTTTCTCTACTCCAGTCAGTCAGTCAGAGTGGTGTTTCTCTACTCCAGTCAGTCAGAGCTGTGTTTCTGTACTCCAGTCAGTCAGTCAGAGTAGTGTTGCTCTACTCCAGTCATTCAGAGCTGTGTTTCTCTAGTCCAGTCAGTCAGTCAGTCAGAGTGGTGTTTCTCCACTCCAGTCAGTCAGTCAGAGCTGTGTTTCTCTACTCCAGTCAGTCAGTCAGAGCGGTGTTTCTCTACTCCAGTCAGTCAGTCAGAGCTGTGTTTCTCTACTCCAGTCAGTCAGTCAGAGCTGTGTTTCTCTACTCCAGTCAGTCAGTCAGAGCTGTGTTTCTCTACTCCAGTCAGTCAGTCAGAGCGGTGTTTCTCTACTCCAGTCAGTCAGAGCTGTGTTTCTCTACTCCAGTCAGTCAGTCAGAGTCGTGTTTCTCTACTCCAGTCAGTCAGAGCAGTGTTTCTCTACTCCAGTCAGTCAGAGTGGTGTTTCTCTACTCCAGTCAGTCAGTCAGTCAGTCAGAGTGGTGTTTCTCTACTCCAGTTAGTCAGAGCTGTGTTTCTCTACTCCAGTCAGTCAGTCAGAGTGGTGTTTCTCTACTCCAGTCAGTCAGTCAGAGTGGTGTTTCTCTACTCCAGTCAGTCAGTCAGAGCGGTGTTTCTCTACTCCAGTCAGTGAGTCAGAGCGGTGTTTCTCTACTCCAGTCAGTCAGTCAGAGCTGTGTTTCTCTACTCCAGTCAGTCAGTCAGAGTGGTGTTTCTCTACTCCAGTCAGTCAGAGCGGTGTTTCTCTACTCCTGTCAGTCAGAGCTGTGTTTCTCTACTCCAGTCAGTCAGTCAGAGTGGTGTTTCTCTACTCCAGTCAGTCAGAGCAGTGTTTCTCTACTCCAGTCAGTCAGAGTGGTGTTTCTCTACTCCAGTCAGTCAGTCAGTCAGAGTGGTGTTTCTCTACTCCAGTCAGTCAGAGCAGTGTTTCTCTACTCCAGTCAGTCAGTCAGAGCGGTGTTTCTCTACTCCAGTCAGTCAGTCAGAGCTGTGTTTCTCTACTCCAGTCAGTCAGTCAGAGTGGTGTTTCTCTAGTCCTGTCAGTCAGTCAGAGCGGTGTTTCTCTACTCCAGTCAGTCAGTCAGCGCTGTGTTTCTCTACTCCAGTCAGTCAGTCAGAGCGGTGTTTCTCTACTCCAGTCAGTCAGAGCTGTGTTTCTCTACTCCAGTCAGTCAGTCAGAGTGGTGTTTCTCTACTCCAGTCAGTCAGTCAGAGCTGTGTTTCTCTACTCCAGTCAGTCAGTCAGAGCTGTGTTTCTCTACTCCAGTCAGTCAGTCAGAGTGGTGTTTCTCTACTCCAGTCAGTCAGTCAGAGCGGTGTTTCTCTACTCCAGTCAGTGAGTCAGAGCGGTGTTTCTCTACTCCAGTCAGTCAGTCAGAGTGGTGTTTCTCTACTCCAGTCAGTCAGTCAGAGCGGTGTTTCTCTACTCCAGTCAGTCAGTCAGAGTGGTGTTTCTCTACTCCAGTCAGTCAGAGCTGTGTTTCTCTACTCCAGTCAGTCAGTCAGAGTGGTGTTGCTCTACTCCAGTCATTCAGAGCTGTGTTTCTCTAGTCCAGTCAGTCAGTCAGTCAGAGTGGTGTTTCTCCACTCCAGTCAGTCAGTCAGAGCTGTGTTTCTCTACTCCAGTCAGTCAGTCAGAGTGGTGTTTCTCTACTCCAGTCAGTCAGAGCTGTGTTTCTGTACTCCAGTCAGTCAGTCAGAGTAGTGTTGCTCTACTCCAGTCATTCAGAGCTGTGTTTCTCTAGTCCAGTCAGTCAGTCAGTCAGAGTGGTGTTTCTCCACTCCAGTCAGTCAGTCAGAGCTGTGTTTCTCTACTCCAGTCAGTCAGTCAGAGCGGTGTTTCTCTACTCCAGTCAGTCAGTCAGAGCTGTGTTTCTCTACTCCAGTCAGTCAGTCAGAGCTGTGTTTCTCTACTCCAGTCAGTCAGTCAGAGCTGTGTTTCTCTACTCCAGTCAGTCAGTCAGAGCGGTGTTTCTCTACTCCAGTCAGTCAGAGCTGTGTTTCTCTACTCCAGTCAGTCAGTCAGAGTCGTGTTTCTCTACTCCAGTCAGTCAGAGCAGTGTTTCTCTACTCCAGTCAGTCAGAGTGGTGTTTCTCTACTCCAGTCAGTCAGTCAGTCAGTCAGAGTGGTGTTTCTCTACTCCAGTTAGTCAGAGCTGTGTTTCTCTACTCCAGTCAGTCAGTCAGAGTGGTGTTTCTCTACTCCAGTCAGTCAGTCAGAGTGGTGTTTCTCTACTCCAGTCAGTCAGTCAGAGCGGTGTTTCTCTACTCCAGTCAGTGAGTCAGAGCGGTGTTTCTCTACTCCAGTCAGTCAGTCAGAGCTGTGTTTCTCTACTCCAGTCAGTCAGTCAGAGTGGTGTTTCTCTACTCCAGTCAGTCAGAGCGGTGTTTCTCTACTCCTGTCAGTCAGAGCTGTGTTTCTCTACTCCAGTCAGTCAGTCAGAGTGGTGTTTCTCTACTCCAGTCAGTCAGAGCAGTGTTTCTCTACTCCAGTCAGTCAGAGTGGTGTTTCTCTACTCCAGTCAGTCAGTCAGTCAGAGTGGTGTTTCTCTACTCCAGTCAGTCAGAGCAGTGTTTCTCTACTCCAGTCAGTCAGTCAGAGCGGTGTTTCTCTACTCCAGTCAGTCAGTCAGAGCTGTGTTTCTCTACTCCAGTCAGTCAGTCAGAGTGGTGTTTCTCTAGTCCTGTCAGTCAGTCAGAGCGGTGTTTCTCTACTCCAGTCAGTCAGTCAGCGCTGTGTTTCTCTACTCCAGTCAGTCAGTCAGAGCGGTGTTTCTCTACTCCAGTCAGTCAGAGCTGTGTTTCTCTACTCCAGTCAGTCAGTCAGAGTGGTGTTTCTCTACTCCAGTCAGTCAGTCAGAGCTGTGTTTCTCTACTCCAGTCAGTCAGTCAGAGCTGTGTTTCTCTACTCCAGTCAGTCAGTCAGAGTGGTGTTTCTCTACTCCAGTCAGTCAGTCAGAGTGGTGTTTCTCTACTCCAGTCTGTCAGTCAGAGCGGTGTTTCTCTACTCCAGTCAGTGAGTCAGAGCGGTGTTTCTCTACTCCAGTCAGTCAGTCAGAGCTGTGTTTCTCTACTCCAGTCAGTCAGTCAGAGCGGTGTTTCTCTACTCCAGTTAGTCAGAGCTGTGTTTCTCTACTCCAGTCAGTCAGTCAGAGTGGTGTTTCTCTACTCCAGTCAGTCAGTCAGAGTGGTGTTTCTCTACTCCAGTCAGTCAGTCAGAGCGGTGTTTCTCTACTCCAGTCAGTGAGTCAGAGCGGTGTTTCTCTACTCCAGTCAGTCAGTCAGAGCGGTGTTTCTCTACTCCAGTCAGTCAGTCAGAGCGGTGTTTCTCTACTCCAGTCAGTCAGTCAGAGTGGTGTTTCTCTACTCCAGTCAGTCAGTCAGAGCGGTGTTTCTCTACTCCAGTCAGTGAGTCAGAGCGGTGTTTCTCTACTCCAGTCAGTCAGTCAGAGTGGTGTTTCTCTACTCCAGTCAGTCAGTCAGAGCGGTGTTTCTCTACTCCAGTCAGTCAGTCAGAGTGGTGTTTCTCTACTCCAGTCAGTCAGAGCTGTGTTTCTCTACTCCAGTCAGTCAGTCAGAGTGGTGTTGCTCTACTCCAGTCATTCAGAGCTGTGTTTCTCTAGTCCAGTCAGTCAGTCAGTCAGAGTGGTGTTTCTCCACTCCAGTCAGTCAGTCAGAGCTGTGTTTCTCTACTCCAGTCAGTCAGTCAGAGCGGTGTTTCTCTACTCCAGTCAGTCAGTCAGAGCTGTGTTTCTCTACTCCAGTCAGTCAGTCAGAGCGGTGTTTCTCTACTCCAGTTAGTCAGAGCTGTGTTTCTCTACTCCAGTCAGTCAGTCAGAGTGGTGTTTCTCTACTCCAGTCAGTCAGTCAGAGTGGTGTTTCTCTACTCCAGTCAGTCAGTCAGAGCGGTGTTTCTCTACTCCAGTCAGTGAGTCAGAGCGGTGTTTCTCTACTCCAGTCAGTCAGTCAGAGTGGTGTTTCTCTACTCCAGTCAGTCAGTCAGAGCGGTGTTTCTCTACTCCAGTCAGTGAGTCAGAGCGGTGTTTCTCTACTCCAGTCAGTCAGTCAGAGCTGTGTTTCTCTACTCCAGTCAGTCAGTCAGAGCGGTGTTTCTCTACTCCAGTTAGTCAGAGCTGTGTTTCTCTACTCCAGTCAGTCAGTCAGAGTGGTGTTTCTCTACTCCAGTCAGTCAGTCAGAGTGGTGTTTCTCTACTCCAGTCAGTCAGTCAGAGCGGTGTTTCTCTACTCCAGTCAGTGAGTCAGAGCGGTGTTTCTCTACTCCAGTCAGTCAGTCAGAGCGGTGTTTCTCTACTCCAGTCAGTCAGTCAGAGCGGTGTTTCTCTACTCCAGTCAGTCAGTCAGAGTGGTGTTTCTCTACTCCAGTCAGTCAGTCAGAGCGGTGTTTCTCTACTCCAGTCAGTGAGTCAGAGCGGTGTTTCTCTACTCCAGTCAGTCAGTCAGAGTGGTGTTTCTCTACTCCAGTCAGTCAGTCAGAGCGGTGTTTCTCTACTCCAGTCAGTCAGTCAGAGTGGTGTTTCTCTACTCCAGTCAGTCAGAGCTGTGTTTCTCTACTCCAGTCAGTCAGTCAGAGTGGTGTTGCTCTACTCCAGTCATTCAGAGCTGTGTTTCTCTAGTCCAGTCAGTCAGTCAGTCAGAGTGGTGTTTCTCCACTCCAGTCAGTCAGTCAGAGCTGTGTTTCTCTACTCCAGTCAGTCAGTCAGAGCGGTGTTTCTCTACTCCAGTCAGTCAGTCAGAGCTGTGTTTCTCTACTCCAGTCAGTCAGTCAGAGCTGTGTTTCTCTACTCCAGTCAGTCAGTCAGAGCTGTGTTTCTCTACTCCAGTCAGTCAGTCAGAGCGGTGTTTCTCTACTCCAGTCAGTCAGAGCTGTGTTTCTCTACTCCAGTCAGTCAGTCAGAGTGGTGTTTCTCTACTCCAGTCAGTCAGAGCAGTGTTTCTCTACTCCAGTCAGTCAGTCAGAGCGGTGTTTCTCTGCTCCAGTCAGTCAGTCAGAGCTGTGTTTCTCTACTCCAGTCAGTCAGAGCTGTGTTTCTCTACTCCAGTCAGTCAGTCAGAGTGGTGTTTCTCTACTCCAGTCAGTCAGAGCAGTGTTTCTCTACTCCAGTCAGTCAGAGTGGTGTTTCTCTACTCCAGTCAGTCAGAGCAGTGTTTCTCTACTCCAGTCAGTCAGTCAGAGCGGTGTTTCTCTACTCCACTCAGTCAGTCAGAGCGGTGTTTCTCTACTCCAGTCAGTCAGTCATAGCGGTGTTTCTCTACTCCAATCAGTCAGTCAGCGCTGTGTTTCTCTACTCCAGTCAGTCAGTCAGAGCGGTGTTTCTCTACTCCTGTTAGTCAGAGCTGTGTTTCTCTACTCCAGTCAGTCAGTCAGAGTGGTGTTTCTCTACTCCAGTCAGTCAGTCAGAGTGGTGTTTCTCTACTCCAGTCAGTCAGTCAGAGCGGTGTTTCTCTACTCCAGTCAGTGAGTCAGAGCGGTGTTTCTCTACTCCAGTCAGTCAGTCAGAGCGGTGTTTCTCTACTCCAGTCAGTCAGTCAGAGCGGTGTTTCTCTACTCCAGTCAGTCAGTCAGAGCGGTGTTTATCTACTCCAGTCAGTCAGTCAGAGCGGTGTTTCTCTACTCCAGTCAGTGAGTCAGAGCGGTGTTTCTCTACTCCAGTCAGTCAGTCAGAGTGGTGTTTCTCTACTCCAGTCAGTCAGTCAGAGCGGTGTTTCTCTACTCCAGTCAGTCAGTCAGAGTGGTGTTTCTCTACTCCAGTCAGTCAGAGCTGTGTTTCTCTACTCCAGTCAGTCAGTCAGAGTGGTGTTGCTCTACTCCAGTCATTCAGAGCTGTGTTTCTCTAGTCCAGTCAGTCAGTCAGTCAGAGTGGTGTTTCTCCACTCCAGTCAGTCAGTCAGAGCTGTGTTTCTCTACTCCAGTCAGTCAGTCAGAGCGGTGTTTCTCTACTCCAGTCAGTCAGTCAGAGCTGTGTTTCTCTACTCCAGTCAGTCAGTCAGAGCTGTGTTTCTCTACTCCAGTCAGTCAGTCAGAGCTGTGTTTCTCTACTCCAGTCAGTCAGTCAGAGCGGTGTTTCTCTACTCCAGTCAGTCAGAGCTGTGTTTCTCTACTCCAGTCAGTCAGTCAGAGTGGTGTTTCTCTACTCCAGTCAGTCAGAGCAGTGTTTCTCTACTCCAGTCAGCCAGTCAGAGCGGTGTTTCTCTACTCCAGTCAGTCAGTCAGAGTGGTGTTTCTCTACTCCAGTCAGTCAGAGCGGTGTTTCTCTACTCCTGTCAGTCAGAGCTATGTTTCTCTACTCCAGTCAGTCAGTCAGAGTGGTGTTTCTCTACTCCAGTCAGTCAGAGCAGTGTTTCTCTACTCCAGTCAGTCAGAGTGGTGTTTCTCTACTCCAGTCAGTCAGTCAGTCAGAGTGGTGTTTCTCTACTCCAGTCAGTCAGAGCAGTGTTTCTCTACTCCAGTCAGTCAGTCAGAGCGGTGTTTCTCTACTCCAGTCAGTCAGTCAGAGCTGTGTTTCTCTACTCCAGTCAGTCAGTCAGAGTGGTGTTTCTCTAGACCTGTCAGTCAGTCAGAGCGGTGTTTCTCTACTCCAGTCAGTCAGTCAGCGCTGTGTTTCTCTACTCCAGTCAGTCAGTCAGAGCGGTGTTTCTCTACTCCAGTCAGTCAGAGCTGTGTTTCTCTACTCCAGTCAGTCAGTCAGAGTGGTGTTTCTCTACTCCAGTCAGTCAGTCAGAGCTGTGTTTCTCTACTCCAGTCAGTCAGTCAGAGCTGTGTTTCTCTACTCCAGTCAGTCAGTCAGAGCGGTGTTTCTATACTCCAGTTAGTCAGAGCTGTGTTTCTCTACTCCAGTCAGTCAGTCAGAGTGGTGTTTCTCTACTCCAGTCAGTCAGTCAGAGTGGTGTTTCTCTACTCCAGTCAGTCAGTCAGAGCGATGTTTCTCTACTCCAGTCAGTGAGTCAGAGCGGTGTTTCTCTACTCCAGTCAGTCAGTCAGAGCGGTGTTTCTCTACTCCAGTCAGTCAGTCAGAGCGGTGTTTCTCTACTCCAGTCAGTCAGTCAGAGTGGTGTTTCTCTACTCCAGTCAGTCAGAGCTGTGTTTCTGTACTCCAGTCAGTCAGTCAGAGTGGTGTTGCTCTACTCCAGTCATTCAGAGCTGTGTTTCTCTAGTCCAGTCAGTCAGTCAGTCAGAGTGGTGTTTCTCCACTCCAGTCAGTCAGTCAGAGCTGTGTTTCTCTACTCCAGTCAGTCAGTCAGAGCGGTGTTTCTCTACTCCAGTCAGTCAGTCAGAGCTGTGTTTCTCTACTCCAGTCAGTCAGTCAGAGCTGTGTTTCTCTACTCCAGTCAGTCAGTCAGAGCTGTGTTTCTCTACTCCAGTCAGTCAGTCAGAGCGGTGTTTCTCTACTCCAGTCAGTCAGAGCTGTGTTTCTCTACTCCAGTCAGTCAGTCAGAGTCGTGTTTCTCTACTCCAGTCAGTCAGAGCAGTGTTTCTCTACTCCAGTCAGTCAGAGTGGTGTTTCTCTACTCCAGTCAGTCAGTCAGTCAGTCAGAGTGGTGTTTCTCTACTCCAGTTAGTCAGAGCTGTGTTTCTCTACTCCAGTCAGTCAGTCAGAGTGGTGTTTCTCTACTCCAGTCAGTCAGTCAGAGTGGTGTTTCTCTACTCCAGTCAGTCAGTCAGAGCGGTGTTTCTCTACTCCAGTCAGTGAGTCAGAGCGGTGTTTCTCTACTCCAGTCAGTCAGTCAGAGCTGTGTTTCTCTACTCCAGTCAGTCAGTCAGAGTGGTGTTTCTCTACTCCAGTCAGTCAGAGCGGTGTTTCTCTACTCCTGTCAGTCAGAGCTGTGTTTCTCTACTCCAGTCAGTCAGTCAGAGTGGTGTTTCTCTACTCCAGTCAGTCAGAGCAGTGTTTCTCTACTCCAGTCAGTCAGAGTGGTGTTTCTCTACTCCAGTCAGTCAGTCAGTCAGAGTGGTGTTTCTCTACTCCAGTCAGTCAGAGCAGTGTTTCTCTACTCCAGTCAGTCAGTCAGAGCGGTGTTTCTCTACTCCAGTCAGTCAGTCAGAGCTGTGTTTCTCTACTCCAGTCAGTCAGTCAGAGTGGTGTTTCTCTAGTCCTGTCAGTCAGTCAGAGCGGTGTTTCTCTACTCCAGTCAGTCAGTCAGCGCTGTGTTTCTCTACTCCAGTCAGTCAGTCAGAGCGGTGTTTCTCTACTCCAGTCAGTCAGAGCTGTGTTTCTCTACTCCAGTCAGTCAGTCAGAGTGGTGTTTCTCTACTCCAGTCAGTCAGTCAGAGCTGTGTTTCTCTACTCCAGTCAGTCAGTCAGAGCTGTGTTTCTCTACTCCAGTCAGTCAGTCAGAGCGGTGTTTCTCTACTCCAGTTAGTCAGAGCTGTGTTTCTCTACTCCAGTCAGTCAGTCAGAGTGGTGTTTCTCTACTCCAGTCAGTCAGTCAGAGTGGTGTTTCTCTACTCCAGTCAGTCAGTCAGAGCGGTCTTTCTCTACTCCAGTCAGTGAGTCAGAGCGGTGTTTCTCTACTCCAGTCAGTCAGTCAGAGCTGTGTTTCTCTACTCCAGTCAGTCAGTCAGAGCGGTGTTTCTCTACTCCAGTTAGTCAGAGCTGTGTTTCTCTACTCCAGTCAGTCAGTCAGAGCTGTGTTTCTCTACTCCAGTCAGTCAGTCAGAGTGGTGTTTCTCTACTCCAGTCAGTCAGTCAGAGCGGTGTTTCTCTACTCCAGTCAGTGAGTCAGAGCGGTGTTTCTCTCCTCCAGTCAGTCAGTCAGAGCGGTGTTTCTCTACTCCAGTCAGTCAGTTAGAGCGGTGTTTCTCTACTCCAGTCAGTCAGTCAGAGTGGTGTTTCTCTACTCCAGTCAGTCAGTCAGAGCGGTGTTTCTCTACTCCAGTCAGTGAGTCAGAGCGGTGTTTCTCTACTCCAGTCAGTCAGTCAGAGTGGTGTTTCTCTACTCCAGTCAGTCAGTCAGAGCGGTGTTTCTCTACTCCAGTCAGTCAGTCAGAGTGGTGTTTCTCTACTCCAGTCAGTCAGAGCTGTGTTTCTCTACTCCAGTCAGTCAGTCAGAGTGGTGTTGCTCTACTCCAGTCATTCAGAGCTGTGTTTCTCTAGTCCAGTCAGTCAGTCAGTCAGAGTGGTGTTTCTCCACTCCAGTCAGTCAGTCAGAGCTGTGTTTCTCTACTCCAGTCAGTCAGTCAGAGCGGTGTTTCTCTACTCCAGTCAGTCAGTCAGAGCTGTGTTTCTCTACTCCAGTCAGTCAGTCAGAGCTGTGTTTCTCTACTCCAGTCAGTCAGTCAGAGCTGTGTTTCTCTACTCCAGTCAGTCAGTCAGAGCGGTGTTTCTCTACTCCAGTCAGTCAGAGCTGTGTTTCTCTACTCCAGTCAGTCAGTCAGAGTGGTGTTTCTCTACTCCAGTCAGTCAGAGCAGTGTTTCTCTACTCCAGTCAGTCAGAGCGGTGTTTCTCTGCTCCAGTCAGTCAGTCAGAGCTGTGTTTCTCTACTCCAGTCAGTCAGAGCTGTGTTTCTCTACTCCAGTCAGTCAGTCAGAGTGGTGTTTCTCTACTCCAGTCAGTCAGAGCAGTGTTTCTCTACTCCAGTCAGTCAGAGTGGTGTTTCTCTACTCCAGTCAGTCAGAGCAGTGTTTCTCTACTCCAGTCAGTCAGTCAGAGCGGTGTTTCTCTACTCCACTCAGTCAGTCAGAGCGGTGTTTCTCTACTCCAGTCAGTCAGTCATAGCGGTGTTTCTCTACTCCAATCAGTCAGTCAGCGCTGTGTTTCTCTACTCCAGTCAGTCAGTCAGAGCGGTGTTTCTCTACTCCAGTTAGTCAGAGCTGTGTTTCTCTACTCCAGTCAGTCAGTCAGAGTGATGTTTCTCTACTCCAGTCAGTCAGTCAGAGTGGTGTTTCTCTACTCCAGTCAGTCAGTCAGAGCGGTGTTTCTCTACTCCAGTCAGTGAGTCAGAGCGGTGTTTCTCTACTCCAGTCAGTCAGTCAGAGCGGTGTTTCTCTACTCCAGTCAGTCAGTCAGAGCGGTGTTTCTCTACTCCAGTCAGTCAGTCAGAGTGGTGTTTATCTACTCCAGTCAGTCAGTCAGAGCGGTGTTTCTCTACTCCAGTCAGTGAGTCAGAGCGGTGTTTCTCTACTCCAGTCAGTCAGTCAGAGTGGTGTTTCTCTACTCCAGTCAGTCAGTCAGAGCGGTGTTTCTCTACTCCAGTCAGTCAGTCAGAGTGGTGTTTCTCTACTCCAGTCAGTCAGAGCTGTGTTTCTCTACTCCAGTCAGTCAGTCAGAGTGGTGTTGCTCTACTCCAGTCATTCAGAGCTGTGTTTCTCTAGTCCAGTCAGTCAGTCAGTCAGAGTGGTGTTTCTCCACTCCAGTCAGTCAGTCAGAGCTGTGTTTCTCTACTCCAGTCAGTCAGTCAGAGCGGTGTTTCTCTACTCCAGTCAGTCAGTCAGAGCTGTGTTTCTCTACTCCAGTCAGTCAGTCAGAGCTGTGTTTCTCTACTCCAGTCAGTCAGTCAGAGTGGTGTTTCTCTACTCCAGTCAGTCAGAGCGGTGTTTCTCTACTCCTGTCAGTCAGAGCTGTGTTTCTCTACTCCAGTCAGTCAGTCAGAGTGGTGTTTCTCTACTCCAGTCAGTCAGAGCAGTGTTTCTCTACTCCAGTCAGTCAGAGTGGTGTTTCTCTACTCCAGTCAGTCAGTCAGTCAGAGTGGTGTTTCTCTACTCCAGTCAGTCAGAGCAGTGTTTCTCTACTCCAGTCAGTCAGTCAGAGCGGTGTTTCTCTACTCCAGTCAGTCAGTCAGAGCTGTGTTTCTCTACTCCAGTCAGTCAGTCAGAGTGGTGTTTCTCTAGACCTGTCAGTCAGTCAGAGCGGTGTTTCTCTACACCAGTCAGTCAGTCAGCGCTGTGTTTCTCTACTCCAGTCAGTCAGTCAGAGCGGTGTTTCTCTACTCCAGTCAGTCAGAGCTGTGTTTCTCTACTCCAGTCAGTCAGTCAGAGCGGTGTTTCTCTACTCCAGTCAGTCAGTCAGAGCTGTGTTTCTCTACTCCAGTCAGTCAGTCAGAGCTGTGTTTCTCTACTCCAGTCAGTCAGTCAGAGCTGTGTTTCTCTACTCCAGTCAGTCAGTCAGAGCGGTGTTTCTCTACTCCAGTCAGTCAGAGCTGTGTTTCTCTACTCCAGTCAGTCAGTCAGAGTGGTGTTTCTCTACTCCAGTCAGTCAGAGCAGTGTTTCTCTACTCCAGTCAGTCAGTCAGAGCGGTGTTTCTCTGCTCCAGTCAGTCAGTCAGAGCTGTGTTTCTCTACTCCGGTCAGTCAGAGCTGTGTTTCTCTACTCCAGTCAGTCAGTCAGAGTGGTGTTTCTCTACTCCAGTCAGTCAGAGCAGTGTTTCTCTACTCCAGTCAGTCAGAGTGGTGTTTCTCTACTCCAGTCAGTCAGAGCAGTGTTTCTCTACTCCAGTCAGTCAGTCAGAGCGGTGTTTCTCTACTCCACTCAGTCAGTCAGAGCGGTGTTTCTCTACTCCAGTCAGTCAGTCATAGCGGTGTTTCTCTACTCCAATCAGTCAGTCAGCGCTGTGTTTCTCTACTCCAGTCAGTCAGTCAGAGCGGTGTTTCTCTACTCCAGTTAGTCAGAGCTGTGTTTCTCTACTCCAGTCAGTCAGTCAGAGTGGTGTTTCTCTACTCCAGTCAGTCAGTCAGAGTGGTGTTTCTCTACTCCAGTCAGTCAGTCAGAGCGGTGTTTCTCTACTCCAGTCAGTGAGTCAGAGCGGTGTTTCTCTACTCCAGTCAGTCAGTCAGAGCGGTGTTTCTCTACTCCAGTCAGTCAGTCAGAGCGGTGTTTCTCTACTCCAGTCAGTCAGTCAGAGTGGTGTTTATCTACTCCAGTCAGTCAGTCAGAGCTGTGTTTCTCTACTCCAGTCAGTCAGTCAGAGTGGTGTTGCTCTACTCCAGTCATTCAGAGCTGTGTTTCTCTAGTCCAGTCAGTCAGTCAGTCAGAGTGGTGTTTCTCCACTCCAGTCAGTCAGTCAGAGCTGTGTTTCTCTACTCCAGTCAGTCAGTCAGAGCGGTGTTTCTCTACTCCAGTCAGTCAGTCAGAGCTGTGTTTCTCTACTCCAGTCAGTCAGTCAGAGCTGTGTTTCTCTACTCCAGTCAGTCAGTCAGAGCTGTGTTTCTCTACTCCAGTCAGTCAGTCAGAGCGGTGTTTCTCTACTCCAGTCAGTCAGAGCTGTGTTTCTCTACTCCAGTCAGTCAGTCAGAGTGGTGTTTCTCTACTCCAGTCAGTCAGAGCAGTGTTTCTCTACTCCAGTCAGTCAGTCAGAGCGGTGTTTCTCTGCTCCAGTCAGTCAGTCAGAGCTGTGTTTCTCTACTCCAGTCAGTCAGAGCTGTGTTTCTCTACTCCAGTCAGTCAGTCAGAGTGGTGTTTCTCTACTCCAGTCAGTCAGAGCAGTGTTTCTCTACTCCAGTCAGTCAGAGTGGTGTTTCTCTACACCAGTCAGTCAGAGCAGTGTTTCTCTACTCCAGTCAGTCAGTCAGAGCGGTGTTTCTCTACTCCACTCAGTCAGTCAGAGCGGTGTTTCTCTACTCCAGTCAGTCAGTCATAGCGGTGTTTCTCTACTCCAATCAGTCAGTCAGCGCTGTGTTTCTCTACTCCAGTCAGTCAGTCAGAGCGGTGTTTCTCTACTCCAGTTAGTCAGAGCTGTGTTTCTCTACTCCAGTCAGTCAGTCAGAGTGGTGTTTCTCTACTCCAGTCAGTCAGTCAGAGTGGTGTTTCTCTACTCCAGTCAGTCAGTCAGAGCGGTGTTTCTCTACTCCAGTCAGTCAGTCAGAGTGGTGTTTCTCTACTCCAGTCAGTCAGTCAGAGTGGTGTTTCTCTACTCCAGTCAGTCAGTCAGAGCGGTGTTTCTCTACTCCAGTCAGTGAGTCAGAGCGGTGTTTCTCTACTCCAGTCAGTCAGTCAGAGCGGTGTTTCTCTACTCCAGTCAGTCAGTCAGAGTGGTGTTTATCTACTCCAGTCAGTCAGTCAGAGCGGTGTTTCTCTACTCCAGTCAGTGAGTCAGAGCGGTGTTTCTCTACTCCAGTCAGTCAGTCAGAGTGGTGTTTCTCTACTCCAGTCAGTCAGTCAGAGCGGTGTTTCTCTACTCCAGTCAGTCAGTCAGAGTGGTGTTTCTCTACTCCAGTCAGTCAGAGCTGTGTTTCTCTACTCCAGTCAGTCAGTCAGAGTGGTGTTGCTCTACTCCAGTCATTCAGAGCTGTGTTTCTCTAGTCCAGTCAGTCAGTCAGTCAGAGTGGTGTTTCTCCACTCCAGTCAGTCAGTCAGAGCTGTGTTTCTCTACTCCAGTCAGTCAGTCAGAGCGGTGTTTCTCTACTCCAGTCAGTCAGTCAGAGCTGTGTTTCTCTACTCCAGTCAGTCAGTCAGAGCTGTGTTTCTCTACTCCAGTCAGTCAGTCAGAGTGGTGTTTCTCTACTCCAGTCAGTCAGAGCGGTGTTTCTCTACTCCTGTCAGTCAGAGCTGTGTTTCTCTACTCCAGTCAGTCAGTCAGAGTGGTGTTTCTCTACTCCAGTCAGTCAGAGCAGTGTTTCTCTACTCCAGTCAGTCAGAGTGGTGTTTCTCTACTCCAGTCAGTCAGTCAGTCAGAGTGGTGTTTCTCTACTCCAGTCAGTCAGAGCAGTGTTTCTCTACTCCAGTCAGTCAGTCAGAGCGGTGTTTCTCTACTCCAGTCAGTCAGTCAGAGCTGTGTTTCTCTACTCCAGTCAGTCAGTCAGAGTGGTGTTTCTCTAGACCTGTCAGTCAGTCAGAGCGGTGTTTCTCTACTCCAGTCAGTCAGTCAGCGCTGTGTTTCTCTACTCCAGTCAGTCAGTCAGAGCGGTGTTTCTCTACTCCAGTCAGTCAGAGCTGTGTTTCTCTACTCCAGTCAGTCAGTCAGAGCGGTGTTTCTCTACTCCAGTCAGTCAGTCAGAGCTGTGTTTCTCTACTCCAGTCAGTCAGTCAGAGCTGTGTTTCTCTACTCCAGTCAGTCAGTCAGAGCTGTGTTTCTCTACTCCAGTCAGTCAGTCAGAGCGGTGTTTCTCTACTCCAGTCAGTCAGAGCTGTGTTTCTCTACTCCAGTCAGTCAGTCAGAGTGGTGTTTCTCTACTCCAGTCAGTCAGAGCAGTGTTTCTCTACTCCAGTCAGTCAGTCAGAGCGGTGTTTCTCTGCTCCAGTCAGTCAGTCAGAGCTGTGTTTCTCTACTCCAGTCAGTCAGAGCTGTGTTTCTCTACTCCAGTCAGTCAGTCAGAGTGGTGTTTCTCTACTCCAGTCAGTCAGAGCAGTGTTTCTCTACTCCAGTCAGTCAGAGTGGTGTTTCTCTACTCCAGTCAGTCAGAGCAGTGTTTCTCTACTCCAGTCAGTCAGTCAGAGCGGTGTTTCTCTACTCCACTCAGTCAGTCAGAGCGGTGTTTCTCTACTCCAGTCAGTCAGTCATAGCGGTGTTTCTCTACTCCAATCAGTCAGTCAGCGCTGTGTTTCTCTACTCCAGTCAGTCAGTCAGAGCGGTGTTTCTCTACTCCGGTTAGTCAGAGCTGTGTTTCTCTACTCCAGTCAGTCAGTCAGAGTGGTGTTTCTCTACTCCAGTCAGTCAGTCAGAGTGGTGTTTCTCTACTCCAGTCAGTCAGTCAGAGCGGTGTTTCTCTACTCCAGTCAGTGAGTCAGAGCGGTGTTTCTCTACTCCAGTCAGTCAGTCAGAGCGGTGTTTCTCTACTCCAGTCAGTCAGTCAGAGCGGTGTTTCTCTACTCCAGTCAGTCAGTCAGAGTGGTGTTTATCTACTCCAGTCAGTCAGTCAGAGCGGTGTTTCTCTACTCCAGTCAGTGAGTCAGAGCGGTGTTTCTCTACTCCAGTCAGTCAGTCAGAGTGGTGTTTCTCTACTCCAGTCAGTCAGTCAGAGCGGTGTTTCTCTACTCCAGTCAGTCAGTCAGAGTGGTGTTTCTCTACTCCAGTCAGTCAGAGCTGTGTTTCTCTACTCCAGTCAGTCAGTCAGAGTGGTGTTGCTCTACTCCAGTCATTCAGAGCTGTGTTTCTCTAGTCCAGTCAGTCAGTCAGTCAGAGTGGTGTTTCTCCACTCCAGTCAGTCAGTCAGAGCTGTGTTTCTCTACTCCAGTCAGTCAGTCAGAGCGGTGTTTCTCTACTCCAGTCAGTCAGTCAGAGCTGTGTTTCTCTACTCCAGTCAGTCAGTCAGAGCTGTGTTTCTCTACTCCAGTCAGTCAGTCAGAGTGGTGTTTCTCTACTCCAGTCAGTCAGAGCGGTGTTTCTCTACTCCTGTCAGTCAGAGCTATGTTTCTCTACTCCAGTCAGTCAGTCAGAGTGGTGTTTCTCTACTCCAGTCAGTCAGAGCAGTGTTTCTCTACTCCAGTCAGTCAGAGTGGTGTTTCTCTACTCCAGTCAGTCAGTCAGTCAGAGTGGTGTTTCTCTACTCCAGTCAGTCAGAGCAGTGTTTCTCTACTCCAGTCAGTCAGTCAGAGCGGTGTTTCTCTACTCCAGTCAGTCAGTCAGAGCTGTGTTTCTCTACTCCAGTCAGTCAGTCAGAGTGGTGTTTCTCTAGACCTGTCAGTCAGTCAGAGCGGTGTTTCTCTACTCCAGTCAGTCAGTCAGCGCTGTGTTTCTCTACTCCAGTCAGTCAGTCAGAGCGGTGTTTCTCTACTCCAGTCAGTCAGAGCTGTGTTTCTCTACTCCAGTCAGTCAGTCAGAGTGGTGTTTCTCTACTAAAGTCAGTCAGTCAGAGCTGTGTTTCTCTACTCCAGTCAGTCAGTCAGAGCTGTGTTTCTCTACTCCAGTCAGTCAGTCAGAGCGGTGTTTCTATACTCCAGTTAGTCAGAGCTGTGTTTCTCTACTCCAGTCAGTCAGTCAGAGTGGTGTTTCTCTACTCCAGTCAGTCAGTCAGAGTGGTGTTTCTCTACTCCAGTCAGTCAGTCAGAGCGATGTTTCTCTACTCCAGTCAGTGAGTCAGAGCGGTGTTTCTCTACTCCAGTCAGTCAGTCAGAGCGGTGTTTCTCTACTCCAGTCAGTCAGTCAGAGCGGTGTTTCTCTACTCCAGTCAGTCAGTCAGAGTGGTGTTTCTCTACTCCAGTCAGTCAGTCAGAGCGGTGTTTCTCTACTCCAGTCAGTGAGTCAGAGCGGTGTTTCTCTACTCCAGTCAGTCAGAGCTGTGTTTCTCTACTCCAGTCAGTCAGTCAGAGTGGTGTTTCTCTACTCCAGTCAGTCAGTCAGAGCTGTGTTTCTCTACTCCAGTCAGTCAGAGCTGTGTTTCTGTACTCCAGTCAGTCAGTCAGAGTGGTGTTGCTCTACTCCAGTCATTCAGAGCTGTGTTTCTCTAGTCCAGTCAGTCAGTCAGTCAGAGTGGTGTTTCTCCACTCCAGTCAGTCAGTCAGAGCTGTGTTTCTCTACTCCAGTCAGTCAGTCAGAGCGGTGTTTCTCTACTCCAGTCAGTCAGTCAGAGCTGTGTTTCTCTACTCCAGTCAGTCAGTCAGAGCTGTGTTTCTCTACTCCAGTCAGTCAGTCAGAGCTGTGTTTCTCTACTCCAGTCAGTCAGTCAGAGCGGTGTTTCTCTACTCCAGTCAGTCAGAGCTGTGTTTCTCTACTCCAGTCAGTCAGTCAGAGTCGTGTTTCTCTACTCCAGTCAGTCAGAGCAGTGTTTCTCTACTCCAGTCAGTCAGAGTGGTGTTTCTCTACTCCAGTCAGTCAGTCAGTCAGTCAGAGTGGTGTTTCTCTACTCCAGTTAGTCAGAGCTGTGTTTCTCTACTCCAGTCAGTCAGTCAGAGTGGTGTTTCTCTACTCCAGTCAGTCAGTCAGAGTGGTGTTTCTCTACTCCAGTCAGTCAGTCAGAGCGGTGTTTCTCTACTCCAGTCAGTGAGTCAGAGCGGTGTTTCTCTACTCCAGTCAGTCAGTCAGAGCGGTGTTTCTCTACTCCAGTCAGTCAGTCAGAGCGGTGTTTCTCTACTCCAGTCAGTCAGTCAGAGTGGTGTTTCTCTACTCCAGTCAGTCAGTCAGAGCGGTGTTTCTCTACTCCAGTCAGTGAGTCAGAGCGGTGTTTCTCTACTCCAGTCAGTCAGTCAGAGTGGTGTTTCTCTACTCCAGTCAGTCAGTCAGAGCGGTGTTTCTCTACTCCAGTCAGTCAGTCAGAGTGGTGTTTCTCTACTCCAGTCAGTCAGAGCTGTGTTTCTCTACTCCAGTCAGTCAGTCAGAGTGGTGTTGCTCTACTCCAGTCATTCAGAGCTGTGTTTCTCTAGTCCAGTCAGTCAGTCAGTCAGAGTGGTGTTTCTCCACTCCAGTCAGTCAGTCAGAGCTGTGTTTCTCTACTCCAGTCAGTCAGTCAGAGCTGTGTTTCTCTACTCCAGTCAGTCAGTCAGAGCTGTGTTTCTCTACTCCAGTCAGTCAGTCAGAGTGGTGTTTCTCTACTCCAGTCAGTCAGAGCGGTGTTTCTCTACTCCTGTCAGTCAGAGCTGTGTTTCTCTACTCCAGTCAGTCAGTCAGAGTGGTGTTTCTCTACTCCAGTCAGTCAGAGCGGTGTTTCTCTACTCCTGTCAGTCAGAGCTATGTTTCTCTACTCCAGTCAGTCAGTCAGAGTGGTGTTTCTCTACTCCAGTCAGTCAGAGCAGTGTTTCTCTACTCCAGTCAGTCAGAGTGGTGTTTCTCTACTCCAGTCAGTCAGTCAGTCAGAGTGGTGTTTCTCTACTCCAGTCAGTCAGAGCAGTGTTTCTCTACTCCAGTCAGTCAGTCAGAGCGGTGTTTCTCTACTCCAGTCAGTCAGTCAGAGCTGTGTTTCTCTACTCCAGTCAGTCAGTCAGAGTGGTGTTTCTCTAGACCTGTCAGTCAGTCAGAGCGGTGTTTCTCTACTCCAGTCAGTCAGTCAGCGCTGTGTTTCTCTACTCCAGTCAGTCAGTCAGAGCGGTGTTTCTCTACTCCAGTCAGTCAGAGCTGTGTTTCTCTACTCCAGTCAGTCAGTCAGAGTGGTGTTTCTCTACTAAAGTCAGTCAGTCAGAGCTGTGTTTCTCTACTCCAGTCAGTCAGTCAGAGCTGTGTTTCTCTACTCCAGTCAGTCAGTCAGAGCGGTGTTTCTATACTCCAGTTAGTCAGAGCTGTGTTTCTCTACTCCAGTCAGTCAGTCAGAGTGGTGTTTCTCTACTCCAGTCAGTCAGTCAGAGTGGTGTTTCTCTACTCCAGTCAGTCAGTCAGAGCGATGTTTCTCTACTCCAGTCAGTGAGTCAGAGCGGTGTTTCTCTACTCCAGTCAGTCAGTCAGAGCGGTGTTTCTCTACTCCAGTCAGTCAGTCAGAGCGGTGTTTCTCTACTCCAGTCAGTCAGTCAGAGTGGTGTTTCTCTACTCCAGTCAGTCAGTCAGAGCGGTGTTTCTCTACTCCAGTCAGTGAGTCAGAGCGGTGTTTCTCTACTCCAGTCAGTCAGAGCTGTGTTTCTCTACTCCAGTCAGTCAGTCAGAGTGGTGTTTCTCTACTCCAGTCAGTCAGTCAGAGCTGTGTTTCTCTACTCCAGTCAGTCAGAGCTGTGTTTCTGTACTCCAGTCAGTCAGTCAGAGTGGTGTTGCTCTACTCCAGTCATTCAGAGCTGTGTTTCTCTAGTCCAGTCAGTCAGTCAGTCAGAGTGGTGTTTCTCCACTCCAGTCAGTCAGTCAGAGCTGTGTTTCTCTACTCCAGTCAGTCAGTCAGAGCGGTGTTTCTCTACTCCAGTCAGTCAGTCAGAGCTGTGTTTCTCTACTCCAGTCAGTCAGTCAGAGCTGTGTTTCTCTACTCCAGTCAGTCAGTCAGAGCTGTGTTTCTCTACTCCAGTCAGTCAGTCAGAGCGGTGTTTCTCTACTCCAGTCAGTCAGAGCTGTGTTTCTCTACTCCAGTCAGTCAGTCAGAGTCGTGTTTCTCTACTCCAGTCAGTCAGAGCAGTGTTTCTCTACTCCAGTCAGTCAGAGTGGTGTTTCTCTACTCCAGTCAGTCAGTCAGTCAGTCAGAGTGGTGTTTCTCTACTCCAGTTAGTCAGAGCTGTGTTTCTCTACTCCAGTCAGTCAGTCAGAGTGGTGTTTCTCTACTCCAGTCAGTCAGTCAGAGTGGTGTTTCTCTACTCCAGTCAGTCAGTCAGAGCGGTGTTTCTCTACTCCAGTCAGTGAGTCAGAGCGGTGTTTCTCTACTCCAGTCAGTCAGTCAGAGCGGTGTTTCTCTACTCCAGTCAGTCAGTCAGAGCGGTGTTTCTCTACTCCAGTCAGTCAGTCAGAGTGGTGTTTCTCTACTCCAGTCAGTCAGTCAGAGCGGTGTTTCTCTACTCCAGTCAGTGAGTCAGAGCGGTGTTTCTCTACTCCAGTCAGTCAGTCAGAGTGGTGTTTCTCTACTCCAGTCAGTCAGTCAGAGCGGTGTTTCTCTACTCCAGTCAGTCAGTCAGAGTGGTGTTTCTCTACTCCAGTCAGTCAGAGCTGTGTTTCTCTACTCCAGTCAGTCAGTCAGAGTGGTGTTGCTCTACTCCAGTCATTCAGAGCTGTGTTTCTCTAGTCCAGTCAGTCAGTCAGTCAGAGTGGTGTTTCTCCACTCCAGTCAGTCAGTCAGAGCTGTGTTTCTCTACTCCAGTCAGTCAGTCAGAGCTGTGTTTCTCTACTCCAGTCAGTCAGTCAGAGCTGTGTTTCTCTACTCCAGTCAGTCAGTCAGAGTGGTGTTTCTCTACTCCAGTCAGTCAGAGCGGTGTTTCTCTACTCCTGTCAGTCAGAGCTGTGTTTCTCTACTCCAGTCAGTCAGTCAGAGTGGTGTTTCTCTACTCCAGTCAGTCAGAGCAGTGTTTCTCTACTCCAGTCAGTCAGAGTGGTGTTTCTCTACTCCAGTCAGTCAGTCAGTCAGAGTGGTGTTTCTCTACTCCAGTCAGTCAGAGCAGTGTTTCTCTACTCCAGTCAGTCAGTCAGAGCGGTGTTTCTCTACTCCAGTCAGTCAGTCAGAGCTGTGTTTCTCTACTCCAGTCAGTCAGTCAGAGCGGTGTTTCTCTACTCCAGTTAGTCAGAGCTGTGTTTCTCTACTCCAGTCAGTCAGTCAGAGTGGTGTTTCTCTACTCCAGTCAGTCAGTCAGAGTGGTGTTTCTCTACTCCAGTCAGTCAGTCAGAGCGGTGTTTCTCTACTCCAGTCAGTGAGTCAGAGCGGTGTTTCTCTACTCCAGTCAGTCAGTCAGAGCGGTGTTTCTCTACTCCAGTCAGTCAGTCAGAGCGGTGTTTCTCTACTCCAGTCAGTCAGTCAGAGTGGTGTTTCTCTACTCCAGTCAGTCAGTCAGAGCGGTGTTTCTCTACTCCAGTCAGTGAGTCAGAGCGGTGTTTCTCTACTCCAGTCAGTCAGTCAGAGTGGTGTTTCTCTACTCCAGTCAGTCAGTCAGAGCGGTGTTTCTCTACTCCAGTCAGTCAGTCAGAGTGGTGTTTCTCTACTCCAGTCAGTCAGAGCTATGTTTCTCTACTCCAGTCAGTCAGTCAGAGTGGTGTTGCTCTACTCCAGTCATTCAGAGCTGTGTTTCTCTAGTCCAGTCAGTCAGTCAGTCAGAGTGGTGTTTCTCCACTCCAGTCAGTCAGTCAGAGCTGTGTTTCTCTACTCCAGTCAGTCAGTCAGAGCGGTGTTTCTCTACTCCAGTCAGTCAGTCAGAGCGGTGTTTCTCTACTCCAGTCAGTCAGTCAGAGTGGTGTTTCTCTACTCCAGTCAGTCAGAGCTGTGTTTCTCTACTCCAGTCAGTCAGTCAGAGTGGTGTTGCTCTACTCCAGTCATTCAGAGCTGTGTTTCTCTAGTCCAGTCAGTCAGTCAGTCAGAGTGGTGTTTCTCCACTCCAGTCAGTCAGTCAGAGCTGTGTTTCTCTACTCCAGTCAGTCAGTCAGAGCGGTGTTTCTCTACTCCAGTCAGTCAGTCAGAGCTGTGTTTCTCTACTCCAGTCAGTCAGTCAGAGCTGTGTTTCTCTACTCCAGTCAGTCAGTCAGAGCTGTGTTTCTCTACTCCAGTCAGTCAGTCAGAGCGGTGTTTCTCTACTCCAGTCAGTCAGAGCTGTGTTTCTCTACTCCAGTCAGTCAGTCAGAGTGGTGTTTCTCTACTCCAGTCAGTCAGAGCAGTGTTTCTCTACTCCAGTCAGTCAGAGAGGTGTTTCTCTACTCCAGTCAGTCAGTCAGTCAGAGTGGTGTTTCTCTACTCCAGTTAGTCAGAGCTGTGTTTCTCTACTCCAGTCAGTCAGTCAGAGTGGTGTTTCTCTACTCAAGTAAGTCAGTCAGAGTGGTGTTTCTCTACTCCAGTCAGTCAGTCAGAGCGGTGTTTCTCTACTCCAGTCAGTGAGTCAGTGCGGTGTTTCTCTACTCCAGTCAGTCAGTCAGAGCGGTGTTTCTCTACTCCAGTCAGTCAGTCAGAGCGGTGTTTCTCTACTCCAGTCAGTCAGTCAGAGTGGTGTTTCTCTACTCCAGTCAGTCAGAGCTGTGTTTCTCTACTCCAGTCAGTCAGTCAGAGTGGTGTTGCTCTACTCCAGTCATTCAGAGCTGTGTTTCTCTAGTCCAGTCAGTCAGTCAGTCAGAGTGGTGTTTCTCCACTCCAGTCAGTCAGTCAGAGCTGTGTTTCTCTACTCCAGTCAGTCAGTCAGAGCGGTGTTTCTCTACTCCAGCCAGTCAGTCAGAGCTGTGTTTCTCTACTCCAGTCAGTCAGTCAGAGCTGTGTTTCTCTACTCCAGTCAGTCAGTCAGAGTGGTGTTTCTCTACTCCAGTCAGTCAGAGCGGTGTTTCTCTACTCTTGTCAGTCAGAGCTGTGTTTCTCTACTCCAGTCAGTCAGTCAGAGTGGTGTTTCTCTACTCCTGTCAGTCAGAGCAGTGTTTCTCTACTCCAGTCAGTCAGAGTGGTGTTTCTCTACTCCAGTCAGTCAGTCAGTCAGAGTGGTGTTTCTCTACTCCAGTCAGTCAGAGCAGTGTTTCTCTACTCCAGTCAGTCAGTCAGAGCGGTGTTTCTCTAGTCCAGTCAGTCAGTCAGAGCTGTGTTTCTCTACTCCAGTCAGTCAGTCAGAGTGGTGTTTCTCTACTCCAGTCAGTCAGTCAGAGCGGTGTTTCTCTACTCCAGTCAGTCAGTCAGCGCTGTGTTTCTCTACTCCAGTCAGTCAGTCAGAGCGGTGTTTCTCTACTCCAGTCAGTCAGAGCTGTGTTTCTCTACTCCAGTCAGTCAGTCAGAGTGGTGTTTCTCTACTCCAGTCAGTCAGTCAGAGCTGTGTTTCTCTACTCCAGTCAGTCAGTCAGAGCTGTGTTTCTCTACTCCAGTCAGTCAGTCAGAGCGGTGTTTCTCTACTCCAGTTAGTCAGAGCTGTGTTTCTCTACTCCAGTCAGTCAGTCAGAGTGGTGTTTCTCTACTCCAGTCAGTCAGTCAGAGTGGTGTTTCTCTACTCCAGTCAGTCAGTCAGAGCGGTGTTTCTCTACTCCAGTCAGTGAGTCAGAGCGGTGTTTCTCTACTCCAGTCAGTCTGTCAGAGCGGTGTTTCTCTACTCCAGTCAGTCAGTCAGAGCGGTGTTTCTCTACTCCAGTCAGTCAGTCAGAGTGGTGTTTCTCTACTCCAGTCAGTCAGTCAGAGCGGTGTTTCTCTACTCCAGTCAGTGAGTCAGAGCGGTGTTTCTCTACTCCAGTCAGTCAGTCAGAGTGGTGTTTCTCTACTCCAGTCAGTCAGTCAGAGCGGTGTTTCTCTACTCCAGTCAGTCAGTCAGAGTGGTGTTTCTCTACTCCAGTCAGTCAGAGCTGTGTTTCTCTACTCCAGTCAGTCAGTCAGAGTGGTGTTTCTCTACTCCAGTCATTCAGAGCTGTGTTTCTCTAGTCCAGTCAGTCAGTCAGTCAGAGTGGTGTTTCTCCACTCCAGTCAGTCAGTCAGAGCTTTGTTTCTCTACTCCAGTCAGTCAGTCAGAGCGGTGTTTCTCTACTCCAGTCAGTCAGTCAGAGCTGTGTTTCTCTACTCCAGTCAGTCAGTCAGAGCTGTGTTTCTCTACTCCAGTCAGTCAGTCAGAGCTGTGTTTCTCTACTCCAGTCAGTCAGTCAGAGCGGTGTTTCTCTACTCCAGTCAGTCAGAGCTGTGTTTCTCTACTCCAGTCAGTCAGTCAGAGTGGTGTTTCTCTACTCCAGTCAGTCAGAGCAGTGTTTCTCTACTCCAGTCAGTCAGAGTGGTGTTTCTCTACTCCAGTCAGTCAGTCAGTCAGTCAGAGTGGTGTTTCTCTACTCCAGTCAGTCAGTCAGAGCGGTGTTTCTCTACTCCAGTCAGTCAGAGCTGTGTTTCTCTACTCCAGTCAGTCAGTCATAGTGGTGTTTCTCTACTCCAGTCAGTCAGAACAGTGTTTCTCTACTCCAGTCAGTCAGAGTGGTGTTTCTCTACTTCAGTCAGTCAGTCAGTCAGAGTGGTGTTTCTCTACTCCAGTCAGTCAGAGCAGTGTTTCTCTACTCCAGTCAGTCAGTCAGAGCGGTGTTTCTCTACTCCAGTCAGTCAGTCAGAGCTGTGTTTCTCTACTCCAGTCAGTCAGTCAGAGTGGTGTTTCTCTAGTCCCGTCAGTCAGTCAGAGCGGTGTTTCTCTACTCCAGTCAGTCAGTCAGCGCTGTGTTTCTCTACTCCAGTCAGTCAGTCAGAGCGGTGTTTCTCTACTCCAGTCAGTCAGAGCTGTGTTTCTCTACTCCAGTCAGTCAGTCAGAGCGGTGTTTCTCTACTCCAGTCAGTCAGTCATAGCGGTGTTTCTCTACTCCAGTCAGTCAGTCAGAGCGGTGTTTCTCTACTCCAGTCAGTCAGTCAGAGTGGTGTTTCTCTACTCCAGTCAGTCAGTCAGAGCGGTGTTTCTCTACTCCAGTCATTGAGTCAGAGCGGTGTTTCTCTACTCCAGTCAGTCAGTCAGAGTGGTGTTTCTCTACTCCAGTCAGTCAGTCAGAGCGGTGTTTCTCTACTCCAGTCAGTCAGAGCTGTGTTTCTCTACTCCAGTCAGTCAGTCAGAGTGGTGTTGCTCTACTCCAGTCATCCAGAGCTGTGTTTCTCTAGTCCAGTCAGTCAGTCAGTCAGAGTGGTGTTTCTCCACTCCAGTCAGTCAGTCAGAGCTGTGTTTCTCTACTCCAGTCAGTCAGTCAGAGCTGTGTTTCTCTACTCCAGTCAGTCAGTCAGAGCTGTGTTTCTCTACTCCAGTCAGTCAGTCAGAGTGGTGTTTCTCTACTCCAGTCAGTCAGAGCGGTGTTTCTCTACTCCTGTCAGTCAGAGCTGTGTTTCTCTACTCCAGTCAGTCAGTCAGAGTGGTGTTTCTCTACTCCAGTCAGTCAGAGCAGTGTTTCTCTACTCCAGTCAGTCAGAGTGGTGTTTCTCTACTCCAGTCAGTCAGTCAGTCAGAGTGGTGTTTCTCTACTCCAGTCAGTCAGAGCAGTGTTTCTCTACTCCAGTCAGTCAGTCAGAGCGGTGTTTCTCTACTCCAGTCAGTCAGTCAGAGCTGTGTTTCTCTACTCCAGTCAGTCAGTCAGAGTGGTGTTTCTCTAGTCCTGTCAGTCAGTCAGAGCGGTGTTTCTCTACTCCAGTCAGTCAGTCAGAGCTTTGTTTCTCTACTCCAGTCAGTCAGTCAGAGCGGTGTTTCTCTACTCCAGTCAGTCAGTCAGAGTGGTGTTTCTCCACTCCAGTCAGTCAGTCAGAGCTTTGTTTCTCTACTCCAGTCAGTCAGTCAGAGTGGTGTTTCTCTAGTCCTGTCAGTCAGTCAGAGTGGTGTTTCTCCACTCCAGTCAGTCAGTCAGAGCTTTGTTTCTCTACTCCAGTCAGTCAGTCAGAGCGGTGTTTCTCTACTCCAGTCAGTCAGTCAGAGCTGTGTTTCTCTACTCCAGTCAGTCAGTCAGAGCTGTGTTTCTCTACTCCAGTCAGTCAGTCAGAGCTGTGTTTCTCTACTCCAGTCAGTCAGTCAGAGCGGTGTTTCTCTACTCCAGTCAGTCAGAGCTGTGTTTCTCTACTCCAGTCAGTCAGTCAGAGTGGTGTTTCTCTACTCCAGTCAGTCAGAGCAGTGTTTCTCTACTCCAGTCAGTCAGAGTGGTGTTTCTCTACTCCAGTCAGTCAGTCAGTCAGAGTGGTGTTTCTCTACTCCAGTCAGTCAGTCAGAGCGGTGTTTCTCTACTCCAGTCAGTCAGAGCTGTGTTTCTCTACTCCAGTCAGTCAGTCATAGTGGTGTTTCTCTACTCCAGTCAGTCAGAACAGTGTTTCTCTACTCCAGTCAGTCAGAGTGGTGTTTCTCTACTTCAGTCAGTCAGTCAGTCAGAGTGGTGTTTCTCTACTCCAGTCAGTCAGAGCAGTGTTTCTCTACTCCAGTCAGTCAGTCAGAGCGGTGTTTCTCTACTCCAGTCAGTCAGTCAGAGCTGTGTTTCTCTACTCCAGTCAGTCAGTCAGAGTGGTGTTTCTCTAGTCCCGTCAGTCAGTCAGAGCGGTGTTTCTCTACTCCAGTCAGTCAGTCAGCGCTGTGTTTCTCTACTCCAGTCAGTCAGTCAGAGCGGTGTTTCTCTACTCCAGTCAGTCAGAGCTGTGTTTCTCTACTCCAGTCAGTCAGTCAGAGCGGTGTTTCTCTACTCCAGTCAGTCAGTCATAGCGGTGTTTCTCTACTCCAGTCAGTCAGTCAGAGCGGTGTTTCTCTACTCCAGTCAGTCAGTCAGAGTGGTGTTTCTCTACTCCAGTCAGTCAGTCAGAGCGGTGTTTCTCTACTCCAGTCATTGAGTCAGAGCGGTGTTTCTCTACTCCAGTCAGTCAGTCAGAGTGGTGTTTCTCTACTCCAGTCAGTCAGTCAGAGCGGTGTTTCTCTACTCCAGTCAGTCAGAGCTGTGTTTCTCTACTCCAGTCAGTCAGTCAGAGTGGTGTTGCTCTACTCCAGTCATCCAGAGCTGTGTTTCTCTAGTCCAGTCAGTCAGTCAGTCAGAGTGGTGTTTCTCCACTCCAGTCAGTCAGTCAGAGCTGTGTTTCTCTACTCCAGTCAGTCAGTCAGAGCTGTGTTTCTCTACTCCAGTCAGTCAGTCAGAGCTGTGTTTCTCTACTCCAGTCAGTCAGTCAGAGTGGTGTTTCTCTACTCCAGTCAGTCAGAGCGGTGTTTCTCTACTCCTGTCAGTCAGAGCTGTGTTTCTCTACTCCAGTCAGTCAGTCAGAGTGGTGTTTCTCTACTCCAGTCAGTCAGAGCAGTGTTTCTCTACTCCAGTCAGTCAGAGTGGTGTTTCTCTACTCCAGTCAGTCAGTCAGTCAGAGTGGTGTTTCTCTACTCCAGTCAGTCAGAGCAGTGTTTCTCTACTCCAGTCAGTCAGTCAGAGCGGTGTTTCTCTACTCCAGTCAGTCAGTCAGAGCTGTGTTTCTCTACTCCAGTCAGTCAGTCAGAGTGGTGTTTCTCTAGTCCTGTCAGTCAGTCAGAGCGGTGTTTCTCTACTCCAGTCAGTCAGTCAGCGCTGTGTTTCTCTACTCCAGTCAGTCAGTCAGAGCGGTGTTTCTCTACTCCAGTCAGTCAGAGCTGTGTTTCTCTACTCCAGTCAGTCAGTCAGAGTGGTGTTTCTCTACTCCAGTCAGTCAGTCAGAGCTGTGTTTCTCTACTCCAGTCAGTCAGTCAGAGCTGTGTTTCTCTACTCCAGTCAGTGAGTCAGAGCGGTGTTTCTCTACTCCAGTCAGTCAGTCAGAGCTGTGTTTCTCTACTCCAGTCAGTCAGTCAGAGCGGTGTTTCTCTACTCCAGTTAGTCAGAGCTGTGTTTCTCTACTCCAGTCAGTCAGTCAGAGTGGTGTTTCTCTACACCAGTCAGTCAGTCAGAGTGGTGTTTCTCTACTCCACTCAGTCAGTCAGAGCGGTGTTTCTCTACTCCAGTCAGTGAGTCAGAGCGGTGTTTCTCTACTCCAGTCAGTCAGTCAGAGCGGTGTTTCTCTACTCCAGTCAGTCAGTCAGAGCGGTGTTTCTCTACTCCAGTCAGTCAGTCAGAGTGGTGTTTCTCTACTCCAGTCAGTCAGTCAGAGCGGTGTTTCTCTACTCCAGTCAGTGAGTCAGAGCGGTGTTTCTCTACTCCAGTCAGTCAGTCAGAGTGGTGTTTCTCTACTCCAGTCAGTCAGTCAGAGCGGTGTTTCTCTACTCCAGTCAGTCAGTCAGAGTGGTGTTTCTCTACTCCAGTCAGTCAGAGCTGTGTTTCTCTACTCCAGTCAGTCAGTCAGAGTGGTGTTGCTCTACTCCAGTCATTCAGAGCTGTGTTTCTCTAGTCCAGTCAGTCAGTCAGTCAGAGTGGTGTTTCTCCACTCCAGTCAGTCAGTCAGAGCTGTGTTTCTCTACTCCAGTCAGTCAGTCAGAGCGGTGTTTCTCTACTCCAGTCAGTCAGTCAGAGCTGTGTTTCTCTACTCCAGTCAGTCAGTCAGAGCTGTGTTTCTCTACTCCAGTCAGTCAGTCAGAGCTGTGTTTCTCTACTCCAGTCAGTCAGTCAGAGCGGTGTTTCTCTACTCCAGTCAGTCAGTCAGAGCTGTGTTTCTCTACTCCAGTCAGTCAGTCAGAGTGGTGTTTCTCTACTCCAGTCAGTCAGAGCGGTGTTTCTCTACTCCTGTCAGTCAGAGCTGTGTTTCTCTACTCCAGTCAGTCAGTCAGAGTGGTGTTTCTCTACTCCAGTCAGTCAGAGCAGTGTTTCTCTACTCCAGTCAGTCAGAGTGGTGTTTCTCTACTCCAGTCAGTCAGTCAGTCAGAGTGGTGTTTCTCTACTCCAGTCAGTCAGAGCAGTGTTTCTCTACTCCAGTCAGTCAGTCAGAGCGGTGTTTCTCTACTCCAGTCAGTCAGTCAGAGCTGTGTTTCTCTACTCCAGTCAGTCAGTCAGAGTGGTGTTTCTCTAGTCCTGTCAGTCAGTCAGAGCGGTGTTTCTCTACTCCAGTCAGTCAGTCAGCGCTGTGTTTCTCTACTCCAGTCAGTCAGTCAGAGCGGTGTTTCTCTACTCCAGTCAGTCAGAGCTGTGTTTCTCTACTCCAGTCAGTCAGTCAGAGTGGTGTTTCTCTACTCCAGTCAGTCAGTCAGAGCTGTGTATCTCTACTCCAGTCAGTCAGTCAGAGCTGTGTTTCTCTACTCCAGTCAGTCAGTCAGAGCGGTGTTTCTCTACTCCAGTTAGTCAGAGCTGTGTTTCTCTACTCCAGTCAGTCAGTCAGAGTGGTGTTTCTCTACTCCAGTCAGTCAGTCAGAGTGGTGTTTCTCTACTCCAGTCAGTCAGTCAGAGCGGTGTTTCTCTACTCCAGTCAGTGAGTCAGAGCGGTGTTTCTCTACTCCAGTCAGTCAGTCAGAGCTGTGTTTCTCTACTCCAGTCAGTCAGTCAGAGCGGTGTTTCTCTACTCCAGTTAGTCAGAGCTGTGTTTCTCTACTCCAGTCAGTCAGTCAGAGTGGTGTTTCTCTACTCCAGTCAGTCAGTCAGAGTGGTGTTTCTCTACTCCAGTCAGTCAGTCAGAGCGGTGTTTCTCTACTCCAGTCAGTGAGTCAGAGCGGTGTTTCTCTACTCCAGTCAGTCAGTCAGAGCGGTGTTTCTCTACTCCAGTCAGTCAGTCAGAGCGGTGTTTCTCTACTCCAGTCAGTCAGTCAGAGTGGTGTTTCTCTACTCCAGTCAGTCAGTCAGAGCGGTGTTTCTCTACTCCAGTCAGTGAGTCAGAGCGGTGTTTCTCTACTCCAGTCAGTCAGTCAGAGTGGTGTTTCTCTACTCCAGTCAGTCAGTCAGAGCTGTGTTTCTCTACTCCAGTCAGTCAGAGCTGTGTTTCTCTACTCCAGTCAGTCAGTCAGAGTGGTGTTTCTCTACTCCAGTCAGTCAGAGCGGTGTTTCTCTACTCCTGTCAGTCAGAGCTGTGTTTCTCTACTCCAGTCAGTCAGTCAGAGTGGTGTTTCTCTACTCCAGTCAGTCAGAGCAGTGTTTCTCTACTCCAGTCAGTCAGAGTGGTGTTTCTCTACTCCAGTCAGTCAGTCAGTCAGAGTGGTGTTTCTCTACTCCAGTCAGTCAGAGCAGTGTTTCTCTACTCCAGTCAGTCAGTCAGAGCGGTGTTTCTCTACTCCAGTCAGTCAGTCAGAGCTGTGTTTCTCTACTCCAGTCAGTCAGTCAGAGTGGTGTTTCTCTAGTCCTGTCAGTCAGTCAGAGCGGTGTTTCTCTACTCCAGTCAGTCAGTCAGCGCTGTGTTTCTCTACTCCAGTCAGTCAGTCAGAGCGGTGTTTCTCTACTCCAGTCAGTCAGAGCTGTGTTTCTCTACTCCAGTCAGTCAGTCAGAGTGGTGTTTCTCTACTCCAGTCAGTCAGTCAGAGCGGTGTTTCTCTACTCCAGTTAGTCAGAGCTGTGTTTCTCTACTCCAGTCAGTCAGTCAGAGTGGTGTTTCTCTACTCCAGTCAGTCAGTCAGAGTGGTGTTTCTCTACTCCAGTCAGTCAGTCAGAGCGGTGTTTCTCTACTCCAGTCAGTGAGTCAGAGCGGTGTTTCTCTACTCCAGTCAGTCAGTCAGAGCTGTGTTTCTCTACTCCAGTCAGTCAGTCAGAGCGGTGTTTCTCTACTCCAGTTAGTCAGAGCTGTGTTTCTCTACTCCAGTTAGTCAGAGCTGTGTTTCTCTACTCCAGTCAGTCAGTCAGAGTGGTGTTTCTCTACTCCAGTCAGTCAGTCAGAGTGGTGTTTCTCTACTCCAGTCAGTCAGTCAGAGCGGTGTTTCTCTACTCCAGTCAGTGAGTCAGAGCGGTGTTTCTCTACTCCAGTCAGTCAGTCAGAGCGGTGTTTCTCTACTCCAGTCAGTCAGTCAGAGCGGTGTTTCTCTACTCCAGTCAGTCAGTCAGAGTGGTGTTTCTCTACTCCAGTCAGTCAGTCAGAGCGGTGTTTCTCTACTCCAGTCAGTGAGTCAGAGCGGTGTTTCTCTACTCCAGTCAGTCAGTCAGAGTGGTGTTTCTCTACTCCAGTCAGTCAGTCAGAGCGGTGTTTCTCTACTCCAGTCAGTCAGTCAGAGTGGTGTTTCTCTACTCCAGTCAGTCAGAGCTGTGTTTCTCTACTCCAGTCAGTCAGTCAGAGTGGTGTTGCTCTACTCCAGTCATTCAGAGCTGTGTTTCTCTAGTCCAGTCAGTCAGTCAGTCAGAGTGGTGTTTCTCCACTCCAGTCAGTCAGTCAGAGCTGTGTTTCTCTACTCCAGTCAGTCAGTCAGAGCGGTGTTTCTCTACTCCAGTCAGTCAGTCAGAGCTGTGTTTCTCTACTCCAGTCAGTCAGTCAGAGCTGTGTTTCTCTACTCCAGTCAGTCAGTCAGAGCTGTGTTTCTCTACTCCAGTCAGTCAGTCAGAGCGGTGTTTCTCTACTCCAGTCAGTCAGAGCTGTGTTTCTCTACTCCAGTCAGTCAGTCAGAGTGGTGTTTCTCTACTCCAGTCAGTCAGAGCAGTGTTTCTCTACTCCAGTCAGTCAGAGAGGTGTTTCTCTACTCCAGTCAGTCAGTCAGTCAGAGTGGTGTTTCTCTACTCCAGTCAGTCAGTCAGAGCGGTGTTTCTCTACTCCAGTCAGTGAGTCAGAGCGGTGTTTCTCTACTCCAGTCAGTCAGTCAGAGCGGTGTTTCTCTACTCCAGTCAGTCAGTCAGAGCGGTGTTTCTCTACTCCAGTCAGTCAGTCAGAGTGGTGTTTCTCTACTCCAGTCAGTCAGAGCTGTGTTTCTCTACTCCAGTCAGTCAGTCAGAGTGGTGTTGCTCTACTCCAGTCATTCAGAGCTGTGTTTCTCTAGTCCAGTCAGTCAGTCAGTCAGAGTGGTGTTTCTCCACTCCAGTCAGTCAGTCAGAGCTGTGTTTCTCTACTCCAGTCAGTCAGTCAGAGCGGTGTTTCTCTACTCCAGCCAGTCAGTCAGAGCTGTGTTTCTCTACTCCAGTCAGTCAGTCAGAGCTGTGTTTCTCTACTCCAGTCAGTCAGTCAGAGCGGTGTTTCTCTACTCCTGTCAGTCAGAGCTGTGTTTCTCTACTCCAGTCAGTCAGTCAGAGTGGTGTTTCTCTACTCCAGTCAGTCAGAGCAGTGTTTCTCTACTCCAGTCAGTCAGAGTGGTGTTTCTCTACTCCAGTCAGTCAGAGTGGTGTTTCTCTACTCCAGTCAGTCAGAGCAGTGTTTCTCTACTCCAGTCAGTCAGTCAGAGCGGTGTTTCTCTACTCCAGTCAGTCAGTCAGAGCTGTGTTTCTCTACTCCGGTCAGTCAGTCAGAGTGGTGTTTCTCTACTCCAGTCAGTCAGTCAGAGAGGTGTTTCTCTACTCCAGTCAGTCAGTCAGCGCTGTGTTTCTCTACTCCAGTCAGTCAGTCAGAGCAGTGTTTCTCTACTCCAGTCAGTCAGAGCTGTGTTTCTCTACTCCAGTCAGTCAGTCAGAGTGGTGTTTCTCTACTCCAGTCAGTCAGTCAGAGCTGTGTTTCTCTACTCCAGTCAGTCAGTCAGAGCTGTGTTTCTCTACTCCAGTCAGTCAGTCAGAGCGGTGTTTCTCTACTCCAGTTAGTCAGAGCTGTGTTTCTCTACTCCAGTCAGTCAGTCAGAGTGGTGTTTCTCTACTCCAGTCAGTCAGTCAGAGTGGTGTTTCTCTACTCCAGTCAGTCAGTCAGAGCGGTGTTTCTCTACTCCAGTCAGTGAGTCAGAGCGGTGTTTCTCTACTCCAGTCAGTCTGTCAGAGCGGTGTTTCTCTACTCCAGTCAGTCAGTCAGAGCGGTGTTTCTCTACTCCAGTCAGTCAGTCAGAGTGGTGTTTCTCTACTCCAGTCAGTCAGTCAGAGCGGTGTTTCTCTACTCCAGTCAGTGAGTCAGAGCGGTGTTTCTCTACTCCAGTCAGTCAGTCAGAGTGGTGTTTCTCTACTCCAGTCAGTCAGTCAGAGCGGTGTTTCTCTACTCCAGTCAGTCAGTCAGAGTGGTGTTTCTCTACTCCAGTCAGTCAGAGCTGTGTTTCTCTACTCCAGTCAGTCAGTCAGAGTGGTGTTGCTCTACTCCAGTCATTCAGAGCTGTGTTTCTCTAGTCCAGTCAGTCAGTCAGTCAGAGTGGTGTTTCTCCACTCCAGTCAGTCAGTCAGAGCTTTGTTTCTCTACTCCAGTCAGTCAGTCAGAGCGGTGTTTCTCTACTCCAGTCAGTCAGTCAGAGCTGTGTTTCTCTACTCCAGTCAGTCAGTCAGAGCTGTGTTTCTCTACTCCAGTCAGTCAGTCAGAGCTGTGTTTCTCTACTCCAGTCAGTCAGTCAGAGCGGTGTTTCTCTACTCCAGTCAGTCAGAGCTGTGTTTCTCTACTCCAGTCAGTCAGTCAGAGTGGTGTTTCTCTACTCCAGTCAGTCAGAGCAGTGTTTCTCTACTCCAGTCAGTCAGAGCAGTGTTTCTCTACTCCAGTCAGTCAGAGTGGTGTTTCTCTACTCCAGTCAGTCAGTCAGTCAGAGTGGTGTTTCTCTACTCCAGTCAGTCAGTCAGAGTGGTGTTTCTCTACTCCAGTCAGTCAGAACAGTGTTTCTCTACTCCAGTCAGTCAGAGTGGTGTTTCTCTACTTCAGTCAGTCAGTCAGTCAGAGTGGTGTTTCTCTACTCCAGTCAGTCAGAGCAGTGTTTCTCTACTCCAGTCAGTCAGTCAGAGCGGTGTTTCTCTACTCCAGTCAGTCAGTCAGAGCGGTGTTTCTCTACTCCAGTCAGTGAGTCAGAGCGGTGTTTCTCTACTCCAGTCAGTCAGTCAGAGTGGTGTTTCTCTACTCCAGTCAGTCAGTCAGAGCGGTGTTTCTCTACTCCAGTCAGTCAGAGCTGTGTTTCTCTACTCCAGTCAGTCAGTCAGAGTGGTGTTGCTCTACTCCAGTCAGTCAGTCAGAGTGGTGTTTCTCTACTCCAGTCAGTGTCAGAGCTGTGTTTCTCTACTCCAGTCAGTCAGTCAGTCAGAGTGGTGTTTCTCCACTCCAGTCAGTCAGTCAGAGCTGGTGTTTCTCTACTCCAGTCAGTCAGTCAGAGCTGTGTTTCTCTACTCCAGTCAGTCAGAGCGGTGTTTCTCTACTCCAGTCAGTCAGTCAGAGTGGTGTTTCTCTACTCCAGTCAGTCAGTCAGAGTGGTGTTTCTCTACTCCAGTCAGTCAGAGCTGATGTTTCTCTACTCCAGTCAGTCAGTAGGTGTTTCTCTACTCCAGTCAGTCAGTCAGAGTGGTGTTTCTGTACTCCAGTCAGTCAGAGATGTGTTTCTCTACTCCAGTCAGTCAGAGCGATGTTTCTCTACTCCAGTCAGTCAGAGTGGTGTTTCTCTACTCCAGTCAGTCAGAGCGATGTTTCTCTACTCCAGTCAGTCAGTCAGAGTGGTGTTTCTCTACTCCAGTCAGTCAGAGTGGTGTTTCTCTACTCCAGTCAGTCAGAGCGATGTTTCTCTACTCCAGTCAGTCAGTCAGAGTGGTGTTTCTGTACTCCAGTCAGTCAGAGATGTGTTTCTCTACTCCAGTCAGTCAGAGCGATGTTTCTCTACTCCAGTCAGTCAGTCAGAGAGGTGTTTCTCTACTCCAGTCAGTCAATCAGAGCTGTGTTTCTCTACTCCAGTCAGTCAGTCAGAGCAGTGTTTCTCTACTCCAGTCAGTCAGTCAGAGTGGTGTTTCTCTACTCCAGTCAGTCAGAGTGGTGTTTCTCTACTCCAGTCAGTCAGTCAGAGCTGTGTTTCTCTACTCCAGTCAGTCAGTCAGAGCGGTGTTTCTCTACTCCAGTCAGCCAGTCAGAGCGGTGTTTCTCTACTCCAGTCAGTCAGTCAGAGCTGTGTTTCTCTACTCCAGTCAGTCAGTCAGAGCGGTGTTTCTCTACTCCAGTCAGTCAGAGCTTTGTTTCTCTACTCCAGTCAGTCAGTCAGAGTGGTGTTTCTCTACTCCAGTCATTCAGAGCTGTGTTTCTCTACTCCAGTCAGTCAGTCAGTCAGAGTGGTGTTTCTCCACTCCAGTCAGTCAGTCAGAGCTGTGTTTCTCTACTCCAGTCAGTCAGAGCTGTGTTTCTCTACTCCAGTCAGTCAGAGCGATGTTTCTCTACTCCAGTCAGTCAGTCAGAGTGGTGTTTCTCTACTCCAGTCAGTCAGAGTGGTGTTTCTCTACTCCAGTCAGTCAGAGCGATGTTTCTCTACTCCAGTCAGTCAGTCAGAGTGGTGTTTCTGTACTCCAGTCAGTCAGAGATGTGTTTCTCTACTCCAGTCAGTCAGAGCGATGTTTCTCTACTCCAGTCAGTCAGTCAGAGCGGTGTTTCTCGACTCCAGTCAGTCAGTCAGAGCGGTGTTTCTCTACTCAGTCAGCCATTTATCCTACTTCACTCAGCCAGCCTGCCATATATCATACTTCACTCAGCCAGCCAGCCATATTTCCTACTTCACTCAGCCAGCCAGCCAGCAATATATTCTACTTCACTCAGCCAGCCAGCCAGCAATATATTCTACTTCACTCAGCCAGCCTGCCATATATTCTATTTCACTCAGCCATTCAGCCATTTATGCTACTTCACTCAGCCAGTCAGCCATATATCCTACTCTACTCAGCCAGCCAGCCATAGATCCTACGCCACTCAGACAGCCTGCCATACATACTACTCCACTCAGCCAGCCATATATCCTACTTCACTCAGCCAGTCGGCCATATATATTCTACTTCACTCAGCCAGTTAGCGATATATCCTACTTCTCTCAGCCAGCCAGCCATATCTCCTACCTCACTCAGCCAGTCAGCCATACATTCTACTTCACTCAGCCAGCCAGCCATATATCCTACTTCACTCAGCCAGCCAGCCAGCCATAGATCCTACGCCACTCAGACAGCCTGCCATACATACTACTCCACTCAGCCAGCCATATATTCTACTTCACTCAGCCAGTCAGCCATGTATCCTACTTCACTCAGCCAGTTAGCCATATATTCTACTTCACTCAGCCAGCCAGCCATATATCCTACCTCACTCAGCAAGCCAGCCATATATCCTACTTCACTCAGCCAGCCATATATCTTACTTCACTCAGCCAGTCAGCCATTTATCCTACTTCACTCAGCCAGCCAGCCAGCCAGCCAGCAATATATTCTACTTCACTCAGCCAGCCTGCCATATATCCTACTTCACTCAGCAAGCCTGCCATATATCATAGTCCACTCAGCCAGCCAGACATATTTCCTACTTCACTCAGCCAGCCAGCCATTAATCCTACTTCACTCAGCCAGCCGGCCAGTAATATATTCTACTTCACTCAGCCAGCCAGCCATATATCCTACTTCACTCAGCCAGCCATATATTCTACTTCACTCAGCCAGCCTGCCATATAAACTACTTCACTCAGCCAGCCTGCCATATATTCTACTTTACTCAGCCAGTCAGCCATATATCCTACTTCACTCAGCCAGTCAGCCATATATTCTACTCTACTCAGCCAGCCAGCCATAGATCCTACTCCACTCAGCCAGCCAGCCATAGATCCTACGCCCCTCAGACAGCCTGCCATATATACTACTCCACTCAGCCAGCCATATATTCTACTTCACTCAGCCAGCCTGCCATATAAACTACTTCACTCAGCCAGCCTGCCATATATTCTACTTTACTCAGCCAGTCAGCCATATATCCTACTTCACTCAGCCAGTCAGCCATATATTCTACTCTACTCAGCCAGCCAGCCATAGATCCTACTCCACTCAGCCAGCCAGCCATAGATCCTACGCCCCTCAGACAGCCTGCCATATATACTACTCCACTCAGCCAGCCATATATCCCACTTCACTCAGCCAGCCAGCCATATATTCTACTTTACTCAGCCAGCCAGCTATATATATGCTACTTCACTCAGCCAGCCAACCATATATCCTACTTCACTCAGCCAGTTAGCCATATATTCTACTTCACTCAGCCAGCCAGCCATATATCCTACTTCGCTCAGCCAGTCAGCCATATATACTACTTCCCTCAGCCAGCCAGCCATATATCCTACTTCACTCAGCCAGCCAGCCATATATCCTACTTCACTCAGCCATATATCCTACTTCACTCAGCCAGTCAGCCATATATCCTACTTCACTCAGCCAGCCAGCCATATATCCTACTTCACTCATCCAGTCAGCCATATATTCTACTTCACTCAGCCAGTCAGCCATATATCCTACTCCAGTACACTACAGTAGGATAGTGTCTTTCCAGTGAAGTGAAAAACAGGAAATTGAATGACATTGTTAGGAGCGTCGGTCTGCGTCAGAACAGAGTAGAGACAGATAGAGAGGGGCAACAGCTTCCTCCTCTAATACAGAGCTGGGAGCTGGACACACTACAGCGAGATTAGGGAATCCTAGGAAGAAACCTAGTGGGGTGTGTGTGTGTGTGTGTGTGTGTGTGTCTTGGCCTATTGCGTTGCTGTGCTTGGTTTCTTATGGTGTTATTGTGTTTGGCTGTGAGCATGTATGTGTGTGTGTGTGTTATACAGCCTGTGTGTGTGTGTGTGTGTGTGTGTGTGTGTGTGTGTGTGTGTGTGTGTGTGTGTGTGTGTGTGTGTGGTGTGTGTGTGTGTGTGTGTGTGTGTGTGTGTGTGTGTGTGTGTGTGTGGGTGTGTGTGGGGCTATTGTGGCCTAGCATTGTGGTTCTAATGGAGATCTTCCATAAGGTTGATGATGGACCAGGAAGTAGAGATCAGACCAGTCACAGGTATCTGTGGGACCAGGAAGTAGAGATCAGATCAGTCACAGGTATCTGTGGGACCAGGGAATAGAGATCAAACCAGTCACAGGTATCTGTGGGACCAGGGAATAGAGATCAGACCAGTCACAGGTATCTGTGGGACCAGGAAGTAGAGATCAGACCAGTAACAGGTATCTGTGGGACCAGGAAGTAGAGATCAGACCAGTCACAGGTATCTGTGGGACCAGGAAGTAGAGATCAGACCAGTCACAGGTATCTGTGGGACCAGGAAGTAGAGATCAGACCAGTCACAGGTATCTGTGGGACCAGGAAGTAGAGATCAGACCAGTCACAGGTATCTGTGGGACCAGGGAATAGAGATCAGACCAGTCACAGGTGTCTGTGGGACCAGGGAATACGGACAGATAGACAGAGACAGACAGACAGACAAACACCCTGTACCAGATCACACCAGCGGAGGCCCAAACGGCAGCCTATTTCCTATATAGTGCACTACTTTACACCCTATTCCCTATATAGTGCACAACTATAAACCAGGGCCCTATTCCCTATACAGTGTGAAATCAGAATCAACTAGCTTGGTCAACTCAATGAAATGGCACAGTGTTTCCCCCAGATATATGTATTCTCCGGCGGCGTGGTAGACAAGACTTGAATCAGTGGAAGCGATAAATGCCAATATTTTGAGTTAGAAATTAAATGAATGGAACAGAAATGGGCAGTCATCTGGAACAGTAAGATTCTGACTTCCTGATGGCAGCTAGCCCCCCACCACCCCACCCAGAGAGAGCATGGGGGGGGGGGGGGGGGTCAGTCAGAGACACTGCAGCGGTTGCTAGATACTTCTGTGTTGTCCACCTCTAAAATAATAATCCACTGTGATGGGATGTGGCTTCACATCTGCTGCTGAGCTCACCACAGGAATCAATAACCATGTGGTCAGTCAGCCCACCACTAGCCAGCCTCTGACCAGCGCTTAACTAGTCCCTAAACAGCCTCTGACCAGCCTTTAAATAGTCCCTAACTAGTCCTCTAATCTGCCCTCACAAGCTAACCAACTATTATCTGTAAACCAAGCCTCCGTGTTAAATCTGTAAACCAAGCCTCCATGTTTAATCTGTAAATCAAGCTTCCGTGTTTAATCTGTAAACCCAGCCTCCATGTTTAATCTGTAAACCAAGCCTCCATGTTTAATCTGTAAACCAAGCCTCCATGTTTAATCTGTAAACCAAGCCTCCATGTTTAATCTGTAAACCAAGCCTCCGTGTTTAATCTGTAAACCAAGCCTCCGTGTTTAATCTGTAAACCAAGCCTCCGTGTTTAATCTGTAAATTAAGCCTCCGTGTTTTATCTGTAAACCAAGCCTCCATGTTTAATCTGTAAACCAAGCCTCCATGTTTAATCGGTAAACCAAGCCTCCATGTTTAATCTGTAAACCAAGCCTCCATGTTTAATCTGTAAACCAAGCCTCCATGTTTAATCTGTAAACCTAGCCTCCATTTTTAATCTGTAAACCAAGCCTCCATGTTTAATCTGTAAACCAGGCCTCCATGTTTTATCTGTAAACCAAGCCTCCGTGTTTAATCTGTAAACCAAGCCTCCGTGTTTAATCTGTAAACCTAGCCTCCATTTTTAATCTGTAAACCAAGCCTCCATGTTTAATCTGTAAACCAGGCCTCCATGTTTTATCTGTAAACCAAGCCTCCATGTTTAATCTGTAAACCAAGCCTCCATGTTTAATCTGTAAACCAGGCCTCCAAATTTGATCTGTAAACCAAGCCTCCGTGTTTAATCTGTAAACCAAGCCTCCATGTTTAATCTGTAAACCAAGCCTCCATGTTTAATCTGTAAACCAAGCCTCCGTGTTTAATCTGTAAACCAAGCCTCCGTGTTTAATCTGTAAACCAGGCCTCCATGTTGTATCTCTATTTCTCTCTCCCAACACCATAGCAACTTCAGTATGGTGTACTACACTATACCACTGCTACAGTACACAGTCCCATTCAACCATGGTTCACTACACTACAGTCCCATCACTACACTATACCACTGCTACAGTACACAGTCCCATTCAACCATGGTTCACTACACTACACTACAGTCCCATCACTACACTATACCACTGCTACAGTACACAGTCCCATTCAACCATGGTTCACTACACTACACTACAGTCCCATCACTACACTATACCACTGCTACAGTACACAGTCCCATTCAACCATGGTTCACTACACTACACTACACTACAGTCCCCATCACTACACTATACCACTGCTACAGTACACAGTCCCATTCAACCATGGTTCACTACACTACAGTCCCATCACTACACTATACCACTGCTACAGTACACAGTCCCATTCAACCATGGTTCACTACACTACAGTCCCATTCAACCTGAGGAAACAATCTGGAAGACAACGAGCACAAAATCTAAAATCCTGAAAAGTTTTTTGTGAGAAATCTGCACCGCTCTGTCAACAGAGCTCAGTTGTTATTATCAGATGAATTAAATTGATGATATATTAGAGATACCACTGAACCATTCACAAAATAAACAAATCACCTTTGTCTTGGTAAAATGTGTTTTTATAACATAAAGAAGTGAAACTTCATCCCCAAAGCGTGTTTTCACCCTCTCTGGGCAGAGTGGGTGGTCAGTCTATTTACTCTCCCGCCGTTCACACACTTACAAATAACAGTCCTACGTTGGACACGGTACAATTGTGCGCCCGTGTGTGTGTGTGTGTGTGTGTGTGTGTGTGTGTGTGTGTGTGTGTGTGTGTGTGTGTGTGTGTGTGGGAGGGAGAGAGTGCCTGTATGTGTTTGTGTGTGTGTGTGCCCATGATATGCGGATGTGTGTGTGTGAGAGAGAGAGAAAGAGAGAGGGAGCAAAAGTGGGGTGCCTGTGTGTGTGTGTGCCTGTGTGTGTGCCTGTGTGTGTGTGTGTGTGTGTGAGGGAGAGAGTGCCTGTTGATGTTTGTTTGTGTGTGTGTCCGTGTGGACATGAGTGATGTGTGTGTGGTATGCACGTGCATATGTGTGGCTGTGTATATGTGTGTGTGACCATCCCAATGTGTTATCCACAGTGAGTCCCCAGTCAGCCGTGCAGCCAAGCAGAAGACTGTTAGGTGAGTCACTACAACGCAGAGAGAAACTAGGCCAGCCTGGATCTGTGTGTGTGTGTGTCTCTCAAATAAACTGGAGAGAGAGAACATCACATAACAGCTGGAGAAATACAGAGCGATACAGTACCCAACACCCCACACTCACTATGATACAGCACAGGCAGTAAGACACACACACACAACTGTCATAGCAGGACAAGCCAAGCAGGTGAAAGGTCATGTAATGGTAGCCCATTCACATCAATTCTAAGTCTAACACACACACACACACACACACACACACACACACACACACACACACACACACACGACGGGCCTGTGAATTTAAAGAGCGCCTGCCTCTAAAAAGCCACTAATCCCTTTGAAAAGGGCCTAAACATTTACTACAGTGGTCTGAACGGACGACAAAGTGGAAATAGGATCATTTTGGTCATAAAGTCAGTCTCGTCTAAAATGGAGTTTGGAACCTTCATGCGTCACAATTAAGTTTTGGTTTGGATTACAATTATGTCGACAAATCATGTCCCCTTTTGCCAAGCCTCCATGAGCAAATCGCCCCTCCACCCACTTGGCTTCCCTTCATTGAATGGGGCTCTGTTGTTTTATAGCCCCCAAATGCATTCAAAGGATCACGGGCCCTATACGGATTGACCATGCCTCCACAGCCAAAGTTCTACTGTTGACATGCCCTGCTGAAAGGACCCTGGTACGCAGTCGGAATAGGTGCTTAGAGTTTGTCAATCCCCAAGTCTGCACCAGTAACGCTAGCTTGGTGTGCAACGACCCGGTGGTGGTGAATATAACCAGAGATACTGGAATAGGAGGACATCTCTGGTATAACTTAGCTAACGATGTTAGATAACGTTATCGCTGGTTATGTAGGTAGCCATCTTTTGCTAAAGCGAGGCAGGCTAGCTAACGTTAGCTAGCGAGGCAGACAGGCTAACGTTTTAGCTAAAACGTTAGCTAAAACCTCATTACAACTTAGTTAGGTCGTAGTTCATACACGTCCTCCACAACCCCCAACAGCCCAACCCTGGTCCTCCACTACCCCCAACAGCCCAACCCTGGTCCTCCACTACCCCCAACAGCCCAACCCTGGTCCTCCAGTATCCCCAACAGCCCAACCCTGGTCCTCCAGTACCAACAGCCTAACCCTGGTCCTCCACTACCCCCAACAGCCCAGCCCTGGTCCTCCAGTACCCCCAACAGTGTTTCCCAACCGTGGTCCTCCACTACCCCCAACAGTGTTTCCCAACCCTGGTCCTCCACTACCCCCAACAGTGTTTCCCAACCCTGGTCCTCCAGTTCCCCCAACAGTGTTTCCCAACCCTGGTCCTCCAGTACCCCCAACAGTGTTTCCCAACCCTGGTCCTCCAGTACCCCCAACAGTGTTTCCCAACCCTGGTCCTCCAGTACGCCCAACAGTGTTTCCCAACCCTGGTCCTCCAGTACCCCCAACAGTGTTTCCCAACCCTGGTCCTCCAGTACCCCCAACAGTGTTTCCCAACCCTGGTCCTCCAGTACTCCCAACAATGTTTCCCAACCCTGGTCTTCCAGTACCCCCAACGTCACCGGCCAGGATCTAATCCAATCTGGAATTACAGTCAGTCTACATCTGTTAAGCACAGAATTAGGGTTTCCACTAGTAGGGAGATAAAATAAACATGGCTTCTACAGCTGAACTGAGCATACCAAATGATACAACAGAGTCTCAGAAGCACAGTGTACTTTGTGTCATGTCTGTAGGCCTTACCATTGCTGAGATATTACAATTTATATGTCCGAATTCTGGATCAAAAGGTCACGGGAGATAACGCAGAAGTCAATGGCTAAGCCTTTTCCTAGAATGGCACCGAAATGACACGGGACTGAGATTAACTAACAGACACTCAAATATCTCACAATAGCAATGTCCTATCAACATGCCATGTTCAGGGGTTATACAACAATATGAGCATGTTAAAAAGAACTACAATTAAATATACATATGCAAAGTATATGTTAAGTTATGCACATATTTAATTTTGTGCGCAACAAATGACTGACAAATGAGTCTTTTTCCACCGAAGTTATTTCTTTTGACTTACTAATGCAATTTGTCACACACATACGCTACTGAACTAACCCGAGGTAATAGTTTCAGGGTTTTAGTGTGCTTGTAACAGCTCAACACATGTAATTTAACTTTAAATGATCTTCTTATTTGTATTCTGCCCACCCCTGCTCTGAACCCTTTGAGCTAGAGAAACCAAATTAAAAGGCTGCTTCAGACTACATTACCTGAGAAAATACACTGCTCAAAAAAATAAAGGGAACACTTAAACAACACAATGTAACTCCAAGTCAATCACACTTCTGTGAAATCAAACTGTCCACTTAGGAAGCAACACTGATTGACAATAAATTTCACATACTGTTGTGCAAATGGAATTGACAACAGGTGGAAATTATAGGCAATTAGCAAGACACCCCCAATAAAGGAGTGGTTCTGCAGGTGGGGACCACAGACCACTTCTCAGTTCCTATGCTTCCTGGCTGATGTTTTGGTCACTTTGAATGCTGGCGGTGCTTTCACTCTAGTGGTAGCGTGAGACAGAGTCTACAACCCACACAAGTGGCTCAGGTAGTGCAGCTCATCCAGGATGGCACATCAATGCGAGCTGTGGCAAGAAGGTTTGCTGTGTCTGTCAGCGTAGTGTCCAGAGCATGGAGGCCCTACCAGGAGACAGGCCAGTATATCAGGAGACGTGGAGGAGGCCGTAGGAGGGCAACAACCCAGCAGCAGGACCGCTACCTCCGCCTTTGTGCAAGGAGGAGCAGGAGAAGCACTGCCAGAGCCCTGCAAAATGACCTCCAGCAGGCCACAAATGTGCATGTGTCTGCTCAAATGGTCAGAAACAGACTCCATGAGGGTGGTATGAGGGCCCGACGTCCACAGGTGGGGGTTGTGCTTACAGCCAAACACCGTGCAGGACGTTTGGCATTTGCCAGAGAACACCAAGATTGGCAAATTCGCCACTGGCGCCCTGTGCTCTTCACAGATGAAAGCAGGTTCACACTGAGCACGTGACAGACTTTACAGAGTCTGGAGATGCCGTGGAGAACGTTCTGCTGCCTGCAACATCCTCCAGCATGACCGGTTTGGCGGTGAGTCAGTCATGGTGTGGGATCGCGTTTCTTTGGGGGGCCGCACAGCCCTCCATGTGCTCGCCAGTGGTAGCCTGACTGACATTAGGTACCGAGATGAGATCCTCAGACCCCTTGTGAGACCATATGCTGGTGCGGTTGGCCTGGGTTCCTCCTAATGCAAGACAATGCTAGACCTCATGTGGCTGGAGTGTGTCAGCAGTTCCTGCAAGAGGAAGGCATTGATGCTATGGACTGGCCCGCCCGTTCCCCAGACCTGAATCCAATTGAGCACATCTGGGACATCATGTCTCGCTCCATCCACCAACGCCATGTTGCACCACAGACTGTCCAGGAGTTGGCGGATGCTTTAGTCCAGGTCTGGGAGGAGATCCCTCAGGAGACCATCCGCCACCTCATCAGGAGCATGCCCAGGCGTTGTAGGGAGGTCATACAGGCACGTGGAGGCCACACACACACACACTACTGAGCCTCATTTTGACTTGTTTTAAGGACATTACATCAAAGTTGGATCAGCCTGTAGTGTGGTTTTCCACTTTCATTTTGAGTGTGACTCCAAATCCAGACCTCCATGGGTTGATAAATTGGATTTCCATTGATTATTTCTGTGGGATTTTGTTGTCAGCACATTCAACTATGTAAAGAAAAAAGTATTTGATAAGATTATTTCTTTCATTCAGATCTAGGATGTGTTGTTTAAGTGTTCCCTTTATTTTTTTGAGCAGTATATTTTCCATATCATTTCTACTTTTAAACCATTGGACAGGAAAAGGCGCAACACTAGCTCACCATAAAGAAATGTGGTTTTATCAGACAAGTTTAAAAGATTGAAGTTATTTAAACCACAGCAATATATATGATACAATTCAATGCATTCCAATGGTCATAGACCTTCAATGGGGAAATGTCCATTCACAACTCATCCCACACCTTCTATGCCAGACTCACCAAACCTTTACCCTCTCCACAGTGCGTGTGTGTGTGTGGTGGAAACCTTCCTGATAGCTAATATAGTAAAAGGTGAGCTTTCCAGTGTTCATAAATGTGTTACAACAAAATGATTTCCAAACAGATTCTTGGTTGGGTCTTTCAGCCATTTATTAGCAATAAAGATAAAACATTCCTACAGGTAGAAGTCATTACAGTAGGTGAAACATTCCTCCAGGTAGAAGTCATTACAGTAGGTGAAACGTTCCCCCAGACAGAAGTCATTACAGTAGGTGAAACATTCCTCCAGGTAGAAGTCATTACAGTAGGTGAAACATTCCTCCAGGTGGAAGTCATTACAGTAGGTGAACATTCCTCCAGACAGAAGTCATTACAGTAGGTGAAACATTCCTCCAGACGGAAGTCATTACAGAAGGTGAAACATTCCTCCAGACAGAAGTCATTACAGAAGGTGAAACATTCCTCCAGACGGATGTCATTACAGTAGGTGAAACATTCCTCCAGACGGAAGTCATTACAGTAGGTGAAACATTCCTCCAGACAGAAGTCATTACAGTAGGTGAAACATTCCTCCAGACAGAAGTCATTACAGTAGGTGAAACATTCCTCCAGACAGAAGTCATTACGGTAGGTGAAACATTCCTCCAGACAGAAGTCATTACGGTAGGTGAAACATTCCTCCAGACAGAAGTCATTACAGTAGGTGAAACATTCCCCCAGACAGAAGTCATTACAGTAGGTGAAACGTTCCCCCAGACAGAGGTCATTAGAGTAGGTGAAACATTCCTCCAGACAGAAGTCATTACAGTAGGTGAACATTCCTCCAGACAGAAGTCATTACAGTAGGTGAAACATTCCTCCAGACAGAAGTCATTACAGTAGGTGAAACGTTCCCCCAGACAGAAGTCATTACAGTAGGTGAAACATTCCTCCAGGTAGAAGTCATTACAGTAGGTGAAACATTCCTCCAGGTGGAAGTCATTACAGTAGGTGAACATTCCTCCAGACAGAAGTCATTACAGTAGGTGAAACATTCCTCCAGACGGAAGTCATTACAGAAGGTGAAACATTCCTCCAGACAGAAGTCATTACAGAAGGTGAAACATTCCTCCAGACGGATGTCATTACAGTAGGTGAAACATTCCTCCAGACGGAAGTCATTACAGTAGGTGAAACATTCCTCCAGACGGAAGTCATTACAGTAGGTGAAACATTCCTCCAGACGGAAGTCATTACAGTAGGTGAAACATTCCTCCAGACAGAAGTCATTACAGTAGGTGAAACATTCCTCCAGACAGAAGTCATTACGGTAGGTGAAACATTCCTCCAGACAGAAGTCATTACGGTAGGTGAAACATTCCTCCAGACAGAAGTCATTACAGTAGGTGAAACATTCCCCCAGACAGAAGTCATTACAGTAGGTGAAACATTCCCCCAGACAGAAGTCATTACAGTAGGTGAAACGTTCCCCCAGACAGAGGTCATTAGAGTAGGTGAAACATTCCTCCAGACAGAAGTCATTACAGTAGGTGAACATTCCTCCAGACAGAAGTCATTACAGTAGGTGAACATTCCTCCAGACAGAAGTCATTACAGTAGGTAAAACATTCCTCCAGACAGAAGTCATTACAGTAGGTGAAACATTCCTCCAGACAGAAGTCATTACAGTAGGTGAACATTCCTCCAGACAGAAGTCATTACAGTAGGTGAACATTCCTCCAGACAGAAGTCATTACAGTAGGTGAAACATTCCTCCAGACAGAAGTCATTACAGTAGGTGAAACATTCCTCCAGGCAGAAGTCATTACAGTAGGTGAAACATTCCTCCAGGCAGAAGTCATTACAGTAGGTGAAACATTCCTCCAGGCAGAAGTCATTACAGTAGGTGAAACACTCCTCCAGGCAGAAGTCATTACAGTAGGTGAAACACTCCTCCAGGCAGAAGTCATTACAGTAGGTGAAACATTCCTCCAGACAGAAGTCATTACAGTAGGTGAAACATTCCTCCAGACAGAAGTCATTACAGTAGGTGAAACATTCCTCCAGACAGAAGTCATTACAGTAGGTGAAACATTCCTCCAGACAGAAGTCATTACAGTAGGTGAAACATTCCTCCAGACAGAAGTCATTACAGTAGGCGAAACATTCCTCCAGACAGAAGTCATTACAGTAGGTGAAACATTCCTCCAGGCAGAAGTCATTACAGTAGGTGAACATTCCTCCAGACAGAAGTCATTACAGTAGGTGAAACATTTCTACAGGTAGAAGTCATTACAGTAGGTGACCATCTCAAGTTCCATAGTTCATTATTAACATGAAAACAATAGAGGCCTATTAATATCAAACTAAAACAGAATGAGTATTGGTTCACACAAACAAACTGTGTGTGTACTAACAGTATACAGACTAATTAGTCAGTAGAGGGCTGGAAGAGGCTATTCAGAAGAGCAAGACATCTGTTAAACATGGGCAGAATATAACAAAACATCTGGAATGTCACTCAACAACCAATAGAGTGAGAGACATGCCATTCCATGGTTCAAATGTAGACTGTTGAGAGTTGAAGCTCTGAGCATAATGATCATGGGCTAACACATTACCTTGACCTCTGTCCCACCTTCCCCCCCCCCCCCCCCCCCAGGTGCACCTTTTGGTTTTTGTCCTAGCACTACACAGCTGATTCAAATCATCAAAGCTTGGTGATGAGTTGGTTATTTGAAACAGCTGTGGAGCGATAAGGTAAAAACCAGAACATGCACCCAGGGGGAGACCCAGGACCGAGTTTGGGAGACCATGACAGACTACGGATCTGTGTGCATGTTGTGTATACTAACATTATACAGACTAATTGGTCTGTAGAAGGGAATAAGAGGCCATCCAGACAAGCAAGAAATCTGTAAAAAATTGGGAAGAATACAGGTCTATTAATATCAAACAAACAAAAACAGAATGAGCATCTTTAATTTCATGTGTGTGTGTGTGTGTGTGTGTGTGTGTGTGTGTGTGTGTGTGTGTGTGTGGCAGACTGGAAAGTGATTGCTGAGGGCATTTATCAGCCAGTGGTCCTCTCCTTCCCTCCCATCTCTTCTCCCCCATCTATCTAATCGCTCCTCATTCGTCTCTCCCTGCTTACTGCTCTCTCTCCCTCCCCCTACTCTCCCTCATTCCTTCCCTTTTCGCTCTCTTCTGTGTGTGTGTGTGTGTGTGTGTGTGTGTGTGTGTGTGTGTGTGTGTGTGTGTGTGTGTGTGTGTGTGAGAGATACGACAGGCACCAAGCAACATTTCTCTCACCCCTCAACAACTTAGCTATCTAGCTAGGAGTCTTGCTAAAAAAAACACGAAAAAAACAAGCTTGCTTACCTTCACTCAGACGTTTATGATTGGACAAGATAATATCTCCCATAATTGGCAAATGTAAAACCAGTATTTTCAGGAGAGTGACAACAGTGGTTGTGAGAAACGGCAAACCGCTCTAGCTCCCCACGATATCAGAGACATGCTCACCAATGGTTTCAGAAAACACTTATATGAACACACGTTATTCACAACATATTAAGGAAGATATTTATGCTACAATATTTGAAGTTAATTAAGTTGATCAAAATAGCATGATTTATAAAGTGAGCACCAGAGTCAAACGGTAGAATTCTCACTCTGCGTCCAGATTTTGTCATGTGACCTAACACAAGTTACCACAGCTGCATAAACTCAGCAAAAAAAGAAGTCACTTTTCAGGACCCTGTCTTTCAAAAATAATTTGTAAAAATCCAAATAACTTCACAGATCTTCACTGTAAAGGGTTTAAACACTGTTTCCCATGCTTGTTCAATGAACCATAAACAATTAATGAACATGCACCTGTGGAACGGTCGTTAAGACACTAACAGCTTACAGACGGTAGGCAATTAAGGTCGCAGTTATGAAAAGTTAGGACACTAAAGAGGCCTTTCTACTGACTCTGAAAAACACCAAAAGAAAGATGCCCAGGGTCCCTGCTCATCTGCGTGAACGTGCCTTAGGCATGCTGCAAGGAGGCATGAGGACTGCAGATGTGGCCAGGACAATAAATTGCAATGTCTGTACTGTGAGACGCCTAAGACAGCGCTACAGGGAGACAGGACGGACAGCAGATTGTCCTCGCAGTGGCAAACCACGTGTAACAACACCTGCACAGGATCGGTACATCCGAACATCACACCTGCGGGACAGGATACAGGATGGCAACAACAACTGCCCGAGTTACACCAGGAACGCACAATACCCCCATCAGTGCTCAGACTGTCCGCAACAGGCTGTTGTAAGGCAGGTCCTCACCAGACATCACCGGCAACAACGTCGCCTATAGGCACAAACCCACCGTTGCTGGACCAGACAGGACTGGTTTTGTCTCACCAGGGGTGATGATCAGATTCGCGTTTATCGTCGAAGGAATGAGCATTACACCGAGGCCTGTACTCTGCAGCGGGATCGATTTGGAGGTGGAGGGTCCGTCATGGTCTGGGGCGGTGTCACAGCATCATCGGACTGAGCTTGTTGTCATTGCAGGCAATCTCAACACTGTGCGTTACAGGGAAGACATCCTCCTCCCTCATGTGGTACCCTTCCTGCAGACTCATCCTGACATGACCCTCCAGCATGACAATGCCACCAGCCATACTGCTTGTTCTGTGCGTGATTTCCTACAAGACAGGAATGTCAGCGTTCTGCCATGGCCAGCGAAGATCCCGGATCTCAATCCCATTGAGCACGTCTGGGACCTGTTGGATCGGAGGGTGAGGGCTAGGGCCATTCCCCCCAAGAAATGTCCGGGAACTTGCAGGTGCCTTGGTGGAAGAGTGGGGTAACATCTCACAGCAAGAACTGGCAAATCTGATGTAGTCCATGAGGAGGAGATGTACTGCAGTACTTAATGCAGCTGGTGGCCACACCAGATACTGACTGTTACTTTTAATTTTGACCCCCCTTTGTTCAGGGACACATTATTCCATTTCTGTTAGTCACACATCTGTGGAACTTGTTCAGTTTATGTCTCAGTTGTTGAATCTTGTTATGTTCATACAAATATTTACACATGTTAAGTTTGCTGAAAATAAACGCAGTTGACAGTGAGAGGAGGTTTCTTTTTTTGTTGTTGCTGAGTTTAGATGTGTTAGCTGACAACGTCAGGAAAACAATGTGCTTCAACGGGGCAGAAGTCCATGTGATTCTGGATGGCCAGATAGCTACCAACAATGACATGAAACTGGCATGTGGGGAATCCCAAGGATCTCATTTTAGATAGTTTCGTTTTGTTTTGAGGTGTTTTGACTGATTTCATGTCAATGCTAATATGGCAAAGTTCAGTTTGCAGCTGAACATGTATCACAGAGAAGACCAGCAAGGAGACCCTCAGCTTCACCAGACATGTCCTCACTGTGAGCATTCCTAGAAATGGAACAGGGAGGACACTTGAATCAGGTTGGATAGAACTGAACAGAAAGGTGAATGGAGCGATCAGGTTGGTTCCACCATGCTAATCATTACCACCATTCATAATGTAAGCTGTGCTTTGTGTGTGTGACCGACCGACCGACCGACCGACCGACCAGTATCTTTGAGAGGCCAGGAGCTGATCTATGCTGCCATGCACATCAATGGTTTAGTCTGACCAGTTCATACTTCAACATAGTGTCCGTCTGTGTGTCAGATATCACCTATCCTAACTGCCATTGGTGATAGAACAGTGACTATGTGTTCACAGAAACATGTATGGAGCCAGGACATGGAGACTTGCACGATGATGTGATGAAGTCCAGACTGACAGACGGCTTGATATTGATGTCTCTGAATGGAGACAGACCTGGCACTCAGCATTAACATTTTACTAGACAACGTTTACACAATTCTGGAATGTAACGGTATCAGTCAATATGGGGAGGGGGAAACACTGTATTCTGCACCAGGACCAGGGACTTCCTGTTGTATACAGGACACCACACAGGAAGGTATGACCACTCTGTCATGTTTACCAAGGTAGCCCCATTACCACCTGACAAAATGCTGATAGACACAGTATCTGTATCAGCTGGGAATGACAATGCATCGTTGTTATATTAGCAGAACACTTCTTCTATGGTATTATGTAAAGGGTTGTTCATTCTACATGGACCTGTTACTTCATTTGAAAGTTATCATAACACTTAGTTTAGAACATCTACATAAATTCAGATATTGTGTTCTCCTCATATTACTCTGTAGGCTACTGACCTATTCAAATCTTCCTCTGGAATCTCATCATACATCTGCCTGTATTTACAGCTCAACCTGCAGGAGGTTGGTTTGTTTGGGGGGGGGGGGGGGGGCAAGGTTCTGACAGATGGGTGTGTCTTGGTGGTGGCAAGGACCAAACCACACCTCCAAGCCAACTCACCTTTGGCTTCTGTCATGGCCGCCAGTATTTCTTGAGGAGCAAGCCCCCCAAAATAAACAAGGCCAAGTCAGCAGGTGCACTTCCCCTTTAATGCTGTGCCTGGTTCTAGGACAGTATGTGGGCTGCCAGAGGAACAGGTTGACCCTCATACTGTCTACAACCTTATCTCTCTCACCTCAGACAGAAAACACACACACACACACACGCACCAAAGGAACACGCCACAAAGCTAAAACACCTCACTATCCAGGAATTTGTTTGAAAACACGTCCCAGTGACCGTCCACGAGGTAACAATACAGTGTTGACAGTACATGGCTAGTTCCTCATTCATGGTCACCAGTGCATATTGCATATTTGACAGTGGTGATATCTACAGCTGTGATATAACAGGAGACATTCAGGCCTACACATCCAGGAAATTAACACTTGTTACAGTTTTGAGGACGGCATGTTTAGTACAATCTAGGGTTTACCCTAACAATGGTGCAGTAAAATACAAATGTTCACTATTTTACTATATAAAATGTTCACTATTTTACTATATAAATGTTCATGTAATTAAGAGTAAAAAGCTGAAATGTTCTGTGTATTAGTACATGTAGTCCAATCAGCTGTTGGGCCTAGCGGTGATGTCCAATCAGCTGTTGGGCCTAGCGGTGATGTCCAATCAGCTGTTGGACCTAGCGGTGATGTCCAATCAGCTGTTGGGCCTAGCGGTGATGTCCAATCAACTGTTGGGCCTAGTGGTGATGCCACGTGGTGTAGTCCAATCAGCTGTTGGGCCTAGTGGTGATGTCCAATCAGCTGTTGGGCCTAGTGGTGATGACCAATCAGCTGTTGGGCCTAGTGGTGATGTCCAATCAGCTGTTGGGCCTAGTGGTGATGTCCAGTGGTGTAGTCCAATCAGCTGTTGGACCTAGTGGTGATGTCCAATCAGCTGTTGGGCCTAGTGGTGATGTCCAATCAGCTGTTGGGCCTAGTGGTGATGTCCAGTGGTGTAGTCCAATCAGCTGTTGGACCTAGTGGTGATGTCCAATCAGCTGTTGGGCCTAGTGGTGATGTCCAGTGGTGATGTCCAATCAGCTGTTGGGCCTAGTGGTGATGTCCAGTGGTGCTGTCCAATCAGCTGTTGGGCCTAGTGGTGATGTCCAGTGGTGTAGTGGAGGGTAGACAACTAAACACAGTTTACCCATATTTTGTGGAAAAATGCATTGAAAGTATAGGGAGTGTTACTTTATTCACTGCGACTGGCGATCACAGTTGACCACTTTATCACTGGTGGTGTCATGTTAGTCTGTCCCAGAGCAGCTCGTGTCACACAGAGACAGGGAACATGGCCACAGTCAGGATGACATCACAGTAGCCACAGCACACTGAACATTCCCATCAGCAGACAGTGTGTGAGTGAAAAACAGAGAGAGAACAATGTGTGTTTCAATCATTACTAGTGGCTCTGCCAATGTGTGTGTGTGTGTGTGTGTGTGTGTGTGTGTGAGATAGAGTACAAGCATTATTCCCACCGGTAGTGACATGGCCTGGATATGTGTGTGTATATATATGAGGGTGTGTGTGTGTGTGTGTGTGTGTGTGGTCTGTGCGTCACTGTGCCGTAGAGAGTAGCGCTGAGGGCTTGCTCTGCTGCATTTCCTGTCGTTGGGTCATGTGACGTAGCACAGAGAGGAGGGAAAGAGGGAAGGAGAGGTAGAGAGAGAGCGCGAGAGCGATGGAGAGGCTACTGGGCAATTCCACAGTAACAGAATTGTGCTAAGACTCCGATTTTTCACTTAAAAATGTATGTCCAACAAAAACCACTGAGGAGGACTACTTTTAACAATTTAGACTGAATATTTTACAAAAACACATTTACTGGAAGAACTACGCAGATGCAAAGTTTGGTAACAGATTTTTGGTCAAATCTCCCTCAGTTTGCATTTTCAAAAAAATAAAAAAATAAAAAAATAAATTAATTAAATATCTGCTCCCAAATATGATTAAACTACGTCTGAAAGAATGGGGTGTCAGCGATGACATAACATATGGACTTGGGAAAAAAAATCTCTTTTGGTTATTGAACTACAGTAAGTGAAGTGGATTTACACCTGGTAACGGAATTCCATCATGGCTCCATGATCTGTACTACACAGAAATGCATCATTATGGATATGAATGTCATTCTCTTCACAGTGACGTATCCTAAATAGGTACACAAAAGGTAGAAATATGTAATATTCTCATTTGTACTGTAATATCCTCATTTATACTGTAGTGAACTATATGTACTGTACTATACTTTTCTTCACTGTACTGTGCAAACTTGTGAACCTAACTTTGGTTTGTTTTAGTCCAAATTTGATATCAGTAAAAACACAAACTATTTGATAGGCCTACCTTGACTAGAGGCTTTGTCCCAATGATACAGTCCCCTACATTTCCCCAGCCAGGGCCCTAGACATTTCCCCAGCCAGGGCCCTACACATTTTGTTTGACCTACTATGACTGATATGTGGTTGTCTCACCTAGCTATATTAAGATGGATGCACAACTTTAAATCACTCTGAATAAGATAGTCTTCTAAAATCACTAACATGTATATGTAATATTACCCTACAGCCAGAGCCCTATATTGCCATTGAGTCCCAAAAGTAGTGCACTATGTAGGGAATAGTGTGCCGTTTGGGACGCAAACAGACTAGATGAATAGAAAAACAATCAAATAAATAAAAGGCTACAGCCCACCTCTCCTTCCCTGACGTGTCACCACTGACATCATAGCCGGCAGACGGACACCCGTCGCTCTCTCGGCAGGGAACAATGTCAGCTCTGTGATATCATTACAGTTACCCACAGTTACCCCTACACAGGGACAGCTGTTTGACACAGATTCCTCTGAACACACTTGGGCTGTGTCCCAAATGGCACCCTATTCCCTATATAGTGCACTACTTTAGAACAGGGTTCATAAGGATCTGGCCAAATGTAGTGCACTCGATAAGGAATAGGGTGCGATTTGGGATGCTGACCTGGTACAGCACTCTGGAGGGTAACTGAGGGGTGACAGACCTGGTACAGCACTCTGGAGGGTAACTGAGGGGTGCCAGACCTGGTACAGCACTCTGGAGGGTAACTGAGGGGTGACAGACCTGGTACAGCACTCTGGAGGGTAACTGAGGGGTGACATACCTGGTACAGCACTCTGGAGGGTAACTGAGGGGTGACAGTAGCTTTGATGTTAGTTAGGTTAGAGGCAGGCCGGTGACCAGGCTGACGGGAAAGATTAAACATCTCAGGTGCCACCTACTGCTGTTGTGCCCTTGAGCAAGGCACTTAACTCCTAACCTGCTCCAGGGGCCCTTGTCTGCTGCGGACCCTGTGCTGCTTCCCCGCCTGTCATGTTTGCGGTGTGTCAGGTTTCGTTCACGCTCACATCGAAACAATTCCTGAACAAAATATCTAGCATTCTATTTCTTGAGTGTAACAGGTGTCTCTTCTCTCCTCAGCATTTCAAAATGGTGGATCAACGGATCAACGGAATAAGAGTGGAAATCAATTAGGTGAAGGAAGCAGCTAGCCAGGTGTAAACAGATCTGTAGCAGCGGTCCGGTCCTGGATTCTATCCTCTTCTCGCTACGCTTACTCACTCGGCCGGCCGGCGCGCACCTATTTCTGTCCTGAGCCAGATTACCCAGAAATCCTGCTAATACCCGGCCAATCCTAAAGCTCCCACAGAGCAGGCCGAGGCTCAGAGGGCAACCATGCACTCAAACCTCTACCTACCTTTAAAGGGGAACTGCACCCGCCGATTTGGCCTCCTTTATTTTTTGGGGGGGGGGCTTGCTGCTCAAGAAATGCTGGCGGCTATGACAGAAGCCAAACGTGAGTTGGCTTGAAGGTGTGGTTTGATGTGAGTGTTTCTTGGGTGTGTCCTTGCCACCACCAAGACACACCCATCTGTCAGAACCTTGCCCCCCCCCCCCCACACACACACTCAATCAGAACAAACCAACCTCCTGCAGGTTGAGCTGTAAAGGTCCATGTAGAATGAACAACCCTTTACATAATACCATAGAAGAAGTGTTCTGCTAATATAACAACAATGCATTGTCATTCCCAGCTGATACAGATACTGTGTCTATCAGCATTTTGTCAGGTGGTAATGGGGCTACCTTGGTAAACATGACAGAGTGGTCATACCTTCCTGTGTGGTGTCCTGTATACAACAGGAAGTCCCTGGTCCTGGTGCAGAATACAGTGTTTCCCCCTCCCCATATTGACTGATACCGTTACATTCCAGAATTGTGTAAACGTTGTCTAGTAAAATGTTAATGCTGAGTGCCAGGTCTGTCTCCATTCAGAGACATCAATATTAAGCCGTCGGTCAGTCTGGACTTCATCACATCATCGTGCAAGTCTCCATGTCCTGGCTCCATACATGTTTCTGTGAACACATAGCCACTGTTCTATCACCAATGGCAGTTAGGATAGGTGATATCTGACACACAGACAGATACTATGTTGAAGTATGAACAGGTCAGACTAAACCATTGATGTGCATGGCAGCATAGATCAGCTCCTGGCCTCTCAAAGATACTGGTCGGTCGGTCACACACACAAAGCACAGCTTACATTATGAATGGTGGCAATGATTAGCATGGTGGAAACAACCTGATCGCTCCATTCACCTTTCTGTTCAGTTCTATCCAACCTGATTCAAGTGTCCTCCCTGTTCCATTTCTAGGAATGCTCACAGTGAGGACATGTCTGGTGAAGCTGAGGGTCTCCTTGCTGGTCTTCTCTGTGATACATGTTCAGCTGCAAACTGGACATCTCTACTACAACTGCAGCAGGCAATCGTCATAAACAATGTACTTCCTTATCTTATGAGAAGCTGTTGAAATTGTTGTTATTTTTTTTTTACATTGGATAAAAGTAGAGATTCAGAGCTAGAAAATAGCATATCATACACTGAAGTTGAGGAACAATGGGAGAGTAATTTTGCTTTGAAAGTTGATAAACCCCACTTTTGAGAAAATGGCCTTTGAATGTTTCGGTACACCTACCGGACAGCTCTTTGTCTACACCCAGTCAGCATCATTCACACCCTCTTAAGCTTGTGAGGACCTGTGCTAAACAGAGTAAGGTAGTGTAGTAAACAACCAAAGATTTCAAGACTAAAAACTGTGAAAGTAGTAGCAGAAATACATATAGCTAGTCCTTGGCCTATATGCTTATGGGACTTTGGTGCAGGTCATGCTGTTATTCACATTACCGTCTCTGGTAAACACTATATCAAATAAAAAAAAAAAATCAACGTTTGTCACATACAGAAGGTGTAAACGGTACAGTGAAATGGTTACCTGCATATTTTCAATATCAAAAATAAAAAGTATCCAGATATAAAATATAATACAATATTTAAGTATTAGATGATTCTTACCCAGACACACCTGTCTAACTTGATGGGTTCTGTGAAAGAAATGACCGTAATCACCCCCAGACACACCTGGCTAACTTGATGGGTTCTGTGAAAGAAATGACCGTAATCACCCCCAGACACACCTGGCTAACTTGATGGGTAATTTAATCATCTGGTGAAGTGGAGTCTTATGTTTAGACATCTAGCTAGCTAAACAATTCATCTAAAATGGTGCTTTCAAGACTTCTGGGAACTTGGAAAAATACGAGGTGAAATCATGATATCAGTGATCTTCAGGTCGGAACATCTGGGCTCAAAAAAAAAAAAAAAAAGGCATGAGTTCCCGAGTTGGAATTCCGATTTGGATGATCATTACAAAAAAAAAAAAAATCACAGTTGAAGAAGTTCATTTTTTTAATGAGTTCCCAGTTGTCTTGAACGCACTGAAGTAGGAGATTTCAGAGTTCCCAGTTGTCTTGAACACACTGAAGTCAGAGATTTCAGCGTTCCCTGTTGTTTGGAATGAGGCAATAATCCCAACCCATACTACTACCAACATTAGTTTTACTCCAGTTCTCCATTCTCCCTCCCTGTTTTATCCATCTCTCCTTTCTCTCTCACTATATAGCTTAGGGGAGAGAAAGGGATACGTCCCGATTCTGATATAGACATTGCTTCCTTTCCTGGTCCCACCTTCACCCTGACCATGTCAGGCCAGGTCAAAGATTACTAAACAGAGGAGCCTGGGAAAAGGAGTTTGAATTATGTAAGACTATTAGGACTACGGCCACCAGCCAGGCCAAGATAACTACTGATCTACATCTTGGGCTGTGTCCCAATTATCCATCCTTCTTCCAAAGTGTGCATAGCTTTAAAAGCATTGGATTGGTGTAGGCCCTAAGCAGTGGCTAGAGGGATTTCCACCATTGCTAAATCCATGATGGGGAGTGTACCAGTGCACACTTCTGGAAGAGGGGGGGAGAATTGGCATGCAGTCCTCATCTTACCAGAGAACCATCGTCCTCCTCCATCCACTTGCTGCTCCTCCTTCTCCTCCTCCTCCTTCTCCTCCACTCCTCCTCTTCAGACCATGAAGACGCATCACTATTGATGCAGCCACAACACATAAACATGGACAAGCAGCAGCTATGCATTGAGACAATGTGGTCTCAGTAAGAATTGACTAGCCTACCTACAGTACATTAGAGACTTAGGTTCCGCGCTGAACCAAACCTTCGCCACCCGCTAACTTCCAAAGCAAATATTAGCCACCCGCTAGTTAACACTAGGTCCTTATTGTCCCTCTGCCCTACCCCTATGAGAAATGGATTAGTATTAGCAATATGCTAATAGCTGCAGCTAGATCCTCCTAACACGCGACTCCAGGGTCAGTCTAGAGGTGTCTCCACATAGAGTAATGATATCCCCCAGGGTCAGTCTAGAGGGGTCTCCACATGGAGTTATTATGATACCCCCCCAGGGTCAGTCCCCCTCCAGCTGCTCTGATGGTGAAACCCTCTCTAGTCTTCCCCCTCCAGCTGCTCTGATGGTGAAACCCTCTCTAGTCTTCCTCCTCCAGCTGCTCTGATGGTGAAACCCTCTCTAGTCTTCCTCCTCCAGCTGCTCTGATGGTGAAACCCTCTCTAGTCTTCCTCCTCCAGCTGCTCTGATGGTGAAACCCTCTCTAGTCTTCCTCCTCCAGCTGCTCTGATGGTGAAACCCTCTCTAGTCTTCCTCCTCCAGCTGCTCTGATGGTGAAACCCTCTCTAGTCTTCCTCCTCCAGCTGCTCTGATGGTGAAACCCTCTCTAGTCTTCCTCCTCCAGCTGCTCTGATGGTGAAACCCTCTCTAGTCTTCCTCCTCCAGCTGCTCTGATGGTGAAACCCTCTCTAGTCTTCCTCCTCCAGCTGCTCTGATGGTGAAACCCTCTCTAGTCTTCCTCCTCCAGCTGCTCTGATGGTGAAACCCTCTCTAGTCTTCCTCCTCCAGCTGCTCTGATGGTGAAACCCTCTCTAGTCTTCCTCCTCCAGCTGCTCTGATGGTGAAACCCTCTCTAGTCATCCCCCTCCAGCTGCTCTATATAACTCTAAATATTTATAACCACCACTTATTAGTGGAGCTGTGATGTCACTGGAGGACGAGGGATCAGTGAGGGAAGCCAACATTAAACACACAAACACACGTTCATTTTGTCCAAAAAACTATGACAAAAAATAGTCACCAACAACCTATTTTTCCTGATGACTAATAATGACGATAACTTGAAAAAGTTGATGAAAATGTAACAAGACGAGAATTCCACGTTAGACTAATGGACATTCAATTTGACATGAAGCTCCTTTTCAGCTGTTTTGTCCAATCAGAAGAGAGCATCCCTTTGCTGAATACAATCCTCTCATTGGCCAATAACGTATTTGTTGCGCAAGCTAATTGAGTTGATCTGTCTCTCACACACACACACACACACACACACACACACACACACACACACACACACACACACACACACACACACACACACACACACACACACAGGTCACTTCAAATCACTCGTCTCGGTCTCTCTTTTGAACTGATTCACAACCAGGACACCTCAATTAGAAACAATAACGTCTTTGATAATTTTTGCTTTCCTATTGGCCATTTCTGTTCTGATCACACCAGAAGCTCTATGTTACCATGTGGGCTGTTGTTCATCTGTGTTGCCACTCCAGCGGTTGTCAATAGCGATTTTGTAGTTGCTTTTTTCCCCCCCGATTGGAAAAACAAAATACAGTAATACTACTCCTCAATATTCGGAGTACAGTAATACTTCTGGCATTGTTGAAAAGCTCATATTCTCCCCTTTTCAAGGAAATCACTCTGACGGTTATGATGGGGAGAAATTCACAGCTAAATGTATGTCCTATATGGTTAATTAGGGATTGGCATTGGTTACAATGTTGCAAGCTATGGTATACAAGAAGATAATAGGACTAGTTGGACAAGGCTATCTGAATATGCAAGGTAAATATTAATTATTTAATGAAAGAAAATAAATTAACACACTGACTGCAATGTGACTAAAATGAGACTGAACTAACACTGTCCAGAGTTTTCATCCACTGATAACTAAAACGAAGGATGAAATAACAAAAATGTGACTAAGACTAAAATATATTTCAAGATTACATCTAAAATATCTGCCAGACTTACACACACACAGGGAGGGGGGGGGTCAGGGAAAGGGGACACAGCGTCAGTACTCAACTAGAGCTAGGCCTATAAGATATCCTGAAGTTGGTACACCACACACCCATTCACGTCATTGACCTATAACCCCAGAAGGAAACAACCCCACAACCGGCACTGCGGGGGAGGGTTGAGGCTGGCACCGCAGGGGAGGGTTGCAGGGGAGGGTTGAGGCTGGCACCGCAGGGGAGGGTTGCAGGGGAGGGTTGAGTCTGGCACCGCAGGGGAGGGTTGAGTCTGGCACCGCAGGGGAGGGTTGAGTCTGGCACCGCAGGGGAGGGTTGAGGCTGGCACCGCAGGGGAGGGTTGAGGCTGGCACCGCAGGGGAGGGTTGAGGCTGGCACCGCAGGGGAGGGTTGAGGCTGGCACCGCAGGGGAGGGTTGAAGGTAGCACCGCAGGGGAGGGTTGAAGGTAGCACCGCAGGGGAGGGTTGAAGGTAGCACCGCAGGGGAGGGTTGAAGGTAGCACCGCAGGGGAGGGTTGAAGGTAGCACCGCAGGGGAGGGTTGAAGGTAGCACCGCAGGGGAGGGTTGAAGGTAGCACCGCAGGGGAGGGTTGAAGGTAGCACCGCAGGGGAGGGTTGAAGGTAGCACCGCAGGGGAGGGTTGAAGGTAGCACCGCAGGGGAGGGTTGAGGTTAGCACCGCAGGGGAGGGTTGAGGTTAGCACCGCAGGGGAGGGTTGAGGTTAGCACCGCAGGGGAGGGTTGAGGTTAGCACCGCAGGGGAGGGTTGAGGTTAGCACCGCAGGGGAGGGTTGAGGTTGGCACTGCAGGGGAGGGTTGAAGGTAGCACCGCAGGGGAGAAATGAGGTTACAGAATATCACGGTGTCAAAAGGAAAGACAAAACTGTTCACAGTATATGATAATTGAGGTTGAAGGTTAAAACATTTCCTAATTATTTTTTTAGGGTGTAGATAAAATAACTTGCCCTGCCCTGGTTAGTAAAATGTCACTAACATCCCCCTTCAATCAGGGACACAGATATGCCAGAAATGAGAGATACAGCGCATTCAGAAAGTATTCAGACCCTTTCCCTTTTTCCACATTTTGTTATGTTACAGCCTTATTCTAAAATGGATAAAAACTATATAAACAACTCAGCAATCTACACACCATATCTCATAATGACAAAGCAAAAATAGGTCTTTAGAGATTTTGGCAAATGTATTAAAAACAGAAATACCTTATATACACAGATGTATGCCTTTCCAAATCATGTCCAATCAATTGAATTTACCACAGGTGGACTCCAATCAAATTGTAGAAACATCAAGGATGATAAATCGAAACAGGATGCACCCGAGCTCAATTTCAAGTCTCATAGCAAAGGGTCTGAATACTTATGTAAATAAGATCCCACAGTTGACAGTGCATGTCAGAGCAAAAACCTATTTGAAAGAATTGTCCATAGAGTTCCGAGAAGGAATTGTGTCGAACTTGATGGTCACTCTGACAGAGCTCTAGAGTTCCTCTGTGGAGATGGGAGAACCTTCCAGAAGGACAATTTCTGCAGCACTCCACCAATCAGGCCTTTAAGGTAGAGTGGCCAGACGGGAGCCACTCCTCAGTAAAAGGCACATGACAGCCCACTTGGAGTTTGCCAACAGACACTAAAGACTCTCAGACCATGAGAAACAAGATTCTCTGGTCTAATGAAACCAAGATTGAACTCTTAAGCCTGAATGCCAAGCATCACGTCTGGACGAAACCTGGCACCATCCCTACGGTGAAGCATGGTGGTGGCGGCATCATGCTGTGGGGATGTTTTTCAGCGGCAGGGACTGGGAGACTAGTCATGATCGAGGGAAAGATGAACGGATGAAAGTATAGAGAGATCCTTGATGAAAACCTGCTCAGGACCTCAGACTGGGGTGTAGGTTCACCTTCTAACAGGAGAACAACCCTAAGCACACAGCCAAGACAATGCAGGAGTGGCTTCGGGACAAGTCTCTGAATGTCCTTGAGTGGCCCAGCCAGAGCCCGGACTTGAACATCTCTGGAGAGACCTGAAAATAGCTGTGCAGCAACACTCCCCATCCAACCTGACAGAGCTTGCGAGGATCTGCAGAAAATGGGAGAAACTCCCCAAATATAGGTGTGCCAAGCTTGTAGCATCATACCCAAGACAACTCAATGCTATAAATCGTTGCCAAAGGTGCTTAAACAATTTACTGAATAAAGGGTCTGAATACTTATGTAAAAAAACAAATTAAACAATTTTAGAATAAGGCTGTAACCTAACAAAATGTGGAAAAAGTCAAGGGGTCTGAATACTTCTCCAAGGCCCTGTATGTCAGAGATAAAGGAGACATGCCAGAGAGACAGACACAGAAAAGAGTTTGTCCCCTTTGGACAAGTTCCTCTAGCATGTCCTCAGTTTCAAAATCTTTTCACCAGTTTGTTCTAACTGAACACAACCCAAGTGTGTTCCGAGTGTATGGGAACTGGGGTGTGTCGCGCCACGTGGAACACGGGTGTGTCGCGCCACGTGGAACAGGGGTGTGTCGCTCCACGTGGAACAGGAACTGAGGTGTCGTTCTACGGGAACTGAGGTGTGTCGTTCTAAATGAACTGGGGTCTGTGGAAGCATGAAAACAGACAAAGTGTTTCAGTGAGCAGTCAGGGGCTGTAGAGGACACATGAGATGTTACTACACAAGGCTGAGCTACGGACTGTAACACCATGAGCCAAGTGGCAAGATGTGCATGTAGAGTACTCCCTCTCTCTACCTTCTTGCTTACCCTGAGCAAAGAGAAGAGCAGTTACAAAGGCAGTGTGTGTGTGTGTGTGTGTGTGTGTGTGTTATATAGCCTACACCTGCATGACCAGAGAAAGTGTCGGTTGATCCATTACTCTGAGGATGCGAGGGATTAGATGAACCTTGGCTTATCACAATGAAGACAGGAAGGCCACGGAGAGAGAGAGAGAGAGTACCTTCAGTCAGCAGACTCAGACAAGGAGGACAGTCGAGCTAAAGCCGCCATTGTCTTTGACACCGACCAGGTACATACACACAACAGACGTCAAACCCACAGTGGCCCGAGTGTCTGTGAGTTCTCTCCTCTCTTGTACTTGATGAATTAAGGTCACTAATTAGTAAGGAACTCCCCTAACCTGGTTGTCTAGGTATCAGTAAGGAACTCCCCTCACCTGGTTGTCTAGGTCTCAGTAAGGAGCTCCCCTCACCTGGTTGTCTAGGTCTCAGTAAGGAGCTCCCCTCACCTGGTTGTCTAGGTCTCAGTAAGGAGCTCCCCTCACCTGGTTGTCTAGGTCTCAGTAAGGAGCTCCCCTCACCTGGTTGTCTAGGTCTCAGTAAGGAACTCCCCTCACCTGGTTGTCTAGGTCTCAGTAAGGAACTCTCCTCACCTGGTTGTCTAGGTCTCAGTAAGGAACTCTCCTCACCTGGTTGTCTAGGTCTCAGTAAGGAACTCTCCTCACCTGGTTCTCTAGGTCTCAGTAAGGAGCTCCCCTCACGTGGTTGTCTAGGTCTCAGTAAGGAGCTCCCCTCACCTGGTTGTCTAGGTCTCAGTAAGGAGCTCCCCTCACCTGGTTGTCTAGGTCTTGATTGAAAAGAGAAAAAAAACCAAAACAACTTGCAGACACAAGGCTCTCCATGGAATGAGTTTGACACCCCTGATGTACACTGACAATGTCGCTGTCCCAAATGGCATCATATTCCCCATGGGCCCTGGTCAAAAGTATTGCACTATGTAGGGAACCGGGAAGCCATTTGGGAGGCAGGTCATGTTCACTGACAAAGGCTTAAATGCTGAACCACTCGTCTCTGTTCAGCTTCTTCATTAATAAATAAAGCATTATGAAGTGGTTATAATAGGTTATAAGCATGTTATGACCGCATTGTACTGTCTCATAGCGATGGTGACTGAACAGCTCTTTCCAGCATTTCTGCTGTTCCAGTGAAGTGTTATAGTCCAAACAGAGAGCTAGGAATGCCGCTGTCTGTCCCTGTCATAGTTGAAGGTCACCAGGCCCAAATGGTACCCTGCTATTCTCTATACGGTGTACTACTTTTGACCAGGGCCCATAGGGTAGTGTGCTATGTAGGGAATAGGGTGCGCGATTTGGGATGCACACCAGGGTGTCTGTCGGCTCAGCAACCCAGAGTCATAGAAATATGACTATTAAAAAGGACCAGCAGAATGGCCATGACCTGTCTGACTGGATACTGTAGATCTATGTCCATTCTACTTCAATAGTCCAGAGGCAGAAGAAGCACATTCCTGCAAGCTTCTGACAAAGAACAGTCTGGCTACAAAGTAAACACTTTGTGGTGCATTACGTGTCTTGTTCTGGAAGAATGGATACCATCCGTTCGCTGGCTTCTACAATCTCATGAATCGATCACATGCTTCCCTTATGATGCTCGGTCCCTAACCTTGAGGGGGAGAGCAGCCACTCTCTGAATGCTGCCTTATTCAAGCAGACTATTTCTAGTTTGTAAAACAATGGGAAGTTCTGTTCCTAAAGCACACCTGACCTTAGCTGACAGCTGACGTGAAGCAGCAACAACCAGAGAAAGCTGCTGGGAGGCTCTGGACATCTCGAGGTGATCTATCTACTGTTGTATGATGGGGTTGTTACAGAGAAAAGACAACCGGCCTCTCTCAGAGATAAACCAGGATGGCCACGGCCAGTTCACACTCTGGAGTTAGGTCAACGTCACACTATGGAGTTAGGTCAACGTCACACTATGGAGTTAGGTCAACGTCACACTATGGAGTTAGGTCAACGTCACACTATGGAGTTAGGTCAACGTCACACTATGGAGTTAGGTCAACGTCACACTATGGAGTTAGGTCAACGTCACACTATAGAGTTAGGTCAAGTCGTATAGATGGATGCCATGTTGCTGCCTCCGAATGTTCCATTAATAAAGAATGTTCTTTACAAGAGTCCTAATTCTAAAGTTCTCTAGGTTTAGAAGCCTAGTTAGATGTCATTTGTCCGTTTGAAACTGAAAATTCTAGATGGGCTGTCACAGAACTGTCTGGAGTAGAGTCTAGACCGTCAGCTCAGCTTCAGACAGTGTGTGTGTATCTCAAATGGCACCCTATTCCCTATATTGTGCACTACTTTTGATCTGAGCCCTGGTACTCTAAATAGGGAATAGGGGGGTATTTGGGATGCAATCAGTATGTGTTTTTATGCCCCATCTCGCTTTCTCTTCTCACGTCCTTCACCTGGTTTGCCAGCGGAGATAAAAAAACGGAAAGTATGACATGGCATAATACCACATGCCCGTTGACTGACAGAGTGTGTGTGTACTGCCAGACCAGATTTTCCTGAAGACTCTGAATTCAATTCTCCTGCTCCATCTATCAATACATCCATTCAGTCAGACTGCCATCCTAGAAGTCCTTTCTCCTGGCCGGAGTGATGCAGATGGGTAGCCAGGCAATGAGCCAATGCCCCAGGCAGGATCTGCCAGGAGGCCAGGCAGATGCCCCAGGCAGGAAGATCTGCCAGGAGGCCAGGAAGAGAAAACACACAGCTCTCAAAGTGTGTTTATGTTTTAATCCTTTCTGGTAAACACACACCTCTGCAGTTAGGGATGCACGGATATTACATTTTTGGCCGATACTGATATCTAATATTTAAAATTTTAGCTGCCTTTTAAGCATTCAAGTACAGTTAAATAGTTGAAACACAGACCAAAAAGTTATTTTGATGGCATTTACATACGTCCCCATTACCAGTAAAACAATCAAAACCTATTTCTTTCACTTACTTGCTGCGCTGTTTCATCGTTAATTTGTTCAGTCATTATGTCATCTACCTACATTATACAGGTATGCAGGTCAGCTTTGACATCGTTTTGCACATCGGCATTAAAAACTAGACATCGGGCCGATGTCGGCATTTTTAGCTAATAGTCGGCCGATTCCGATATGCTTACCGATATATCGTGCATCCCTACAAATCAGTGCTTGACTTTGGCCAGAGCTGTCCAGAGGACCGTATCAGCACCTCACATTTCTGGGGAACTGTGTACCAGTTCCTCTACTAAACAAAGCATCCTATCACCGGCCCTGATTCACACACCAAGGCAAAAAAGGTTGATCAAAGCGGAATGAAGCAGGGAACTGCATTGAATAGCAATGGAGAGTTTGAATTCACTTCCTGAAGTTTATTTGCCGCTAGTCTGTGAATCTGTGCATGACAGCAGGCTGTTCAAGATTGTGCAGATTGAAAATCCGCCAGTCTGAATGCATGTGATGAGCTGCTCCAAGTTCTCAAATGCAGGTTTGTCAGGTCATGGAAATTAGTTTCAGAATTTTTGTTAATGTAATTCATGAAGGCATACTACATGAAACAGTACAAAATGGACATATCAGCCATCACAGGAATGACCATTCAGTGCATGTCTGTGGACTGGGTGTTTCAGTGGGCCGTTGCCCGAGGGGGGGCAGAAAGACAGAAAGAAAACTTTTCAGCAGCAGGTATAAAATGATGCCAGACTAACTAGAGGACCAGTTCATAACTTCTAGCAGTTCTCTCACTAGTTAATAACTATAGCCAACTAAGCATTCATGTCATTGTCCCCTTTCCACTGGCGCTGTAGAACCTAAATACATTTGCACCGTAGGGAAGAAGGGATTCCCCTCTAGTAATCATGTAATTGCGACAACGTTACAAATCTTCAAAGAATAGCCTAATTGACAAATAACTTGCTGTGCATAGATCTCCCCTGAAACATGAATATTAGAGCCTTGTATATAAACATGTCCAGACACCTAGCTTTGACGTATCCTCCAGGATGGTTACTGCCAGACTGGCAGGCTTTTATTCCAGCCCCAGTCTAACCCCACTGTAGCCTAAACATCAGCCCCAGTCTAACCCCACTGTAGCCTAAACATCAGCCCCAGTCTAACCCCACTGTAGCCTAAACATCAGCCCCAGTCTAACCCCACTGTAGCCTAAACATCAGCCCCAGTCTAACCATCAGCCCCAGTCTAACCCCACTGTAGCCTAAACATCAGCCCTGGTCTAACCCCACTGTAGCCTAAACATCAGCCCCGGTCTAACCACACTGTAGCCTAAACATCAGCTGCTCAACATGACCTTGATAAGCAGTGTTTCAGGGCTGGATCAGAAACCAGGCCTGCACACCCAGGAGCTCTCCTGATGGAGGGTTGACCACATGTTGACAACATGTGACTAACAGTGCAGTTCTACTTTGTGGGAGGGCTTAAGTGCCTTGATCAAGGGCACAACGGCAGGAGATGGTGGGACTACATGGGATCAGACACAGAAGCCTTCCAATGTCAATAACGTAGGGTACCATTTTTATTGATTTATTTTACCTTTATGTAACTAGGCAAGTCAGTTAAGAACAAATTCTTATTTTCAATGACGGCCTAGGAACAGTGGGTTAACTGCCTTGTTCAGGGGCAGAACGACAGATTTTTACCTTCTCAGCTCGGGGATTCGATCTTGCAACCTTTCGGTTACTAGTCCAACGCTCTACCCACTAGGCTACCTGCCACCCCATAATAATAGTCATGGGAGGTGTATGAACCATTAACAGTGAATAATCCCAGGTCTCTACTGCATCAATGTAATTTGTGTATTTGGGTGAACATAGTCTAATGGACCGACTTGGAAAAACACAGCTCCTGTACTTCTTTCATCCCAAGTCAAACATTGTATACAATTATGTCCTAGAATGGCCCCCTATTCCCTATATAGTGCACTAGTTTTGACCAGCACCCTGCCATTTGGGATGCGGACCACATCTTGTACAGTACTTTTACTGTTGTGGTGGGCTAGGCTGTCACTTACACACTAACAGAAGTATGGTGTTAATTTTTTATTTAACTAGGCAAGTCAGTTAAGAACATAACATAAAATGATATTCATTTTTACAATGACGGCCTACCAAAAGGCCTCCTGCAGGGACGGGGGCCTGGGATTAAAAAATAACAATACAATATAAATATAGGACAAAACACACATCACAACAAGAGACAACACAACATACAGAGAGACCTAAGGCAACATAACAACACAACACGGTAGCAACACAACATGGTAGCAACACAACATGGTAGCAACACAACACAACATGGTAGAAACAGAACATGGTAGCAACACAACAACATGGTAGCAACACAACAACATGGTAGGAACACAACAACATGGTACAAACATTATTGGGCTAACAAAACGATCAACCCTGTTCAATGGAAGATAATGGGAGATTTGTATCCCAGGCAGTTATGACTAGACCACTACAAAGAAAGACAGTGAGGAGCACAAACAGAGAGTGTGGTGTGTGTGTTTGTGTGTTTGTGTGTGAGAGAGACTGACTGAGAAAGTCAATTGTTTTACCAGGTAAGTTGACTGAGAACACATTCTCATTTACAGCAATGGCCTGAGGAATAGTTACAGGGGAGAGAAGAGGGGATGAATGAACCAATTGGAAGCTGGGGATGATTAGGTGACCATTATGGTATGAGGGCCAGATTGGGAATTTAGCCAGGACACCAGGGTTAACACCCCTACTCTTATAAGTGTCATGGGATCTTTAGTGACCACAGAGAGTCAGGACACCTGTTTAACATCCCATCTGAAAGACGGCACCCTACACAGGGCAATGTCCCCAATCACTGCCCCGGGGCATTGGGATATACATATTTATTTTAGACCAGAGGAAAGAGTGCCTCCTACTGGCCCCCAACACCATTTCCAGCTGCATCTGGTCTCCCATCTAGGGACCGACCAGGACCAACCCTGGTTAGCTTCAGAGGCAAGCCAGCAGTGGGATGCAGGGTGGTATGCTGCTGGCATGAGGAGTAAGTGGAAGTCCCCTTCTCTCAGCACAGTGTATTAATTCCTCACCATGCCAAGGCTTTGCCCTCCTCTGGAATAAGAACAATTTACACACACACACACACACAAGGCCCTGTCTAGCCGGTCTAAAAAGCGACAAACAGTGTCCCCCTCAAAGTCTCCTCTCTCTACCCTCAATGCCCAACCTAACAATGATTTAATGTTGATAAGGAATATAAACTGATCCTAGGTCTGTGTCTAAAGGCATCTGCTATCAGGAAAGTGGACCTGCAGACCAAGGCTAGATAAACTATCCGTGTGATAAACACTATATCCATCCCAAATGGAACCCTATTCCTTATATAGGGCACTACTGCAGACCAGGACCCATAGATCACTGGTTAAAAGTAGTGAACTAGGAAATAGGGTGCCATTTGGGAACGCAGCCCTGTTTGACCGTCTGCCTGGAACCCTGCTGTCCGTCTGCCTGGAACCCTGCTGTCCGTCTGCCTGGAACCCTGCTGTCCGTCTGCCTGGAACCCTGCTGTCCGTCTGCCTGGAACCCTGCTGTCCGTCTGCCTGGAACCCTGCTGCCTGCCTGTCCGTCTGTCTGCTGGAAGCCTGGAACCCTGCAGTCTGTCTGTCTGCCTGTATAGCACCCTGCCGCCCGTCTGCCGCCCGGAACCCTGCCTGCCAGGAAACCTGCCAGGAAACCTGCCTGCTTGGAACCCTGCCACCTGCCTGCCTGCCTGCCTGGAACCCTGCCACCTGCCTGGAACCCTACCTGCCTGCCTGGCTGGCTGGAACCCTGGCTGCCCGCCTGGAACCCTGGCTGCCCGCCTGCCAGCCTGGAACCCTGCCTGCCTGTCACCCTGCAGTCTGCCTGCCTGGAATCCTGCTGCCTGCCTGTCTGCCTCTCTGCCCGTCTGCCTGCATGCTGTTTGCCTGCCTGCCTGGCTGTCTACCTGTCTGGAACTCGGCCTGCCTGGAACCCAGCTGCCTGTCTGCCTGCCTGGAACCCTGCTGTCTGCCTGCCTGCCTGCCTGCCTGCCTGGAAACCTGCCTGGACCCCTGCCCGCCTGAAACCCTGCCGTCTGCCTGTCTCTCACACTGCTGTCTGCCTATCTGCCTGGAACCCTGCTGTCTGTCTACCTGTCTGCCACCCTGCTGTCTGTCTACCTGTCTGCCACCCTGCCTACAACCCTGCCTGCCTGGAACCCTGCCACCTGCCGCCTGCCTGGAACCCTGCCGCCTGCCTGCCTGCCTGCCTGGAACCCTGCCTGCCTGCCTGCCTGGAAGCCTGCTGTCTATGTCTGTCTGCCTGGAACCCTGCCGCCTGCCTGCCTGGAACTCTGCCGCCTGCCTGCCTGGAAGCCTGCTGTCTATGTCTGTCTGCCTGGAACCCTGCCTGCCTGCCTGCCTGGAACCCTGCCTGCCTGCCTGGAACCCTGCCTGCCTGGAACCCTGCCTGCCTGCCTGCCTGCCTGGAACCCTGCCTGCCTGCCTGCCTGGAACCCTGCCTGCCTGCCTGGAACCCTGCCTGCCTGCCTGCCTGGAACCCTGCCTGCCTGCCTGCCTGCCTGGAACTCTGCTGTCTATGTCTGTCTGCCTGCCTGGAACCCTGCTGCCCGTCTGCCTGGAAACCTGCTGCCCGTCTGCCTGGAAACCTGCTGCCCGTCTGCCTGGAACCCTGCTGCCCGTCTGCCTGGAACCCTGCTGCCCGTCTGCCTGGAACCCTGCTGCCCGTCTGCCTGGAACCCTGCTGCCCGTCTGCCTGGAACCCTGCTGCCCGTCTGCCTGGAACCCTGTTGTCTGGAACGCTGATGTCTGCCCGCCCGCCCGTCACCCTGCAAGTCTGCCCGCCCGCCCGTCACCCTGCAAGTCTGCCCGCCCGCCCGCCTGCCTCCCTGCCCGGCTATGTGTCTGCCTGGAGCCCTGCTGCCCGTCTGCCCGGAGCCCTACTGCCCGTCTGACCGTCTGCCTGGAACCCTGCTCTCTGGAACCCTGCTCTCAGGCTGTCTGGAACCCTGCTGTCTGGCTGTCTGGAACCTTGCTGTCTGGCTGTCTGGAACCTTGCTAGCTGGAACCCTGCTGGCTGGCTGTCTGGCACCCTGACTACCCGCCTGGCCGCCTCATGCCTGCCTGGCTATGTGTCTGCCTGGAACGCTGCAAGCCTGCCTGGAAGCCTGCAAGCCTGCCGTCTGCCTGCAAGCCTGCCGTCTGCCTGCCTGCAAGCCTGCTTGGAACCCTGCTGTCTTGAACCCTTCTGCCTAACTGGAACCCTGTCGTCTTGAACCCTTCTGCTTGCCTGGAACTCTGCTGTCTGCCTTCCTGCCTGCATGTCACCATGCTGCCTCCCTGCTGTCTGCCTGCCTGTCTGGCTGCCTGGAACCCTGCTGTCTGTCCCATTTATGCCTGATGTGTAGAGGCAGGAATGCACCACCGCCCTGTTCCCGGACTAAGACAACTATCACTAGACCTTGTACTTGAGCCTTATCACAGGCAGACCAGCCCAGATGGTAGACTGCCCTTGACACACACAACCTATAACACACACACACACACACACACAGTTGAGGTCGGACGTTTACATACACCTTGGCCAAATACATTTAAACTCAGTTTTCACAATCCCTGACATTTAGTCCTAGTAAAAATTCCATATCTTAGGTCAGTCAGGATCAGAACTATTTTAAGAATGTGAAATGTCAGAATAATAGTAGAGAATGATTTATTTAATCACATTCCCAGTGGGTCAGAAGTTCACATACACTCAATTAGTATTTGGTAGCATTGCCATTAAAATTGTTTAACTTGGGCCAAACGTTTTGGGTAGCCTTCCACAAGCTTCCTACAATACGTTGGGTGAATTTTGGCCCATTCCTCCTGACAGAGCTGGTGTAACTGAGTCAGTTTTGTAGGCCTCCTTGCTTGCACATGCTTTTTCAGTTCTGCCCACAAATTTTCTATGGGATTGAGGTTAGGGCTTTGTGATGGCCCCTCCAATACCTTGACTTTTTTGTCCTTAAGCCATTTGCTACAACTTTTAAAGTATGCTTGGGGTCATTGTCCATTTGGAAGACTCATTTGCGACCAAGCTTTAACTTCCTGACTGATGTCTTGAGATGTTGCTTCAATATATCCACATCAGTTTCCTGCCTCATGATGCCATCTATTTTGCGAAGTGCTCCAGTCCCTCCTGCAGCAAAGCACCCCCACAACATGATGCTGCCACCCCAGTGCTTCATGGTTGGGATGGTGTTCTTCAGCTTGCAAGCCTCCCCCTTTTTCCTCCAAACATATCAATGGTCATTATGGCCAAACAGTTCTATTTTTGTTTCATCAGATCAGAGGACATTTCTCCAAAGAGTAATATCTTTGTCCCCATGTGCAGTTTGCAAACCGTAGTCTGGCTTTTTTATGGAGGTTTTGGAGCAGTGGCTTCTTCCTTGCCAGGTGGCCTTTCAGGTTGTCGATATAGGACTCGTTTTACTGTGGATATAGATACTTTTGTTTCCTCCAGCATCTTCACATGGTCCTTTGCTGTAGTTGTGGGATTGATTTGCACTTTTCAAACCAAAGTACGTTCATCTCTAGGAGACAGAACGCGTCTCCTTCCTGAGCGGTATGACGGCTGCGTGGTCCCATGGTGTTAATACTTGCATACTATTGTTTGTAAAGATGATAGTGGTACCTTCAGGCTTTGGAAATTGCTCCCAAGGATGAACCAGACTTGGTCCACAATTGTTTTTCTGAGGTCTTGTCTGATTTCTTTTGATTTTCCCATGATGTCAAGCAAAGAGGCACTGAGTTTGAAGGTAGGCCTTGAAATTCATCAACAGGTACACCTCCAATTGACTCAAATTATGTCAATTAGCCTAACAGAAGCTTGACATGCCAGGACATAATTTTTGGGAATTTTCCACGCTGTTTAAAGGCACAGTCAACTTAGTGTATGTAAACTTCTGACCCAGTGATACAGTGAATTATAAGTGAAATAATCTGTCTGTAAACAATTGCTGGAAAAATGACTTGTGTCATGCAGAAAGAAGATGTCCTAACCGACTTGCCAAAACTATAGTTTGTTAACAAGAAATTTGTGGAGTGGTTGAAAAACGAGTTTTAATGACTCCTAAGTTTAAGTTTATGTAAACTTCCGACTTCAACTGTACACACTCCCACAACACAGACAGGTCCATGGCCAGCACAGTACAGCTGGGTTTGGTGAGAAGTACCAGGCCAGCACAGTACAGCTGGGTTTGTGAGGTCCATGGCCAGCACAGTACAGCTGGGTTTGTGAGGTCCATGGCCAGCACAGTACAGCTAGGTTTGGTGAGAAGTACCAAGCCAGCGCAGTACAGCTGGGTCTGGTGAGAAGTACCAAGCCAGCGCAGTACAGCTGGGTCTGGTGAGAAGTACCAGGCCAGCGCAGTACAGCTGGGTTTGTGAGGTCCATGGCCAGCACAGTACAACTGGGTTTGGTGAGAAGTACCAGGCCAGCGCAGTACAGCTGGGTTTGGTGAGAAGTACCAGGCCAGCGCAGTACAGCTGGGTTTGGTGAGAAGTACCAGGCCAGCGCAGTACAGCTGGGTTTGGTGAGAAGTACCAGGCCAGCGCAGTACAGCTGGGTTTGGTGAGAAGTACCAGGCCAGCGCAGTACAGCTGGGTTTGGTGAGAAGTACCAGGCCAGCGCAGTACAGCTGGGTTTGGTGAGAAGTACCAGGCCAGCGCAGTACAGCTGGGTTTGGTGAGAAGTACCAGGCCAGCGCAGTACAGCTGGGTTTGGTGAGAAGTACCAGGCCAGCGCAGTACAGCTGGGTTTGGTGAGAAGTACCAGGCCAGCGCAGTACAGCTGGGTTTGGTGAGAAGTACCAGGCCAGCGCAGTACAGCTGGGTTTGTGAGGTCCATGGCCAGCGCAGTACAGCTGGGTTTGTGAGGTCCATGGCCAGTACAGCTGGGTTTGTGAGGTCCATGGCCAGTACAGCTGGGTTTGTGAGGTCCATGGCCAGTACAGCTGGGTTTGTGAGGTCCATGGTCAGTACAGGACAGCTGGGTTTGTGAGGTCCATGGCCAGTACAGTACAGCTGGGTTTGTGAGGTCCATGGCCAGCACAGTACAGCTGGGTTTGTGAGGTCCATGGCCAGTACAGTTGGGTATGTGAGGTCCATGGTCAGTACAGTACAGCTGGGTTTGTGAGGTCCATGGCCAGTACAGTACAGCTGGGTTTGTGAGGTCCATGGTCAGTACAGTACAGCTGGGTTTGTGAGGGCCATGGTCAGTACAGTACAGCTGGGTTTGTGAGGTCCATGGCCAGTACAGCTGGGTTTGTGAGGTCCATGGTCAGCACAGTACAGCTGGGTTTGTGAGGTCCATGGTCAGCACAGCACAGCTGGGTTTGTGAGGTCCATGGTCAGCACAGCACAGCTGGGTTTGTGAGGTCCATGGTCAGCACAGCACAGCTGGGTTTGTGAGGTCCATGGTCAGCACAGTACAGCTGGGTTTGTGAGGTCCATGGCCAGTACAGTTGGGTATGTGAGGTCCATGGCCAGTACTGTACAGCTGGGTTTGTGAGGTCCATGGCCAGCACAGTACAGCTGGGTTTGTGAGGTCCATGGCCAGCACAGCACAGCTGGGTTTGTGAGGTCCATGGCCAGCACAGCACAGCTGGGTTTGTGAGGTCCATGGTCAGCACAGCACAGCTGGGTTTGTGAGGTCCATGGCCAGCACAGCACAGCTGGGTTTGTGAGGTCCATGGCCAGTACAGTACAGCTGGGTTTGTGAGGTCCATGGCCAGCACAGTACAGCTGGGTTTGTGAGGTCCATGGCCATTCCGAGCCCTAATCAGAAGACGATTTAACAGATTTGTAGCCTGTTGGAGCTAGCTGTTTGTGTTAATTTTATAAATCACACACACACACACACACACACACACACACACACACACACACACACACACACACACACACACACACACACACACACACACACACACACACACACACACACACACACACACACACACACACACACCTTGTGTAATTGGTGAGACAGGGCCAGTGTTCTTGGGTGTTCTTGACATGGTCATAGTGTAATAAGGTAGTGGTTGTTGTTCCAGAGGAGAGAGTTCAAACCAACTCTGACATCTTTACAGCTCTGCTAACGTCTCTGAAATAGACCGTCACTAATCAGTGTTTTCCACAAGCACATAGGGTAGCCAGCCAAAGACAAAGTAGCCAGTAAGGATCCCCTGAGCTGGGGTGGTGTTCTGATTATTTGTTGCAGACAAACTCTGTTTTGATGGCCTCTGGTATATTATGTTTTCAACCAGCAATTAACTGGAAATGACACTGATCCATGTGTGTGTGTTTACAGTGTTAGTTTCATCAGCTGTTGTACAATAATATATAAAACATAGGGGGGACAAACATTTGACAGCATGGACCTTTAAAAGACTACTGTAAGAGTCTGCTGACTTCCACAGGCTTCAGGCTTCCTTTTAACAGGCCCTTTTCTCAGCTATCTGTAATACAGCAGGTGTTAAACATGGGCTTTACTACACACAAAGCAGCAGCTGACTAATCCATTGTGGACACTTTGATTCAAATCAATAGACCTATAATCAATATCTTTGACGATACCATATCAGTACATTTAAAACAATTCAATCTGTTTTCTTTGATCATATTTTGAACCAGAGTGAGGCTCTCGCTCCACTAGCCTGCCTACTGCAGTGAGGAGGATCCACCTTCTTCATCAAATGCTTTCATCATTTATCTGCAGATAAATCGGCCCAAAAACAACTACCAGTATGGAAATTAGGGAGCCGAATGAACAGCTCTCTTACCGATGCGATTCGTTAGGCTACTGACGAGTCACTCTATTCAAAGTCCCTGTTTAGGATGTTCTGATAGACTTTATATCAAAAATACAAAAAGGAGATCTTTCATTTAATTGTCCGGATGCAATACCATGGACATATAACTATGTGGTATGATTTATGAATGGCAAGGCTATATGACATCGACTTTTATTCAGTCAGTTTGACACCTTTTATGAACGAGTCAAGCTTGTTGTTCATTAATCAAAGCCCAGTGAACAGCCTATGGGGCCACCACGCCGTGGCTGCATATGAAACACACCACGGTACAACCTCCACCCACCTGGACCGGGTGAGACAGTTGGACAGAAATCTACTGTCCCGGACATGGTGTCGTTCATTAATGTATTGGGGTCATGCAGGGCCTCCAGGTTGGCATGCTGTCTCTCTATATGAAATCTATAGAGTGATGAGGAGGAGTCTACCGTGTCCAGAAGAGACTTCCATTCAGTTTCTGGATTCAGGGTTCACGCTAACATTGTTTTAAGCCTTGTTTAACTATTTACAGCTACAGCTGACTATGATCTATGGACTATAGAGGAGGTCTACAGTAGACTTCAAGACTGACTATGAAGATGTGGACTCTAGTCAGGTCTCTAGACAACTTTTTCAGTTGATGGCACCAGTATGATTTGGTCACGCCAATAATGACCTTGTGTCTCATAATGTACCTGTATTCCATCCAGAACTAGGCTAATAAATGACTAGCCATCTTTTCAATTAGCATTCCTTTACAGGGCTTGACATTCAGGTAAATTTGCCAGTGGAAAGCAGATGATTCCCTCGTCATTTAAAATGTTGTCATCTTTAATTTGTAGGCTGAGCAAGTAGCCTATAATGACGTACCCTTCATAAACAAATCATTATAATTTAACAATATCATATTTACATTGTTTGTTTGGATGGAAAGAAAAAACCTTCACTGTTATTGTCAGTGATTTTGAACAGTCACTAAAAGGTGTAGGGCCCCATAAAGTCAGTTTAATCTATTGGCAAAATCCGTTTTCCCAGTTTTATTTTTCCTGGTTTCTGATTTCCTATTTTTAGGTTTTTACTATAAAATGTTTTTTTTAAACATCCATATAGAACATCCATCTTTTCTAGTTTTCTAGTCCACAACAATGCTTAAACCACATCAGGAGACAACATTTCAGGTCTGGGAACAAACAAAAATACAATACAAAATTGGACGGTGTATTTGCTCTGTTAAACTCTGACCCTCTCTTGTGTCATTTTCTAAATGATGCATAACATTGTACATTACCCTCACAAAGTACATTTCAGTTTCAAAACGAGGTCCTACAAACACATGCGTAGTAGCGTTAGAAAGGTAACAACTGTGGGGTTCTGATAAAGGTGTCAGAAGCAATGGGACTAAACTTATGGAAATAAGGTATTTGTTTTTATACATTTCAACAATAATTTTTTTTTAAATGTTTTCACTTTGTTATTACGGGGTAGTGTGTAGATTGATGAGAATTATTATATTTTTTTAATCCATTTTAGAATAAGGATGTAACGTAACAAAATATGGAAAAAGTCAAAAGGTTTTGAATACTTTCCGAATGCACTGCAGGCCTACTTTGGAGTCAATATTTACTTGGGCAGATTTTTGGGGAAAGCCTTTAACAATTTTCACACAATAGTGCATGATAACTGAATTGCGTATCGCAAAGATTCAAACAGGACTTCGGACCAAACTTTTTGAATACCTGGTTTGCATACCCACTGCAGTTTGAATAAATCTTAATAAAAATGTAAAAAACATGACCAACATTTTTTTGCACTGGCATCCTAGCAACAAATAAAAAAAATGTATGTTGCAATGTATGTTGCACCGCAAATGCAAGTGTTTTGGTCGCAGTTTTGAGCCCTGATAGAGCAGGTCTATTGTAGGCTTCAAGAAAGAGAGAAAGAGAAAGAGAAAGAGAGAGAGAGAGAGAGAGAGAGAGAGAGAGAGAGAGAGAGAGACCAACACCGTACAACTGGACAGGATATAGACCTATAATCGCTGATCATCACCCAGCTTTATAGCTAGCCAAGTGGCAGGGCTGCTTTTTGTTGTTGTTGGTTGTTTGTGCCTTTGAAAGGAAAAAGGAGAGGCCTGACATACAGTGAACCACAAAAGGATTCAGGGCTATACTGCTTATCATTTACTTCAGAGGTTCAAACCAGATCCGTGTCCCAACAGGCACCATATTCCCTATTTAGTGCACTACTTTTGACAAGGCCCCATACTGCTCTGGTCAAAAGTAGTGCACTACATAGGGTGCCATGTAGGACTGAACCCATGACTGAGGAGTTTACGCTCCTAGGCCCCAACATAGCCTAACAAGCTTCTCTGTCAGCTGCTCACAAGTCACAATGTCTACAGGGCCCCCCCGGAGTTTCTCCCTCCTGACCATGTGAGACCTGCAGGAAACACTCTAGAGCCGACTCATGACTGTGCTCTCCTACAGAAAACCTACAAGCCTTTCATGTTGGGGACGAGTCCTACCTTAGGCTAAAGCCACTGGATACTGTACAGATCAATACATTCATTGTTAACTACGTGATCACGCTTAGTGCACGGTGTTTGTCGCCTGTGAGCCCTGTGCACCCTGCTTCTTTAAAACACAAGGGGGAACACCACAGATAAAGGGACAGTACGATTTTTTCACAACAAGATTTTTTTTTAAAGCTAGCATGCTAGCTGTTCCTGTAGACTTCTAGTCATTGTGCTAACACTAGTTAGAAATGGCTCCAGGAACTACCTTCAACTTCCATGAGTATCCATGAGTTAATCTGACTCTGGGTAAGTAGAAAATAGGATTAAAACGGCAAAAATCCCTTTAATATTATAACGGCTGCGTAATGCAAGAATACGCCTGGACCTCACACAGGGGCCGTCTCATGGATGTCACAGATGGAAGGTTACAGATATCATACGGACTGTGGTGGGTCTACTCTATAGATGACAGATAGAAGGTTACAGATATCATATGGACTGTGGTGGGCCTACTCTATAGATGACAGATGGAAGGTTACAGATATCATATGGACTGTGGTGGGTCTACTCTATAGATGACTGATATATGGACTGTGGTGGGTCTACTCTATAGATGACTGATATCCTATGGACTGTGGTGGGCCTACTCTATAGATGACTGATATCATATGGACTGTGGTGGGTCTACTCTATAGATGACAGATGGAAGGTTACAGATATCATATGGACTGTGGTGGGCCTACTCTATAGATGACAGATGGAAGGTTACAGATATCATATGGACTGTGGTGGGCCTACTCTATAGATGACAGATGGAAGGTTACAGATATCATATGGACTGTGGTGGGTCTACTCTATAGATGACAGATGGAAGGTTACAGATATCATATGGACTGTGGTGGGTCTACTCTATAGATGACAGATGGAAGGTTACAGATATCATATGGACTGTGGTGGGTCTACTCTATAGATGACTGATATCATATGGACTGTGGTGGGCCTACTCTATAGATGACTGATATCATATGGACTGTGGTGGGTCTACTCTATAGATGACAGATGGAAGGTTACAGATATCATATGGACTGTGGTGGGTCTACTCTATAGATGACAGATATCATATGGACTGTGGTGGGTCTACTCTATAGATGACAGATGGAAGGTTACAGATATCATACGGACTGTGGTGGGTCTACTCTATAGATGACAGATGGAAGGTTACAGATATCATACGGACTGTGGTGGGTCTACTCTATAGATGACAGATGGAAGGTTACAGATATCTTATGGACTGTGGTGGGTCTACTCTATAGATGACTGATATCATATGGACTGTGGTGGGTCTACTCTATAGATGACAGATGGAAGGTTACAGATATCATATGGACTGTGGTGGGTCTACTCTATAGATGACTGATATCCTATGGACTGTGGTGGGCCTACTCTATATATGACTGATATCATATGGACTGTGGTGGGTCTACTCTATAGATGACAGATGGAAGGTTACAGATATCATATGGACTGTGGTGGGCCTACTCTATAGATGACAGATGGAAGGTTACAGATATCATATGGACTGTGGTGGGCCTACTCTATAGATGACAGATGGAAGGTTACAGATATCATATGGACTGTGGTGGGTCTACTCTATAGATGACAGATGGAAGGTTACAGATATCATATTGACTGTGGTGGGTCTACTCTATAGATGACTGATATCATATGGACTGTGGTGGGCCTACTCTATAGATGACAGATGGAAGGTTACAGATATCATATGGACTGTGGTGGGTCTACTCTATAGATGACTGATATCATATGGACTGTGGTGGGCCTACTCTATAGATGACTGATATCATATGGACTGTGGTGGGTCTACTCTATAGATGACAGATGGAAGGTTACAGATATCATATGGACTGTGGTGGGTCTACTCTATAGATGACTGATATCATATGGACTGTGGTGGGCCTACTCTATAGATGACTGATATCATATGGACTGTGGTGGGTCTACTCTATAGATGACAGATGGAAGGTTACAGATATCATATGGACTGTGGTGGGCCTACTCTATAGATGACAGATATCATATGGACTGTGGTGGGTCTACTCTATAGATGACAGATGGAAGGTTACAGATATCATATGGACTGTGGTGGGACTACTCTATAGATGACAGATATCATATGGACTGTGGTGGGCCTACTCTATAGATGACTGATATCATATGGACTGTGGTGGGCCTACTCTATAGATGACAGATATCATATGTACTGTGGTGGGTCTACTCTATAGATGACAGATGGAAGGTTACAGATATCATATGGACTGTGGTGGGTCTAAACTATAGATGACAGATGGAAGGTTACAGATATCATATGGACTGTGGTGGGTCTACTCTATAGATGACAGATATCATATGGACTGTGGTGGGTCTACTCTATAGATGACAGATGGAAGGTTACAGATATCATACGGACTGTGGTGGGTCTACTCTATAGATGACAGATGGAAGGTTACAGATATCATATGGACTGGTGGGTCTACTCTATAGATGACAGATGGAAGGTTACAGATATCATATGGACTGTGGTGGGCCTACTCTATAGATGACAGATGGAAGGTTACAGATATCATATGGACTGTGGTGGGTCTACTCTATAGATGACAGATGGAAGGTTACAGATATCATATGGACTGTGGTGGGTCTACTCTATAGATGACAGATGGAAGGTTACAGATATCATATGGACTGTGGTGGGTCTACTCTATAGACGACTGATATCATATGGACTGTGGTGGGCCTACTCTATAGATGACAGATGGAAGGTTACAGATATCATATGGACTGTGGTGGGTCTACTCTATAGATGACTGATATCATATGGACTGTGGTGGGCCTACTCTATAGATGACTGATATCATATGGACTGTGGTGGGTCTACTCTATAGATGACAGATGGAAGGTTACAGATATCATATGGACTGTGGTGGGTCTACTCTATAGATGACAGATGGAAGGTTACAGATATCATATGGACTGTGGTGGGTCTACTCTATAGATGACTGATATCATATGGACTGTGGTGGGCCTACTCTATAGATGACAGATGGAAGGTTACAGATATCATATGGACTGTGGTGGGTCTACTCTATAGATGACTGATATCATATGGACTGTGGTGGGCCTACTCTATAGATGACTGATATCATATGGACTGTGGTGGGTCTACTCTATAGATGACAGATGGAAGGTTACAGATATCATATGGACTGTGGTGGGTCTACTCTATAGATGACAGATATCATATGGACTGTGGTGGGCCTACTCTATAGATGACTGATATCATATGGACTGTGGTGGGCCTACTCTATAGATGACAGATATCATATGGACTGTGGTGGGTCTAAACTATAGATGACAGATGGAAGGTTACAGATATCATATGGACTGTGGTGGGTCTACTCTATAGATGACAGATATCATATGGACTGTGGTGGGTCTACTCTATAGATGACAGATGGAAGGTTACAGATATCATACGGACTGTGGTGGGTCTACTCTATAGATGACAGATGGAAGGTTACAGATATCATACGGACTGTGGTGGGTCTACTCTATAGATGACAGATGGAAGGTTACAGATATCATACGGACTGTGGTGGGTCTACTCTATAGATGACAGATGGAAGGTTACAGATATCATATGGACTGGTGGGTCTACTCTATAGATGACAGATGGAAGGTTACAGATATCATATGGACTATGGTGGGTCTACTCTATAGATGACAGATGGAAGGTTACAGATATCATATGGACTGGTGGGTCTACTCTATAGATGACAGATGGAAGGTTACAGATATCATATGGACTGGTGTGTCTACTCTATAGATGACAGATGGAAGGTTACAGATATATGGACTGTGGTGGGTCTACTCTATAGATGACTGATATCATATGGACTGTGGTGGGTCTACTCTATAGATGACAGATGGAAGGTTACAGATATCATATGGACTGTGGTGGGTCTACTCTATAGATGACTGATATCATATGGACTGTGGTGGGCCTACTCTATAGATGACAGATGGAAGGTTACAGATATCATATGGACTGTGGTGGGTCTACTCTATAGATGACTGATATCATATGGACTGTGGTGGGCCTACTCTATAGATGACTGATATCATATGGACTGTGGTGGGTCTACTCTATAGATGACAGATGGAAGGTTACAGATATCATATGGACTGTGGTGGGTCTAATCTATAGATGACTGATATCATATGGACTGTGGTGGGTCTACTCTATAGATGACAGATGGAAGGTTACAGATATCATATGGACTGTGGTGGGTCTACTCTATAGATGAAAGATATCATATGGACTGTGGTGGGCCTACTCTATAGATGACAGATATCATATGGACTGTGGTGGGTCTACTCTATAGATGACAGATGGAAGGTTACAGATATCATATGGACTGTGGTGGGTCTACTCTATAGATGACAGATATCATATGGACTGTGGTGGGCCTACTCTATAGATGACAGATATCATATGTACTGTGGTGGGTCTACTCTATAGATGACAGATGGAAGGTTACAGATATCATATGGACTGTGGTGGGTCTACTCTATAGATGACAGATGGAAGGTTACAGATATCATACAGACTGTGGTGGGTCTACTCTATAGATGACAGATGGAAGGTTACAGATATCATATGGACTGGTGGGTCTACTCTATAGATGAGAGATGGAAGGTTACAGATATCATATGGACTGGTGGGTCTCCTCTATAGATGACAGATGGAAGGTTACAGATATCATATGGACTGGTGGGTCTACTCTATAGATGACAGATGGAAGGTTACAGATATCATATGGACTGGTGGGTCTACTCTATAGATGACAGATGGAAGGTTACAGATATCATATGGACTGTGGTGGGTCTACTCTATAGATGACAGATGGAAGGTTACAGATATCATATGGACTGGTGGGTCTACTCTATAGATGACAGATGGAAGGTTACAGATATCATATGGACTGTGGTGGGTCTACTCTATAGATGACAGATGGAAGGTTACAGATATCATATGGACTGGTGGGTCTACTCTATAGATGACAGATGGAAGGTTACAGATATCATATGGACTATGGTGGGTCTACTCTATAGATGACAGATGGAAGGTTACAGATATCATATGGACTGGTGGGTCTACTCTATAGATGACAGATGGAAGGTTACAGATATCATATGGACTGGTGGGTCTACTCTATAGATGACAGATGGAAGGTTACAGATATCATATGGACTGTGGTGGGTCTACTCTATAGATGACTGATATCATATGGACTGTGGGGGGTCTACTCTATAGATGACAGATGGAAGGTTACATATATCATATGGACTGGTGGGTCTACTCTATAGATGACAGATATCATATGGACTGTGGTGGGTCTACTCTATAGATGACAGATGGAAGGTTACAGATATCATATGGACTGGTGGGTCTACTCTATTGATGACAGATGGAAGGTTACAGATATATGGACTGTGGTGGGTCTACTCTATACATGACAGATGGAAGGTTACAGATATCATATGGACTGGTGGGTCTACTCTATAGATGACAGATGGAAGGTTACAGATATCATATGGACTGTGGTGGGCCTACTCTATAGATGACTGATATCATATGGACTGTGGTGGGCCTACTCTATAGATGACAGATGGAAGGTTACAGATATCATATGGACTGTGGTGGGTCTACTCTATAGATGACTGATATCATATGGACTGTGGTGGGCCTACTCTATAGATGACTGATATCATATGGACTGTGGTGGGTCTACTCTATAGATGACAGATGGAAGGTTACAGATATCATATGGACTGTGGTGGGTCTACTCTATAGATGACTGATATCATATGGACTGTGGTGGGCCTACTCTATAGATGACAGATGGAAGGTTACAGATATCATATGGACTGTGGTGGGTCTACTCTATAGATGACTGATATCATATGGACTGTGGTGGGTCTACTCTATAGATGACAGATGGAAGGTTACAGATATCATATGGACTGTGGTGGGTCTACTCTATAGATGACAGATGGAAGGTTACAGATATCATATGGACTGGTGGGTCTACTCTATAGATGACAGATGGAAGGTTACAGATATCATATGGACTGTGGTGGGTCTACTCTATAGATGACAGATGGAAGGTTACAGATATCATATGGACTGGTGGGTCTACTCTATAGATGACAGATGGAAGGTTACAGATATCATATGGACTATGGTGGGTCTACTCTATAGATGACAGATGGAAGGTTACAGATATCATATGGACTGGTGGGTCTACTCTATAGATGACAGATGGAAGGTTACAGATATCATATGGACTGTGGTGGGTCTACTCTATAGATGACTGATATCATATGGACTGTGGGGGGTCTACTCTATAGATGACAGATGGAAGGTTACATATATCATATGGACTGGTGGGTCTACTCTATAGATGACAGATATCATATGGACTGTGGTGGGTCTACTCTATAGATGACAGATGGAAGGTTACAGATATCATATGGACTGGTGGGTCTACTCTATTGATGACAGATGGAAGGTTACAGATATATGGACTGTGGTGGGTCTACTCTATACATGACAGATGGAAGGTTACAGATATCATATGGACTGGTGGGTCTACTCTATAGATGACAGATGGAAGGTTACAGATATCATATGGACTGTGGTGGGCCTACTCTATAGATGACTGATATCATATGGACTGTGGTGGGCCTACTCTATAGATGACAGATGGAAGGTTACAGATATCATATGGACTGTGGTGGGTCTACTCTATAGATGACTGATATCATATGGACTGTGGTGGGCCTACTCTATAGATGACAGATGGAAGGTTACAGATATCATATGGACTGTGGTGGGTCTACTCTATAGATGACTGATATCATATGGACTGTGGTGGGTCTACTCTATAGATGACAGATGGAAGGTTACAGATATCATATGGACTGTGGTGGGTCTACTCTATAGATGACTGATATCATATGGACTGTGGTGGGCCTACTCTATAGATGACTGATATCATATGGACTGTGGTGGGTCTACTCTATAGATGACAGATGGAAGGTTACAGATATCATATGGACTGTGGTGGGTCTAATCTATAGATGACTGATATCATATGGACTGTGGTGGGCCTACTCTATAGATGACTGATATCATATGGACTGTGGTGGGTCTACTCTATAGATGACAGATGGAAGGTTACAGATATCATATGGACTGTGGTGGGTCTACTCTATAGATGAAAGATATCATATGGACTGTGGTGGGCCTACTCTATAGATGACAGATATCATATGGACTGTGGTGGGTCTACTCTATAGATGACAGATGGAAGGTTACAGATATCATATGGACTGTCGTGGGTCTACTCTATAGATGACAGATATCATATGGACTGTGGTGGGCCTACTCTATAGATGACAGATATCATATGTACTGTGGTGGGTCTACTCTATAGATGACAGATGGAAGGTTACAGATATCATATGGACTGTGGTGGGTCTACTCTATAGATGACAGATGGAAGGTTACAGATATCATACGGACTGTGGTGGGTCTACTCTATAGATGACAGATGGAAGGTTACAGATATCATACGGACTGTGGTGGGTCTACTCTATAGATGACAGATATCATATGGACTGTGGTGGGCCTACTCTATAGATGACTGATATCATATGGACTGTGGTGGGTCTACTCTATAGATGACAGATGGAAGGTTACAGATATCATATGGACTGGTGGGTCTACTCTATAGATGACAGATGGAAGGTTACAGATATCATATGGACTGTGGTGGGCCTACTCTATAGATGACAGATGGAAGGTTACAGATATCATATGGACTGTGGTGGGTCTACTCTATAGATGACAGATGGAAGGTTACAGATATCATATGGACTGTGGTGGGTCTACTCTATAGATGACAGATGGAAGGTTACAGATATCATATGGACTGTGGTGGGTCTACTCTATAGATGACTGATATCATATGGACTGTGGTGGGCCTACTCTATAGATGACAGATGGAAGGTTACAGATATCATATGGACTGTGGTGGGTCTACTCTATAGATGACTGATATCATATGGACTGTGGTGGGCCTACTCTATAGATGACTGATATCATATGGACTGTGGTGGGTCTACTCTATAGATGACAGATGGAAGGTTACAGATATCATATGGACTGGTGGGTCTACTCTATAGATGACAGATGGAAGGTTACAGATATCATATGGACTATGGTGGGTCTACTCTATAGATGACAGATGGAAGGTTACAGATATCATATGGACTGGTGGGTCTACTCTATAGATGACAGATGGAAGGTTACAGATATCATATGGACTGGTGGGTCAACTCTATAGATGACAGATGGAAGGTTACAGATATCATATGGACTGTGGTGGGTCTACTCTATAGATGACTGATATCATATGGACTGTGGGGGGTCTACTCTATAGATGACAGATGGAAGGTTACATATATCATATGGACTGGTGGGTCTACTCTATAGATGACAGATATCATATGGACTGTGGTGGGTCTACTCTATAGATGACAGATGGAAGGTTACAGATATCATATGGACTGGTGGGTCTACTCTATTGATGACAGATGGAAGGTTACAGATATATGGACTGTGGTGGGTCTACTCTATACATGACAGATGGAAGGTTACAGATATCATATGGACTGGTGGGTCTACTCTATAGATGACAGATGGAAGGTTACAGATATCATATGGACTGTGGTGGGCCTACTCTATAGATGACTGATATCATATGGACTGTGGTGGGCCTACTCTATAGATGACAGATGGAAGGTTACAGATATCATATGGACTGTGGTGGGTCTACTCTATAGATGACTGATATCATATGGACTGTGGTGGGCCTACTCTATAGATGACAGATGGAAGGTTACAGATATCATATGGACTGTGGTGGGTCTACTCTATAGATGACTGATATCATATGGACTGTGGTGGGTCTACTCTATAGATGACAGATGGAAGGTTACAGATATCATATGGACTGTGGTGGGTCTACTCTATAGATGACTGATATCATATGGACTGTGGTGGGCCTACTCTATAGATGACTGATATCATATGGACTGTGGTGGGTCTACTCTATAGATGACAGATGGAAGGTTACAGATATCATATGGACTGTGGTGGGTCTAATCTATAGATGACTGATATCATATGGACTGTGGTGGGCCTACTCTATAGATGACTGATATCATATGGACTGTGGTGGGTCTACTCTATAGATGACAGATGGAAGGTTACAGATATCATATGGACTGTGGTGGGTCTACTCTATAGATGAAAGATATCATATGGACTGTGGTGGGCCTACTCTATAGATGACAGATATCATATGGACTGTGGTGGGTCTACTCTATAGATGACAGATGGAAGGTTACAGATATCATATGGACTGTCGTGGGTCTACTCTATAGATGACAGATATCATATGGACTGTGGTGGGCCTACTCTATAGATGACAGATATCATATGTACTGTGGTGGGTCTACTCTATAGATGACAGATGGAAGGTTACAGATATCATATGGACTGTGGTGGGTCTACTCTATAGATGACAGATGGAAGGTTACAGATATCATACGGACTGTGGTGGGTCTACTCTATAGATGACAGATGGAAGGTTACAGATATCATACGGACTGTGGTGGGTCTACTCTATAGATGACAGATATCATATGGACTGTGGTGGGCCTACTCTATAGATGACTGATATCATATGGACTGTGGTGGGTCTACTCTATAGATGACAGATGGAAGGTTACAGATATCATATGGACTGTGGTGGGCCTACTCTATAGATGACAGATGGAAGGTTACAGATATCATATGGACTGTGGTGGGTCTACTCTATAGATGACAGATGGAAGGTTACAGATATCATATGGACTGTGGTGGGTCTACTCTATAGATGACAGATGGAAGGTTACAGATATCATATGGACTGTGGTGGGTCTACTCTATAGATGACTGATATCATATGGACTGTGGTGGGCCTACTCTATAGATGACAGATGGAAGGTTACAGATATCATATGGACTGTGGTGGGTCTACTCTATAGATGACTGATATCATATGGACTGTGGTGGGCCTACTCTATAGATGACTGATATCATATGGACTGTGGTGGGTCTACTCTATAGATGACAGATGGAAGGTTACAGATATCATATGGACTGTGGTGGGTCTACTCTATAGATGACAGATGGAAGGTTACAGATATCATATGGACTGTGGTGGGTCTACTCTATAGATGACTGATATCATATGGACTGTGGTGGGCCTACTCTATAGATGACAGATGGAAGGTTACAGATATCATATGGACTGTGGTGGGTCTACTCTATAGATGACTGATATCATATGGACTGTGGTGGGCCTACTCTATAGATGACTGATATCATATGGACTGTGGTGGGTCTACTCTATAGATGACAGATGGAAGGTTACAGATATCATATGGACTGTGGTGGGTCTACTCTATAGATGACAGATATCATATGGACTGTGGTGGGCCTACTCTATAGATGACTGATATCATATGGACTGTGGTGGGCCTACTCTATAGATGACAGATATCATATGGACTGTGGTGGGTCTAAACTATAGATGACAGATGGAAGGTTACAGATATCATATGGACTGTGGTGGGTCTACTCTATAGATGACAGATATCATATGGACTGTGGTGGGTCTACTCTATAGATGACAGATGGAAGGTTACAGATATCATACGGACTGTGGTGGGTCTACTCTATAGATGACAGATGGAAGGTTACAGATATCATACGGACTGTGGTGGGTCTACTCTATAGATGACAGATGGAAGGTTACAGATATCATACGGACTGTGGTGGGTCTACTCTATAGATGACAGATGGAAGGTTACAGATATCATATGGACTGGTGGGTCTACTCTATAGATGACAGATGGAAGGTTACAGATATCATATGGACTATGGTGGGTCTACTCTATAGATGACAGATGGAAGGTTACAGATATCATATGGACTGGTGGGTCTACTCTATAGATGACAGATGGAAGGTTACAGATATCATATGGACTGGTGGGTCTACTCTATAGATGACAGATGGAAGGTTACAGATATATGGACTGTGGTGGGTCTACTCTATAGATGACAGATGGAAGGTTACAGATATCATATGGACTGTGGTGGGTCTACTCTATAGATGACTGATATCATATGGACTGTGGTGGGCCTACTCTATAGATGACAGATGGAAGGTTACAGATATCATATGGACTGTGGTGGGTCTACTCTATAGATGACTGATATCATATGGACTGTGGTGGGCCTACTCTATAGATGACTGATATCATATGGACTGTGGTGGGTCTACTCTATAGATGACAGATGGAAGGTTACAGATATCATATGGACTGTGGTGGGTCTAATCTATAGATGACTGATATCATATGGACTGTGGTGGGCCTACTCTATAGATGACTGATATCATATGGACTGTGGTGGGTCTACTCTATAGATGACAGATGGAAGGTTACAGATATCATATGGACTGTGGTGGGTCTACTCTATAGATGAAAGATATCATATGGACTGTGGTGGGCCTACTCTATAGATGACAGATATCATATGGACTGTGGTGGGTCTACTCTATAGATGACAGATGGAAGGTTACAGATATCATATGGACTGTGGTGGGTCTACTCTATAGATGACAGATATCATATGGACTGTGGTGGGCCTACTCTATAGATGACAGATATCATATGTACTGTGGTGGGTCTACTCTATAGATGACAGATGGAAGGTTACAGATATCATATGGACTGTGGTGGGTCTACTCTATAGATGACAGATGGAAGGTTACAGATATCATACGGACTGTGGTGGGTCTACTCTATAGATGACAGATGGAAGGTTACAGATATCATATGGACTGGTGGGTCTACTCTATAGATGACAGATGGAAGGTTACAGATATCATATGGACTGGTGGGTCTCCTCTATAGATGACAGATGGAAGGTTACAGATATCATATGGACTGTGGTGGGTCTACTCTATAGATGACTGATATCATATGGACTGTGGTGGGCCTACTCTATAGATGACTGATATCATATGGACTGTGGTGGGTCTACTCTATAGATGACAGATGGAAGGTTACAGATATCATATGGACTGTGGTGGGTCTAATCTATAGATGACTGATATCATATGGACTGTGGTGGGCCTACTCTATAGATGACTGATATCATATGGACTGTGGTGGGTCTACTCTATAGATGACAGATGGAAGGTTACAGATATCATATGGACTATGGTGGGTCTACTCTATAGATGACAGATGGAAGGTTACAGATATCATATGGACTGGTGGGTCTACTCTATAGATGACAGATGGAAGGTTACAGATATCATATGGACTGGTGGGTCTACTCTATAGATGACAGATGGAAGGTTACAGATATATGGACTGTGGTGGGTCTACTCTATAGATGACAGATGGAAGGTTACAGATATCATATGGACTGTGGTGGGTCTACTCTATAGATGACTGATATCATATGGACTGTGGTGGGCCTACTCTATAGATGACAGATGGAAGGTTACAGATATCATATGGACTGTGGTGGGTCTACTCTATAGATGACTGATATCATATGGACTGTGGTGGGCCTACTCTATAGATGACTGATATCATATGGACTGTGGTGGGTCTACTCTATAGATGACAGATGGAAGGTTACAGATATCATATGGACTGTGGTGGGTCTAATCTATAGATGACTGATATCATATGGACTGTGGTGGGCCTACTCTATAGATGACTGATATCATATGGACTGTGGTGGGTCTACTCTATAGATGACAGATGGAAGGTTACAGATATCATATGGACTGTGGTGGGTCTACTCTATAGATGAAAGATATCATATGGACTGTGGTGGGCCTACTCTATAGATGACAGATATCATATGGACTGTGGTGGGTCTACTCTATAGATGACAGATGGAAGGTTACAGATATCATATGGACTGTGGTGGGTCTACTCTATAGATGACAGATATCATATGGACTGTGGTGGGCCTACTCTATAGATGACAGATATCATATGTACTGTGGTGGGTCTACTCTATAGATGACAGATGGAAGGTTACAGATATCATATGGACTGTGGTGGGTCTACTCTATAGATGACAGATGGAAGGTTACAGATATCATACGGACTGTGGTGGGTCTACTCTATAGATGACAGATGGAAGGTTACAGATATCATATGGACTGGTGGGTCTACTCTATAGATGACAGATGGAAGGTTACAGATATCATATGGACTGGTGGGTCTCCTCTATAGATGACAGATGGAAGGTTACAGATATCATATGGACTGTGGTGGGTCTACTCTATAGATGACTGATATCATATGGACTGTGGTGGGCCTACTCTATAGATGACTGATATCATATGGACTGTGGTGGGTCTACTCTATAGATGACAGATGGAAGGTTACAGATATCATATGGACTGTGGTGGGTCTAATCTATAGATGACTGATATCATATGGACTGTGGTGGGCCTACTCTATAGATGACTGATATCATATGGACTGTGGTGGGTCTACTCTATAGATGACAGATGGAAGGTTACAGATATCATATGGACTGTGGTGGGTCTACTCTATAGATGAAAGATATCATATGGACTGTGGTGGGCCTACTCTATAGATGACAGATATCATATGGACTGTGGTGGGTCTACTCTATAGATGACAGATGGAAGGTTACAGATATCATATGGACTGTGGTGGGTCTACTCTATAGATGACAGATATCATATGGACTGTGGTGGGCCTACTCTATAGATGACAGATATCATATGTACTGTGGTGGGTCTACTCTATAGATGACAGATGGAAGGTTACAGATATCATATGGACTGTGGTGGGTCTACTCTATAGATGACAGATGGAAGGTTACAGATATCATACGGACTGTGGTGGGTCTACTCTATAGATGACAGATGGAAGGTTACAGATATCATACGGACTGTGGTGGGTCTACTCTATAGATGACAGATATCATATGGACTGTGGTGGGCCTACTCTATAGATGACTGATATCATATGGACTGTGGTGGGTCTACTCTATAGATGACAGATGGAAGGTTACAGATATCATATGGACTGGTGGGTCTACTCTATAGATGACAGATGGAAGGTTACAGATATCATATGGACTGTGGTGGGCCTACTCTATAGATGACAGATGGAAGGTTACAGATATCATATGGACTGTGGTGGGTCTACTCTATAGATGACAGATGGAAGGTTACAGATATCATATGAACTGTGGTGGGTCTACTCTATAGATGACAGATGGAAGGTTACAGATATCATATGGACTGTGGTGGGTCTACTCTATAGATGACTGATATCATATGGACTGTGGTGGGCCTACTCTATAGATGACAGATGGAAGGTTACAGATATCATATGGACTGTGGTGGGTCTACTCTATAGATGACTGATATCATATGGACTGTGGTGGGCCTACTCTATAGATGACTGATATCATATGGACTGTGGTGGGTCTACTCTATAGATGACAGATGGAAGGTTACAGATATCATATGGACTGTGGTGGGTCTACTCTATAGATGACAGATGGAAGGTTACAGATATCATATGGACTGTGGTGGGTCTACTCTATAGATGACTGATATCATATGGACTGTGGTGGGCCTACTCTATAGATGACTGATATCATATGGACTGTGGTGGGCCTACTCTATAGATGACTGATATCATATGGACTGTGATGGGTCTACTCTATAGATGACAGATGGAAGGTTACAGATATCATATGGACTGTGGTGGGTCTACTCTATAGATGACAGATATCATATGGACTGTGGTGGGCCTACTCTATAGATGACTGATATCATATGGACTGTGGTGGGCCTACTCTATAGATGACAGATATCATATGGACTGTGGTGGGTCTAAACTATAGATGACAGATGGAAGGTTACAGATATCATATGGACTGTGGTGGGTCTACTCTATAGATGACAGATATCATATGGACTGTGGTGGGTCTACTCTATAGATGACAGATGGAAGGTTACAGATATCATATGGACTATGGTGGGTCTACTCTATAGATGACAGATGGAAGGTTACAGATATCATATGGACTGGTGGGTCTACTCTATAGATGACAGATGGAAGGTTACAGATATATGGACTGGTGGGTCTACTCTATAGATGACAGATGGAAGGTTACAGATATATGGACTGTGGTGGGTCTACTCTATAGATGACTGATATCATATGGACTGTGGTGGGTCTACTCTATAGATGACAGATGGAAGGTTACAGATATCATATGGACTGTGGTGGGTCTACTCTATAGATGACTGATATCATATGGACTGTGGTGGGCCTACTCTATAGATGACAGATGGAAGGTTACAGATATCATATGGACTGTGGTGGGTCTACTCTATAGATGACTGATATCATATGGACTGTGGTGGGCCTACTCTATAGATGACTGATATCATATGGACTGTGGTGGGTCTACTCTATAGATGACAGATGGAAGGTTACAGATATCATATGGACTGTGGTGGGTCTAATCTATAGATGACTGATATCATATGGACTGTGGTGGGCCTACTCTATAGATGACTGATATCATATGGACTGTGGTGGGTCTACTCTATAGATGACAGATGGAAGGTTACAGATATCATATGGACTGTGGTGGGTCTACTCTATAGATGAAAGATATCATATGGACTGTGGTGGGCCTACTCTATAGATGACAGATATCATATGGACTGTGGTGGGTCTACTCTATAGATGACAGATGGAAGGTTACAGATATCATATGGACTGTGGTGGGTCTACTCGATAGATGACAGATATCATATGGACTGTGGTGGGCCTACTCTATAGATGACAGATATCATATGTACTGTGGTGGGTCTACTCTATAGATGACAGATGGAAGGTTACAGATATCATACGGACTGTGGTGGGTCTACTCTATAGATGACAGATGGAAGGTTACAGATATCATATGGACTGGTGGGTCTACTCTATAGATGACAGATGGAAGGTTACAGATATCATATGGACTGGTGGGTCTCCTCTATAGATGACAGATGGAAGGTTACAGATATCATATGGACTGTGGTGGGTCTACTCTATAGATGACTGATATCATATGGACTGTGGTGGGCCTACTCTATAGATGACTGATATCATATGGACTGTGGTGGGTCTACTCTATAGATGACAGATGGAAGGTTACAGATATCATATGGACTGTGGTGGGTCTAATCTATAGATGACTGATATCATATGGACTGTGGTGGGCCTACTCTATAGATGACTGATATCATATGGACTGTGGTGGGTCTACTCTATAGATGACAGATGGAAGGTTACAGATATCATATGGACTGTGGTGGGTCTACTCTATAGATGAAAGATATCATATGGACTGTGGTGGGCCTACTCTATAGATGACAGATATCATATGGACTGTGGTGGGTCTACTCTATAGATGACAGATGGAAGGTTACAGATATCATATGGACTGTGGTGGGTCTACTCTATAGATGACAGATATCATATGGACTGTGGTGGGTCTACTCTATAGATGACAGATGGAAGGTTACAGATATCATACGGACTGTGGTGGGTCTACTCTATAGATGACAGATGGAAGGTTACAGATATCATATGGACTGGTGGGTCTACTCTATAGATGACAGATGGAAGGTTACAGATATCATATGGACTGGTGGGTCTCCTCTATAGATGACAGATGGAAGGTTACAGATATCATATGGACTGGTGGGTCTACTCTATAGATGACAGATGGAAGGTTACAGATATCATATGGACTGGTGGGTCTACTCTATAGATGACAGATGGAAGGTTACAGATATCATATGGACTGTGGTGGGTCTACTCTATAGATGACAGATGGAAGGTTACAGATATCATATGGACTGGTGGGTCTACTCTATAGATGACAGATGGAAGGTTACAGATATATGGACTGTGGTGGGTCTACTCTATAGATGACTGATATCATATGGACTGTGGTGGGTCTACTCTATAGATGACAGATGGAAGGTTACAGATATCATATGGACTGTGGTGGGTCTACTCTATAGATGACTGATATCATATGGACTGTGGTGGGCCTACTCTATAGATGACAGATGGAAGGTTACAGATATCATATGGACTGTGGTGGGTCTACTCTATAGATGACTGATATCATATGGACTGTGGTGGGCCTACTCTATAGATGACTGATATCATATGGACTGTGGTGGGTCTACTCTATAGATGACAGATGGAAGGTTACAGATATCATATGGACTGTGGTGGGTCTAATCTATAGATGACTGATATCATATGGACTGTGGTGGGCCTACTCTATAGATGACTGATATCATATGGACTGTGGTGGGTCTACTCTATAGATGACAGATGGAAGGTTACAGATATCATATGGACTGTGGTGGGTCTACTCTATAGATGAAAGATATCATATGGACTGTGGTGGGCCTACTCTATAGATGACAGATATCATATGGACTGTGGTGGGTCTACTCTATAGATGACAGATGGAAGGTTACAGATATCATATGGACTGTGGTGGGTCTACTCTATAGATGACAGATATCATATGGACTGTGGTGGGCCTACTCTATAGATGACAGATATCATATGTACTGTGGTGGGTCTACTCTATAGATGACAGATGGAAGGTTACAGATATCATATGGACTGTGGTGGGTCTACTCTATAGATGACAGATGGAAGGTTACAGATATCATACGGACTGTGGTGGGTCTACTCTATAGATGACAGATGGAAGGTTACAGATATCATATGGACTGGTGGGTCTACTCTATAGATGACAGATGGAAGGTTACAGATATCATATGGACTGGTGGGTCTCCTCTATAGATGACAGATGGAAGGTTACAGATATCATATGGACTGTGGTGGGTCTACTCTATAGATGACTGATATCATATGGACTGTGGTGGGCCTACTCTATAGATGACTGATATCATATGGACTGTGGTGGGTCTACTCTATAGATGACAGATGGAAGGTTACAGATATCATATGGACTGTGGTGGGTCTAATCTATAGATGACTGATATCATATGGACTGTGGTGGGCCTACTCTATAGATGACTGATATCATATGGACTGTGGTGGGTCTACTCTATAGATGACAGATGGAAGGTTACAGATATCATATGGACTGTGGTGGGTCTACTCTATAGATGAAAGATATCATATGGACTGTGGTGGGCCTACTCTATAGATGACAGATATCATATGGACTGTGGTGGGTCTACTCTATAGATGACAGATGGAAGGTTACAGATATCATATGGACTGTGGTGGGTCTACTCTATAGATGACAGATATCATATGGACTGTGGTGGGCCTACTCTATAGATGACAGATATCATATGTACTGTGGTGGGTCTACTCTATAGATGACAGATGGAAGGTTACAGATATCATATGGACTGTGGTGGGTCTACTCTATAGATGACAGATGGAAGGTTACAGATATCATACGGACTGTGGTGGGTCTACTCTATAGATGACAGATGGAAGGTTACAGATATCATATGGACTGGTGGGTCTACTCTATAGATGACAGATGGAAGGTTACAGATATCATATGGACTGGTGGGTCTCCTCTATAGATGACAGATGGAAGGTTACAGATATCATATGGACTGGTGGGTCTACTCTATAGATGACAGATGGAAGGTTACAGATATCATATGGACTGGTGGGTCTACTCTATAGATGACAGATGGAAGGTTACAGATATCATATGGACTGTGGTGGGTCTACTCTATAGATGACAGATGGAAGGTTACAGATATCATATGGACTGTGGTGGGTCTACTCTATAGATGACAGATGGAAGGTTACAGATATCATATGGACTGGTGGGTCTACTCTATAGATGACAGATGGAAGGTTACAGATATCATATGGACTATGGTGGGTCTACTCTATAGATGACAGATGGAAGGTTACAGATATCATATGGACTGGTGGGTCTACTCTATAGATGACAGATGGAAGGTTACAGATATCATATGGACTGGTGGGTCTACTCTATAGATGACAGATGGAAGGTTACAGATATCATATGGACTGTGGTGGGTCTACTCTATAGATGACTGATATCATATGGACTGTGGGGGGTCTACTCTATAGATGACAGATGGAAGGTTACATATATCATATGGACTGGTGGGTCTACTCTATAGATGACAGATATCATATGGACTGTGGTGGGTCTACTCTATAGATGACAGATGGAAGGTTACAGATATCATATGGACTGGTGGGTCTACTCTATTGATGACAGATGGAAGGTTACAGATATATGGACTGTGGTGGGTCTACTCTATACATGACAGATGGAAGGTTACAGATATCATATGGACTGGTGGGTCTACTCTATAGATGACAGATGGAAGGTTACATATATCATATGGACTGTGGTGGGCCTACTCTATAGATGACAGATATCATATGTACTGTGGTGGGTCTACTCTATAGATGACAGATGGAAGGTTACAGATATCATATGGACTGTGGTGGGTCTAAACTATAGATGACTTATGGAAGGTTACAGATATCATATGGACTGTGGTGGGTCTACTCTATAGATGACTGATATCATATGGACTGTGGTGGGTCTACTCTATACATGACAGATGGAAGGTTACAGATATCATATGGACTGGTGGGTCTACTCTATAGATGACAGATGGAAGGTTACAGATATCATATGGACTGTGGTGGGCCTACTCTATAGATGACTGATATCATATGGACTGTGGTGGGCCTACTCTATAGATGACAGATATCATATGTACTGTGGTGGGTCTACTCTATAGATGACAGATGGAAGGTTACAGATATCATATGGACTGTGGTGGGTCTAAACTATAGATGACAGATGGAAGGTTACAGATATCATATGGACTGGTGGGTCTACTCTATAGATGACTGATGGAAGGTTACAGATATCATATGGACTGTGGTGGGTCTACTCTATAGATGACTGATATCATATGGAATGTGGTGGGTCTACTCTATAGATGACAGATGGAAGGTTACAGATATCATATGGACTGTGGTGGGTCTACTCTATAGATGACTGATATCATATGGACTGTGGTGGGTCTACTCTATACATGACAGATGGAAGGTTACAGATATCATATGGACTGGTGGGTCTACTCTATAGATGACAGATGGAAGGTTACAGATATCATATGGACTGTGGTGGGCCTACTCTATAGATGACTGATATCATATGGACTGTGGTGGGCCTACTCTATAGATGACAGATATCATATGTACTGTGGTGGGTCTACTCTATAGATGACAGATGGAAGGTTACAGATATCATATGGACTGTGGTGGGTCTAAACTATAGATGACAGATGGAAGGTTACAGATATCATATGGACTGGTGGGTCTACTCTATAGATGACAGATGGAAGGTTACAGATATCATATGGACTGTGGTGGGTCTACTCTATAGATGACTGATATCATATGGAATGTGGTGGGTCTACTCTATAGATGACAGATGGAAGGTTACAGATATCATATGGACTGTGGTGGGTCTACTCTATAGATGACTGATATCCTATGGACTGTGGTGGGCCTACTCTATAGATGACTGATATCATATGGACTGTGGTGGGTCTACTCTATAGATGACAGATGGAAGGTTACAGATATCATATGGACTGGTGGGTCTACTCTATAGATGACAGATGGAAGGTTACAGATATCATATGGACTGGTGGGTCTCCTCTATAGATGACAGATGGAAGGTTACAGATATCATATGGACTGTGGTGGGTCTACTCTATAGATGACAGATGGAAGGTTACAGATATCATATGGACTGTGGTGGGTCTACTCTATAGATGACAGATGGAAGGTTACAGATATATGGACTGTGGTGGGTCTACTCTATAGATGACTGATATCATATGGACTGTGGTGGGCCTACTCTATAGATGACTGATATCATATGTACTGTGGTGGGTCTACTCTATAGATGACAGATGGAAGGTTACAGATATCATATGGACTGTGGTGGGTCTACTCTATAGATGACAGATGGAAGGTTACAGATATCATACGGACTGTGGTGGGTCTACTCTATAGATGACAGATGGAAGGTTACAGATATCATACGGACTGTGGTGGGTCTACTCTATAGATGACAGATGGAAGGTTACAGATATCATACGGACTGTGGTGGGTCTACTCTATAGATGACAGATGGAAGGTTACAGATATCATATGGACTGGTGGGTCTCCTCTATAGATGACAGATGGAAGGTTACAGATATCATATGGACTGTAGTGGGTCTACTCTATAGATGACAGATGGAAGGTTACAGATATCATATGGACTGGTGGGTCTACTCTATAGATGAGAGATGGAAGGTTACAGATATCATATGGACTGTGGTGGGTCTACTCTATAGATGACAGATGGAAGGCTAAAGATATCATATGGACTGGTGGGTCTACTCTATAGATGACAGATGGAAGGTTACAGATATCATATGGACTGTGGTGGGTCTACTCTATAGATGACAGATGGAAGGTTACAGATATCATATGGACTGGTGGGTCTACTCTATAGATGACAGATGGAAGGTTACAGATATCATATGGACTATGGTGGGTCTACTCTATAGATGACAGATGGAAGGTTACAGATATCATATGGACTGGTGGGTCTACTCTATAGATGACAGATGGAAGGTTACAGATATCATATGGACTGGTGGGTCTACTCTATTGATGACAGATGGAAGGTGTCAGATATCATATGGACTGTGGTGGGTCTACTCTATAGATGACAGATGGAAGGTTACAGATATCATATGGACTGTGGTGGGTCTACTCTATAGATGACAGATGGAAGGTTACAGATATCATATGGACTGGTGGGTCTACTCTATAGATGACAGATGGAAGGTTACAGATATATGGACTGGTGGGTCTACTCTATAGATGACAGATGGAAGGTTACAGATATCATATGGACTGGTGGGTCTACTCTATAGATGGCAGATGGAAGGTTACAGATATCATATGGACTGGTGGGTCTACTCTATAGATGACAGATGGAAGGTTAGATATCATATGGACTGTGGTGGGTCTACTCTATAGATGACAGATGGAAGGTTACAGATATCATATGGACTGTGGTGGGTCTACTCTATAGATGACTGATATCCTATGGACTGTGGTGGGCCTACTCTATAGATGACTGATATCATATGGACTGTGGTGGGTCTACTCTATAGATGACAGATGGAAGGTTACAGATATCATATGGACTGTGGTGGGTCTACTCTATAGATGACAGATGGAAGGTTACAGATATCATATGGACTGTGGTGGGTCTACTCTATACATGACAGATGGAAGGTTACAGATATCATATGGACTGGTGGGTCTACTCTATAGATGACAGATGGAAGGTTAGAGATATCATATGGACTGTGGTGGGCCTACTCTATAGATGACTGATATCATATGGACTGTGGTGGGCCTACTCTATAGATGACAGATATCATATGTACTGTGGTGGGTCTACTCTATAGATGACAGATGGAAGGTTACAGATATCATATGGACTGTGGTGGGTCTAAACTATAGATGACTTATGGAAGGTTACAGATATCATATGGACTGGTGGGTCTACTCTATAGATGACAGATGGAAGGTTACAGATATCATATGGACTGTGGTGGGCCTACTCTATAGATGACTGATATCATATGGACTGTGGTGGGCCTACTCTATAGATGACAGATATCATATGTACTGTGGTGGGTCTACTCTATAGATGACAGATGGAAGGTTACAGATATCATATGGACTGTGGTGGGTCTAAACTATAGATGACAGATGGAAGGTTACAGATATCATATGGACTGGTGGGTCTACTATATAGATGACAGATGGAAGGTTACAGATATCATATGGACTGTGGTGGGTCTACTCTATAGATGACTGATATCATATGGAATGTGGTGGGTCTACTCTATAGATGACAGATGGAAGGTTACAGATATCATATGGACTGTGGTGGGTCTACTCTATAGATGACTGATATCCTATGGACTGTGGTGGGCCTACTCTATAGATGACTGATATCATATGGACTGTGGTGGGTCTACTCTATAGATGACAGATGGAAGGTTACAGATATCATATGGACTGGTGGGTCTACTCTATAGATGACAGATGGAAGGTTACAGATATCATATGGACTGGTGGGTCTCCTCTATAGATGACAGATGGAAGGTTACAGATATCATATGGACTGTGGTGGGTCTACTCTATAGATGACAGATGGAAGGTTACAGATATCATATGGACTGTGGTGGGTCTACTCTATAGATGACAGATGGAAGGTTACAGATATCATATGGACTGTGGTGGGTCTACTCTATAGATGACTGATATCATATGGACTGTGGTGGGCCTACTCTATAGATGACTGATATCATATGGACTGTGGTGGGTCTACTCTATAGATGACAGATGGAAGGTTACAGATATCATATGGACTGTGGTGGGTCTACTCTATAGATGACAGATGGAAGGTTACAGATATCATATGGACTGTGGTGGGTCTACTCTATAGATGACTGATATCATATGGACTGTGGTGGGCCTACTCTATAGATGACAGATGGAAGGTTACAGATATCATATGGACTGTGGTGGGTCTACTCTATAGATGACTGATATCATATGGACTGTGGTGGGCCTACTCTATAGATGACTGATATCATATGGACTGTGGTGGGTCTACTCTATAGATGACAGATGGAAGGTTACAGATATCATATGGACTGTGGTGGGTCTACTCTATAGATGACAGATATCATATGGACTGTGGTGGGCCTACTCTATAGATGACTGATATCATATGGACTGTGGTGGGCCTACTCTATAGATGACAGATATCATATGGACTGTGGTGGGTCTACTCTATAGATGACAGATGGAAGGTTACAGATATCATATGGACTGTGGTGGGTCTACTCTATAGATGACAGATATCATATGGACTGTGGTGGGCCTACTCTATAGATGACTGATATCATATGGACTGTGGTGGGCCTACTCTATAGATGACAGATATCATATGTACTGTGGTGGGTCTACTCTATAGATGACAGATGGAAGGTTACAGATATCATATGGACTGTGGTGGGTCTAAACTATAGATGACAGATGGAAGGTTACAGATATCATATGGACTGTGGTGGGTCTACTCTATAGATGACAGATATCATATGGACTGTGGTGGGTCTACTCTATAGATGACAGATGGAAGGTTACAGATATCATACGGACTGTGGTGGGTCTACTCTATAGATGACAGATGGAAGGTTACAGATATCATACGGACTGTGGTGGGTCTACTCTATAGATGACAGATGGAAGGTTACAGATATCATATGGACTGGTGGGTCTACTCTATAGATGACAGATGGAAGGTTACAGATATCATATGGACTGGTGGGTCTACTCTATAGATGACAGATGGAAGGTTACAGATATCATATGGACTGGTGGGTCTACTCTATAGATGACAGATGGAAGGTTACAGATATATGGACTGTGGTGGGTCTACTGTATAGATGACTGATATCATATGGACTGTGGTGGGTCTACTCTATAGATGACAGATGGAAGGTTACAGATATCATATGGACTGTGGTGGGTCTACTCTATAGATGACTGATATCATATGGACTGTGGTGGGCCTACTCTATAGATGACAGATGGAAGGTTACAGATATCATATGGACTGTGGTGGGTCTACTCTATAGATGACTGATATCATATGGACTGTGGTGGGCCTACTCTATAGATGACTGATATCATATGGACTGTGGTGGGTCTACTCTATAGATGACAGATGGAAGGTTACAGATATCATATGGACTGTGGTGGGTCTAATCTATAGATGACTGATATCATATGGACTGTGGTGGGCCTACTCTATAGATGACTGATATCATATGGACTGTGGTGGGTCTACTCTATAGATGACAGATGGAAGGTTACAGATATCATATGGACTGGTGGGTCTACTCTATAGATGACAGATGGAAGGTTACAGATATCATATGGACTATGGTGGGTCTACTCTATAGATGACAGATGGAAGGTTACAGATATCATATGGACTGGTGGGTCTACTCTATAGATGACAGATGGAAGGTTACAGATATCATATGGACTGGTGGGTCTACTCTATAGATGACAGATGGAAGGTTACAGATATATGGACTGTGGTGGGTCTACTGTATAGATGACTGATATCATATGGACTGTGGTGGGTCTACTCTATAGATGACAGATGGAAGGTTACAGATATCATATGGACTGTGGTGGGTCTACTCTATAGATGACTGATATCATATGGACTGTGGTGGGCCTACTCTATAGATGACAGATGGAAGGTTACAGATATCATATGGACTGTGGTGGGTCTACTCTATAGATGACTGATATCATATGGACTGTGGTGGGCCTACTCTATAGATGACTGATATCATATGGACTGTGGTGGGTCTACTCTATAGATGACAGATGGAAGGTTACAGATATCATATGGACTGTGGTGGGTCTAATCTATAGATGACTGATATCATATGGACTGTGGTGGGCCTACTCTATAGATGACTGATATCATATGGACTGTGGTGGGTCTACTCTATAGATGACAGATGGAAGGTTACAGATATCATATGGACTGTGGTGGGTCTACTCTATAGATGACAGATATTATATGGACTGTGGTGGGCCTACTCTATAGATGACAGATATCATATGTACTGTGGTGGGTCTACTCTATAGATGACAGATGGAAGGTTACAGATATCATACGGACTGTGGTGGGTCTACTCTATAGATGACAGATGGAAGGTTACAGATATCATATGGACTGGTGGGTCTACTCTATAGATGACAGATGGAAGGTTACAGATATCATATGGACTGGTGGGTCTCCTCTATAGATGACAGATGGAAGGTTACAGATATCATATGGACTGGTGGGTCTACTCTATAGATGACAGATGGAAGGTTACAGATATCATATGGACTGGTGGGTCTACTCTATAGATGACAGATGGAAGGTTACAGATATCATATGGACTGTGGTGGGTCTACTCTATAGATGACAGATGGAAGGTTACAGATATCATATGGACTGGTGGGTCTACTCTATAGATGACAGATGGAAGGTTACAGATATCATATGGACTATGGTGGGTCTACTCTATAGATGACAGATGGAAGGTTACAGATATCATATGGACTGGTGGGTCTACTCTATAGATGACAGATGGAAGGTTACAGATATCATATGGACTGGTGGGTCTACTCTATAGATGACAGATGGAAGGTTACAGATATCATATGGACTGTGGTGGGTCTACTCTATAGATGACTGATATCATATGGACTGTGGGGGGTCTACTCTATAGATGACAGATGGAAGGTTACATATATCATATGGACTGTGGTGGGTCTACTCTATAGATGACAGATGGAAGGTTACAGATATCATATGGACTGTGGTGGGTCTACTCTATACATGACAGATGGAAGGTTACAGATATCATATGGACTGTGGTGGGTCTACTCTATAGATGACTGATATCATATGGACTGTGGTGGGCATACTCTAGATGACTGATATCATATGGACTGTGGTGGGACTACTCTATAGATGACAGATATCATATGGACTGTGGTGGGTCTACTCTATAGATGACAGATGGAAGGTTACAGATATCATATGGACTGTGGTGGGTCTACTCTATAGATGACAGATATCATATGGACTGTGGTGGGCCTACTCTATAGATGACTGATATCATATGGACTGTGGTGGGCCTACTCTATAGATGACAGATATCATATGTACTGTGGTGGGTCTACTCTATAGATGACAGATGGAAGGTTACAGATATCATATGGACTGTGGTGGGTCTAAACTATAGATGACAGATGGAAGGTTACAGATATCATATGGACTGTGGTGGGTCTACTCTATAGATGACAGATATCATATGGACTGTGGTGGGTCTACTCTATAGATGACAGATGGAAGGTTACAGATATCATACGGACTGTGGTGGGTCTACTCTATAGATGACAGATGGAAGGTTACAGATATCATACGGACTGTGGTGGGTCTACTCTATAGATGACAGATGGAAGGTTACAGATATCATATGGACTGGTGGGTCTACTCTATAGATGACAGATGGAAGGTTACAGATATCATATGGACTGGTGGGTCTCCTCTATAGATGACAGATGGAAGGTTACAGATATCATATGGACTGGTGGGTCTACTCTATAGATGACAGATGGAAGGTTACAGATATCATATGGACTGGTGGGTCTACTCTATAGATGACAGATGGAAGGTTACAGATATCATATGGACTGTGGTGGGTCTACTCTATAGATGACAGATGGAAGGTTACAGATATCATATGGACTGGTGGGTCTACTCTATAGATGACAGATGGAAGGTTACAGATATCATATGGACTATGGTGGGTCTACTCTATAGATGACAGATGGAAGGTTACAGATATCAGATGGACTGGTGGGTCTACTCTATAGATGACAGATGGAAGGTTACAGATATCATATGGACTGGTGGGTCTACTCTATAGATGACAGATGGAAGGTTACAGATATATGGACTGTGGTGGGTCTACTCTATAGATGACTGATGGAAGGTTACAGATATCATATGGACTGTGGTGGGTCTACTCTATAGATGACTGATATCATATGGACTGTGGTGGGCCTACTCTATAGATGACAGATGGAAGGTTACAGATATCATATGGACTGTGGTGGGTCTACTCTATAGATGACTGATATCATATGGACTGTGGTGGGCCTACTCTATAGATGACTGATATCATATGGACTGTGGTGGGTCTACTCTATAGATGACAGATGGAAGGTTACAGATATCATATGGACTGTGGTGGGTCTAATCTATAGATGACTGATATCATATGGACTGTGGTGGGCCTACTCTATAGATGACTGATATCATATGGACTGTGGTGGGTCTACTCTATAGATGACAGATGGAAGGTTACAGATATCATATGGACTGGTGGGTCTACTCTATAGATGACAGATGGAAGGTTACAGATATCATATGGACTGGTGGGTCTCCTCTATAGATGACAGATGGAAGGTTACAGATATCATATGGACTGGTGGGTCTACTCTATAGATGACAGATGGAAGGTTACAGATATCATATGGACTGTGGTGGGTCTACTCTATAGATGACAGATGGAAGGTTACAGATATCATATGGACTGGTGGGTCTACTCTATAGATGACAGATGGAAGGTTACAGATATCATATGGACTATGGTGGGTCTACTCTATAGATGACAGATGGAAGGTTACAGATATCATATGGACTGGTGGGTCTACTCTATAGATGACAGATGGAAGGTTACAGATATCATATGGACTGGTGGGTCTACTCTATTGATGACAGATGGAAGGTGTCAGATATCATATGGACTGTGGTGGGTCTACTCTATAGATGACAGATGGAAGGTTACAGATATCATATGGACTGTGGTGGGTCTACTCTATAGATGACAGATGGAAGGTTACAGATATCATATGGACTGGTGGGTCTACTCTATTGATGACAGATGGAAGGTGTCAGATATCATATGGACTGTGGTGGGTCTACTCTATAGATGACAGATGGAAGGTTACAGATATCATATGGACTGTGGTGGGTCTACTCTATAGATGACAGATGGAAGGTTACAGATATCATATGGACTGGTGGGTCTACTCTATAGATGACAGATGGAAGGTTACAGATATATGGACTGGTGGGTCTACTCTATAGATGACAGATGGAAGGTTACAGATATCATATGGACTGGTGGGTCTACTCTATAGATGGCAGATGGAAGGTTACAGATATCATATGGACTGGTGGGTCTACTCTATAGATGACAGATGGAAGGTTAGATATCATATGGACTGTGGTGGGTCTACTCTATAGATGACAGATGGAAGGTTACAGATATCATATGGACTGTGGTGGGTCTACTCTATAGATGACTGATATCCTATGGACTGTGGTGGGCCTACTCTATAGATGACTGATATCATATGGACTGTGGTGGGTCTACTCTATAGATGACAGATGGAAGGTTACAGATATCATATGGACTGTGGTGGGTCTACTCTATAGATGACAGATGGAAGGTTACAGATATATGGACTGGTGGGTCTACTCTATAGATGACAGATGGAAGGTTACAGATATCATATGGACTGGTGGGTCTACTCTATAGATGACAGATGGAAGGTTACAGATATCATATGGACTGTGGTGGGTCTACTCTATAGATGACAGATGGAAGGTTACAGATATCATATGGACTGTGGTGGGTCTACTCTATAGATGACAGATGGAAGGTTACAGATATCATATGGACTGTGGTGGGTCTACTCTATACATGACAGATGGAAGGTTACAGATATCATATGGACTGGTGGGTCTACTCTATAGATGACAGATGGAAGGTTAGAGATATCATATGGACTGTGGTGGGCCTACTCTATAGATGACTGATATCATATGGACTGTGGTGGGCCTACTCTATAGATGACAGATATCATATGTACTGTGGTGGGTCTACTCTATAGATGACAGATGGAAGGTTACAGATATCATATGGACTGTGGTGGGTCTAAACTATAGATGACTTATGGAAGGTTACAGATATCATATGGACTGGTGGGTCTACTCTATAGATGACAGATGGAAGGTTACAGATATCATATGGACTGTGGTGGGTCTACTCTATAGATGACTGATATCATATGGACTGTGGTGGGTCTACTCTATACATGACAGATGGAAGGTTACAGATATCATATGGACTGGTGGGTCTACTCTATAGATGACAGATGGAAGGTTACAGATATCATATGGACTGTGGTGGGCCTACTCTATAGATGACTGATATCATATGGACTGTGGTGGGCCTACTCTATAGATGACAGATATCATATGTACTGTGGTGGGTCTACTCTATAGATGACAGATGGAAGGTTACAGATATCATATGGACTGTGGTGGGTCTAAACTATAGATGACAGATGGAAGGTTACAGATATCATATGGACTGGTGGGTCTACTCTATAGATGACAGATGGAAGGTTACAGATATCATATGGACTGTGGTGGGTCTACTCTATAGATGACTGATATCATATGGAATGTGGTGGGTCTACTCTATAGATGACAGATGGAAGGTTACAGATATCATATGGACTGTGGTGGGTCTACTCTATAGATGACTGATATCCTATGGACTGTGGTGGGCCTACTCTATAGATGACTGATATCATATGGACTGTGGTGGGTCTACTCTATAGATGACAGATGGAAGGTTACAGATATCATATGGACTGGTGGGTCTACTCTATAGATGACAGATGGAAGGTTACAGAAATCATATGGACTGGTGGGTCTCCTCTATAGATGACAGATGGAAGGTTACAGATATCATATGGACTGTGGTGGGTCTACTCTATAGATGACAGATGGAAGGTTACAGATATCATATGGACTGTGGTGGGTCTACTCTATAGATGACAGATGGAAGGTTACAGATATCATATGGACTGTGGTGGGTCTACTCTATAGATGACTGATATCATATGGACTGTGGTGGGCCTACTCTATAGATGACTGATATCATATGGACTGTGGTGGGTCTACTCTATAGATGACAGATGGAAGGTTACAGATATCATATGGACTGTGGTGGGTCTACTCTATAGATGACAGATGGAAGGTTACAGATATCATATGGACTGTGGTGGGTCTACTCTATAGATGACTGATATCATATGGACTGTGGTGGGCCTACTCTATAGATGACAGATGGAAGGTTACAGATATCATATGGACTGTGGTGGGTCTACTCTATAGATGACTGATATCATATGGACTGTGGTGGGCCTACTCTATAGATGACTGATATCATATGGACTGTGGTGGGTCTACTCTATAGATGACAGATGGAAGGTTACAGATATCATATGGACTGTGGTGGGTCTACTCTATAGATGACTGATATCATATGGACTGTGGTGGGCATACTCTATAGATGACTGATATCATATGGACTGTGGTGGGCCTACTCTATAGATGACAGATATCATATGGACTGTGGTGGGTCTACTCTATAGATGACAGATGGAAGGTTACAGATATCATATGGACTGTGGTGGGTCTACTCTATAGATGACAGATATCATATGGACTGTGGTGGGCCTACTCTATAGATGACTGATATCATATGGACTGTGGTGGGCCTACTCTATAGATGACAGATATCATATGTACTGTGGTGGGTCTACTCTATAGATGACAGATGGAAGGTTACAGATATCATATGGACTGTGGTGGGTCTAAACTATAGATGACAGATGGAAGGTTACAGATATCATATGGACTGTGGTGGGTCTACTCTATAGATGACAGATATCATATGGACTGTGGTGGGTCTACTCTATAGATGACAGATGGAAGGTTACAGATATCATACGGACTGTGGTGGGTCTACTCTATAGATGACAGATGGAAGGTTACAGATATCATACGGACTGTGGTGGGTCTACTCTATAGATGACAGATGGAAGGTTACAGATATCATATGGACTGGTGGGTCTACTCTATAGATGACAGATGGAAGGTTACAGATATCATATGGACTGGTGGGTCTCCTCTATAGATGACAGATGGAAGGTTACAGATATCATATGGACTGGTGGGTCTACTCTATAGATGACAGATGGAAGGTTACAGATATCATATGGACTGGTGGGTCTACTCTATAGATGACAGATGGAAGGTTACAGATATCATATGGACTGTGGTGGGTCTACTCTATAGATGACAGATGGAAGGTTACAGATATCATATGGACTGGTGGGTCTACTCTATAGATGACAGATGGAAGGTTACAGATATCATATGGACTATGGTGGGTCTACTCTATAGATGACAGATGGAAGGTTACAGATATCATATGGACTGGTGGGTCTACTCTATAGATGACAGATGGAAGGTTACAGATATCATATGGACTGGTGGGTCTACTCTATAGATGACAGATGGAAGGTTACAGATATATGGACTGTGGTGGGTCTACTCTATAGATGACTGATATCATATGGACTGTGGTGGGTCTACTCTATAGATGACAGATGGAAGGTTACAGATATCATATGGACTGTGGTGGGTCTACTCTATAGATGACTGATATCATATGGACTGTGGTGGGCCTACTCTATAGATGACAGATGGAAGGTTACAGATATCATATGGACTGTGGTGGGTCTACTCTATAGATGACTGATATCATATGGACTGTGGTGGGCCTACTCTATAGATGACTGATATCATATGGACTGTGGTGGGTCTACTCTATAGATGACAGATGGAAGGTTACAGATATCATATGGACTGTGGTGGGTCTAATCTATAGATGACTGATATCATATGGACTGTGGTGGGCCTACTCTATAGATGACTGATATCATATGGACTGTGGTGGGTCTACTCTATAGATGACAGATGGAAGGTTACAGATATCATATGGACTGTGGTGGGTCTACTCTATAGATGACAGATATTATATGGACTGTGGTGGGCCTACTCTATAGATGACTGATATCATATGGACTGTGGTGGGCCTACTCTATAGATGACAGATATCATATGTACTGTGGTGGGTCTACTCTATAGATGACAGATGGAAGGTTACAGATATCATATGGACTGTGGTGGGTCTACTCTATAGATGACAGATGGAAGGTTACAGATATCATACGGACTGTGGTGGGTCTACTCTATAGATGACAGATGGAAGGTTACAGATATCATATGGACTGGTGGGTCTACTCTATAGATGACAGATGGAAGGTTACAGATATCATATGGACTGGTGGGTCTCCTCTATAGATGACAGATGGAAGGTTACAGATATCACATATGGACTGGTGGGTCTACTCTATAGATGACAGATGGAAGGTTACAGATATCATATGGACTGGTGGGTCTACTCTATAGATGACAGATGGAAGGTTACAGATATCATATGGACTGTGGTGGGTCTACTCTATAGATGACAGATGGAAGGTTACAGATATCATATGGACTGGTGGGTCTACTCTATAGATGACAGATGGAAGGTTACAGATATCATATGGACTATGGTGGGTCTACTCTATAGATGACAGATGGAAGGTTACAGATATCATATGGACTGGTGGGTCTACTCTATAGATGACAGATGGAAGGTTACAGATATCATATGGACTGGTGGGTCTACTCTATAGATGACAGATGGAAGGTTACAGATATCATATGGACTGTGGTGGGTCTACTCTATAGATGACTGATATCATATGGACTGTGGGGGGTCTACTCTATAGATGACAGATGGAAGGTTACATATATCATATGGACTGGTGGGTCTCCTCTATAGATGACAGATGGAAGGTTACAGATATCATATGGACTGGTGGGTCTACTCTATAGATGACAGATGGAAGGTTACAGATATCATATGGACTGGTGGGTCTACTCTATAGATGACAGATGGAAGGTTACAGATATCATATGGAATGGTGGGTCTACTCTATAGATGACAGATGGAAGGTTACAGATATCATATGGACTGTGGTGGGTCTACTCTATAGATGACAGATGGAAGGTTACAGATATCATATGGAATGGTGGGTCTACTCTATAGATGACAGATGGAAGGTTACAGATATCATATGGACTATGGTGGGTCTACTCTATAGATGACAGATGGAAGGTTACAGATATCATATGGACTGGTGGGTCTACTCTATAGATGACAGATGGAAGGTTACAGATATCATATGGACTGGTGGGTCTACTCTATAGATGACAGATGGAAGGTTACAGATATCATATGGACTGTGGTGGGTCTACTCTATAGATGACTGATATCATATGGACTGTGGGGGGTCTACTCTATAGATGACAGATGGAAGGTTACAGATATCATATGGACTGGTGGGTCTACTCTATTGATGACAGATGGAAGGTGTCAGATATCATATGGACTGTGGTGGGTCTACTCTATAGATGACAGATGGAAGGTTACAGATATCATATGGACTGTGGTGGGTCTACTCTATAGATGACAGATGGAAGGTTACAGATATCATATGGACTGTGGTGGGTCTACTCTATACATGACAGATGGAAGGTTACAGATATCATATGGACTGGTGGGTCTACTCTATAGATGACAGATGGAAGGTTACAGATATCATATGGACTGTGGTGGGCCTACTCTATAGATGACTGATATCATATGGACTGTGGTGGGCCTACTCTATAGATGACAGATATCATATGTACTGTGGTGGGTCTACTCTATAGATGACAGATGGAAGGTTACAGATATCATATGGACTGTGGTGGGTCTAAACTATAGATGACTTATGGAAGGTTACAGATATCATATGGACTGGTGGGTCTACTCTATAGATGACAGATGGAAGGTTACAGATATCATATGGACTGTGGTGGGTCTACTCTATAGATGACTGATATCATATGGACTGTGGTGGGTCTACTCTATACATGACAGATGGAAGGTTACAGATATCATATGGACTGGTGGGTCTACTCTATAGATGACAGATGGAAGGTTACAGATATCATATGGACTGTGGTGGGCCTACTCTATAGATGACTGATATCATATGGACTGTGGTGGGCCTACTCTATAGATGACAGATATCATATGTACTGTGGTGGGTCTACTCTATAGATGACAGATGGAAGGTTACAGATATCATATGGACTGTGGTGGGTCTAAACTATAGATGACAGATGGAAGGTTACAGATATCATATGGACTGGTGGGTCTACTCTATAGATGACAGATGGAAGGTTACAGATATCATATGGACTGTGGTGGGTCTACTCTATAGATGACTGATATCATATGGAATGTGGTGGGTCTACTCTATAGATGACAGATGGAAGGTTACAGATATCATATGGACTGTGGTGGGTCTACTCTATAGATGACTGATATCCTATGGACTGTGGTGGGCCTACTCTATAGATGACTGATATCATATGGACTGTGGTGGGTCTACTCTATAGATGACAGATGGAAGGTTACAGATATCATATGGACTGGTGGGTCTACTCTATAGATGACAGATGGAAGGTTACAGATATCATATGGACTGGTGGGTCTCCTCTATAGATGACAGATGGAAGGTTACAGATATCATATGGACTGTGGTGGGTCTACTCTATAGATGACTGATATCATATGGACTGTGGTGGGCCTACTCTATAGATGACTGATATCATATGTACTGTGGTGGGTCTACTCTATAGATGACAGATGGAAGGTTACAGATATCATATGGACTGTGGTGGGTCTACTCTATAGATGACAGATGGAAGGTTACAGATATCATACGGACTGTGGTGGGTCTACTCTATAGATGACAGATGGAAGGTTACAGATATCATACGGACTGTGGTGGGTCTACTCTATAGATGACAAATGGAAGGTTACAGATATCATATGGACTGGTGGGTCTCCTCTATAGATGACAGATGGAAGGTTACAGATATCATATGGACTGTGGTGGGTCTACTCTATAGATGACAGATGGAAGGTTACAGATATCATATGGACTGGTGGGTCTACTCTATAGATGACAGATGGAAGGTTACAGATATCATATGGACTGTGGTGGGTCTACTCTATAGATGACAGATGGAAGGTTACAGATATCATATGGACTGTAGTGGGTCTACTCTATAGATGACAGATTGAAGGTTACAGATATCATATGGACTGGTGGGTCTACTCTATAGATGACAGATGGAAGGTTACAGATATCATATGGACTGTGGTGGGTCTACTCTATAGATGACAGATGGAAGGCTAAAGATATCATATGGACTGGTGGGTCTACTCTATAGATGACAGATGGAAGGTTACAGATATCATATGGACTGTGGTGGGTCTACTCTATAGATGACAGATGGAAGGTTACAGATATCATATGGACTGGTGGGTCTACTCTATAGATGACAGATGGAAGGTTACAGATATCATATGGACTGTGGTGGGTCTACTCTATAGATGACAGATGGAAGGCTAAAGATATCATATGGACTGGTGGGTCTACTCTATAGATGACAGATGGAAGGTTACAGATATCATATGGACTGTGGTGGGTCTACTCTATAGATGACAGATGGAAGGTTACAGATATCATATGGACTATGGTGGGTCTACTCTATAGATGACAGATGGAAGGTTACAGATATCATATGGACTGGTGGGTCTACTCTATAGATGACAGATGGAAGGTTACAGATATCATATGGACTGGTGGGTCTACTCTATTGATGACAGATGGAAGGTGTCAGATATCATATGGACTGTGGTGGGTCTACTCTATAGATGACAGATGGAAGGTTACAGATATCATATGGACTGTGGTGGGTCTACTCTTTAGATGACAGATGGAAGGTTACAGATATCATATGGACTGGTGGGTCTACTCTATTGATGACAGATGGAAGGTGTCAGATATCATATGGACTGTGGTGGGTCTACTCTATAGATGACAGATGGAAGGTTACAGATATCATATGGACTGTGGTGGGTCTACTCTATAGATGACAGATGGAAGGTTACAGATATCATATGGACTGGTGGGTCTACTCTATAGATGACAGATGGAAGGTTACAGATATATGGACTGTGGTGGGTCTACTCTATAGATGACAGATGGAAGGTTACAGATATCATATGGACTGTGGTGGGTCAACTCTTTAGATGACAGATGGAAGGTTACAGATATCATATGGACTGGTGGGTCTACTCTATTGATGACAGATGGAAGGTGTCAGATATCATATGGACTGTGGTGGGTCTACTCTATAGATGACAGATGGAAGGTTACAGATATCATATGGACTGTGGTGGGTCTACTCTATAGATGACAGATGGAAGGTTACAGATATCATATGGACTGGTGGGTCTACTCTATAGATGACAGATGGAAGGTTACAGATATATGGACTGGTGGGTCTACTCTATAGATGACAGATGGAAGGTTACAGATATCATATGGACTGGTGGGTCTACTCTATAGATGGCAGATGGAAGGTTACAGATATCATATGGACTGGTGGGTCTACTCTATAGATGACAGATGGAAGGTTAGATATCATATGGACTGTGGAGGGTCTACTCTATAGATGACAGATGGAAGGTTACAGATATCATATGGACTGTGGTGGGTCTACTCTATAGATGACAGATGGAAGGTTACAGATATCATATGGACTGTGGTGGGTCTACTCTATAGATGACAGATATTATATGGACTGTGGTGGGCCTACTCTATAGATGACTGATATCATATGGACTGTGGTGGGCCTACTCTATAGATGACAGATATCATATGTACTGTGGTGGGTCTACTCTATAGATGACAGATGGAAGGTTACAGATATCATATGGACTGTGGTGGGTCTACTCTATAGATGACAGATGGAAGGTTACAGATATCATACGGACTGTGGTGGGTCTACTCTATAGATGAAATATGGAAGGTTACAGATATCATATGGACTGGTGGGTCTACTCTATAGATGACAGATGGAAGGTTACAGATATCATATGGACTGGTGGGTCTCCTCTATAGATGACAGATGGAAGGTTACAGATATCATATGGACTGGTGGGTCTACTCTATAGATGACAGATGGAAGGTTACAGATATCATATGGACTGTGGTGGGTCTACTCTATAGATGACAGATGGAAGGTTACAGATATCATATGGACTGGTGGGTCTACTCTATAGATGACAGATGGAAGGTTACAGATATCATATGGACTATGGTGGGTCTACTCTATAGATGACAGATGGAAGGTTACAGATATCATATGGACTGGTGGGTCTACTCTATAGATGACAGATGGAAGGTTACAGATATCATATGGACTGGTGGGTCTACTCTATAGATGACAGATGGAAGGTTACAGATATCATATGGACTGTGGTGGGTCTACTCTATAGATGACTGATATCATATGGACTGTGGGGGGTCTACTCTATAGATGACAGATGGAAGGTTACATATATCATATGGACTGGTGGGTCTACTCTATAGATGACAGATATCATATGGACTGTGGTGGGTCTACTCTATAGATGACAGATGGAAGGTTACAGATATCATATGGACTGTGGTGGGTCTAAACTATAGATGACTTATGGAAGGTTACAGATATCATATGGACTGGTGGGTCTACTCTATAGATGACAGATGGAAGGTTACAGATATCATATGGACTGTGGTGGGTCTACTCTATAGATGACTTATATCATATGGACTGTGGTGGGTCTACTCTATACATGACAGATGGAAGGTTACAGATATCATATGGACTGGTGGGTCTACTCTATAGATGACAGATGGAAGGTTACAGATATCATATGGACTGTGGTGGGCCTACTCTATAGATGACAGATATCATATGTACTGTGGTGGGTCTACTCTATAGATGACAGATGGAAGGTTACAGATATCATATGGACTGTGGTGGGTCTAAACTATAGATGACTTATGGAAGGTTACAGATATCATATGGACTGGTGGGTCTACTCTATAGATGACAGATGGAAGGTTACAGATATCATATGGACTGTGGTGGGTCTACTCTATAGATGACTTATATCATATGGACTGTGGTGGGTCTACTCTATACATGACAGATGGAAGGTTACAGATATCATATGGACTGGTGGGTCTACTCTATAGATGACAGATGGAAGGTTACAGATATCATATGGACTGTGGTGGGCCTACTCTATAGATGACAGATATCATATGTACTGTGGTGGGTCTACTCTATAGATGACAGATGGAAGGTTACAGATATCATATGGACTGTGGTGGGTCTAAACTATAGATGACAGATGGAAGGTTACAGATATCATATGGACTGGTGGGTCTACTCTATAGATGACAGATGGAAGGTTACAGATATCATATGGACTGTGGTGGGTCTACTCTATAGATGACTGATATCATATGGAATGTGTTGGGTCTACTCTATAGATGACAGATGGAAGGTTACAGATATCATATGGACTGTGGTGGGTCTACTCTATAGATGACTGATATCCTATGGACTGTGGTGGGCCTACTCTATAGATGACTGATATCATATGGACTGTGGTGGGTCTACTCTATAGATGACAGATGGAAGGTTACAGATATCATATGGACTGGTGGGTCTACTCTATAGATGACAGATGGAAGGTTACAGATATCATATGGACTGGTGGGTCTCCTCTATAGATGACAGATGGAAGGTTACAGATATCATATGGACTGTGGTGGGTCTACTCTATAGATGACAGATGGAAGGTTACAGATATCATATGGACTGTGGTGGGTCTACTCTATAGATGACAGATGGAAGGTTACAGATATCATATGGACTGTGGTGGGTCTACTCTATAGATGACTGATATCATATGGACTGTGGTGGGCCTACTCTATAGATGACTGATATCATATGTACTGTGGTGGGTCTACTCTATAGATGACAGATGGAAGGTTACAGATATCATATGGACTGTGGTGGGTCTACTCTATAGATGACAGATGGAAGGTTACAGATATCATACGGACTGTGGTGGGTCTACTCTATAGATGACAGATGGAAGGTTACAGATATCATACGGACTGTGGTGGGTCTACTCTATAGATGACAGATGGAAGGTTACAGATATCATACGGACTGTGGTGGGTCTACTCTATAGATGACAGATGGAAGGTTACAGATATCATATGGACTGGTGGGTCTACTCTATAGATGACAGATGGAAGGTTACAGATATCATATGGACTGTGGTGGGTCTACTCTATAGATGACAGATGGAAGGTTACAGATATCATATGGACTGTAGTGGGTCTACTCTATAGATGACAGATGGAAGGTTACAGATATCATATGGACTGGTGGGTCTACTCTATAGATGACAGATGGAAAGTTACAGATATCATATGGACTGTGGTGGGTCTACTCTATAGATGACAGATGGAAGGCTAAAGATATCATATGGACTGGTGGGTCTACTCTATAGATGACAGATATCATATGGACTGTGGTGGGTCTACTCTATAGATGACAGATGGAAGGTTACAGATATCATATGGACTATGGTGGGTCTACTCTATAGATGACAGATGGAAGGTTACAGATATCATATGGACTGGTGGGTCTACTCTATAGATGACAGATGGAAGGTTACAGATATCATATGGACTGGTGGGTCTACTCTATTGATGACAGATGGAAGGTGTCAGATATCATATGGACTGTGGTGGGTCTACTCTATAGATGACAGATGGAAGGTTACAGATATCATATGGACTGTGGTGGGTCTACTCTTTAGATGACAGATGGAAGGTTACAGATATCATATGGACTGGTGGGTCTACTCTATTGATGACAGATGGAAGGTGTCAGATATCATATGGACTGTGGTGGGTCTACTCTATAGATGACAGATGGAAGGTTACAGATATCATATGGACTGTGGTGGGTCTACTCTATAGATGACAGATGGAAGGTTACAGATATCATATGGACTGGTGGGTCTACTCTATAGATGGCAGATGGAAGGTTACAGATATCATATGGACTGGTGGGTCTACTCTATAGATGACAGATGGAAGGTTAGATATCATATGGACTGTGGAGGGTCTACTCTATAGATGACAGATGGAAGGTTACAGATATATGGACTGTGGTGGGTCTACTCTATAGATGACTGATATCCTATGGACTGTGGTGGGCCTACTCTATAGATGACTGATATCATATGGACTGTGGTGGGTCTACTCTATAGATGACAGATGGAAGGTTACAGATATCATATGGACTGTGGTGGGTCTACTCTATAGATGACAGATGGAAGGTTACAGATATATGGACTGTGGTGGGTCTACTCTATAGATGACAGATGGAAGGTTACAGATATCATATGGACTGTAGTGGGTCTACTCTATAGATGACAGATGGAAGGTTACAGATATCATATGGACTGGTGGGTCTACTCTATAGATGACAGATGGAAAGTTACAGATATCATATGGACTGTGGTGGGTCTACTCTATAGATGACAGATGGAAGGCTAAAGATATCATATGGACTGGTGGGTCTACTCTATAGATGACAGATATCATATGGACTGTGGTGGGTCTACTCTATAGATGACAGATGGAAGGTTACAGATATCATATGGACTATGGTGGGTCTACTCTATAGATGACAGATGGAAGGTTACAGATATCATATGGACTGGTGGGTCTACTCTATAGATGACAGATGGAAGGTTACAGATATCATATGGACTGGTGGGTCTACTCTATTGATGACAGATGGAAGGTGTCAGATATCATATGGACTGTGGTGGGTCTACTCTATAGATGACAGATGGAAGGTTACAGATATCATATGGACTGTGGTGGGTCTACTCTTTAGATGACAGATGGAAGGTTACAGATATCATATGGACTGGTGGGTCTACTCTATTGATGACAGATGGAAGGTGTCAGATATCATATGGACTGTGGTGGGTCTACTCTATAGATGACAGATGGAAGGTTACAGATATCATATGGACTGTGGTGGGTCTACTCTATAGATGACAGATGGAAGGTTACAGATATCATATGGACTGGTGGGTCTACTCTATAGATGGCAGATGGAAGGTTACAGATATCATATGGACTGGTGGGTCTACTCTATAGATGACAGATGGAAGGTTAGATATCATATGGACTGTGGAGGGTCTACTCTATAGATGACAGATGGAAGGTTACAGATATATGGACTGTGGTGGGTCTACTCTATAGATGACTGATATCCTATGGACTGTGGTGGGCCTACTCTATAGATGACTGATATCATATGGACTGTGGTGGGTCTACTCTATAGATGACAGATGGAAGGTTACAGATATCATATGGACTGTGGTGGGTCTACTCTATAGATGACAGATGGAAGGTTACAGATATATGGACTGGTGGGTCTACTCTATAGATGACAGATGGAAGGTTACAGATATCATATGGACTGGTGGGTCTACTCTATAGATGACAGATGGAAGGTTACAGATATCATATGGACTGTGGTGGGTCTACTCTATAGATGACAGATGGAAGGTTACAGATATCATATGGACTGTGGTGGGTCTACTCTATAGATGACAGATAGAAGGTTACAGATATCATATGGACTGTGGTGGGTCTACTCTATACATGACAGATGGAAGGTTACAGATATCATATGGACTGGTGGGTCTACTCTATAGATGACAGATGGAAGGTTACAGATATCATATGGACTGTGGTGGGCCTACTCTATAGATGACTGATATCATATGGACTGTGGTGGGCCTACTCTATAGATGACAGATATCATATGTACTGTGGTGGGTCTACTCTATAGATGACAGATGGAAGGTTACAGATATCATATGGACTGTGGTGGGTCTACTCTATAGATGACTGATATCATATGGACTGTGGTGGGTCTACTCTATACATGACAGATGGAAGGTTACAGATATCATATGGACTGGTGGGTCTACTCTATAGATGACAGATGGAAGGTTACAGATATCATATGGACTGTGGTGGGCCTACTCTATAGATGACTGATATCATATGGACTGTGGTGGGCCTACTCTATAGATGACAGATATCATATGTACTGTGGTGGGTCTACTCTATAGATGACAGATGGAAGGTTACAGATATCATATGGACTGTGGTGGGTCTAAACTATAGATGACAGATGGAAGGTTACAGATATCATATGGACTGGTGGGTCTACTCTATAGATGACAGATGGAAGGTTACAGATATCATATGGACTGTGGTGGGTCTACTCTATAGATGACTGATATCATATGGAATGTGGTGGGTCTACTCTATAGATGACAGATGGAAGGTTACAGATATCATATGGACTGTGGTGGGTCTACTCTATAGATGACTGATATCCTATGGACTGTGGTGGGCCTACTCTATAGATGACTGATATCATATGGACTGTGGTGGGTCTACTCTATAGATGACAGATGGAAGGTTACAGATATCATATGGACTGGTGGGTCTCCTCTATAGATGACAGATGGAAGGTTACAGATATCATATGGACTGTGGTGGGTCTACTCTATAGATGACAGATGGAAGGTTACAGATATCATATGGACTGTGGTGGGTCTACTCTATAGATGACAGATGGAAGGTTACAGATATCATATGGACTGTGGTGGGTCTACTCTATAGATGACAGATGGAAGGTTACAGATATCATATAGACTGTGGTGGGTCTACTCTATAGATGACTGATATCATATGGACTGTGGTGGGTCTACTCTATAGATGACAGATGGAAGGTTACAGATATCATATGGACTGTGGTGGGTCTACTCTTTAGATGACAGATGGAAGGTTACAGATATCATATGGACTGGTGGGTCTACTCTATTGATGACAGATGGAAGGTGTCAGATATCATATGGACTGTGGTGGGTCTACTCTATAGATGACAGATGGAAGGTTACAGATATCATATGGACTGTGGTGGGTCTACTCTATAGATGACAGATGGAAGGTTACAGATATCATATGGACTGGTGGGTCTACTCTATAGATGACAGATGGAAGGTTACAGATATATGGACTGTGGTGGGTCTACTCTATAGATGACAGATGGAAGGTTACAGATATCATATGGACTGTAGTGGGTCTACTCTATAGATGACAGATGGAAGGTTACAGATATCATATGGACTGGTGGGTCTACTCTATAGATGACAGATGGAAAGTTACAGATATCATATGGACTGTGGTGGGTCTACTCTATAGATGACAGATGGAAGGCTAAAGATATCATATGGACTGGTGGGTCTACTCTATAGATGACAGATGGAAGGTTACAGATATCATATGGACTGTGGTGGGTCTACTCTATAGATGACAGATGGAAGGTTACAGATATCATATGGACTATGGTGGGTCTACTCTATAGATGACAGATGGAAGGTTACAGATATCATATGGACTGGTGGGTCTACTCTATAGATGACAGATGGAAGGTTACAGATATCATATGGACTGGTGGGTCTACTCTATTGATGACAGATGGAAGGTGTCAGATATCATATGGACTGTGGTGGGTCTACTCTATAGATGACAGATGGAAGGTTACAGATATCATATGGACTGTGGTGGGTCTACTCTTTAGATGACAGATGGAAGGTTACAGATATCATATGGACTGGTGGGTCTACTCTATTGATGACAGATGGAAGGTGTCAGATATCATATGGACTGTGGTGGGTCTACTCTATAGATGACAGATGGAAGGTTACAGATATCATATGGACTGTGGTGGGTCTACTCTATAGATGACAGATGGAAGATTACAGATATCATATGGACTGGTGGGTCTACTCTATAGATGACAGATGGAAGGTTACAGATATATGGACTGGTGGGTCTACTCTATAGATGACAGATGGAAGGTTACAGATATCATATGGACTGGTGGGTCTACTCTATAGATGGCAGATGGAAGGTTACAGATATCATATGGACTGGTGGGTCTACTCTATAGATGACAGATGGAAGGTTAGATATCAAATGGACTGTGGAGGGTCTACTCTATAGATGACAGATGGAAGGTTACAGATATCATATGGACTGTGGTGGGTCTACTCTATAGATGACTGATATCCTATGGACTGTGGTGGGCCTACTCTATAGATGACTGATATCATATGGACTGTGGTGGGTCTACTCTATAGATGACAGATGGAAGGTTACAGATATCATATGGACTGTGGTGGGTCTACTCTATAGATGACAGATGGAAGGTTACAGATATATGGACTGGTGGGTCTACTCTATAGATGACAGATGGAAGGTTACAGATATCATATGGACTGGTGGGTCTACTCTATAGATGACAGATGGAAGGTTACAGATATCATATGGACTGTGGTGGGTCTACTCTATAGATGACAGATGGAAGGTTACAGATATCATATGGACTGTGGTGGGTCTACTCTATAGATGACAGATGGAAGGTTACAGATATCATATGGACTGTGGTGGGTCTACTCTATACATGACAGATGGAAGGTTACAGATATCATATGGACTGGTGGGTCTACTCTATAGATGACAGATGGAAGGTTACAGATATCATATGGACTGTGGTGGGCCTACTCTATAGATGACTGATATCATATGGACTGTGGTGGGCCTACTCTATAGATGACAGATATCATATGTACTGTGGTGGGTCTACTCTATAGATGACAGATGGAAGGTTACAGATATCATATGGACTGTGGTGGGTCTACTCTATAGATGACTGATATCATATGGACTGTGGTGGGTCTACTCTATACATGACAGATGGAAGGTTACAGATATCATATGGACTGGTGGGTCTACTCTATAGATGACAGATGGAAGGTTACAGATATCATATGGACTGTGGTGGGCCTACTCTATAGATGACTGATATCATATGGACTGTGGTGGGCCTACTCTATAGATGACAGATATCATATGTACTGTGGTGGGTCTACTCTATAGATGACAGATGGAAGGTTACAGATATCATATGGACTGTGGTGGGTCTAAACTATAGATGACAGATGGAAGGTTACAGATATCATATGGACTGGTGGGTCTACTCTATAGATGACAGATGGAAGGTTACAGATATCATATGGACTGTGGTGGGTCTACTCTATAGATGACTGATATCATATGGAATGTGGTGGGTCTACTCTATAGATGACAGATGGAAGGTTACAGATATCATATGGACTGTGGTGGGTCTACTCTATAGATGACTGATATCCTATGGACTGTGGTGGGCCTACTCTATAGATGACTGATATCATATGGACTGTGGTGGGTCTACTCTATAGATGACAGATGGAAGGTTACAGATATCATATGGACTGGTGGGTCTCCTCTATAGATGACAGATGGAAGGTTACAGATATCATATGGACTGTGGTGGGTCTACTCTATAGATGACAGATGGAAGGTTACAGATATCATATGGACTGTGGTGGGTCTACTCTATAGATGACAGATGGAAGGTTACAGATATCATATGGACTGTGGTGGGTCTACTCTATAGATGACAGATGGAAGGTTACAGATATCATATAGACTGTGGTGGGTCTACTCTATAGATGACTGATATCATATGGACTGTGGTGGGTCTACTCTATAGATGACAGATGGAAGGTTACAGATATCATATGGACTGTTGTGGGTCTACTCTTTAGATGACAGATGGAAGGTTACAGATATCATATGGACTGGTGGGTCTACTCTATTGATGACAGATGGAAGGTGTCAGATATCATATGGACTGTGGTGGGTCTACTCTATAGATGACAGATGGAAGGTTACAGATATCATATGGACTGTGGTGGGTCTACTCTATAGATGACAGATGGAAGGTTACAGATATCATATGGACTGGTGGGTCTACTCTATAGATGACAGATGGAAGGTTACAGATATATGGACTGTGGTGGGTCTACTCTATAGATGACAGATGGAAGGTTACAGATATCATATGGACTGTGGTGGGTCTACTCTTTAGATGACAGATGGAAGGTTACAGATATCATATGGACTGGTGGGTCTACTCTATTGATGACAGATGGAAGGTGTCAGATATCATATGGACTGTGGTGGGTCTACTCTATAGATGACAGATGGAAGGTTACAGATATCATATGGACTGTGGTGGGTCTACTCTATAGATGACAGATGGAAGGTTACAGATATCATATGGACTGGTGGGTCTACTCTATAGATGACAGATGGAAGGTTACAGATATCATATGGACTGTGGTGGGCCTACTCTATAGATGACTGATATCATATGGACTGTGGTGGGCCTACTCTATAGATGACAGATATCATATGTACTGTGGTGGGTCTACTCTATAGATGACAGATGGAAGGTTACAGATATCATATGGACTGTGGTGGGTCTAAACTATAGATGACAGATGGAAGGTTACAGATATCATATGGACTGGTGGGTCTACTCTATAGATGACAGATGGAAGGTTACAGATATCATATGGACTGTGGTGGGTCTACTCTATAGATGACTGATATCATATGGAATGTGGTGGGTCTACTCTATAGATGACAGATGGAAGGTTACAGATATCATATGGACTGTGGTGGGTCTACTCTATAGATGACTGATATCCTATGGACTGTGGTGGGCCTACTCTATAGATGACTGATATCATATGGACTGTGGTGGGTCTACTCTATAGATGACAGATGGAAGGTTACAGATATCATATGGACTGGTGGGTCTCCTCTATAGATGACAGATGGAAGGTTACAGATATCATATGGACTGTGGTGGGTCTACTCTATAGATGACAGATGGAAGGTTACAGATATCATATGGACTGTGGTGGGTCTACTCTATAGATGACAGATGGAAGGTTACAGATATCATATGGACTGTGGTGGGTCTACTCTATAGATGACAGATGGAAGGTTACAGATATCATATAGACTGTGGTGGGTCTACTCTATAGATGACTGATATCATATGGACTGTGGTGGGTCTACTCTATAGATGACAGATGGAAGGTTACAGATATCATATGGACTGTGGTGGGTCTACTCTTTAGATGACAGATGGAAGGTTACAGATATCATATGGACTGGTGGGTCTACTCTATTGATGACAGATGGAAGGTGTCAGATATCATATGGACTGTGGTGGGTCTACTCTATAGATGACAGATGGAAGGTTACAGATATCATATGGACTGTGGTGGGTCTACTCTATAGATGACAGATGGAAGGTTACAGATATCATATGGACTGGTGGGTCTACTCTATAGATGACAGATGGAAGGTTACAGATATATGGACTGTGGTGGGTCTACTCTATAGATGACAGATGGAAGGTTACAGATATCATATGGACTGTGGTGGGTCTACTCTTTAGATGACAGATGGAAGGTTACAGATATCATATGGACTGGTGGGTCTACTCTATTGATGACAGATGGAAGGTGTCAGATATCATATGGACTGTGGTGGGTCTACTCTATAGATGACAGATGGAAGGTTACAGATATCATATGGACTGTGGTGGGTCTACTCTATAGATGACAGATGGAAGGTTACAGATATCATATGGACTGGTGGGTCTACTCTATAGATGACAGATGGAAGGTTACAGATATATGGACTGGTGGGTCTACTCTATAGATGACAGATGGAAGGTTACAGATATCATATGGACTGGTGGGTCTACTCTATAGATGGCAGATGGAAGGTTACAGATATCATATGGACTGGTGGGTCTACTCTATAGATGACAGATGGAAGGTTAGATATCATATGGACTGTGGAGGGTCTACTCTATAGATGACAGATGGAAGGTTACAGATATCATATGGACTGTGGTGGGTCTACTCTATAGATGACAGATGGAAGGTTACAGATATCATATGGACTGTGGTGGGTCTACTCTATAGATGACAGATATTATATGGACTGTGGTGGGCCTACTCTATAGATGACTGATATCATATGGACTGTGGTGGGCCTACTCTATAGATGACAGATATCATATGTACTGTGGTGGGTCTACTCTATAGATGACAGATGGAAGGTTACAGATATCATATGGACTGTGGTGGGTCTACTCTATAGATGACAGATGGAAGGTTACAGATATCATACGGACTGTGGTGGGTCTACTCTATAGATGAAATATGGAAGGTTACAGATATCATATGGACTGGTGGGTCTACTCTATAGATGACAGATGGAAGGTTACAGATATCATATGGACTGTGGTGGGTCTACTCTATAGATGACAGATGGAAGGTTACAGATATCATATGGACTGGTGGGTCTACTCTATAGATGACAGATGGAAGGTTACAGATATCATATGGACTATGGTGGGTCTACTCTATAGATGACAGATGGAAGGTTACAGATATCATATGGACTGGTGGGTCTACTCTATAGATGACAGATGGAAGGTTACAGATATCATATGGACTGGTGGGTCTACTCTATAGATGACAGATGGAAGGTTACAGATATCATATGGACTGTGGTGGGTCTACTCTATAGATGACTGATATCATATGGACTGTGGGGGGTCTACTCTATAGATGACAGATGGAAGGTTACATATATCATATGGACTGGTGGGTCTACTCTATAGATGACAGATATCATATGGACTGTGGTGGGTCTACTCTATAGATGACAGATGGAAGGTTACAGATATCATATGGACTGTGGTGGGTCTAAACTATAGATGACTTATGGAAGGTTACAGATATCATATGGACTGGTGGGTCTACTCTATAGATGACAGATGGAAGGTTACAGATATCATATGGACTGTGGTGGGTCTACTCTATAGATGACTGATATCATATGGACTGTGGTGGGTCTACTCTATACATGACAGATGGAAGGTTACAGATATCATATGGACTGGTGGGTCTACTCTATAGATGACAGATGGAAGGTTACAGATATCATATGGACTGTGGTGGGCCTACTCTATAGATGACTGATATCATATGGACTGTGGTGGGCCTACTCTATAGAGACGTCGACGGGGGGCACCGATGACGTGGGGCAGTATCGGCTGGGGGGCACTGTGCGTGGGGTCGTACTGGCTGGGGGCACTCAGATGACAGATGGAAGGTTACAGATATCATATGGACTGTGGGGGTCCCGGCGTCTAGGAAGGGGGGCTACTCAGATGACAGATGGAAGGTTACAGATATCATATGGACTGTGGTGGGTCTACTCTATAGATGACTGATATCCTATGGACTGTGGTGGGCCTACTCTATAGATGACTGATATCATATGGACTGTGGTGGGTCTACTCTATAGATGACAGATGGAAGGTTACAGATATCATATGGACTGGTGGGTCTACTCTATAGATGACAGATGGAAGGTTACAGATATCATATGGACTGGTGGGTCTCCTCTATAGATGACAGATGGAAGGTTACAGATATCATATGGACTGTGGTGGGTCTACTCTATAGATGACAGATGGAAGGTTAAAGATATCATATGGACTGTGGTGGGTCTACTCTATAGATGACAGATGGAAGGTTACAGATATCATATGGACTGTGGTGGGTCTACTCTATAGATGACTGATATCATATGGACTGTGGTGGGCCTACTCTATAGATGACTGATATCATATGTACTGTGGTGGGTCTACTCTATAGATGACAGATGGAAGGTTACAGATATCATATGGACTGTGGTGGGTCTACTCTATAGATGACAGATGGAAGGTTACAGATATCATATGGACTGTAGTGGGTCTACTCTATAGATGACAGATGGAAGGTTACAGATATCATATGGACTGGTGGGTCTACTCTATAGATGACAGATGGAAGGTTACAGATATCATATGGACTGTGGTGGGTCTACTCTATAGATGACAGATGGAAGGCTAAAGATATCATATGGACTGGTGGGTCTACTCTATAGATGACAGATGGAAGGTTACAGATATCATATGGACTGTGGTGGGTCTACTCTATAGATGACAGATGGAAGGTTACAGATATCATATGGACTATGGTGGGTCTACTCTATAGATGACAGATGGAAGGTTACAGATATCATATGGACTGGTGGGTCTACTCTATAGATGACAGATGGAAGGTTACAGATATCATATGGACTGGTGGGTCTACTCTATTGATGACAGATGGAAGGTGTCAGATATCATATGGACCGTGGTGGGTCTACTCTATAGATGACAGATGGAAGGTTACAGATATCATATGGACTGTGGTGGGTCTACTCTTTAGATGACAGATGGAAGGTTACAGATATCATATGGACTGGTGGGTCTACTCTATTGATGACAGATGGAAGGTGTCAGATATCATATGGACTGTGGTGGGTCTACTCTATAGATGACAGATGGAAGGTTACAGATATCATATGGACTGTGGTGGGTCTACTCTATAGATGACAGATGGAAGGTTACAGATATCATATGGACTGGTGGGTCTACTCTATAGATGACAGATGGAAGGTTACAGATATATGGACTGGTGGGTCTACTCTATAGATGACAGATGGAAGGTTACAGATATCATATGGACTGGTGGGTCTACTCTATAGATGGCAGATGGAAGGTTACAGATATCATATGGACTGGTGGGTCTACTCTATAGATGACAGATGGAAGGTTACAGATATCATATGGACTGTGGTGGGCCTACTCTATAGATGACTGATATCATATGGACTGTGGTGGGCCTACTCTATAGATGACAGATATCATATGTACTGTGGTGGGTCTACTCTATAGATGACAGATGGAAGGTTACAGATATCATATGGACTGTGGTGGGTCTACTCTATAGATGACTGATATCATATGGACTGTGGTGGGTCTACTCTATACATGACAGATGGAAGGTTACAGATATCATATGGACTGGTGGGTCTACTCTATAGATGACAGATGGAAGGTTACAGATATCATATGGACTGTGGTGGGCCTACTCTATAGATGACTGATATCATATGGACTGTGGTGGGCCTACTCTATAGATGACAGATATCATATGTACTGTGGTGGGTCTACTCTATAGATGACAGATGGAAGGTTACAGATATCATATGGACTGTGGTGGGTCTAAACTATAGATGACAGATGGAAGGTTACAGATATCATATGGACTGGTGGGTCTACTCTATAGATGACAGATGGAAGGTTACAGATATCATATGGACTGTGGTGGGTCTACTCTATAGATGACTGATATCATATGGAATGTGGTGGGTCTACTCTATAGATGACAGATGGAAGGTTACAGATATCATATGGACTGTGGTGGGTCTACTCTATAGATGACTGATATCCTATGGACTGTGGTGGGCCTACTCTATAGATGACTGATATCATATGGACTGTGGTGGGTCTACTCTATAGATGACAGATGGAAGGTTACAGATATCATATGGACTGTGGTGGGTCTACTCTATAGATGACAGATGGAAGGTTACAGATATCATATAGACTGTGGTGGGTCTACTCTATAGATGACTGATATCATATGGACTGTGGTGGGCCTACTCTATAGATGACTGATATCATATGTACTGTGGTGGGTCTACTCTATAGATGACAGATGGAAGGTTACAGATATCATATGGACTGTGGTGGGTCTACTCTATAGATGACAGAAGGAAGGTTACAGATATCATACGGACTGTGGTGGGTCTACTCTATAGATGACAGATGGAAGGTTACAGATATCATATGGACTGGTGGGTCTACTCTATTGATGACAGATGGAAGGTGTCAGATATCATATGGACTGTGGTGGGTCTACTCTATAGATGACAGATATCATATGGACTGTGGTGGGTCTACTCTATAGATGACAGATGGAAGGTTACAGATATCATATGGACTGTGGTGGGTCTACTCTATAGATGACAGATGGAAGGTTACAGATATCATACGGACTGTGGTGGGTCTACTCTATAGATGACAGATGGAAGGTTACAGATATCATACGGACTGTGGTGGGTCTACTCTATAGATGACAGATGGAAGGTTACAGATATCATATGGACTGGTGGGTCTCCTCTATAGATGACAGATGGAAGGTTACAGATATCATATGGACTGTGGTGGGTCTACTCTATAGATGACAGATGGAAGGTTACAGATATCATATGGACTGGTGGGTCTACTCTATAGATGACAGATGGAAGGTTACAGATATCATATGGACTGTGGTGGGTCTACTCTATAGATGACAGATGGAAGGTTACAGATATCATATGGACTGTAGTGGGTCTACTCTATAGATGACAGATGGAAGGTTACAGATATCATATGGACTGGTGGGTCTACTCTATAGATGACAGATGGAAGGTTACAGATATCATATGGACTGTGGTGGGTCTACTCTATAGATGACAGATGGAAGGCTAAAGATATCATATGGACTGGTGGGTCTACTCTATAGATGACAGATGGAAGGTTACAGATATCATACGGACTGTGGTGGGTCTACTCTATAGATGACAGATGGAAGGTTACAGATATCATATGGACTGGTGGGTCTCCTCTATAGATGACAGATGGAAGGTTACAGATATCATATGGACTGTGGTGGGTCTACTCTATAGATGACAGATGGAAGGTTACAGATATCATATGGACTGGTGGGTCTACTCTATAGATGACAGATGGAAGGTTACAGATATCATATGGACTGTGGTGGGTCTACTCTATAGATGACAGATGGAAGGTTACAGATATCATATGGACTGTAGTGGGTCTACTCTATAGATGACAGATGGAAGGTTACAGATATCATATGGACTGGTGGGTCTACTCTATAGATGACAGATGGAAGGTTACAGATATCATATGGACTGTGGTGGGTCTACTCTATAGATGACAGATGGAAGGCTAAAGATATCATATGGACTGGTGGGTCTACTCTATAGATGACAGATGGAAGGTTACAGATATCATATGGACTGTGGTGGGTCTACTCTATAGATGACAGATGGAAGGTTAGATATCATATGGACTGGTGGGTCTACTCTATAGATGACAGATGGAAGGTTACAGATATCATATGGACTATGGTGGGTCTACTCTATAGATGACAGATGGAAGGTTACAGATATCATATGGACTGGTGGGTCTACTCTATAGATGACAGATGGAAGGTTACAGATATCATATGGACTGGTGGGTCTACTCTATTGATGACAGATGGAAGGTGTCAGATATCATATGGACTGTGGTGGGTCTACTCTATAGATGACAGATGGAAGGTTACAGATATCATATGGACTGTGGTGGGTCTACTCTATAGATGACAGATGGAAGGTTACAGATATCATATGGACTGGTGGGTCTACTCTATTGATGACAGATGGAAGGTGTCAGATATCATATGGACTGTGGTGGTTCTACTCTATAGATGACAGATGGAAGGTTACAGATATCATATGGACTGTGGTGGGTCTACTCTATAGATGACAGATGGAAGGTTACAGATATCATATGGACTGGTGGGTCTACTCTATAGATGACAGATGGAAGGTTACAGATATCATATGGACTGGTGGGTCTACTCTATAGATGGCAGATGGAAGGTTACAGATAACATATGGACTGGTGGGTCTACTCTATAGATGACAGATGGAAGGTTAGATATCATATGGACTGTGGTGGGTCTACTCTATAGATGACAGATGGAAGGTTACAGATATCATATGGACTGTGGTGGGTCTACTCTATAGATGACTGATATCCTATGGACTGTGGTGGGCCTACTCTATAGATGACTGATATCATATGGACTGTGGTGGGTCTACTCTATAGATGACAGATGGAAGGTTACAGATATCATATGGACTGTGGTGGGTCTACTCTATAGATGACAGATGGAAGGTTACAGATATCATATGGACTGGTGGGTCTACTCTATAGATGACAGATGGAAGGTTACAGATATCATATGGACTGTGGTGGGTCTACTCTATAGATGACAGATGGAAGGTTACAGATATCATATGGACTGTGGTGGGTCTACTCTATAGATGACTGATATCATATGGACTGTGGTGGGTCTACTCTATACATGACAGATGGAAGGTTACAGATATCATATGGACTGGTGGGTCTACTCTATAGATGACAGATGGAAGGTTACAGATATCATATGGACTGTGGTGGGCCTACTCTATAGATGACTGATATCATATGGACTGTGGTGGGCCTACTCTATAGATGACAGATATCATATGTACTGTGGTGGGTCTACTCTATAGATGACAGATGGAAGGTTACAGATATCATATGGACTGTGGTGGGTCTAAACTATAGATGACAGATGGAAGGTTACAGATATCATATGGACTGGTGGGTCTACTCTATAGATGACAGATGGAAGGTTACAGATATATGGACTGTGGTGGGTCTACTCTATAGATGACTGATATCATATGGAATGTGGTGGGTCTACTCTATAGATGACAGATGGAAGGTTACAGATATCATATGGACTGTGGTGGGTCTACTCTATAGATGACTGATATCCTATGGACTGTGGTGGGCCTACTCTATAGATGACTGATATCATATGGACTGTGGTGGGTCTACTCTATAGATGACAGATGGAAGGTTACAGATATCATATGGACTGGTGGGTCTACTCTATAGATGACAGATGGAAGGTTACAGATATCATATGGACTGGTGGGTCTCCTCTATAGAAAACAGATGGAAGGTTACAGAAATCATATGGACTGTGGTGGATCTACTATATAGATGACAGATGGAAGGTTACAGATATCATATGGACTGTGGTGGGTCTACTCTATAGATGACAGATGGAAGGTTACAGATATCATATGGACTGTGGTGGGTCTACTCTATAGATGACTGATATCATATGGACTGTGGTGGGCCTACTCTATAGATGACTGATATCATATGTACTGTGGTGGGTCTACTCTATAGATGACAGATGGAAGGTTACAGATATCATATGGACTGTGGTGGGTCTACTCTATAGATGACAGATGGAAGGTTACAGATATCATACGGACTGTGGTGGGTCTACTCTATAGATGACAGATGGAAGGTTACAGATATCATACGGACTGTGGTGGGTCTACTCTATAGATGACAGATGGAAGGTTACAGATATCATACGGACTGTGGTGGGTCTACTTTATAGATGACAGATGGAAGGTTACAGATATCATATGGACTGGTGGGTCTCCTCTATAGATGACAGATGGAAGGTTACAGATATCATATGGACTGTGGTGGGTCTACTCTATAGATGACAGATGGAAGGTTACAGATATCATATGGACTGGTGGGTCTACTCTATAGATGACAGATGGAAGGTTACAGATATCATATGGACTGTGGTGGGTCTACTCTATAGATGACAGATGGAAGGTTACAGATATCATATGGACTGTGGTGGGTCTACTCTATAGATGACTGATATCATATGGACTGTGGTGGGTCTACTCTATAGATGACAGATGGAAGGTTAGATATCATATGGACTGTGGTGGGTCTACTCTATAGATGACAGATGGAAGGTTACAGATATCATATGGACTGTGGTGGGTCTACTCTATAGATGACAGATGGAAGGCTAAAGATATCAAATGGACTGGTGGGTCTACTCTATAGATGACAGATGGAAGGTTACAGATATCATATGGACTGTGGTGGGTCTACTCTATAGATGACAGATGGAAGGTTACAGATATCATATGGACTGGTGGGTCTACTCTATAGATGACAGATGGAAGGTTACAGATATCATATGGACTGTGGTGGGTCTACTCTATAGATGACAGATGGAAGGCTAAAGATATCATATGGACTGGTGGGTCTACTCTATAGATGACAGATGGAAGGTTACAGATATCATATGGACTGTGGTGGGTCTACTCTATAGATGACAGATGGAAGGTTACAGATATCATATGGACTGGTGGGTCTACTCTATAGATGACAGATGGAAGGTTACAGATATCATATGGACTGGTGGGTCTACTCTATTGATGACAGATGGAAGGTGTCAGATATCATATGGACTGTGGTGGGTCTACTCTATAGATGACAGATGGAAGGTTACAGATATCATATGGACTGTGGTGGGTCTACTCTATAGATGACAGATGGAAGGTTACAGATATCATATGGACTGGTGGGTCTACTCTATAGATGACAGATGGAAGGTTACAGATATCATATGGACTGGTGGGTCTACTCTATAGATGGCAGATGGAAGGTTACAGATATCATATGGACTGGTGGGTCTACTCTATAGATGACAGATGGAAGGTTAGATATCATATGGACTGTGGTGGGTCTACTCTATAGATGACAGATGGAAGGTTACAGATATCATATGGACTGTGGTGGGTCTACTCTATAGATGACTGATATCCTATGGACTGTGGTGGGCCTACTCTATAGATGACTGATATCATATGGACTGTGGTGGGTCTACTCTATAGATGACAGATGGAAGGTTACAGATATCATATGGACTGTGGTGGGTCTACTCTATAGATGACAGATGGAAGGTTACAGATATCATATGGACTGGTGGGTCTACTCTATAGATGACAGATGGAAGGTTACAGATATCATATGGACTGTGGTGGGTCTACTCTATAGATGACAGATGGAAGGTTACAGATATCATATGGACTGTGGTGGGTCTACTCTATAGATGACTGATATCATATGGACTGTGGTGGGTCTACTCTATACATGACAGATGGAAGGTTACAGATATCATATGGACTGGTGGGTCTACTCTATAGATGACAGATGGAAGGTTACAGATATCATATGGACTGTGGTGGGTCTAAACTATAGATGACAGATGGAAGGTTACAGATATCATATGGACTGGTGGGTCTACTCTATAGATGACAGATGGAAGGTTACAGATATCATATGGACTGTGGTGGGTCTACTCTATAGATGACTGATATCCTATGGACTGTGGTGGGCCTACTCTATAGATGACTGATATCATATGGACTGTGGTGGGTCTACTCTATAGATGACAGATGGAAGGTTACAGATATCATATGGACTGGTGGGTCTACTCTATAGATGACAGATGGAAGGTTACAGATATCATATGGACTGGTGGGTCTCCTCTATAGAAAACAGATGGAAGGTTACAGAAATCATATGGACTGTGGTGGATCTACTATATAGATGACAGATGGAAGGTTACAGATATCATATGGACTGTGGTGGGTCTACTCTATAGATGACAGATGGAAGGTTACAGATATCATATGGACTGTGGTGGGTCTACTCTATAGATGACTGATATCATATGGACTGTGGTGGGCCTACTCTATAGATGACTGATATCATATGTACTGTGGTGGGTCTACTCTATAGATGACAGATGGAAGGTTACAGATATCATATGGACTGTGGTGGGTCTACTCTATAGATGACAGATGGAAGGTTACAGATATCATACGGACTGTGGTGGGTCTACTCTATAGATGACAGATGGAAGGTTACAGATATCATACGGACTGTGGTGGGTCTACTCTATAGATGACAGATGGAAGGTTACAGATATCATACGGACTGTGGTGGGTCTACTCTATAGATGACAGATGGAAGGTTACAGATATCATATGGACTGGTGGGTCTCCTCTATAGATGACAGATGGAAGGTTACAGATATCATATGGACTGTGGTGGGTCTACTCTATAGATGACAGATGGAAGGTTACAGATATCATATGGACTGGTGGGTCTACTCTATAGATGACAGATGGAAGGTTACAGATATCATATGGACTGTGGTGGGTCTACTCTATAGATGACAGATGGAAGGTTACAGATATCATATGGACTGTAGTGGGTCTACTCTATAGATGACAGATGGAAGGTTACAGATATCATATGGACTGGTGGGTCTACTCTATAGATGACAGATGGAAGGTTACAGATATCATATGGACTGTGGTGGGTCTACTCTATAGATGACAGATGGAAGGCTAAAGATATCATATGGACTGGTGGGTCTACTCTATAGATGACAGATGGAAGGTTACAGATATCATATGGACTGTGGTGGGTCTACTCTATAGATGACAGATGGAAGGTTACAGATATCATATGGACTGGTGGGTCTACTCTATAGATGACAGATGGAAGGTTACAGATATCATATGGACTATGGTGGGTCTACTCTATAGATGACAGATGGAAGGTTACAGATATCATATGGACTGGTGGGTCTACTCTATTGATGACAGATGGAAGGTGTCAGATATCATATGGACTGTGGTGGGTCTACTCTATAGATGACAGATGGAAGGTTACAGATATCATATGGACTGTGGTGGGTCTACTCTATAGATGACAGATATCATATGGACTGTGGTGGGTCTACTCTATAGATGACAGATGGAAGGTTACAGATATCATATGGACTGGTGGGTCTACTCTATTGATGACAGATGGAAGGTGTCAGATATCATATGGACTGTGGTGGGTCTACTCTATAGATGAAATATGGAATGTTACAGATATCATATGGACTGTGGTGGGTCTACTCTATAGATGACAGATGGAAGGTTACAGATATCATATGGACTGTGGTGGGTCTACTCTATAGATGACAGATGGAAGGTTACAGATATCATATGGACTGGTGGGTCTACTCTATAGATGACAGATGGAAGGTTAGATATCATATGGACTGTGGTGGGTCTACTCTATAGATGACAGATGGAAGGTTACAGATATCATATGGACTGTGGTGGGTCTACTCTATAGATGACAGATGGAAGGCTAAAGATATCAAATGGACTGGTGGGTCTACTCTATAGATGACAGATGGAAGGTTACAGATATCATATGGACTGTGGTGGGTCTACTCTATAGATGACAGATGGAAGGTTACAGATATCATATGACTGGTGGGTCTACTCTATAGATGACAGATGGAAGGTTACAGATATCATATGGACTGTGGTGGGTCTACTCTATAGATGACAGATGGAAGGCTAAAGATATCATATGGACTGGTGGGTCTACTCTATAGATGACAGATGGAAGGTTACAGATATCATATGGACTGTGGTGGGTCTACTCTATAGATGACAGATGGAAGGTTACAGATATCATATGGACTGGTGGGTCTACTCTATAGATGACAGATGGAAGGTTACAGATATCATATGGACTATGGTGGGTCTACTCTATAGATGACAGATGGAAGGTTACAGATATCATATGGACTGGTGGGTCTACTCTATAGATGACAGATGGAAGGTTACAGATATCATATGGACTGGTGGGTCTACTCTATTGATGACAGATGGAAGGTGTCAGATATCATATGGACTGTGGTGGGTCTACTCTATAGATGACAGATGGAAGGTTACAGATATCATATGGACTGTGGTGGGTCTACTCTATAGATGACAGATATCATATGGACTGTGGTGGGTCTACTCTATAGATGACAGATGGAAGGTTACAGATATCATATGGACTGGTGGGTCTACTCTATTGATGACAGATGGAAGGTGTCAGATATCATATGGACTGTGGTGGGTCTACTCTATAGATGACAGATGGAAGGTTACAGATATCATATGGACTGTGGTGGGTCTACTCTATAGATGACAGATGGAAGGTTACAGATATCATATGGACTGGTGGGTCTACTCTATAGATGACAGATGGAAGGTTACAGATATATGGACTGGTGGGTCTACTCTATAGATGACAGATGGAAGGTTACAGATATCATATGGACTGGTGGGTCTACTCTATAGATGGCAGATGGAAGGTTACAGATATCATATGGACTGGTGGGTCTACTCTATAGATGACAGATGGAAGGTTAGATATCATATGGACTGTGGTGGGTCTACTCTATAGATGACAGATGGAAGGTTACAGATATCATATGGACTGTGGTGGGTCTACTCTATAGATGACTGATATCATATGGACTGTGGTGGGCCTACTCTATAGATGACTGATATCATATGGACTGTGGTGGGTCTACTCTATAGATGACAGATGGAAGGTTACAGATATCATATGGACTGTGGTGGGTCTACTCTATAGATGACTGATATCATATGGACTGTGGTGGGCCTACTCTATAGATGACAGATGGAAGGTTACAGATATCATATGGACTGTGGTGGGTCTACTCTATAGATGACAGATGGAAGGTTACAGATATCATATGGACTGTGGTGGGTCTACTCTATAGATGACTGATATCATATGGACTGTGGTGGGCCTACTCTATAGATGACAGATGGAAGGTTACAGATATCATATGGACTGTGGTGGGCCTACTCTATAGATGACTGATATCATATGGATTGTGGTGGGCCTACTCTATAGGTGACTGATATCATATGGACTGTGGTGGGTCTACTCTATAGATGACAGATGGAAGGTTACATATATCATACGGACTGTGGTGGGTCTACTCTATAGATGACAGATGGAAGGTTACAGATATCATATGGACTGTGGTGGGTCTACTCTATAGATGACAGATATCATATGGACTGTGGTGGGCCTACTCTATAGATGACTGATATCATATGGACTGTGGTGGGCCTACTCTATAGATGACAGATATCATATGTACTGTGGTGGGTCTACTCTATAGATGACAGATGGAAGGTTACAGATATCATATGGACTGTGGTGGGTCTACTCTATAGATGACAGATGGAAGGTTACAGATATCATATGGACTGTAGTGGGTCTACTCTATAGATGACAGATGGAAGGTTACAGATATCATATGGACTGGTGGGTCTACTCTATAGATGACAGATGGAAGGTTACAGATATCATATGGACTGGTGGGTCTACTCTATAGATGACAGATGGAAGGTTACAGATATCATATGGACTATGGTGGGTCTACTCTATAGATGACAGATGGAAGGTTACAGATATCATATGGACTGGTGGGTCTACTCTATAGATGACAGATGGAAGGTTACAGATATCATATGGACTGGTGGGTCTACTCTATAGATGACAGATGGAAGGTTACAGATATCATATGGACTGTGGTGGGTCTACTCTATAGATGACTGATATCATATGGACTGTGGTGGGCCTACTCTATAGATGACTGATATCATAAGTACTGTGGTGGGTCTACTCTATAGATGACAGATGGAAGGTTACAGATATCATATGGACTGGTGGGTCTACTCTATAGATGACAGATGGAAGGTTACAGATATCATATGGACTATGGTGGGTCTACTCTATAGATGACAGATGGAAGGTTACAGATATCATATGGACTGGTGGGTCTACTCTATAGATGACAGATGGAAGGTTACAGATATCATATGGACTGGTGGGTCTACTCTATTGATGACAGATGGAAGGTGTCAGATATCATATGGACTGTGGTGGGTCTACTCTATAGATGACAGATGGAAGGTTACAGATATCATATGGACTGTGGTGGGTCTACTCTATAGATGACAGATATCATATGGACTGTGGTGGGTCTACTCTATAGATGACAGATGGAAGGTTACAGATATCATATGGACTGGTGGGTCTACTCTATTGATGACAGATGGAAGGTGTCAGATATCATATGGACTGTGGTGGGTCTACTCTATAGATGAAATATGGAATGTTACAGATATCATATGGACTGTGGTGGGTCTACTCTATAGATGACAGATGGAAGGTTATAGATATCATATGGACTGTGGTGGGTCTACTCTATAGATGACAGATGGAAGGTTACAGATATCATATGGACTGGTGGGTCTACTCTATAGATGACAGATGGAAGGTTAGATATCATATGGACTGTGGTGGGTCTACTCTATAGATGACAGATGGAAGGTTACAGATATCATATGGACTGTGGTGGGTCTACTCTATAGATGACAGATGGAAGGCTAAAGATATCATATGGACTGTGGTGGGTCTACTCTATAGATGACAGATGGAAGGTTACAGATATCATATGGACTGGTGGGTCTACTCTATAGATGACAGATGGAAGGTTACAGATATCATATGGACTGGTGGGTCTACTCTATTGATGACAGATGGAAGGTGTCAGATATCATATGGACTGTGGTGGGTCTACTCTATAGATGACAGATGGAAGGTTACAGATATCATATGGACTGTGGTGGGTCTACTCTATAGATGACAGATATCATATGGACTGTGGTGGGTCTACTCTATAGATGACAGATGGAAGGTTACAGATATCATATGGACTGGTGGGTCTACTCTATTGATGACAGATGGAAGGTGTCAGATATCATATGGACTGTGGTGGGTCTACTCTATAGATGACAGATGGAAGGTTACAGATATCATATGGACTGTGGTGGGTCTACTCTATAGATGACAGATGGAAGGTTACAGATATCATATGGACTGGTGGGTCTACTCTATAGATGACAGATGGAAGGTTACAGATATATGGACTGGTGGGTCTACTCTATAGATGACAGATGGAAGGTTACAGATATCATATGGACTGGTGGGTCTACTCTATAGATGGCAGATGGAAGGTTACAGATATCATATGGACTGGTGGGTCTACTCTATAGATGACAGATGGAAGGTTAGATATCATATGGACTGTGGTGGGTCTACTCTATAGATGACAGATGGAAGGTTACAGATATCATATGGACTGTGGTGGGTCTACTCTATAGATGACTGATATCATATGGACTGTGGTGGGCCTACTCTATAGATGACTGATATCATATGGACTGTGGTGGGTCTACTCTATAGATGACAGATGGAAGGTTACAGATATCATATGGACTGTGGTGGGTCTACTCTATAGATGACTGATATCATATGGACTGTGGTGGGCCTACTCTATAGATGACAGATGGAAGGTTACAGATATCATATGGACTGTGGTGGGTCTACTCTATAGATGACAGATGGAAGGTTACAGATATCATATGGACTGTGGTGGGTCTACTCTATAGATGACTGATATCATATGGACTGTGGTGGGCCTACTCTATAGATGACAGATGGAAGGTTACAGATATCATATGGACTGTGGTGGGCCTACTCTATAGATGACTGATATCATATGGATTGTGGTGGGCCTACTCTATAGGTGACTGATATCATATGGACTGTGGTGGGTCTACTCTATAGATGACAGATGGAAGGTTACATATATCATACGGACTGTGGTGGGTCTACTCTATAGATGACAGATGGAAGGTTACAGATATCATATGGACTGTGGTGGGTCTACTCTATAGATGACAGATATCATATGGACTGTGGTGGGCCTACTCTATAGATGACAGATATCATATGTACTGTGGTGGGTCTACTCTATAGATGACAGATGGAAGGTTACAGATATCATATGGACTGTGGTGGGTCTACTCTATAGATGACAGATGGAAGGTTACAGATATCATATGGACTGTAGTGGGTCTACTCTATAGATGACAGATGGAAGGTTACAGATATCATATGGACTGGTGGGTCTACTCTATAGATGACAGATGGAAGGTTACAGATATCATATGGACTGGTGGGTCTACTCTATAGATGACAGATGGAAGGTTACAGATATCATATGGACTATGGTGGGTCTACTCTATAGATGACAGATGGAAGGTTACAGATATCATATGGACTGGTGGGTCTACTCTATAGATGACAGATGGAAGGTTACAGATATCATATGGACTGGTGGGTCTACTCTATAGATGACAGATGGAAGGTTACAGATATCATATGGACTGTGGTGGGTCTACTCTATAGATGACTGATATCATATGGACTGTGGTGGGCCTACTCTATAGATGACTGATATCATATGTACTGTGGTGGGTCTACTCTATAGATGACAGATGGAAGGTTACAGATATCATATGGACTGGTGGGTCTACTCTATAGATGACAGATGGAAGGTTACAGATATCATATGGACTATGGTGGGTCTACTCTATAGATGACAGATGGAAGGTTACAGATATCATATGGACTGGTGGGTCTACTCTATAGATGACAGATGGAAGGTTACAGATATCATATGGACTGGTGGGTCTACTCTATAGATGACTGATATCATATGGACTGTGGTGGGTCTAATCTATAGATGACAGATGGAAGGTTACAGATATCATATGGACTGGTGGGTCTACTCTATTGATGACAGATGGAAGGTGTCAGATATCATATGGACTGTGGTGGGTCTACTCTATAGATGACAGATGGAAGGTTACAGATATCATATGGACTGTGGTGGGTCTACTCTATAGATGACAGATGGAAGGTTACAGATATCATATGGACTGGTGGGTCTACTCTATAGATGACAGATGGAAGGTTACAGATATCATATGGACTGGTGGGTCTACTCTATAGATGACAGATGGAAGGTTACAGATATCATATGGACTGGTGGGTTTACTCTATAGATGACAGATGGAAGGTTACAGATATCATATGGACTGGTGGGTCTACTCTATAGATGACAGATGGAAGGTTAGATATCATATGGACTGTGGTGGGTCTACTCTATAGATGACTGATATCCTATGGACTGTGGTGGGCCTACTCTATAGATGACTGATATCATATGGACTGTGGTGGGTCTACTCTATAGATGACAGATGGAAGGTTACAGATATCATATGGACTGTGGTGGGCCTACTCTATAGATGACAGATGGAAGGTTACAGATATCATATGGACTGTGGTGGGTCTACTCTATAGATGACAGATAGAAGGTTACAGATATCATATGGACTGTGGTGGGTCTACTCTATAGATGACAGATGGAAGGTTACAGATATCATATGGACTGTGGTGGGTCTACTCTATAGATGACTGATATCATATGGACTGTGGTGGGCCTACTCTATAGATGACTGATATCATATGGACTGTGGTGGGTCTACTCTATAGATGACAGATGGAAGGTTACAGATATCATATGGACTGTGGTGGGTCTACTCTATAGATGACAGATGGAAGGTTACAGATATCATATGGACTGTGGTGGGTCTACTCTATAGATGACTGATATCATATGGACTGTGGTGGGCCTATTCTATTGATGACAGATGGAAGGTTACAGATATCATATGGACTGTGGTGGGTCTACTCTATAGATGACTGATATCATATGGACTGTGGTGGGCCTACTCTATAGATGACTGATATCATATGGACTGTGGTGGGTCTACTCTATAGATGACAGATGGAAGGTTACAGATATCATATGGACTGTGGTGGGCCTACTCTATAGATGACTGATATCATATGGATTGTGGTGGGCCTACTCTATAGGTGACTGATATCATATGGACTGTGGTGGGTCTACTCTATAGATGACAGATGGAAGGTTACATATATCATACGGACTGTGGTGGGTCTACTCTATAGATGACAGATGGAAGGTTACAGATATCATATGGACTGTGGTGGGTCTACTCTATAGATGACAGATATCATATGGACTGTGGTGGGCCTACTCTATAGATGACTGATATCATATGGACTGTGGTGGGCCTACTCTATAGATGACAGATATCATATGTACTGTGGTGGGTCTACTCTATAGATGACAGATGGAAGGTTACAGATATCATATGGACTGTGGTGGGTCTACTCTATAGATGACAGATGGAAGGTTACAGATATCATATGGACTGTAGTGGGTCTACTCTATAGATGACAGATGGAAGGTTACAGATATCATATGGACTGGTGGGTCTACTCTATAGATGACAGATGGAAGGTTACAGATATCATATGGACTGGTGGGTCTACTCTATAGATGACAGATGGAAGGTTACAGATATCATATGGTCTATGGTGGGTCTACTCTATAGATGACAGATGGAAGGTTACAGATATCATATGGACTGGTGGGTCTACTCTATAGATGACAGATGGAAGGTTACAGATATCATATGGACTGGTGGGTCTACTCTATAGATGACAGATGGAAGGTTACAGATATCATATGGACTGTGGTGGGTCTACTCTATAGATGACTGATATCATATGGACTGTGGTGGGCCTACTCTATAGATGACTGATATCATATGTACTGTGGTGGGTCTACTCTATAGATGACAGATGGAAGGTTACAGATATCATATGGACTGGTGGGTCTACTCTATAGATGACAGATGGAAGGTTACAGATATCATATGGACTATGGTGGGTCTACTCTATAGATGACAGATGGAAGGTTACAGATATCATATGGACTGGTGGGTCTACTCTATAGATGACAGATGGAAGGTTACAGATATCATATGGACTGGTGGGTCTACTCTATAGATGACAGATGGAAGGTTACAGATATCATATGGACTGTGGTGGGTCTACTCTATAGATGACTGATATCATATGGACTGTGGTGGGCCTACTCTATAGATGACAGATGGAAGGTTACAGATATCATATGGACTGTGGTGGGTCTACTCTATAGATGACTGATATCATATGGACTGTGGTGGGCCTACTCTATAGATGACTGATATCATATGGACTGTGGTGGGTCTACTCTATAGATGACAGATGGAAGGTTACAGATATCATATGGACTGTGGTGGGTCTACTCTATAGATGACTGATATCATATGGACTGTGGTGGGCCTACTCTATAGATGACAGATGGAAGGTAACAGATATCATATGGACTGTGGTGGGTCTACTCTATAGATGACAGATGGAAGGTTACAGATATCATATGGACTGTGGTGGGTCTACTCTATAGATGACTGATATCATATGGACTGCGGTGGGCCTATTCTATAGATGACTGATATCATATGGACTGTGGTGGGTCTACTCTATTGATGACAGATGGAAGGTTACAGATATCATATGGACTGTGGTGGGTCTACTCTATAGATGACTGATATCATATGGACTGTGGTGGGCCTACTCTATAGATGACTGATATCATATGGACTGTGGTGGGTCTACTCTATAGATGACAGATGGAAGGTTACAGATATCATATGGACTGTGGTGGGTCTACTCTATAGATGACTGATATCATATGGACTGTGGTGGGTCTACTCTATAGATGACTGATATCATATGGACTGTGGTGGGCCTATTCTATAGATGACTGATATCATATGTACTGTGGTGGGTCTACTCTATAGATGACAGATGGAAGGTTACAGATATCATATGGACTGGTGGGTCTACTCTATAGATGACAGATGGAAGGTTACAGATATCATATGGACTATGGTGGGTCTACTCTATAGATGACAGATGGAAGGTTACAGATATCATATGGACTGGTGGGTCTACTCTATAGATGACAGATGGAAGGTTACAGATATCATATGGACTGGTGGGTCTACTCTATAGATGACAGATGGAAGGTTACAGATATCATATGGACTGTGGTGGGTCTACTCTATAGATGACTGATATCATATGGACTGTGGTGGGCCTACTCTATAGATGACTGATATCATATGGACTGTGGTGGGTCTACTCTATAGATGACAGATGGAAGGTTACAGATATCATATGGACTGTGGTGGGTCTACTCTATAGATGACTGATATCATATGGACTGTGGTGGGCCTACTCTATAGATGACAGATGGAAGGTAACAGATATCATATGGACTGTGGTGGGTCTACTCTATAGATGACAGATGGAAGGTTACAGATATCATATGGACTGTGGTGGGTCTACTCTATAGATGACTGATATCATATGGACTGTGGTGGGCCTATTCTATAGATGACTGATATCATATGGACTGTGGTGGGTCTACTCTATTGATGACAGATGGAAGGTTACAGATATCATATGGACTGTGGTGGGTCTACTCTATAGATGACTGATATCATATGGACTGTGGTGGGCCTACTCTATAGATGACTGATATCATATGGACTGTGGTGGGTCTACTCTATAGATGACAGATGGAAGGTTACAGATATCATATGGACTGTGGTGGGTCTACTCTATAGATGACTGATATCATATGGACTGTGGTGGGCCTACTCTATAGATGACAGATGGAAGGTTACAGATATCATATGGACTGTGGTGGGTCTACTCTATAGATGACAGATGGAAGGTTACAGATATCATATGGACTGTGGTGGGTCTACTCTATAGATGACTGATATCATATGGACTGTGGTGGGCCTACTCTATAGATGACAGATGGAAGGTTACAGATATCATATGGACTGTGGTGGGCCTACTCTATAGATGACTGATATCATATGGATTGTGGTGGGCCTACTCTATAGGTGACTGATATCTACATTTTACATTTTAGTCATTTAGCAGACGCTCTTATCCAGAGCGACTTACAAATTGGTGCATTCACCTATAATATCCAGTGGAACAACCACTTTACAATAGTGCATCTAAATCTTTTAAGGGGGGGGGTTAGAAGGATTACCTTATCCTATCCCAGGTATTCCTTGAAGAGGTGGGGTTTCAGGTGTCTCCGGAAGGTGGTGATTGACTCCGCTGTCCTGGCGTCGTGAGGGAGCTTGTTCCACCATTGGGGTGCCAGAGCAGCGAACAGTTTTGACTGGGCTGAGCGGGAACTGTGCTTCCTCAGAGGTAGGGAGGCGAGCAGGCCAGAGGTGGATGAACGGAGTGCCCTTGTTTGGGTGTAGGGCCTGATCAGAGCCTGAAGGTACGGAGGTGCCGTTCCCCTCACAGCTCCGTAGGCAAGCACCATGGTCTTGTAGCGGATGCGAGCTTCGACTGGAAGCCAGTGGAGAGAGCGGAGGAGCGGGGTGACGTGAGAGGGGGTCTACTCTATAGATGACAGATGGAAGGTTACAGATATCATATGGACTGGTGGGCCTACTCTATAGATGACAGATGGAAGGTTACAGATATCATATGGACTGTGGTGGGCCTACTCTATAGATGACTGATATCATATGGATTGTGGTGGGCCTACTCTATAGGTGACTGATATCATATGGACTGTGGTGGGTCTACTCTATAGATGACAGATGGAAGGTTACATATATCATACGGACTGTGGTGGGTCTACTCTATAGATGACAGATGGAAGGTTACAGATATCATATGGACTGTGGTGGGTCTACTCTATAGATGACAGATATCATATGGACTGTGGTGGGCCTACTCTATAGATGACTGATATCATATGGACTGTGGTGGGCCTACTCTATAGATGACAGATATCATATGTACTGTGGTGGGTCTACTCTATAGATGACAGATGGAAGGTTACAGATATCATATGGACTGTGGTGGGTCTACTCTATAGATGACAGATGGAAGGTTACAGATATCATATGGACTGTAGTGGGTCTACTCTATAGATGACAGATGGAAGGTTACAGATATCATATGGACTGGTGGGTCTACTCTATAGATGACAGATGGAAGGTTACAGATATCATATGGACTGGTGGGTCTACTCTATAGATGACAGATGGAAGGTTACAGATATCATATGGACTATGGTGGGTCTACTCTATAGATGACAGATGGAAGGTTACAGATATCATATGGACTGGTGGGTCTACTCTATAGATGACAGATGGAAGGTTACAGATATCATATGGACTGGTGGGTCTACTCTATAGATGACAGATGGAAGGTTACAGATATCATATGGACTGTGGTGGGTCTACTCTATAGATGACTGATATCATATGGACTGTGGTGGGCCTACTCTATAGATGACTGATATCATATGTACTGTGGTGGGTCTACTCTATAGATGACAGATGGAAGGTTACAGATATCATATGGACTGGTGGGTCTACTCTATAGATGACAGATGGAAGGTTACAGATATCATATGGACTATGGTGGGTCTACTCTATAGATGACAGATGGAAGGTTACAGATATCATATGGACTGGTGGGTCTACTCTATAGATGACAGATGGAAGGTTACAGATATCATATGGACTGGTGGGTCTACTCTATAGATGACTGATATCATATGGACTGTGGTGGGTCTAATCTATAGATGACAGATGGAAGGTTACAGATATCATATGGACTGGTGGGTCTACTCTATTGATGACAGATGGAAGGTGTCAGATATCATATGGACTGTGGTGGGTCTACTCTATAGATGACAGATGGAAGGTTACAGATATCATATGGACTGTGGTGGGTCTACTCTATAGATGACAGATGGAAGGTTACAGATATCATATGGACTGTGGTGGGTCTACTCTATAGATGACTGATATCCTATGGACTGTGGTGGGCCTACTCTATAGATGACTGATATCATATGGACTGTGGTGGGCCTACTCTATAGATGACTGATATCATATGGACTGTGGTGGGTCTACTCTATAGATGACAGATGGAAGGTTACAGATATCATATGGACTGTGGTGGGTCTACTCTATAGATGACTGATATCATATGGACTGTGGTGGGCCTACTCTATAGATGACAGATGGAAGGTAACAGATATCATATGGACTGTGGTGGGTCTACTCTATAGATGACAGATGGAAGGTTACAGATATCATATGGACTGTGGTGGGTCTACTCTATAGATGACTGATATCATATGGACTGTGGTGGGCCTATTCTATAGATGACTGATATCATATGGACTGTGGTGGGTCTACTCTATAGATGACAGATGGAAGGTTACAGATATCATATGGAGTGTAGTGGGTCTACTCTATAGATGACAGATGGAAGGTTACAGATATCATATGGACTGGTGGGTCTACTCTATAGATGACAGATGGAAGGTTACAGATATCATATGGACTGGTGGGTCTACTCTATAGATGACAGATGGAAGGTTACAGATATCATATGGACTATGGTGGGTCTACTCTATAGATGACAGATGGAAGGTTACAGATATCATATGGACTGGTGGGTCTACTCTATAGATGACAGATGGAAGGTTACAGATATCATATGGACTGTGGTGGGTCTACTCTATAGATGACTGATATCCTATGGACTGTGGTGGGCCTACTCTATAGATGACAGATGGAAGGTTACAGATATCATATGGACTGGTGGGTCTACTCTATAGATGACAGATGGAAGGTTACAGATATCATATGGACTGGTGGGTCTACTCTATAGATGACAGATGGAAGGTTACAGATATCATATGGACTGGTGGGTTTACTCTATAGATGACAGATGGAAGGTTACAGATATCATATGGACTGGTGGGTCTACTCTATAGATGACAGATGGAAGGTTAGATATCATATGGACTGTGGTGGGTCTACTCTATAGATGACAGATGGAAGGTTACAGATATCATATGGACTGTGGTGGGTCTACTCTATAGATGACTGATATCCTATGGACTGTGGTGGGCCTACTCTATAGATGACTGATATCATATGGACTGTGGTGGGTCTACTCTATAGATGACAGATGGAAGGTTACAGATATCATATGGACTGTGGTGGGCCTACTCTATAGATGACAGATGGAAGGTTACAGATATCATATGGACTGTGGTGGGTCTACTCTATAGATGACAGATGGAAGGTTACAGATATCATATGGACTGTGGTGGGTCTACTCTATAGACGACAGATGGAAGGTTACAGATATCATATGGACTGTGGTGGGTCTACTCTATAGATGACTGATATCATATGGACTGTGGTGGGCCTACTCTATAGATGACTGATATCATATGGACTGTGGTGGGTCTACTCTATAGATGACAGATGGAAGGTTACAGATATCATATGGACTGTGGTGGGTCTACTCTATAGATGACTGATATCATATGGACTGTGGTGGGCCTACTCTATAGATGACTGATATCATATGGACTGTGGTGGGTCTACTCTATAGATGACAGATGGAAGGTTACAGATATCATATGGACTGTGGTGGGTCTACTCTATAGATGACTGATATCATATGGACTGTGGTGGGCCTACTCTATAGATGACTGATATCATATGGACTGTGGTGGGCCTACTCTATAGATGACAGATATCATATGTACTGTGGTGGGTCTACTCTATAGATGACAGATGGAAGGTTACAGATATCATATGGACTGTGGTGGGTCTACTCTATAGATGACAGATGGAAGGTTACAGATATCATATGGACTGTGGTGGGTCTACTCTATAGATGACAGATATCATATGGACTGTGGTGGGTCTACTCTATAGATGACAGATGGAAGGTTACAGATATAATACGGACTGTGGTGGGTCTACTCTATAGATGACAGATGGAAGGTTACAGATATCATATGGACTGGTGGGTCTACTCTATAGATGACAGATGGAAGGTTACAGATATCATATGGACTGGTGGGTCTCCTCTATAGATGACAGATGGAAGGTTACAGATATCATATGGACTGGTGGGTCTACTCTATAGATGACAGATGGAAGGTTACAGATATCATATGGACTGGTGGGTCTACTCTATAGATGACAGATGGAAGGTTACAGATATCATATGGACTGTGGTGGGTCTACTCTATAGATGACAGATGGAAGGTTACAGATATCATATGGACTGTGGAGGGTCTACTCTATAGATGACAGATGGAAGGTTACAGATATCATATGGACTGTGGTGGGTCTACTCTATAGATGACTGATATCATATGGACTGTGGTGGGCCTACTCTATAGATGACTGATATCATATGGACTGTGGTGGGTCTACTCTATAGATGACAGATGGAAGGTTACAGATATCATATGGACTGTGGTGGGTCTACTCTATAGATGACTGATATCATATGGACTGTGGTGGGCCTACTCTATAGATGACTGATATCATATGGACTGTGGTGGGCCTACTCTATAGATGACAGATGGAAGGTAACAGATATCATATGGACTGTGGTGGGTCTACTCTATAGATGACTGATATCATATGGACTGTGGTGGGCCTACTCTATAGATGACAGATGGAAGGTTACAGATATCATATGGACTGTGGTGGGTCTACTCTATAGATGACAGATATCATATGGACTGTGGTGGGCCTACTCTATAGATGACAGATATCATATGGACTGTGGTGGGTCTACTCTATAGATGACAGATGGAAGGTTACAGATATCATATGGACTGTGGTGGGTCTACTCTATAGATGACAGATGGAAGGTTACATATATCATACGGACTGTGGTGGGTCTACTCTATAGATGACAGATGGAAGGTTACAGATATCATATGAACTGTGGTGGGTCTACTCTATAGATGACAGATATCATATGGACTGTGGTGGGCCTACTCTATAGATGACTGATATCATATGGACTGTGGTGGGCCTACTCTATAGATGACAGATATCATATGTACTGTGGTGGGTCTACTCTATAGATGACAGATGGAAGGTTACAGATATCATATGGACTGTGGTGGGTCTACTCTATAGATGACAGATGGAAGGTTACAGATATCATATGGACTGTGGTGGGTCTACTCTATAGATGACAGATATCATATGGACTGTGGTGGGTCTACTCTATAGATGACAGATGGAAGGTTACAGATATAATACGGACTGTGGTGGGTCTACTCTATAGATGACAGATGGAAGGTTACAGATATCATACGGACTGTGGTGGGTCTACTCTATAGATGACAGATGGAAGGTTACAGATCTCATATGGACTGTGGTGGGTCTACTCTATAGATGACTGATATCATATGGACTGTGGTGGGTCTACTCTATAGATGACTGATATCATATGGACTGTGGTGGGCCTACTCTATAGATGACTGATATCATATGGACTGTGGTGGGTCTACTCTATAGATGACAGATGGAAGGTTACAGATATCATATGGACTGTGGTGGGTCTACTCTATAGATGACAGATGGAAGGTTACAGATATCATATGGACTGTGGTGGGTCTACTCTATAGATGACAGATATCATATGGACTGTGGTGGGCCTACTCTATAGATGACTGATATCATATGGACTGTGGTGGGCCTACTCTATAGATGACAGATATCATATGTACTGTGGTGGGTCTACTCTATAGATGACAGATGGAAGGTTACAGATATCATATGGACTGTGGTGGGTCTACTCTATAGATGACAGATGGAAGGTTACAGATATCATATGGACTGTAGTGGGTCTACTCTATAGATGACAGATGGAAGGTTACAGATATCATATGGACTGGTGGGTCTACTCTATAGATGACAGATGGAAGGTTACAGATATCATATGGACTGGTGGGTCTACTCTATAGATGACAGATGGAAGGTTACAGATATCATATGGACTATGGTGGGTCTACTCTATAGATGACAGATGGAAGGTTACAGATATCATATGGACTGGTGGGTCTACTCTATAGATGACAGATGGAAGGTTACAGATATCATATGGACTGGTGGGTCTACTCTATAGATGACAGATGGAAGGTTACAGATATCATATGGACTGTGGTGGGTCTACTCTATAGATGACTGATATCATATGGACTGTGGTGGGCCTACTCTATAGATGACTGATATCATATGTACTGTGGTGGGTCTACTCTATAGATGACAGATGGAAGGTTACAGATATCATATGGACTGGTGGGTCTACTCTATAGATGACAGATGGAAGGTTACAGATATCATATGGACTATGGTGGGTCTACTCTATAGATGACAGATGGAAGGTTACAGATATCATATGGACTGGTGGGTCTACTCTATAGATGACAGATGGAAGGTTACAGATATCATATGGACTGGTGGGTCTACTCTATAGATGACTGATATCATATGGACTGTGGTGGGTCTAATCTATAGATGACAGATGGAAGGTTACAGATATCATATGGACTGGTGGGTCTACTCTATTGATGACAGATGGAAGGTGTCAGATATCATATGGACTGTGGTGGGTCTACTCTATAGATGACAGATGGAAGGTTACAGATATCATATGGACTGTGGTGGGTCTACTCTATAGATGACAGATGGAAGGTTACAGATATCATATGGACTGTGGTGGGTCTACTCTATAGATGACTGATATCCTATGGACTGTGGTGGGCCTACTCTATAGATGACTGATATCATATGGACTGTGGTGGGCCTACTCTATAGATGACTGATATCATATGGACTGTGGTGGGTCTACTCTATAGATGACAGATGGAAGGTTACAGATATCATATGGACTGTGGTGGGTCTACTCTATAGATGACTGATATCATATGGACTGTGGTGGGCCTACTCTATAGATGACAGATGGAAGGTAACAGATATCATATGGACTGTGGTGGGTCTACTCTATAGATGACAGATGGAAGGTTACAGATATCATATGGACTGTGGTGGGTCTACTCTATAGATGACTGATATCATATGGACTGTGGTGGGCCTATTCTATAGATGACTGATATCATATGGACTGTGGTGGGTCTACTCTATAGATGACAGATGGAAGGTTACAGATATCATATGGAGTGTAGTGGGTCTACTCTATAGATGACAGATGGAAGGTTACAGATATCATATGGACTGGTGGGTCTACTCTATAGATGACAGATGGAAGGTTACAGATATCATATGGACTGGTGGGTCTACTCTATAGATGACAGATGGAAGGTTACAGATATCATATGGACTATGGTGGGTCTACTCTATAGATGACAGATGGAAGGTTACAGATATCATATGGACTGGTGGGTCTACTCTATAGATGACAGATGGAAGGTTACAGATATCATATGGACTGTGGTGGGTCTACTCTATAGATGACTGATATCCTATGGACTGTGGTGGGCCTACTCTATAGATGACAGATGGAAGGTTACAGATATCATATGGACTGGTGGGTCTACTCTATAGATGACAGATGGAAGGTTACAGATATCATATGGACTGGTGGGTCTACTCTATAGATGACAGATGGAAGGTTACAGATATCATATGGACTGGTGGGTTTACTCTATAGATGACAGATGGAAGGTTACAGATATCATATGGACTGGTGGGTCTACTCTATAGATGACAGATGGAAGGTTAGATATCATATGGACTGTGGTGGGTCTACTCTATAGATGACAGATGGAAGGTTACAGATATCATATGGACTGTGGTGGGTCTACTCTATAGATGACTGATATCCTATGGACTGTGGTGGGCCTACTCTATAGATGACTGATATCATATGGACTGTGGTGGGTCTACTCTATAGATGACAGATGGAAGGTTACAGATATCATATGGACTGTGGTGGGCCTACTCTATAGATGACAGATGGAAGGTTACAGATATCATATGGACTGTGGTGGGTCTACTCTATAGATGACAGATGGAAGGTTACAGATATCATATGGACTGTGGTGGGTCTACTCTATAGACGACAGATGGAAGGTTACAGATATCATATGGACTGTGGTGGGTCTACTCTATAGATGACTGATATCATATGGACTGTGGTGGGCCTACTCTATAGATGACTGATATCATATGGACTGTGGTGGGTCTACTCTATAGATGACAGATGGAAGGTTACAGATATCATATGGACTGTGGTGGGTCTACTCTATAGATGACTGATATCATATGGACTGTGGTGGGCCTACTCTATAGATGACTGATATCATATGGACTGTGGTGGGTCTACTCTATAGATGACAGATGGAAGGTTACAGATATCATATGGACTGTGGTGGGTCTACTCTATAGATGACTGATATCATATGGACTGTGGTGGGCCTACTCTATAGATGACTGATATCATATGGACTGTGGTGGGCCTACTCTATAGATGACAGATATCATATGTACTGTGGTGGGTCTACTCTATAGATGACAGATGGAAGGTTACAGATATCATATGGACTGTGGTGGGTCTACTCTATAGATGACAGATGGAAGGTTACAGATATCATATGGACTGTGGTGGGTCTACTCTATAGATGACAGATATCATATGGACTGTGGTGGGTCTACTCTATAGATGACAGATGGAAGGTTACAGATATAATACGGACTGTGGTGGGTCTACTCTATAGATGACAGATGGAAGGTTACAGATATCATATGGACTGGTGGGTCTACTCTATAGATGACAGATGGAAGGTTACAGATATCATATGGACTGGTGGGTCTCCTCTATAGATGACAGATGGAAGGTTACAGATATCATATGGACTGGTGGGTCTACTCTATAGATGACAGATGGAAGGTTACAGATATCATATGGACTGGTGGGTCTACTCTATAGATGACAGATGGAAGGTTACAGATATCATATGGACTGTGGTGGGTCTACTCTATAGATGACAGATGGAAGGTTACAGATATCATATGGACTGTGGAGGGTCTACTCTATAGATGACAGATGGAAGGTTACAGATATCATATGGACTGTGGTGGGTCTACTCTATAGATGACTGATATCATATGGACTGTGGTGGGCCTACTCTATAGATGACTGATATCATATGGACTGTGGTGGGTCTACTCTATAGATGACAGATGGAAGGTTACAGATATCATATGGACTGTGGTGGGTCTACTCTATAGATGACTGATATCATATGGACTGTGGTGGGCCTACTCTATAGATGACTGATATCATATGGACTGTGGTGGGCCTACTCTATAGATGACAGATGGAAGGTAACAGATATCATATGGACTGTGGTGGGTCTACTCTATAGATGACTGATATCATATGGACTGTGGTGGGCCTACTCTATAGATGACAGATGGAAGGTTACAGATATCATATGGACTGTGGTGGGTCTACTCTATAGATGACAGATATCATATGGACTGTGGTGGGCCTACTCTATAGATGACAGATATCATATGGACTGTGGTGGGTCTACTCTATAGATGACAGATGGAAGGTTACAGATATCATATGGACTGTGGTGGGTCTACTCTATAGATGACAGATGGAAGGTTACATATATCATACGGACTGTGGTGGGTCTACTCTATAGATGACAGATGGAAGGTTACAGATATCATATGAACTGTGGTGGGTCTACTCTATAGATGACAGATATCATATGGACTGTGGTGGGCCTACTCTATAGATGACTGATATCATATGGACTGTGGTGGGCCTACTCTATAGATGACAGATATCATATGTACTGTGGTGGGTCTACTCTATAGATGACAGATGGAAGGTTACAGATATCATATGGACTGTGGTGGGTCTACTCTATAGATGACAGATGGAAGGTTACAGATATCATATGGACTGTGGTGGGCCTACTCTATAGATGACTGATATCATATGGACTGTGGTGGGCCTACTCTATAGATGACTGATATCATATGGACTGTGGTGGGTCTACTCTATAGATGACAGATGGAAGGTTACAGATATCATATGGACTGTGGTGGGTCTACTCTATAGATGACTGATATCATATGGACTGTGGTGGGCCTACTCTATAGATGACAGATGGAAGGTTACAGATATCATATGGACTGTGGTGGGTCTACTCTATAGATGACAGATATCATATGGACTGTGGTGGGCCTACTCTATAGATGACAGATATCATATGGACTGTGGTGGGTCTACTCTATAGATGACAGATGGAAGGTTACAGATATCATATGGACTGTGGTGGGTCTACTCTATAGATGACAGATATCATATGGACTGTGGTGGGTCTACTCTATAGATGACAGATGGAAGGTTACAGATATAATACGGACTGTGGTGGGTCTACTCTATAGATGACAGATGGAAGGTTACAGATATCATACGGACTGTGGTGGGTCTACTCTATAGATGACAGATGGAAGGTTACAGATATCATATGGACTGTGGTGGGTCTACTCTATAGATGACTGATATCATATGGACTGTGGTGGGTCTACTCTATAGATGACTGATATCATATGGACTGTGGTGGGCCTACTCTATAGATGACTGATATCATATGGACTGTGGTGGGTCTACTCTATAGATGACAGATGGAAGGTTACAGATATCATATGGACTTTGGTGGGTCTACTCTATAGATGACTGATATCATATGGACTGTGGTGGGCCTACTCTATAGATGACAGATGGAAGGTAACAGATATCATATGGACTGTGGTGGGTCTACTCTATAGATGACAGATGGAAGGTTACAGATATCATATGGACTGTGGTGGGTCTACTCTATAGATGACTGATATCATATGGACTGTGGTGGGCCTACTCTATAGATGACAGATGGAAGGTTACAGATATCATATGGACTGTGGTGGGTCTACTCTATAGATGACAGATATCATATGGACTGTGGTGGGCCTACTCTATAGATGACAGATATCATATGGACTGTGGTGGGTCTACTCTATAGATGACAGATGGAAGGTTACAGATATCATATGGACTGTGGTGGGTCTACTCTATAGATGACAGATGGAAGGTTACATATATCATACGGACTGTGGTGGGTCTACTCTATAGATGACAGATGGAAGGTTACAGATATCATATGGACTGTGGTGGGTCTACTCTATAGATGACAGATATCATATGGACTGTGGTGGGCCTACTCTATAGATGACTGATATCATATGGACTGTGGTGGGACTACTCTATAGATGACAGATATCATATGTACTGTGGTGGGTCTACTCTATAGATGACAGATGGAAGGTTACAGATATCATATGGACTGTGGTGGGTCTACTCTATAGATGACAGATGGAAGGTTACAGATATCATATGGACTGTGGTGGGTCTACTCTATAGATGACAGATATCATATGGACTGTGGTGGGTCTACTCTATAGATGACAGATGGAAGGTTACAGATATCATATGGACTGTGGTGGGTCTACTCTATAGATGACAGATGGAAGGTTACAAATATCATACGGACTGTGGTGGGTCTACTCTATAGATGACAGATGTAAGGTTACAGATATCATATGGACTGGTGGGTCTACTCTATAGATGACAGATGGAAGGTTACAGATATCATATGGACTGGTGGGATTCCTCTATAGATGACAGATGGAAAGTTACAGATATCATATGGACTGGTGGGTCTACTCTATAGATGACAGATGGAAGGTTACAGATATCATATGGACTGGTGGGTCTACTCTATAGATGACAGATGGAAGGTTACAGATATCATATGGACTATGGTGGGTCTACTCTATAGATGACAGATGGAAGGTTACAGATATCATATGGACTGGTGGGTCTACTCTATAGATGACAGATGGAAGGTTACAGATATCATATGGACTGGTGGGTCTACTCTATAGATGACAGATGGAAGGTGTCAGATATCATATGGACTGTGGTGGGTCTACTCTATAGATGACAGATGGAAGGTTACAGATATCATATGGACTGTGGTGGGTCTACTCTATAGATGACAGATGGAAGGTTACAGATATCATATGGACTGTGGTGGGTCTACTCTATAGATGACTGATATCATATGGACTGTGGTGGGTCTACTCTATAGATGACAGATGAAAGGTTACATATATCATATGGACTGGTGGGTCTACTCTATAGATGACAGATATCATATGGACTTTGGTGGGTCTACTCTATAGATGACAGATGGAAGGTTACAGATATCATATGGACTGGTGGGTCTACTCTATTGATGACAGATGGAAGGTGTCAGATATCATATGGACTGTGGTGGGTCTACTCTATAGATGACAGACGGAAGGTTACAGATATCATATGGACTGTGGTGGGTCTACTCTATAGATGACAGATGGAAGGTTACAGATATCATATGGACTGGTGGGTCTACTCTATTGATGACAGATGGAAGGTATCAGATATCATATGGACTGTGGTGGGTCTACTCTATAGATGACAGATGGAAGGTTACAGATATCATATGGACTGTGGTGGGTCTACTCTATAGATGACAGATGGAAGGTTACAGATATCATATGGACTGTGGTGGGTCTACTCTATAGATGACAGATATCATATGGACTGGTGGGTCTACTCTATAGATGACAGATGGAAGGTTACAGATACCATATGGACTGGTGGGTCTACTCTATAGATGACAGATGGAAGGTTACAGATATCATATGGACTGGTGGGTCTACTCTATAGATGACAGATGGAAGGTTACAGATATCATATGGACTGGTGGGTCTACTCTATAGATGACAGATGGAAAGTTACAGATATCATATGGACTGGTGGGTCTACTCTATAGATGACAGATGGAAGGTTAGATATCATATGGACTGTGGTGGGTCTACTCTATAGATGACTGATATCCTATGGACTGTGGTGGGCCTACTCTATAGATGACTGATATCCTATGGACTGTGGTGGGCCTACTCTATAGATGACTGATATCATATGGACTGTGGTGGGTCTACTCTATAGATGACAGATGGAAGGTTACAGATATCATATGGACTGTGGTGGGTCTACTCTATAGATGACAGATGGAAGGTTACAGATATCATATGGACTGTGGTGGGTCTACTCTATAGATGACAGATGGAAGGTTACAGATATCATATGGACTGTGGTGGGTCTACTCTATAGATAACAGATGGAAGGTTACAGATATCATATGGACTGTGGTGGGTCTACTCTATAGATGACAGATGGAAGGTTACAGATATCATATGGACTGGTGGGTCTACTCTATAGATGACAGATGGAAGGTTACAGATATCATATGGACTGGTGGGTCTCCTCTATAGATGACAGATGGAAGGTTACAGATATCATATGGACTGGTGGGTCTACTCTATAGATGACAGATGGAAGGTTACAGATATCATATGGACTGGTGGGTCTACTCTATAGATGACAGATGGAAGGTTACAGATATCATATGGACTATGGTGGATCTACTCTATAGATGACAGATGGAAGGTTACAGATATCATATGGACTGGTGGGTCTACTCTATAGATGACAGATGGAAGGTTACAGATATCATATGGACTGTGGTGGGTCTACTCTATAGATGACAGATGGAAGGTTACAGATATCATATGGACTGTGGAGGGTCTACTCTATAGATGACAGATGGAAGGTTACAGATATCATATGGACTGTGGTGGGTCTACTCTATAGATGACTGATATCATATGGACTGTGGTGGGCCTACTCTATAGATGACTGATATCATATGGACTGTGGTGGGTCTACTCTATAGATGACAGATGGAAGGTTACAGATATCAAATGGACTGTGGTGGGTCTACTCTATAGATGACTGATATCATATGGACTGTGGTGGGCCTACTCTATAGATGACAGATGGAAGGTAACAGATATCATATGGACTGTGGTGGGTCTACTCTATAGATGACAGATGGAAGGTTACAGATATCATATGGACTGTGGTGGGCCTACTCTATAGATGACAGATGGAAGGTTACAGATATCATATGGACTGTGGTGGGTCTACTCTATAGATGACAGATATCATATGGACTGTGGTGGGCCTACTCTATAGATGACAGATATCATATGGACTGTGGTGGGTCTACTCTATAGATGACAGATGGAAGGTTACAGATATCATATGGACTGTGGTGGGTCTACTCTATAGATGACAGATGGAAGGTTACATATATCATACGGACTGTGGTGGGTCTACTCTATAGATGACAGATGGAAGGTTACAGATATCATATGAACTGTGGTGGGTCTACTCTATAGATGACAGATATCATATGGACTGTGGTGGGCCTACTCTATAGATGACTGATATCATATGGACTGTGGTGGGCCTACTCTATAGATGACAGATATCATATGTACTGTGGTGGGTCTACTCTATAGATGACAGATCGAAGGTTACAGATATCATATGGACTGTGGTGGGTCTACTCTATAGATGACAGATGGAAGGTTACAGATATCATATGGACTGTGGTGGGTCTACTCTATAGATGACAGATATCATATGGACTGTGGTGGGTCTACTCTATAGATGACAGATGGAAGGTTACAGATATAATACGGACTGTGGTGGGTCTACTCTATAGATGACAGATGGAAGGTTACAGATATCATACGGACTGTGGTGGGTCTACTCTATAGATGACAGATGGAAGGTTACAGATATCATATGGACTGTGGTGGGTCTACTCTATAGATGACTGATATCATATGGACTGTGGTGGGTCTACTCTATAGATGACTGATATCATATGGACTGTGGTGGGCCTACTCTATAGATGACTGATATCATATGGACTGTGTTGGGTCTACTCTATAGATGACAGATGGAAGGTTACAGATATCATATGGACTTTGGTGGGTCTACTCTATAGATGACTGATATCATATGGACTGTGGTGGGCCTACTCTATAGATGACAGATGGAAGGTAACAGATATCATATGGACTGTGGTGGGTCTACTCTATAGATGACAGATGGAAGGTGTCAGATATCATATGGACTGTGGTGGGTCTACTCTATAGATGACAGATGGAAGGTTACAGATATCATATGGACTGGTGGGTCTACTCTATAGATGACAGATGGAAGGTTACAGATATCATATGGACTGGTGGGTCTACTCTATAGATGACAGATGGAAAGTTACAGATATCATATGGACTGGTGGGTCTACTCTATAGATGACAGATGGAAGGTTAGATATCATATGGACTGTGGTGGGTCTACTCTATAGATGACTGATATCCTATGGACTGTGGTGGGCCTACTCTATAGATGACTGATATCCTATGGACTGTGGTGGGCCTACTCTATAGATGACTGATATCATATGGACTGTGGTGGGTCTACTCTATAGATGACAGATGGAAGGTTACAGATATCATATGGACTGTGGTGGGTCTACTCTATAGATGACAGATGGAAGGTTACAGATATCATATGGACTGTGGTGGGTCTACTCTATAGATGACAGATGGAAGGTTACAGATATCATATGGACTGTGGTGGGTCTACTCTATAGATAACAGATGGAAGGTTACAGATATCATATGGACTGTGGTGGGTCTACTCTATAGATGACAGATGGAAGGTTACAGATATCATATGGACTGGTGGGTCTACTCTATAGATGACAGATGGAAGGTTACAGATATCATATGGACTGGTGGGTCTCCTCTATAGATGACAGATGGAAGGTTACAGATATCATATGGACTGGTGGGTCTACTCTATAGATGACAGATGGAAGGTTACAGATATCATATGGACTGGTGGGTCTACTCTATAGATGACAGATGGAAGGTTACAGATATCATATGGACTATGGTGGATCTACTCTATAGATGACAGATGGAAGGTTACAGATATCATATGGACTGGTGGGTCTACTCTATAGATGACAGATGGAAGGTTACAGATATCATATGGACTGTGGTGGGTCTACTCTATAGATGACAGATGGAAGGTTACAGATATCATATGGACTGTGGAGGGTCTACTCTATAGATGACAGATGGAAGGTTACAGATATCATATGGACTGTGGTGGGTCTACTCTATAGATGACTGATATCATATGGACTGTGGTGGGCCTACTCTATAGATGACTGATATCATATGGACTGTGGTGGGTCTACTCTATAGATGACAGATGGAAGGTTACAGATATCAAATGGACTGTGGTGGGTCTACTCTATAGATGACTGATATCATATGGACTGTGGTGGGCCTACTCTATAGATGACAGATGGAAGGTAACAGATATCATATGGACTGTGGTGGGTCTACTCTATAGATGACAGATGGAAGGTTACAGATATCATATGGACTGTGGTGGGCCTACTCTATAGATGACAGATGGAAGGTTACAGATATCATATGGACTGTGGTGGGTCTACTCTATAGATGACAGATATCATATGGACTGTGGTGGGCCTACTCTATAGATGACAGATATCATATGGACTGTGGTGGGTCTACTCTATAGATGACAGATGGAAGGTTACAGATATCATATGGACTGTGGTGGGTCTACTCTATAGATGACAGATGGAAGGTTACATATATCATACGGACTGTGGTGGGTCTACTCTATAGATGACAGATGGAAGGTTACAGATATCATATGAACTGTGGTGGGTCTACTCTATAGATGACAGATATCATATGGACTGTGGTGGGCCTACTCTATAGATGACTGATATCATATGGACTGTGGTGGGCCTACTCTATAGATGACAGATATCATATGTACTGTGGTGGGTCTACTCTATAGATGACAGATCGAAGGTTACAGATATCATATGGACTGTGGTGGGTCTACTCTATAGATGACAGATGGAAGGTTACAGATATCATATGGACTGTGGTGGGTCTACTCTATAGATGACAGATATCATATGGACTGTGGTGGGTCTACTCTATAGATGACAGATGGAAGGTTACAGATATAATACGGACTGTGGTGGGTCTACTCTATAGATGACAGATGGAAGGTTACAGATATCATACGGACTGTGGTGGGTCTACTCTATAGATGACAGATGGAAGGTTACAGATATCATATGGACTGTGGTGGGTCTACTCTATAGATGACTGATATCATATGGACTGTGGTGGGTCTACTCTATAGATGACTGATATCATATGGACTGTGGTGGGCCTACTCTATAGATGACTGATATCATATGGACTGTGTTGGGTCTACTCTATAGATGACAGATGGAAGGTTACAGATATCATATGGACTTTGGTGGGTCTACTCTATAGATGACTGATATCATATGGACTGTGGTGGGCCTACTCTATAGATGACAGATGGAAGGTAACAGATATCATATGGACTGTGGTGGGTCTACTCTATAGATGACAGATGGAAGGTTACAGATATCATATGGACTGTGGTGGGTCTACTCTATAGATGACAGATGGAAGGTTACAGATATCATATGGACTGTGGTGGGTCTACTCTATAGATGACTGATATCATATGGACTGTGGTGGGCCTACTCTATAGATGACAGATGGAAGGTTACAGATATCATATGGACTGTGGTGGGTCTACTCTATAGATGACAGATATCATATGGACTGTGGTGGGCCTACTCTATAGATGACAGATATCATATGGACTGTGGTGGGTCTACTCTATAGATGACAGATGGAAGGTTACAGATATCATATGGACTGTGGTGGGTCTACTCTATAGATGACAGATGGAAGGTTACATATATCATACGGACTGTGGTGGGTCTACTCTATAGATGACAGATGGAAGGTTACAGATATCATATGGACTGTGGTGGGTCTACTCTATAGATGACAGATATCATATGGACTGTGGTGGGCCTACTCTATAGATGACTGATATCATATGGACTGTGGTGGGACTACTCTATAGATGACAGATATCATATGTACTGTGGTGGGTCTACTCTATAGATGACAGATGGAAGGTTACAGATATCATATGGACTGTGGTGGGTCTACTCTATAGATGACAGATATCATATGGACTGTGGTGGGTCTACTCTATAGATGACAGATGAAAGGTTACATATATCATATGGACTGGTGGGTCTACTCTATAGATGACAGATGGAAGGTTACAGATATCATATGGACTGGTGGGTCTACTCTATTGATGACAGATGGAAGGTGTCAGATATCATATGGACTGTGGTGGGTCTACTCTATAGATGACAGACGGAAGGTTACAGATATCATATGGACTGTGGTGGGTCTACTCTATAGATGACAGATGGAAGGTTACAGATATCATATGGACTGGTGGGTCTACTCTATTGATGACAGATGGAAGGTGTCAGATATCATATGGACTGTGGTGGGTCTACTCTATAGATGACAGACGGAAGGTTACAGATATCATATGGACTGTGGTGGGTCTACTCTATAGATGACAGATGGAAGGTTACAGATATCATATGGACTGGTGGGTCTACTCTATTGATGACAGATGGAAGGTGTCAGATATCATATGGACTGTGGTGGGTCTACTCTATAGATGACAGATGGAAGGTTACAGATATCATATGGACTGTGGTGGGTCTACTCTATAGATGACAGATGGAAGGTTACAGATATCATATGGACTGTGGTGGGTCTACTCTATAGATGACAGATATCATATGGACTGGTGGGTCTACTCTATAGATGACAGATGGAAGGTTACAGATACCATATGGACTGTGGTGGGTCTACTCTATAGATGACAGATGGAAGGTTACAGATATCATATGGACTGGTGGGTCTACTCTATAGATGACAGATGGAAAGTTACAGATATCATATGGACTGGTGGGTCTACTCTATAGATGACAGATGGAAGGTTAGATATCATATGGACTGTGGTGGGTCTACTCTATAGATGACTGATATCCTATGGACTGTGGTGGGCCTACTCTATAGATGACTGATATCATATGGACTGTGGTGGGTCTACTCTATAGATGACAGATGGAAGGTTACAGATATCATATGGACTGTGGTGGGCCTACTCTATAGATGACAGATGGAAGGTTACAGATATCATATGGACTGTGGTGGGTCTACTCTATAGATGACAGATGGAAGGTTACAGATATCATATGGACTGTGGTGGGTCTACTCTATAGATGACAGATGGAAGGTTACAGATATCATATGGAATGTGGTGCGTCTACTCTATAGATGACTGATATCATATGGACTGTGGTGGGCCTACTCTATAGATGACTGATATCATATGGACTGTGGTGGGTCTACTCTATAGATGACAGATGGAAGGTTACAGATATCATATGGACTGTGGTGGGTCTACTCTATAGATGACAGATGGAAGGTTACAGATATCATATGGACTGTGGTGGGTCTACTCTATAGATGACAGATATCATATGGACTGGTGGGTCTACTCTATAGATGACAGATGGAAGGTTACAGATATCATATGGACTGTGGTGGGTCTACTCTATAGATGACAGATGGAAGGTTACAGATATCATATGGACTGGTGGGTCTACTCTATAGATGACAGATGGAAGGTTACAGATATCATATGGACTGTGGTGGGTCTACTCTATAGATGACAGATGGAAGGTTACAGATATCATATGGACTGTGGTGGGTCTACTCTATAGATGACAGATGGAAGGTTACAGATATCATATGGACTGTGGTGGGTCTACTCTATAGATGACAGATGGAAGGTTACAGATATCATATGGACTGTGGTGGGTCTACTCTATAGATGACTGATATCATATGGACTGTGGTGGGCCTACTCTATAGATGACTGATATCATATGGACTGTGGTGGGTCTACTCTATAGATGACAGATGGAAGGTTACAGATATCATATGGACTGTGGTGGGTCTACTCTATAGATGACAGATGGAAGGTTACAGATATCATATGGACTGTGGTGGGTCTACTCTATAGATGACAGATATCATATGGACTGTGGTGGGTCTACTCTATAGATGACAGATATCATATGGACTGTGGTGGGTCTACTCTATAGATGACAGATGGAAGGTTACAGATATCATACGGACTGTGGTGGGTCTACTCTATAGATGAAAGATGGAAGGTTACAGATATCATACGGACTGTGGTGGGTCTACTCTATAGATGACAGATGGAAGGTTACAGATATCATATGGACTGGTGGGTCTACTCTATAGATGACAGATGGAAGGTTACAGATATCATATGGACTGGTGGGATTCCTCTATAGATGACAGATGGAAGGTTACAGATATCATATGGACTGGTGGGTCTACTCTATAGATGACAGATGGAAGGTTACAGATATCATATGGACTGGTGGGTCTACTCTATAGATGACAGATGGAAGGTTACAGATATCATATGGACTGGTGGGTCTACTCTATAGATGACAGATGGAAGGTTACAGATATCATATGGACTATGGTGGGTCTACTCTATAGATGACAGATGGAAGGTTACAGATATCATATGGACTGGTGGGTCTACTCTATAGATGACAGATGGAAGGTTACAGATATCATATGGACTGGTGGGTCTACTCTATAGATGACAGATGGAAGGTTACAGATATCATATGGACTGTGGTGGGTCTACTCTATAGATGACTGATATCATATGGACTGTGGTGGGTCTACTCTATAGATGACAGATGAAAGGTTACATATATCATATGGACTGGTGGGTCTACTCTATAGATGACAGATATCATATGGACTGTGGTGGGTCTACTCTATAGATGACAGATGGAAGGTTACAGATATCATATGGACTGGTGGGTCTACTCTATTGATGACAGATGGAAGGTGTCAGATATCATATGGACTGTGGTGGGTCTACTCTATAGATGACAGACGGAAGGTTACAGATATCATATGGACTGTGGTGGGTCTACTCTATAGATGACAGATGGAAGGTTACAGATATCATATGGACTGGTGGGTCTACTCTATTGATGACAGATGGAAGGTGTCAGATATCATATGGACTGTGGTGGGTCTACTCTATAGATGACAGATGGAAGGTTACAGATATCATATGGACTGTGGTGGGTCTACTCTATAGATGACAGATGGAAGGTTACAGATATCATATGGACTGTGGTGGGTCTACTCTATAGATGACAGATATCATATGGACTGGTGGGTCTACTCTATAGATGACAGATGGAAGGTTACAGATACCATATGGACTGTGGTGGGTCTACTCTATAGATGACAGATGGAAGGTTAGATATCATATGGACTGTGGTGGGTCTACTCTATAGATGACAGATGGAAGGTTACAGATATCATATGGATTGTGGTGGGTCTACTCTATAGATGACTGATATCCTATGGACTGTGGTGGGCCTACTCTATAGATGACTGATGGAAGGTTACAGATATCATATGGACTGTGGTGGGCCTACTCTATAGATGACAGATGGAAGGTTACAGATATCATATGGACTGTGGTGGGTCTACTCTATAGATGACAGATGGAAGGTTACAGATAACATATGGACTGTGGTGGGTCTACTCTATAGATGACAGATGGAAGGTTACAGATATCATATGGACTGTGGTGGGTCTACTCTATAGATGACTGATATCATATGGACTGTGGTGGGCCTACTCTATAGATGACTGATATCATATGGACTGTGGTGGGTCTACTCTATAGATGACAGATGGAAGGTTACAGATATCATATGGACTGTGGTGGGTCTACTCTATAGATGACAGATGGAAGGTTACAGATATCATATGGACTGTGGTGGGTCTACTCTATAGATGACAGATATCATATGGACTGGTGGGTCTACTCTATAGATGACAGATGGAAGGTAACAGATATCATATGGACTGTGGTGGGTCTACTCTATAGATGACAGATGGAAGGTTACAGATATCATATGGACTGTGGTGGGTCTACTCTATAGATGACTGATATCATATGGACTGTGGTGGGCCTACTCTATAGATGACAGATGGAAGGTTACAGATATCATATGGACTGTGGTGGGTCTACTCTATAGATGACAGATATCATATGGACTGTGGTGGGCCTACTCTATAGATGACAGATATCATATGGACTGTGGTGGGTCTACTCTATAGATGACAGATGGAAGGTTACAGATATCATATGGACTGTGGTGGGTCTACTCTATAGATGACAGATGGAAGGTTACATATATCATACGGACTGTGGTGGGTCTACTCTATAGATGACAGATGGAAGGTTACAGATATCATATGGACTGGTGGGTCTACTCTATAGATGACAGATGGAAGGTAACAGATATATGGACTGTGGTTGGTCTACTCAATAGATGACAGATGGAAGGTTACAGATATCATATGGACTGTGGTGGGTCTACTCTATAGATGACTGATATCATATGGACTGTGGTGGGCCTACTCTATAGATGACAGATGGAAGGTTACAGATATCATATGGACTGTGGTGGGTCTACTCTATAGATGACAGATATCATATGGACTGGGGTGGGCCTACTCTATAGATGACAGATATCATATGGACTGTGGTGGGTCTACTCTATAGATGACAGATGGAAGGTTACAGATATCATATGGACTGTGGTGGGTCTACTCTATAGATGACAGATGGAAGGTTACATATATCATACGGACTGTGGTGGGTCTACTCTATAGATGACAGATGGAAGGTTACAGATATCATATGGACTGTGGTGGGTCTACTCTATAGATGACAGATATCATATGGACTGTGGTGGGCCTACTCTATAGATGACTGATATCATATGGACTGTGGTGGGCCTACTCTATAGATGACAGATATCATATGTACTGTGGTGGGTCTACTCTATAGATGACAGATGGAAGGTTACAGATATCATATGGACTGTGGTGGGTCTACTCTATAGATGACAGATATCATATGGACTGTGGTGGGTCTACTCTATAGATGACAGATGGAAGGTTACAGATATAATACGGACTGTGGTGGGTCTACTCTATAGATGACAGATGGAAGGTTACAGATATCATACGGACTGTGGTGGGTCTACTCTATAGATGACAGATGGAAGGTTACAGATATCATACGGACTGTGGTGGGTCTACTCTATAGATGACAGATGGAAGGTTACAGATATCATACGGACTGTGGTGGGTCTACTCTATAGATGACAGATGGAAGGTTACAGATATCATATGGACTGGTGGGTCTACTCTATAGATGACAGATGGAAGGTTACAGATATCATATGGACTGGTGGGTCTCCTCTATAGATGACAGATGGAAGGTTACAGATATCATATGGACTGGTGGGTCTACTCTATAGATGACAGATGGAAGGTTACAGATATCATATGGACTGGTGGGTCTACTCTATAGATGACAGATGGAAGGTTACAGATATCATATGGACTATGGTGGATCTACTCTATAGATGACAGATGGAAGGTTACAGATATCATATGGACTGGTGGGTCTACTCTATAGATGACAGATGGAAGGTTACAGATATCATATGGACTGTGGTGGGTCTACTCTATAGATGACAGATGGAAGGTTACAGATATCATATGGACTGTGGTGGGTCTACTCTATAGATGACTGATATCATATGGACTGTGGTGGGCCTACTCTATAGATGACTGATATCATATGGACTGCGGTGGGTCTACTCTATAGATGACAGATGGAAGGTTACAGATATCATATGGACTGTGGTGGGTCTACTCTATAGATGACTGATATCATATGGACTGTGGTGGGCCTACTCTATAGATGACAGATGGAAGGTAACAGATATCATATGGACTGTGGTGGGTCTACTCTATAGATGACAGATGGAAGGTTACAGATATCATATGGACTGTGGTGGGTCTACTCTATAGATGACTGATATCATATGGACTGTGGTGGGCCTACTCTATAGATGACAGATGGAAGGTTACAGATATCATATGGACTGTGGTGGGTCTACTCTATAGATGACAGATATCATATGGACTGTGGTGGGCCTACTCTATAGATGACAGATATCATATGGACTGTGGTGGGTCTACTCTATAGATGACAGATGGAAGGTTACAGATATCATATGGACTGTGGTGGGTCTACTCTATAGATGACAGATGGAAGGTTACATATATCATACGGACTGTGGTGGGTCTACTCTATAGATGACAGATGGAAGGTTACAGATATCATATGGACTGTGGTGGGTCTACTCTATAGATGACAGATATCATATGGACTGTGGTGGGCCTACTCTATAGATGACTGATATCATATGGACTGTGGTGGGCCTACTCTATAGATGACAGATATCATATGTACTGTGGTGGGTCTACTCTATAGATGACAGATGGAAGGTTACAGATATCATATGGACTGTGGTGGGTCTACTCTATAGATGACAGATGGAAGGTTACAGATATCATATGGACTGTGGTGGGTCTACTCTATAGATGACAGATATCATATGGACTGTGGTGGGTCTACTCTATAGATGACAGATGGAAGGTTACAGATATAATACGGACTTTGGTGGGTCTACTCTATAGATGACAGATGGAAGGTTACAGATATCATACGGACTGTGGTGGGTCTACTCTATAGATGACAGATGGAAGGTTACAGATATCATATGGACTGGTGGGTCTACTCTATAGATGACAGATGGAAGGTTACAGATATCATATGGACTGGTGGGTCTCCTCTATAGATGACAGATGGAAGGTTACAGATATCATATGGACTGGTGGGTCTACTCTATAGATGACAGATGGAAGGTTACAGATATCATATGGACTGGTGGGTCTACTCTATAGATGACAGATGGAAGGTTACAGATATCATATGGACTATGGTGGATCTACTCTATAGATGACAGATGGAAGGTTACAGATATCATATGGACTGGTGGGTCTACTCTATAGATGACAGATATCATATGGACTGTGGTGGGCCTACTCTATAGATGACAGATATCATATGGACTGTGGTGGGTCTACTCTATAGATGACAGATGGAAGGTTACAGATATCATATGGACTGTGGTGGGTCTACTCTATAGATGACAGATGGAAGGTTACATATATCATACGGACTGTGGTGGGTCTACTCTATAGATGACAGATGGAAGGTTACAGATATCATATGGACTGTGGTGGGTCTACTCTATAGATGACAGATATCATATGGACTGTGGTGGGCCTACTCTATAGATGACTGATATCATATGGACTGTGGTGGGCCTACTCTATAGATGACAGATATCATATGTACTGTGGTGGGTCTACTCTATAGATGACAGATGGAAGGTTACAGATATCATATGGACTGTGGTGGGTCTACTCTATAGATGACAGATATCATATGGACTGTGGTGGGTCTACTCTATAGATGACAGATGGAAGGTTACAGATATAATACGGACTGTGGTGGGTCTACTCTATAGATGACAGATGGAAGGTTACAGATATCATACGGACTGTGGTGGGTCTACTCTATAGATGACAGATGGAAGGTTACAGATATCATATGGACTGGTGGGTCTACTCTATAGATGACAGATGGAAGGTTACAGATATCATATGGACTGGTGGGTCTCCTCTATAGATGACAGATGGAAGGTTACAGATATCATATGGACTGGTGGGTCTACTCTATAGATGACAGATGGAAGGTTACAGATAACATATGGACTGGTGGGTCTACTCTATAGATGACAGATGGAAGGTTACAGATATCATATGGACTATGGTGGATCTACTCTATAGATGACAGATGGAAGGTTACAGATATCATATGGACTGGTGGGTCTACTCTATAGATGACAGATGGAAGGTTACAGATATCATATGGACTGTGGTGGGTCTACTCTATAGATGACAGATGGAAGGTTACAGATATCATATGGACTGTGGTGGGTCTACTCTATAGATGACTGATATCATATGGACTGTGGTGGGCCTACTCTATAGATGACTGATATCATATGGACTGTGGTGGGTCTACTCTATAGATGACAGATGGAAGGTTACAGATATCATATGGACTGTGGTGGGTCTACTCTATAGATGACTGATATCATATGGACTGTGGTGGGCCTACTCTATAGATGACAGATGGAAGGTAACAGATATCATATGGACTGTGGTGGGTCTACTCTATAGATGACAGATGGAAGGTTACAGATATCATATGGACTGTGGTGGGTCTACTCTATAGATGACTGATATCATATGGACTGTGGTGGGCCTACTCTATAGATGACAGATGGAAGGTTACAGATATCATATGGACTGTGGTGGGTCTACTCTATAGATGACAGATGGAAGGTTACAGATATCATATGGACTGTGGTGGGTCTACTCTATAGATGACTGATATCATATGGACTGTGGTGGGCCTACTCTATAGATGACAGATGGAAGGTTACAGATATCATATGGACTGTGGTGGGTCTACTCTATAGATGACAGATGGAAGGTTACAGATATCATATGGACTGTGGTGGGTCTACTCTATAGATGACAGATGGAAGGTTACATATATCATACGGACTGTGGTGGGTCTACTCTATAGATGACAGATGGAAGGTTACAGATATCATATGGACTGTGGTGGGTCTACTCTATAGATGACAGATATCATATGGACTGTGGTGGGCCTACTCTATAGATGACTGATATCATATGGACTGTGGTGGGTCTACTCTATAGATGACAGATGGAAGGTTACAGATATCATATGGACTGTGGTGGGTCTACTCTATAGATGACAGATGGAAGGTTACAGATATCATATGGACTGTGGTGGGTCTACTCTATAGATGACAGATATCATATGTACTGTGGTGGGTCTACTCTATAGATGACAGATGGAAGGTTACAGATATAATACGGACTGTGGTGGGTCTACTCTATAGATGACAGATGGAAGGTTACAGATATCATACGGACTGTGGTGGGTCTACTCTATAGATGACAGATGGAAGGTTACAGATATCATATGGACTGGTGGGTCTACTCTATAGATGACAGATGGAAGGTTACAGATATCATATGGACTGGTGGGTCTCCTCTATAGATGACAGATGGAAGGTTACAGATATCATATGGACTGGTGGGTCTACTCTATAGATGACAGATGGAAGGTTACAGATATCATATGGACTGGTGGGTCTACTCTATAGATGACAGATGGAAGGTTACAGATATCATATGGACTATGGTGGATCTACTCTATAGATGACAGATGGAAGGTTACAGATATCATATGGACTGGTGGGTCTACTCTATAGATGACAGATGGAAGGTTACATATATCATACGGACTGTGGTGGGTCTACTCTATAGATGACAGATGGAAGGTTACAGATATCATATGGACTGTGGTGGGTCTACTCTATAGATGACTGATATCATATGGACTGTGGTGGGTCTACTCTATAGATGACAGATGAAAGGTTACATATATCATATGGACTGGTGGGTCTACTCTATAGATGACAGACGGAAGGTTACAGATATCATATGGACTGTGGTGGGTCTACTCTATAGATGACAGATGGAAGGTTACAGATATCATATGGACTGGTGGGTCTACTCTATTGATGACAGATGGAAGGTGTCAGATATCATATGGACTGTGGTGGGTCTACTCTATAGATGACAGATGGAAGGTTACAGATATCATATGGACTGTGGTGGGTCTACTCTATAGATGACAGATGGAAGGTTACAGATATCATATGGACTGTGGTGGGTCTACTCTATAGATGACAGATATCATATGGACTGGTGGGTCTACTCTATAGATGACAGATGGAAGGTTACAGATACCATATGGACTGTGGTGGGTCTACTCTATAGATGACAGATGGAAGGTTACAGATATCATATGGACTGGTGGGTCTACTCTATAGATGACAGATGGAAGGTTACAGATATCATATGGACTGGTGGGTCTACTCTATAGATGACAGATGGAAGGTTAGATATCATATGGACTGTGGTGGGTCTACTCTATAGATGACTGATATCCTATGGACTGTGGTGGGCCTACTCTATAGATGACTGATATCATATGGACTGTGGTGGGTCTACTCTATAGATGACAGATGGAAGGTTACAGATATCATATGGACTGGTGGGTCTACTCTATAGATGACAGATGGAAGGTTACAGATATCATATGGACTGTGGTGGGTCTACTCTATAGATGACAGATGGAAGGTTACAGATATCATATGGACTGTGGTGGGTCTACTCTATAGATGACAGATATCATATGGACTGGTGGGTCTACTCTATTGATGACAGATGGAAGGTGTCAGATATCATATGGACTGTGGTGGGTCTACTCTATAGATGACAGATGGAAGGTTACAGATATCATACGGACTGTGGTGGGTCTACTCTATAGATGACAGATGGAAGGTTACAGATATCATACGGACTGTGGTGGGTCTACTCTATAGATGACAGATGTAAGGTTACAGATATCATATGGACTGGTGGGTCTACTCTATAGATGACAGATGGAAGGTTACAGATATCATATGGACTGGTGGGATTCCTCTATAGATGACAGATGGAAAGTTACAGATATCATATGGACTGGTGGGTCTACTCTATAGATGACAGATGGAAGGTTACAGATATCATATGGACTGGTGGGTCTACTCTATAGATGACAGATGGAAGGTTACAGATATCATATGGACTGGTGGGTCTACTCTATAGATGACAGATGGAAGGTTACAGATATCATATGGACTGTGGTGGGTCTACTCTATAGATGACTGATATCATATGGACTGTGGTGGGTCTACTCTATAGATGACAGATGAAAGGTTACATATATCATATGGACTGGTGGGTCTACTCTATAGATGACAGATGGAAGGTGTCAGATATCATATGGACTGTGGTGGGTCTACTCTATAGATGACAGACGGAAGGTTACAGATATCATATGGACTGTGGTGGGTCTACTCTATAGATGACAGATGGAAGGTTACAGATATCATATGGACTGGTGGGTCTACTCTATTGATGACAGATGGAAGGTGTCAGATATCATATGGACTGTGGTGGGTCTACTCTATAGATGACAGATGGAAGGTTACAGATATCATATGGACTGTGGTGGGTCTACTCTATAGATGACAGATGGAAGGTTACAGATATCATATGGACTGTGGTGGGTCTACTCTATAGATGACAGATATCATATGGACTGGTGGGTCTACTCTATAGATGACAGATGGAAGGTTACAGATACCATATGGACTGTGGTGGGTCTACTCTATAGATGACAGATGGAAGGTTACAGATATCATATGGACTGGTGGGTCTACTCTATAGATGACAGATGGAAGGTTACAGATATCATATGGACTGGTGGGTCTACTCTATAGATGACAGATGGAAGGTTAGATATCATATGGACTGTGGTGGGTCTACTCTATAGATGACTGATATCCTATGGACTGTGGTGGGCCTACTCTATAGATGACTGATATCATATGGACTGTGGTGGGTCTACTCTATAGATGACAGATGGAAGGTTACAGATATCATATGGACTGGTGGGTCTACTCTATAGATGACAGATGGAAGGTTACAGATATCATATGGACTGTGGTGGGTCTACTCTATAGATGACAGATGGAAGGTTACAGATATCATATGGACTGTGGTGGGTCTACTCTATAGATGACAGATATCATATGGACTGGTGGGTCTACTCTATTGATGACAGATGGAAGGTGTCAGATATCATATGGACTGTGGTGGGTCTACTCTATAGATGACAGATGGAAGGTTACAGATATCATACGGACTGTGGTGGGTCTACTCTATAGATGACAGATGGAAGGTTACAGATATCATACGGACTGTGGTGGGTCTACTCTATAGATGACAGATGTAAGGTTACAGATATCATATGGACTGGTGGGTCTACTCTATAGATGACAGATGGAAGGTTACAGATATCATATGGACTGGTGGGTCTACTCTATAGATGACAGATGGAAGGTTACAGATATCATATGGACTGTGGTGGGTCTACTCTATAGATGACTGATATCATATGGACTGTGGTGGGTCTACTCTATAGATGACAGATGAAAGGTTACATATATCATATGGACTGGTGGGTCTACTCTATAGATGACAGATGGAAGGTGTCAGATATCATATGGACTGTGGTGGGTCTACTCTATAGATGACAGACGGAAGGTTACAGATATCATATGGACTGTGGTGGGTCTACTCTATAGATGACAGATGGAAGGTTACAGATATCATATGGACTGGTGGGTCTACTCTATTGATGACAGATGGAAGGTGTCAGATATCATATGGACTGTGGTGGGTCTACTCTATAGATGACAGATGGAAGGTTACAGATATCATATGGACTGTGGTGGGTCTACTCTATAGATGACAGATGGAAGGTTACAGATATCATATGGACTGTGGTGGGTCTACTCTATAGATGACAGATATCATATGGACTGTGGTGGGTCTACTCTATAGATGACAGATGGAAGGTTACAGATATCATACGGACTGTGGTGGGTCTACTCTATAGATGACAGATGGAAGGTTACAGATATCATACGGACTGTGGTGGGTCTACTCTATAGATGACAGATGGAAGGTTACAGATATCATATGGACTGGTGGGTCTACTCTATAGATGACAGATGGAAGGTTACAGATATCATATGGACTGGTGGGTCTCCTCTATAGATGACAGATGGAAGGTTACAGATATCATATGGACTGGTGGGTCTACTCTATAGATGACAGATGGAAGGTTACAGATATTATATGGACTGGTGGGTCTACTCTATAGATGACAGATGGAAGGTTACAGATATCATATGGACTATGGTGGGTCTACTCTATAGATGACAGATGGAAGGTTACAGATATCATATGGACTGGTGGGTCTACTCTATAGATGACAGATGGAAGGTTACAGATATCATATGGACTGGTGGGTCTACTCTATAGATGACAGATGGAAGGTTACAGATATCATATGGACTGGTGGGTCTACTCTATAGATGACAGATGGAAGGTTAGATATCATATGGACTGTGGTGGGTCTACTCTATAGATGACTGATATCCTATGGACTGTGGTGGGCCTACTCTATAGATGACTGATATCATATGGACTGTGGTGGGTCTACTCTATAGATGACAGATGGAAGGTTACAGATATCATATGGACTGTGGTGGGCCTACTCTATAGATGACAGATGGAAGGTTACAGATATCATATGGACTGTGGTGGGTCTACTCTATAGATGACAGATGGAAGGTTACAGATATCATATGGACTGTGGTGGGTCTACTCTATAGATGACAGATGGAAGGTTACAGATATCATATGGACTGTGGTGGGTCTACTCTATAGATGACTGATATCATATGGACTGTGGTGGGCCTACTCTATAGATGACTGATATCATATGGACTGTGGTGGGTCTACTCTATAGATGACAGATGGAAGGTTACAGATATCATATGGACTGTGGTGGGTCTACTCTATAGATGACAGATGGAAGGTTACAGATATCATATGGACTGTGTTGGGTCTACTCTATAGATGACAGATATCATATGGACTGGTGGGTCTACTCTATTGATGACAGATGGAAGGTGTCAGATATCATATGGACTGTGGTGGGTCTACTCTATAGATGACAGATGAAAGGTTACATATATCATATGGACTGGTGGGTCTACTCTATAGATGACAGATGGAAGGTGTCAGATATCATATGGACTGTGGTGGGTCTACTCTATAGATGACAGACGGAAGGTTACAGATATCATATGGACTGTGGTGGGTCTACTCTATAGATGACAGATGGAAGGTTACAGATATCATATGGACTGGTGGGTCTACTCTATTGATGACAGATGGAAGGTGTCAGATATCATATGGACTGTGGTGGGTCTACTCTATAGATGACAGATGGAAGGTTACAGATATCATATGGACTGTGGTGGGTCTACTCTATAGATGACAGATGGAAGGTTACAGATATCATATGGACTGTGGTGGGTCTACTCTATAGATGACAGATATCATATGGACTGTGGTGGGTCTACTCTATAGATGACAGATGGAAGGTTACAGATATCATACGGACTGTGGTGGGTCTACTCTATAGATGACAGATGGAAGGTTACAGATATCATACGGACTGTGGTGGGTCTACTCTATAGATGACAGATGGAAGGTTACAGATATCATATGGACTGGTGGGTCTACTCTATAGATGACAGATGGAAGGTTACAGATATCATATGGACTGGTGGGTCTCCTCTATAGATGACAGATGGAAGGTTACAGATATCATATGGACTGGTGGGTCTACTCTATAGATGACAGATGGAAGGTTACAGATATTATATGGACTGGTGGGTCTACTCTATAGATGACAGATGGAAGGTTACAGATATCATATGGACTATGGTGGGTCTACTCTATAGATGACAGATGGAAGGTTACAGATATCATATGGACTGGTGGGTCTACTCTATAGATGACAGATGGAAGGTTACAGATATCATATGGACTGGTGGGTCTACTCTATAGATGACAGATGGAAGGTTACAGATATCATATGGACTGGTGGGTCTACTCTATAGATGACAGATGGAAGGTTAGATATCATATGGACTGTGGTGGGTCTACTCTATAGATGACTGATATCCTATGGACTGTGGTGGGCCTACTCTATAGATGACTGATATCATATGGACTGTGGTGGGTCTACTCTATAGATGACAGATGGAAGGTTACAGATATCATATGGACTGTGGTGGGCCTACTCTATAGATGACAGATGGAAGGTTACAGATATCATATGGACTGTGGTGGGTCTACTCTATAGATGACAGATGGAAGGTTACAGATATCATATGGACTGTGGTGGGTCTACTCTATAGATGACAGATGGAAGGTTACAGATATCATATGGACTGTGGTGGGTCTACTCTATAGATGACTGATATCATATGGACTGTGGTGGGCCTACTCTATAGATGACTGATATCATATGGACTGTGGTGGGTCTACTCTATAGATGACAGATGGAAGGTTACAGATATCATATGGACTGTGGTGGGTCTACTCTATAGATGACAGATGGAAGGTTACAGATATCATATGGACTGTGGTGGGTCTACTCTATAGATGACAGATATCATATGGACTGGTGGGTCTACTCTATTGATGACAGATGGAAGGTGTCAGATATCATATGGACTGTGGTGGGTCTACTCTATAGATGACAGATGGAAGGTTACAGATATCATATGGACTGTGGTGGGTCTACTCTATAGATGACAGATGGAAGGTTACAGATATCATATGGACTGTGGTGGGTCTACTCTATAGATGACAGATATCATATGGACTGGTGGGTCTACTCTATAGATGACAGATGGAAGGTTACAGATACCATATGGACTGTGGTGGGTCTACTCTATAGATGACAGATGGAAGGTTACAGATATCATATGGACTGGTGGGTCTACTCTATAGATGACAGATGGAAGGTTAGATATCATATGGACTGTGGTGGGTCTACTCTATAGATGACTGATATCCTATGGACTGTGGTGGGCCTACTCTATAGATGACTGATATCATATGGACTGTGGTGGGTCTACTCTATAGATGACAGATGGAAGGTTACAGATATAATATGGACTGTGGTGGGCCTACTCTATAGATGACAGATGGAAGGTTACAGATATCATATGGACTGTGGTGGGTCTACTCTATAGATGACAGATGGAAGGTTACAGATATCATATGGACTGTGGTGGGTCTACTCTATAGATGACAGATGGAAGGTTACAGATATCATATGGACTGTGGTGGGTCTACTCTATAGATGACTGATATCATATGGACTGTGGTGGGCCTACTCTATAGATGACTGATATCATATGGACTGTGGTGGGTCTACTCTATAGATGACAGATGGAAGGTTACAGATATCATATGGACTGTGGTGGGTCTACTCTATAGATGACAGATGGAAGGTTACAGATATCATATGGACTGTGGTGGGTCTACTCTATAGATGACAGATGGAAGGTTACAGATATCATATGGACTGGTGGGTCTACTCTATAGATGACAGATGGAAGGTTACAGATATCATATGGACTGGTGGGTCTACTCTATAGATGACAGATGGAAGGTTAGATATCATATGGACTGTGGTGGGTCTACTCTATAGATGACAGATGGAAGGTTACAGATATCATATGGACTGTGGTGGGTCTACTCTATAGATGACAGATGGAAGGTTACAGATATCCTATGGACTGTGGTGGGCCTACTCTATAGATGACTGATATCATATGGACTGTGGTGGGTCTACTCTATAGATGACAGATGGAAGGTTACAGATATCATATGGACTGTGGTGGGTCTACTCTATAGATGACAGATGGAAGGTTACAGATATCATATGGACTGTGGTGGGTCTACTCTATAGATGACAGATGGAAGGTTACAGATATCATATGGACTGTGGTGGGTCTACTCTATAGATGACTGATATCATATGGACTGTGGTGGGCCTACTCTATAGATGACAGATGGAAGGTTACAGATATCATATGGACTGTGGTGGGTCTACTCTATAGATGACAGATATCATATGGACTGTGGTGGGCCTACTCTATAGATGACAGATATCATTTGGACTGTGGTGGGTCTACTCTATAGATGACAGATGGAAGGTTACAGATATCATATGGACTGTGGTGGGTCTAATCTATAGATGACAGATGGAAGGTTACATATATCATACGGACTGTGGTGGGTCTACTCTATAGATGACAGATGGAAGGTTACAGATATCATATGAACTGTGGTGGGTCTACTCTATAGATGACAGATATCATATGGACTGTGGTGGGCCTACTCTATAGATGACTGATATCATATGGACTGTGGTGGGCCTACTCTATAGATGACAGATATCATATGTACTGTGGTGGGTCTACTCTATAGATGACAGATGGAAGGTTACAGATATCATATGGACTGTGGTGGGTCTACTCTATAGATGACAGATGGAAGGTTACAGATATCATATGGACTGTGGTGGGTCTACTCTATAGATGACAGATATCATATGGACTGTGGTGGGTCTACTCTATAGATGACAGATGGAAGGTTACAGATATAATACGGACTGTGGTGGGTCTACTCTATAGATGACAGATGGAAGGTTACAGATATCATACGGACTGTGGTGGGTCTACTCTATAGATGACAGATGGAAGGTTACAGATATCATATGGACTGTGGTGGGTCTACTCTATAGATGACTGATATCATATGGACTGTGGTGGGTCTACTCTATAGATGACTGATATCATATGGACTGTGGTGGGCCTACTCTATAGATGACTGATATCATATGGACTGTGGTGGGTCTACTCTATAGATGACAGATGGAAGGTTACAGATATCATATGGACTGTGGTGGGTCTACTCTATAGATGACTGATATCATATGGACTGTGGTGGGCCTACTCTATAGATGACAGATGGAAGGTAACAGATATCATATGGACTGTGGTGGGTCTACTCTATAGATGACTGATATCATATGGACTGTGGTGGGCCTACTCTATAGATGACAGATGGAAGGTTACAGATATCATATGGACTGTGGTGGGTCTACTCTATAGATGACAGATATCATATGGACTGTGGTGGGCCTACTCTATAGATGACAGATATCATATGGACTGTGGTGGGTCTACTCTATAGATGACAGATGGAAGGTTACAGATATCATATGGACTGTGGTGGGTCTACTCTATAGATGACAGATGGAAGGTTACAGATATCATATGGACTGTGGTGGGTCTACTCTATAGATGACAGATATCATATGGACTGGTGGGTCTACTCTATAGATGACAGATGGAAGGTTACAGATATCATATGGACTGTGGTGGGTCTACTCTATAGATGACAGATGGAAGGTTACAGATATCATATGGACTGGTGGGTCTACTCTATAGATGACAGATGGAAGGTTACAGATATCATATGGACTGGTGGGTCTACTCTATAGATGACAGATGGAAGGTTAGATATCATATGGACTGTGGTGGGTCTACTCTATAGATGACAGATGGAAGGTTACAGATATCATATGGACTGTGGTGGGTCTACTCTATAGATGACTGATATCCTATGGACTGTGGTGGGCCTACTCTATAGATGACTGATATCATATGGACTGTGGTGGGTCTACTCTATAGATGACAGATGGAAGGTTACAGATATCATATGGACTGTGGTGGGCCTACTCTATAGATGACAGATGGAAGGTTACAGATATCATATGGACTGTGGTGGGTCTACTCTATAGATGACAGATGGAAGGTTACAGATATCATATGGACTGTGGTGGGTCTACTCTATAGATGACAGATGGAAGGTTACAGATATCATATGGACTGTGGTGGGTCTACTCTATAGATGACTGATATCATATGGACTGTGGTGGGCCTACTCTATAGATGACTGATATCATATGGACTGTGGTGGGTCTACTCTATAGATGACAGATGGAAGGTTACAGATATCATATGGACTGTGGTGGGTCTACTCTATAGATGACTGATATCATATGGACTGTGGTGGGCCTACTCTATAGATGACAGATGGAAGGTAACAGATATCATATGGACTGTGGTGGGTCTACTCTATAGATGACTGATATCATATGGACTGTGGTGGGCCTACTCTATAGATGACAGATGGAAGGTTACAGATATCATATGGACTGTGGTGGGTCTACTCTATAGATGACAGATATCATATGGACTGTGGTGGGCCTACTCTATAGATGACTGATATCATATGGACTGTGGTGGGCCTACTCTATAGATGACAGATATCATATGTACTGTGGTGGGTCTACTCTATAGATGACAGATGGAAGGTTACAGATATCATATGGACTGTGGTGGGTCTACTCTATAGATGACAGATATCATATGGACTGTGGTGGGTCTACTCTATAGATGACAGATGGAAGGTTACAGATATCATACGGACTGTGGTGGGTCTACTCTATAGATGACAGATATCCTATGGACTGTGGTGGGCCTACTCTATAGATGACTGATATCATATGGACTGTGGTGGGTCTACTCTATAGATGACAGATGGAAGGTTACAGATATCATATGGACTGTGGTGGGCCTACTCTATAGATGACAGATGGAAGGTTACAGATATCATATGGACTGTGGTGGGTCTACTCTATAGATGACAGATGGAAGGTTACAGATATCATATGGACTGTGGTGGGTCTACTCTATAGATGACAGATGGAAGGTTACAGATATCATATGGACTGTGGTGGGTCTACTCTATAGATGACTGATATCATATGGACTGTGGTGGGCCTACTCTATAGATGACTGATATCATATGGACTGTGGTGGGTCTACTCTATAGATGACAGATGGAAGGTTACAGATATCATATGGACTGTGGTGGGCCTACTCTATAGATGACAGATGGAAGGTTACAGATATCATATGGACTGTGGTGGGTCTACTCTATAGATGACAGATGGAAGGTTACAGATATCATATGGACTGTGGTGGGTCTACTCTATAGATGACAGATGGAAGGTTACAGATATCATATGGACTGGTGGGTCTACTCTATAGATGACAGATGGAAGGTTACAGATATCATATGGACTGGTGGGTCTACTCTATAGATGACAGATGGAAGGTTACAGATATCATATGGACTATGGTGGGTCTACTCTATAGATGACAGATGGAAGGTTACAGATATCATATGGACTGGTGGGTCTACTCTATAGATGACAGATGGAAGGTTACAGATATCATATGGACTGGTGGGTCTACTCTATAGATGACAGATGGAAGGTTACAGATATCATATGGACTGTGGTGGGTCTACTCTATAGATGACTGATATCATTTGGACTGTGGTGGGTCTACTCTATAGATGACAGATGGAAGGTTACATATATCATATGGACTGGTGGGTCTACTCTATAGATGACAGATATCATATGGACTGTGGTGGGTGTACTCTATAGATGACAGATGGAAGGTTACAGATATCATATGGACTGGTGGGTCTACTCTATAGATGACAGATGGAAGGTTACAGATATCATATGGACTGGTGGGTCTCCTCTATAGATGACAGATGGAAGGTTACAGATATCATATGGACTGGTGGGTCTACTCTATAGATGACAGATGGAAGGTTACAGATATCATATGGACTGGTGGGTCTACTCTATAGATGACAGATGGAAGGTTACAGATATCATATGGACTATGGTGGGTCTACTCTATAGATGACAGATGGAAGGTTACAGATATCATATGGACTGGTGGGTCTACTCTATAGATGACAGATGGAAGGTTACAGATATCATATGGACTGTGGTGGGTCTACTCTATAGATGACTGATATCATATGGCCTGTGGTGGGTCTACTCTATAGATGACAGATGGAAGGTTACAGATATCATATGGACTGGTGGGTCTACTCTATTGATGACAGATGGAAGGTGTCAGATATCATATGGACTGTGGTGGGTCTACTCTATAGATGACAGACGGAAGGTTACAGATATCATATGGACTGTGGTGGGTCTACTCTATAGATGACAGATGGAAGGTTACAGATATCATATGGACTGGTGGGTCTACTCTATAGATGACAGATGGAAGGTTACAGATATCATATGGACTGGTGGGTCTACTCTATAGATGACAGATGGAAGGTTACAGATATCATATGGACTGGTGGGTCTACTCTATAGATGACAGATGGAAGGTTAGATATCATATGGACTGTGGTGGGTCTACTCTATAGATGACAGATGGAAGGTTACAGATATCATATGGATTGTGGTGGGTCTACTCTATAGATGACTGATATCCTATGGACTGTGGTGGGCCTACTCTATAGATGACTGATATCATATGGACTGTGGTGGGTCTACTCTATAGATGACAGATGGAAGGTTACAGATATCATATGGACTGTGGTGGGCCTACTCTATAGATGACAGATGGAAGGTTACAGATATCATATGGACTGTGGTGGGTCTACTCTATAGATGACAGATGGAAGGTTACAGATATCATATGGACTGTGGTGGGTCTACTCTATAGATGACAGATGGAAGGTTACAGATATCATATGGACTGTGGTGGGTCTACTCTATAGATGACTGATATCATATGGACTGTGGTGGGCCTACTCTATAGATGACTGATATCATATGGACTGTGGTGGGTCTACTCTATAGATGACAGATGGAAGGTTACAGATATCATATGGACTGTGGTGGGTCTACTCTATAGATGACAGATGGAAGGTTACAGATATCATATGGACTGTGGTGGGTCTACTCTATAGATGACAGATATCATATGGACTGGTGGGTCTACTCTATAGATGACAGATGGAAGGTTACAGATATCATATGGACTGTGGTGGGTCTACTCTATAGATGACAGATGGAAGGTTACAGATATCATATGGACTGGTGGGTCTACTCTATAGATGACAGATGGAAGGTTACAGATATCATATGGACTGGTGGGTCTACTCTATAGATGACAGATGGAAGGTTAGATATCATATGGACTGTGGTGGGTCTACTCTATAGATGACAGATGGAAGGTTACAGATATCATATGGACTGTGGTGGGTCTACTCTATAGATGACTGATATCCTATGGACTGTGGTGGGCCTACTCTATAGATGACTGATATCATATGGACTGTGGTGGGTCTACTCTATAGATGACAGATGGAAGGTTACAGATATCATATGGACTGTGGTGGGCCTACTCTATAGATGACAGATGGAAGGTTACAGATATCATATGGACTGTGGTGGGTCTACTCTATAGATGACAGATGGAAGGTTACAGATATCATATGGACTGTGGTGGGTCTACTCTATAGATGACAGATGGAAGGTTACAGATATCATATGGACTGTGGTGGGTCTACTCTATAGATGACTGATATCATATGGACTGTGGTGGGCCTACTCTATAGATGACTGATATCATATGGACTGTGGTGGGTCTACTCTATAGATGACAGATGGAAGGTTACAGATATCATATGGACTGTGGTGGGTCTACTCTATAGATGACTGATATCATATGGACTGTGGTGGGCCTACTCTATAGATGACAGATGGAAGGTAACAGATATCATATGGACTGTGGTGGGTCTACTCTATAGATGACAGATGGAAGGTTACAGATATCATATGGACTGGTGGGTCTACTCTATTGATGACAGATGGAAGGTGTCAGATATCATATGGACTGTGGTGGGTCTACTCTATAGATGACAGACGGAAGGTTACAGATATCATATGGACTGTGGTGGGTCTACTCTATAGATGACAGATGGAAGGTTACAGATATCATATGGACTGGTGGGTCTACTCTATAGATGACAGATGGAAGGTTACAGATATCATATGGACTGGTGGGTCTACTCTATAGATGACAGATGGAAGGTTACAGATATCATATGGACTGGTGGGTCTACTCTATAGATGACAGATGGAAGGTTAGATATCATATGGACTGTGGTGGGTCTACTCTATAGATGACAGATGGAAGGTTACAGATATCATATGGATTGTGGTGGGTCTACTCTATAGATGACTGATATCCTATGGACTGTGGTGGGCCTACTCTATAGATGACTGATATCATATGGACTGTGGTGGGTCTACTCTATAGATGACAGATGGAAGGTTACAGATATCATATGGACTGTGGTGGGCCTACTCTATAGATGACAGATGGAAGGTTACAGATATCATATGGACTGTGGTGGGTCTACTCTATAGATGACAGATGGAAGGTTACAGATATCATATGGACTGTGGTGGGTCTACTCTATAGATGACAGATGGAAGGTTACAGATATCATATGGACTGTGGTGGGTCTACTCTATAGATGACTGATATCATATGGACTGTGGTGGGCCTACTCTATAGATGACTGATATCATATGGACTGTGGTGGGTCTACTCTATAGATGACAGATGGAAGGTTACAGATATCATATGGACTGTGGTGGGTCTACTCTATAGATGACAGATGGAAGGTTACAGATATCATATGGACTGTGGTGGGTCTACTCTATAGATGACAGATATCATATGGACTGGTGGGTCTACTCTATAGATGACAGATGGAAGGTTACAGATATCATATGGACTGTGGTGGGTCTACTCTATAGATGACAGATGGAAGGTTACAGATATCATATGGACTGGTGGGTCTACTCTATAGATGACAGATGGAAGGTTACAGATATCATATGGACTGGTGGGTCTACTCTATAGATGACAGATGGAAGGTTAGATATCATATGGACTGTGGTGGGTCTACTCTATAGATGACAGATGGAAGGTTACAGATATCATATGGACTGTGGTGGGTCTACTCTATAGATGACTGATATCCTATGGACTGTGGTGGGCCTACTCTATAGATGACTGATATCATATGGACTGTGGTGGGTCTACTCTATAGATGACAGATGGAAGGTTACAGATATCATATGGACTGTGGTGGGCCTACTCTATAGATGACAGATGGAAGGTTACAGATATCATATGGACTGTGGTGGGTCTACTCTATAGATGACAGATGGAAGGTTACAGATATCATATGGACTGTGGTGGGTCTACTCTATAGATGACAGATGGAAGGTTACAGATATCATATGGACTGTGGTGGGTCTACTCTATAGATGACTGATATCATATGGACTGTGGTGGGCCTACTCTATAGATGACTGATATCATATGGACTGTGGTGGGTCTACTCTATAGATGACAGATGGAAGGTTACAGATATCATATGGACTGTGGTGGGTCTACTCTATAGATGACTGATATCATATGGACTGTGGTGGGCCTACTCTATAGATGACAGATGGAAGGTAACAGATATCATATGGACTGTGGTGGGTCTACTCTATAGATGACTGATATCATATGGACTGTGGTGGGCCTACTCTATAGATGACAGATGGAAGGTTACAGATATCATATGGACTGTGGTGGGTCTACTCTATAGATGACAGATATCATATGGACTGTGGTGGGCCTACTCTATAGATGACTGATATCATATGGACTGTGGTGGGCCTACTCTATAGATGACAGATATCATATGTACTGTGGTGGGTCTACTCTATAGATGACAGATGGAAGGTTACAGATATCATATGGACTGTGGTGGGTCTACTCTATAGATGACAGATATCATATGGACTGTGGTGGGTCTACTCTATAGATGACAGATGGAAGGTTACAGATATCATACGGACTGTGGTGGGTCTACTCTATAGATGACAGATATCCTATGGACTGTGGTGGGCCTACTCTATAGATGACTGATATCATATGGACTGTGGTGGGTCTACTCTATAGATGACAGATGGAAGGTTACAGATATCATATGGACTGTGGTGGGCCTACTCTATAGATGACAGATGGAAGGTTACAGATATCATATGGACTGTGGTGGGTCTACTCTATAGATGACAGATGGAAGGTTACAGATATCATATGGACTGTGGTGGGTCTACTCTATAGATGACAGATGGAAGGTTACAGATATCATATGGACTGTGGTGGGTCTACTCTATAGATGACTGATATCATATGGACTGTGGTGGGCCTACTCTATAGATGACTGATATCATATGGACTGTGGTGGGTCTACTCTATAGATGACAGATGGAAGGTTACAGATATCATATGGACTGTGGTGGGTCTACTCTATAGATGACTGATATCATATGGACTGTGGTGGGCCTACTCTATAGATGACAGATGGAAGGTAACAGATATCATATGGACTGTGGTGGGTCTACTCTATAGATGACTGATATCATATGGACTGTGGTGGGCCTACTCTATAGATGACAGATGGAAGGTTACAGATATCATATGGACTGTGGTGGGTCTACTCTATAGATGACAGATATCATATGGACTGTGGTGGGCCTACTCTATAGATGACTGATATCATATGGACTGTGGTGGGCCTACTCTATAGATGACAGATATCATATGTACTGTGGTGGGTCTACTCTATAGATGACAGATGGAAGGTTACAGATATCATATGGACTGTGGTGGGTCTACTCTATAGATGACAGATATCATATGGACTGTGGTGGGTCTACTCTATAGATGACAGATGGAAGGTTACAGATATCATACGGACTGTGGTGGGTCTACTCTATAGATGACAGATGGAAGGTTACAGATATCATACGGACTGTGGTGGGTCTACTCTATAGATGACAGATGGAAGGTTACAGATATCATATGGACTGTGGGTCTACTCTATAAATGACAGATGGAAGGTTACAGATATCATATGGACTGGTGGGTCTCCTCTATAGATGACAGATGGAAGGTTACAGATATCATATGGACTGGTGGGTCTACTCTATAGATGACAGATGGAAGGTTACAGATATCATATGGACTGGTGGGTCTACTCTATAGATGACAGATGGAAGGTTACAGATATCATATGGACTATGGTGGGTCTACTCTATAGATGACAGATGGAAGGTTACAGATATCATATGGACTGGTGGGTCTACTCTATAGATGACAGATGGAAGGTTACAGATATCATATGGACTGGTGGGTCTACTCTATAGATGACAGATGGAAGGTTACAGATATCATATGGACTGTGGTGGGTCTACTCTATAGATGACAGATATCATATGGACTGTGGTGGGTGTACTCTATAGATGACAGATGGAAGGTTACAGATATCATATGGACTGGTGGGTCTACTCTATAGATGACAGATGGAAGGTTACAGATATCATATGGACTGGTGGGTCTCCTCTATAGATGACAGATGGAAGGTTACAGATATCATATGGACTGGTGGGTCTACTCTATAGATGACAGATGGAAGGTTACAGATATCATATGGACTGGTGGGTCTACTCTATAGATGACAGATGGAAGGTTACAGATATCATATGGACTATGGTGGGTCTACTCTATAGATGACAGATGGAAGGTTACAGATATCATATGGACTGGTGGGTCTACTCTATAGATGACAGATGGAAGGTTACAGATATCATATGGACTGGTGGGTCTACTCTATAGATGACAGATGGAAGGTTACAGATATCATATGGACTGTGGTGGGTCTACTCTATAGATGACTGATATCATATGGCCTGTGGTGGGTCTACTCTATAGATGACAGATGGAAGGTTACAGATATCATATGGACTGGTGGGTCTACTCTATTGATGACAGATGGAAGGTGTCAGATATCATATGGACTGTGGTGGGTCTACTCTATAGATGACAGACGGAAGGTTACAGATATCATATGGACTGTGGTGGGTCTACTCTATAGATGACAGATGGAAGTTTACAGATATTATATGGACTGGTGGGTCTACTCTATTGATGACAGATGGAAGGTGTCAGATATCATATGGACTGTGGTGGGTCTACTCTATAGATGACAGATGGAAGGTTACAGATATCATATGGACTGTGGTGGGTCTACTCTATAGATGACTGATATCATATGGACTGTGGTGGGTCTACTCTATAGATGACTGATATCATATGGACTGGTGGGTCTACTCTATAGATGACAGACGGAAGGTTACAGATATCATATGGACTGTGGTGGGTCTACTCTATAGATGACAGACGGAAGGTTACAGATATCATATGGACTGTGGTGGGTCTACTCTATAGATGACAGATGGAAGTTTACAGATATTATATGGACTGGTGGGTCTACTCTATTGATGACAGATGGAAGGTGTCAGATATCATATGGACTGTGGTGGGTCTACTCTATAGATGACAGATGGAAGGTTACAGATATCATATGGACTGTGGTGGGTCTACTCTATAGATGACTGATATCATATGGACTGTGGTGGGTCTACTCTATAGATGACTGATATCATATGGACTGGTGGGTCTACTCTATAGATGACAGATGGAAGGTTACAGATATCATATGGACTGTGGTGGGTCTACTCTATAGATGACAGATGGAAGGATACAGATATCATATGGACTGTGGTGGGCCTACTCTATAGATGACAGATGGAAGGTTACAGATATCATATGGACTGTGGTGGGTCTACTCTATAGATGACAGATGGAAGGTTACAGATATCATATGGACTGTGGTGGGTCTACTCTATAGATGACAGATGGAAGGTTACAGATATCATATGGACTGTGGTGGGTCTACTCTATAGATGACTGATATCATATGGACTGTGGTGGGCCTACTCTATAGATGACTGATATGATATGGACTGTGGTGGGTCTACTCTATAGATGACAGATGGAAGGTTACAGATATCATATGGACTGTGGTGGGTCTACTCTATAGATGACAGATATCATATGGACTGTGGTGGGCCTACTCTATAGATGACTGATATCATATGGACTGTGGTGGGCCTACTCTATAGATGACAGATATCATATGGACTGTGGTGGGTCTACTCTATAGATGACAGATGGAAGGTAACAGATATCATATGGACTGTGGTGGGTCTACTCTATAGATGACAGATGGAAGGTTACATATATCATACGGATTGTGGTGGGTCTACTCTATAGATGACAGATGGAAGGTTACAGATATCATATGGACTGTGGTGGGTCTACTCTATAGATGACAGATATCATATGGACTGTGGTGGGCCTACTCTATAGATGACTGATATCATATGGACTGTGGTGGGCCTACTCTATAGATGACAGATATCATATGTACTGTGGTGGGTCTACTCTATAGATGACAGATGGAAGGTTACAGATATCATATGGACTGTGGTGGGTCTACTCTATAGATGACAGATGGAAGGTTACAGATATCATATGGACTGTGGTGGGTCTACTCTATAGATGACAGATATCATATGGACTGTGGTGGGTCTACTCTATAGATGACAGATGGAAGGTTACAGATATAATACGGACTGTGGTGGGTCTACTCTATAGATGACAGATGGAAGGTTACAGATATCATACGGACTGTGGTGGGTCTACTCTATAGATGACAGATGGAAGGTTACAGATATCATATGGACTGTGGTGGGTCTACTCTATAGATGACTGATATCATATGGACTGTGGTGGGTCTACTCTATAGATGACTGATATCATATGGACTGTGGTGGGCCTACTCTATAGATGACTGATATCATATGGACTGTGGTGGGTCTACTCTATAGATGACAGATGGAAGGTTACAGATATCATATGGACTGTGGTGGGTCTACTCTATAGATGACTGATATCATATGGACTGTGGTGGGCCTACTCTATAGATGACAGATGGAAGGTAACAGATATCATATGGACTGTGGTGGGTCTACTCTATAGATGACTGATATCATATGGACTGTGGTGGGCCTACTCTATAGATGACAGATGGAAGGTTACAGATATCATATGGACTGTGGTGGGTCTACTCTATAGATGACAGATATCATATGGACTGTGGTGGGCCTACTCTATAGATGACAGATATCATATGGACTGTGGTGGGTCTACTCTATAGATGACAGATGGAAGGTTACAGATATCATATGGACTGTGGTGGGTCTACTCTATAGATGACAGATGGAAGGTTACAGATATCATATGGACTGTGGTGGGTCTACTCTATAGATGACAGATATCATATGGACTGGTGGGTCTACTCTATAGATGACAGATGGAAGGTTACAGATATCATATGGACTGGTGGGTCTACTCTATAGATGACAGATGGAAGGTTAGATATCATATGGACTGTGGTGGGTCTACTCTATAGATGACAGATGGAAGGTTACAGATATCATATGGACTGTGGTGGGTCTACTCTATAGATGACTGATATCCTATGGACTGTGGTGGGCCTACTCTATAGATGACTGATATCATATGGACTGTGGTGGGTCTACTCTATAGATGACAGATGGAAGGTTACAGATATCATATGGACTGTGGTGGGCCTACTCTATAGATGACAGATGGAAGGTTACAGATATCATATGGACTGTGGTGGGTCTACTCTATAGATGACAGATGGAAGGTTACAGATATCATATGGACTGTGGTGGGTCTACTCTATAGATGACAGATGGAAGGTTACAGATATCATATGGACTGTGGTGGGTCTACTCTATAGATGACTGATATCATATGGACTGTGGTGGGCCTACTCTATAGATGACTGATATCATATGGACTGTGGTGGGTCTACTCTATAGATGACAGATGGAAGGTTACAGATATCATATGGACTGTGGTGGGTCTACTCTATAGATGACTGATATCATATGGACTGTGGTGGGCCTACTCTATAGATGACAGATGGAAGGTAACAGATATCATATGGACTGTGGTGGGTCTACTCTATAGATGACTGATATCATATGGACTGTGGTGGGCCTACTCTATAGATGACAGATGGAAGGTTACAGATATCATATGGACTGTGGTGGGTCTACTCTATAGATGACAGATATCATATGGACTGTGGTGGGCCTACTCTATAGATGACTGATATCATATGGACTGTGGTGGGCCTACTCTATAGATGACAGATATCATATGTACTGTGGTGGGTCTACTCTATAGATGACAGATGGAAGGTTACAGATATCATATGGACTGTGGTGGGTCTACTCTATAGATGACAGATATCATATGGACTGTGGTGGGTCTACTCTATAGATGACAGATGGAAGGTTACAGATATCATACGGACTGTGGTGGGTCTACTCTATAGATGACAGATATCCTATGGACTGTGGTGGGCCTACTCTATAGATGACTGATATCATATGGACTGTGGTGGGTCTACTCTATAGATGACAGATGGAAGGTTACAGATATCATATGGACTGTGGTGGGCCTACTCTATAGATGACAGATGGAAGGTTACAGATATCATATGGACTGTGGTGGGTCTACTCTATAGATGACAGATGGAAGGTTACAGATATCATATGGACTGTGGTGGGTCTACTCTATAGATGACAGATGGAAGGTTACAGATATCATATGGACTGTGGTGGGTCTACTCTATAGATGACTGATATCATATGGACTGTGGTGGGCCTACTCTATAGATGACTGATATCATATGGACTGTGGTGGGTCTACTCTATAGATGACAGATGGAAGGTTACAGATATCATATGGACTGTGGTGGGCCTACTCTATAGATGACAGATGGAAGGTTACAGATATCATATGGACTGTGGTGGGTCTACTCTATAGATGACAGATGGAAGGTTACAGATATCATATGGACTGTGGTGGGTCTACTCTATAGATGACAGATGGAAGGTTACAGATATCATATGGACTGGTGGGTCTACTCTATAGATGACAGATGGAAGGTTACAGATATCATATGGACTGGTGGGTCTACTCTATAGATGACAGATGGAAGGTTACAGATATCATATGGACTATGGTGGGTCTACTCTATAGATGACAGATGGAAGGTTACAGATATCATATGGACTGGTGGGTCTACTCTATAGATGACAGATGGAAGGTTACAGATATCATATGGACTGGTGGGTCTACTCTATAGATGACAGATGGAAGGTTACAGATATCATATGGACTGTGGTGGGTCTACTCTATAGATGACTGATATCATTTGGACTGTGGTGGGTCTACTCTATAGATGACAGATGGAAGGTTACATATATCATATGGACTGGTGGGTCTACTCTATAGATGACAGATATCATATGGACTGTGGTGGGTGTACTCTATAGATGACAGATGGAAGGTTACAGATATCATATGGACTGGTGGGTCTACTCTATAGATGACAGATGGAAGGTTACAGATATCATATGGACTGGTGGGTCTCCTCTATAGATGACAGATGGAAGGTTACAGATATCATATGGACTGGTGGGTCTACTCTATAGATGACAGATGGAAGGTTACAGATATCATATGGACTGGTGGGTCTACTCTATAGATGACAGATGGAAGGTTACAGATATCATATGGACTATGGTGGGTCTACTCTATAGATGACAGATGGAAGGTTACAGATATCATATGGACTGGTGGGTCTACTCTATAGATGACAGATGGAAGGTTACAGATATCATATGGACTGTGGTGGGTCTACTCTATAGATGACTGATATCATATGGCCTGTGGTGGGTCTACTCTATAGATGACAGATGGAAGGTTACAGATATCATATGGACTGGTGGGTCTACTCTATTGATGACAGATGGAAGGTGTCAGATATCATATGGACTGTGGTGGGTCTACTCTATAGATGACAGACGGAAGGTTACAGATATCATATGGACTGTGGTGGGTCTACTCTATAGATGACAGATGGAAGGTTACAGATATCATATGGACTGGTGGGTCTACTCTATAGATGACAGATGGAAGGTTACAGATATCATATGGACTGGTGGGTCTACTCTATAGATGACAGATGGAAGGTTACAGATATCATATGGACTGGTGGGTCTACTCTATAGATGACAGATGGAAGGTTAGATATCATATGGACTGTGGTGGGTCTACTCTATAGATGACAGATGGAAGGTTACAGATATCATATGGATTGTGGTGGGTCTACTCTATAGATGACTGATATCCTATGGACTGTGGTGGGCCTACTCTATAGATGACTGATATCATATGGACTGTGGTGGGTCTACTCTATAGATGACAGATGGAAGGTTACAGATATCATATGGACTGTGGTGGGCCTACTCTATAGATGACAGATGGAAGGTTACAGATATCATATGGACTGTGGTGGGTCTACTCTATAGATGACAGATGGAAGGTTACAGATATCATATGGACTGTGGTGGGTCTACTCTATAGATGACAGATGGAAGGTTACAGATATCATATGGACTGTGGTGGGTCTACTCTATAGATGACTGATATCATATGGACTGTGGTGGGCCTACTCTATAGATGACTGATATCATATGGACTGTGGTGGGTCTACTCTATAGATGACAGATGGAAGGTTACAGATATCATATGGACTGTGGTGGGTCTACTCTATAGATGACAGATGGAAGGTTACAGATATCATATGGACTGTGGTGGGTCTACTCTATAGATGACAGATATCATATGGACTGGTGGGTCTACTCTATAGATGACAGATGGAAGGTTACAGATATCATATGGACTGTGGTGGGTCTACTCTATAGATGACAGATGGAAGGTTACAGATATCATATGGACTGGTGGGTCTACTCTATAGATGACAGATGGAAGGTTACAGATATCATATGGACTGGTGGGTCTACTCTATAGATGACAGATGGAAGGTTAGATATCATATGGACTGTGGTGGGTCTACTCTATAGATGACAGATGGAAGGTTACAGATATCATATGGACTGTGGTGGGTCTACTCTATAGATGACTGATATCCTATGGACTGTGGTGGGCCTACTCTATAGATGACTGATATCATATGGACTGTGGTGGGTCTACTCTATAGATGACAGATGGAAGGTTACAGATATCATATGGACTGTGGTGGGCCTACTCTATAGATGACAGATGGAAGGTTACAGATATCATATGGACTGTGGTGGGTCTACTCTATAGATGACAGATGGAAGGTTACAGATATCATATGGACTGTGGTGGGTCTACTCTATAGATGACAGATGGAAGGTTACAGATATCATATGGACTGTGGTGGGTCTACTCTATAGATGACTGATATCATATGGACTGTGGTGGGCCTACTCTATAGATGACTGATATCATATGGACTGTGGTGGGTCTACTCTATAGATGACAGATGGAAGGTTACAGATATCATATGGACTGTGGTGGGTCTACTCTATAGATGACTGATATCATATGGACTGTGGTGGGCCTACTCTATAGATGACAGATGGAAGGTAACAGATATCATATGGACTGTGGTGGGTCTACTCTATAGATGACTGATATCATATGGACTGTGGTGGGCCTACTCTATAGATGACAGATGGAAGGTTACAGATATCATATGGACTGTGGTGGGTCTACTCTATAGATGACAGATATCATATGGACTGTGGTGGGCCTACTCTATAGATGACTGATATCATATGGACTGTGGTGGGCCTACTCTATAGATGACAGATATCATATGTACTGTGGTGGGTCTACTCTATAGATGACAGATGGAAGGTTACAGATATCATATGGACTGTGGTGGGTCTACTCTATAGATGACAGATATCATATGGACTGTGGTGGGTCTACTCTATAGATGACAGATGGAAGGTTACAGATATCATACGGACTGTGGTGGGTCTACTCTATAGATGACAGATATCCTATGGACTGTGGTGGGCCTACTCTATAGATGACTGATATCATATGGACTGTGGTGGGTCTACTCTATAGATGACAGATGGAAGGTTACAGATATCATATGGACTGTGGTGGGCCTACTCTATAGATGACAGATGGAAGGTTACAGATATCATATGGACTGTGGTGGGTCTACTCTATAGATGACAGATGGAAGGTTACAGATATCATATGGACTGTGGTGGGTCTACTCTATAGATGACAGATGGAAGGTTACAGATATCATATGGACTGTGGTGGGTCTACTCTATAGATGACTGATATCATATGGACTGTGGTGGGCCTACTCTATAGATGACTGATATCATATGGACTGTGGTGGGTCTACTCTATAGATGACAGATGGAAGGTTACAGATATCATATGGACTGTGGTGGGTCTACTCTATAGATGACTGATATCATATGGACTGTGGTGGGCCTACTCTATAGATGACAGATGGAAGGTAACAGATATCATATGGACTGTGGTGGGTCTACTCTATAGATGACTGATATCATATGGACTGTGGTGGGCCTACTCTATAGATGACAGATGGAAGGTTACAGATATCATATGGACTGTGGTGGGTCTACTCTATAGATGACAGATATCATATGGACTGTGGTGGGCCTACTCTATAGATGACTGATATCATATGGACTGTGGTGGGCCTACTCTATAGATGACAGATATCATATGTACTGTGGTGGGTCTACTCTATAGATGACAGATGGAAGGTTACAGATATCATATGGACTGTGGTGGGTCTACTCTATAGATGACAGATATCATATGGACTGTGGTGGGTCTACTCTATAGATGACAGATGGAAGGTTACAGATATCATACGGACTGTGGTGGGTCTACTCTATAGATGACAGATGGAAGGTTACAGATATCATACGGACTGTGGTGGGTCTACTCTATAGATGACAGATGGAAGGTTACAGATATCATATGGACTGTGGGTCTACTCTATAAATGACAGATGGAAGGTTACAGATATCATATGGACTGGTGGGTCTCCTCTATAGATGACAGATGGAAGGTTACAGATATCATATGGACTGGTGGGTCTACTCTATAGATGACAGATGGAAGGTTACAGATATCATATGGACTGGTGGGTCTACTCTATAGATGACAGATGGAAGGTTACAGATATCATATGGACTATGGTGGGTCTACTCTATAGATGACAGATGGAAGGTTACAGATATCATATGGACTGGTGGGTCTACTCTATAGATGACAGATGGAAGGTTACAGATATCATATGGACTGGTGGGTCTACTCTATAGATGACAGATGGAAGGTTACAGATATCATATGGACTGTGGTGGGTCTACTCTATAGATGACAGATATCATATGGACTGTGGTGGGTGTACTCTATAGATGACAGATGGAAGGTTACAGATATCATATGGACTGGTGGGTCTACTCTATAGATGACAGATGGAAGGTTACAGATATCATATGGACTGGTGGGTCTCCTCTATAGATGACAGATGGAAGGTTACAGATATCATATGGACTGGTGGGTCTACTCTATAGATGACAGATGGAAGGTTACAGATATCATATGGACTGGTGGGTCTACTCTATAGATGACAGATGGAAGGTTACAGATATCATATGGACTATGGTGGGTCTACTCTATAGATGACAGATGGAAGGTTACAGATATCATATGGACTGGTGGGTCTACTCTATAGATGACAGATGGAAGGTTACAGATATCATATGGACTGGTGGGTCTACTCTATAGATGACAGATGGAAGGTTACAGATATCATATGGACTGTGGTGGGTCTACTCTATAGATGACTGATATCATATGGCCTGTGGTGGGTCTACTCTATAGATGACAGATGGAAGGTTACAGATATCATATGGACTGGTGGGTCTACTCTATTGATGACAGATGGAAGGTGTCAGATATCATATGGACTGTGGTGGGTCTACTCTATAGATGACAGACGGAAGGTTACAGATATCATATGGACTGTGGTGGGTCTACTCTATAGATGACAGATGGAAGTTTACAGATATTATATGGACTGGTGGGTCTACTCTATTGATGACAGATGGAAGGTGTCAGATATCATATGGACTGTGGTGGGTCTACTCTATAGATGACAGATGGAAGGTTACAGATATCATATGGACTGTGGTGGGTCTACTCTATAGATGACTGATATCATATGGACTGTGGTGGGTCTACTCTATAGATGACTGATATCATATGGACTGGTGGGTCTACTCTATAGATGACAGACGGAAGGTTACAGATATCATATGGACTGTGGTGGGTCTACTCTATAGATGACAGACGGAAGGTTACAGATATCATATGGACTGTGGTGGGTCTACTCTATAGATGACAGATGGAAGTTTACAGATATTATATGGACTGGTGGGTCTACTCTATTGATGACAGATGGAAGGTGTCAGATATCATATGGACTGTGGTGGGTCTACTCTATAGATGACAGATGGAAGGTTACAGATATCATATGGACTGTGGTGGGTCTACTCTATAGATGACTGATATCATATGGACTGTGGTGGGTCTACTCTATAGATGACTGATATCATATGGACTGGTGGGTCTACTCTATAGATGACAGATGGAAGGTTACAGATATCATATGGACTGTGGTGGGTCTACTCTATAGATGACAGATGGAAGGATACAGATATCATATGGACTGTGGTGGGCCTACTCTATAGATGACAGATGGAAGGTTACAGATATCATATGGACTGTGGTGGGTCTACTCTATAGATGACAGATGGAAGGTTACAGATATCATATGGACTGTGGTGGGTCTACTCTATAGATGACAGATGGAAGGTTACAGATATCATATGGACTGTGGTGGGTCTACTCTATAGATGACTGATATCATATGGACTGTGGTGGGCCTACTCTATAGATGACTGATATGATATGGACTGTGGTGGGTCTACTCTATAGATGACAGATGGAAGGTTACAGATATCATATGGACTGTGGTGGGTCTACTCTATAGATGACAGATATCATATGGACTGTGGTGGGCCTACTCTATAGATGACTGATATCATATGGACTGTGGTGGGCCTACTCTATAGATGACAGATATCATATGGACTGTGGTGGGTCTACTCTATAGATGACAGATGGAAGGTAACAGATATCATATGGACTGTGGTGGGTCTACTCTATAGATGACAGATGGAAGGTTACATATATCATACGGATTGTGGTGGGTCTACTCTATAGATGACAGATGGAAGGTTACAGATATCATATGGACTGTGGTGGGTCTACTCTATAGATGACAGATATCATATGGACTGTGGTGGGCCTACTCTATAGATGACTGATATCATATGGACTGTGGTGGGCCTACTCTATAGATGACAGATATCATATGTACTGTGGTGGGTCTACTCTATAGATGACAGATGGAAGGTTACAGATATCATATGGACTGTGGTGGGTCTACTCTATAGATGACAGATGGAAGGTTACAGATATCATATGGACTGTGGTGGGTCTACTCTATAGATGACAGATATCATATGGACTGTGGTGGGTCTACTCTATAGATGACAGATGGAAGGTTACAGATATCATATGGACTGTGGTGGGTCTACTCTATAGATGAAAGATGGAAGGTTACAGATATCATATGGACTGGTGGGTCTACTCTATAGATGACAGATGGAAGGTTACAGATATCATATGGACTGGTGGGTCTCCTCTATAGATGACAGATGGAAGGTTACAGATATCATATGGACTGGTGGGTCTCCTCTATAGATGACAGATGGAAGGTTACAGATATCATATGGACTGGTGGGTCTACTCTATAGATGACAGATGGAAGGTTACAGATATTATATGGACTGGTGGGTCTACTCTATAGATGACAGATGGAAGGTTACAGATATCATATGGACTATGGTGGGTCTACTCTATAGATGACAGATGGAAGGTTACAGATATCATATGGACTGGTGGGTCTACTCTATAGATGACAGATGGAAGGTTACAGATATCATATGGACTGTGGTGGGTCTACTCTATAGATGACAGATATCATATGGACTGTGGTGGGTCTACTCTATAGATGACAGATGGAAGGTTACAGATATCATATGGACTGGTGGGTCTACTCTATAGATGACAGATGGAAGGTTACAGATATCATATGGACTGTGGTGGGTCTACTCTATAGATGACAGATATCATATGGACTGTGGTGGGTCTACTCTATAGATGACAGATGGAAGGTTACAGATATCATATGGACTGGTGGGTCTACTCTATAGATGACAGATGGAAGGTTACAGATATTATATGGACTGGTGGGTCTACTCTATAGATGACAGATGGAAGGTTACAGATATCATATGGACTATGGTGGGTCTACTCTATAGATGACAGCTGGAAGGTTACAGATATCATATGGACTGGTGGGTCTACTCTATAGATGACAGATGGAAGGTTACAGATATCATATGGACTGTGGTGGGTCTACTCTATAGATGACAGATATCATATGGACTGTGGTGGGTGTACTCTATAGATGACAGATGGAAGGTTACAGATATCATATGGACTGGTGGGTCTACTCTATTGATGACAGATGGAAGGTGTCAGATATCATATGGACTGTGGTGGGTCTACTCTATAGATGACAGACGGAAGGTTACAGATATCATATGGACTGTGGTGGGTCTACTCTATAGATGACAGATGGAAGGTTACAGATATCATATGGACTGGTGGGTCTACTCTATTGATGACAGATGGAAGGTGTCAGATATCATATGGACTGTGGTGGGTCTACTCTATAGATGACAGATGGAAGGTTACAGATATCATATGGACTGGTGGGTCTACTCTATTGATGACAGATGGAAGGTGTCAGATATCATATGGACTGTGGTGGGTCTACTCTATAGATGACTGATATCATATGGACTGTGGTGGGTCTACTCTATAGATGACAGATGGAAGGTTACAGATATCATATGGACTGTGGTGGGTCTACTCTATAGATGACTGATATCATATGGACTGTGGTGGGCCTACTCTATAGATGACAGATGGAAGGTAACAGATATCATATGGACTGTGGTGGGTCTACTCTATAGATGACAGATGGAAGGTTACAGATATCATATGGACTGTGGTGGGTCTACTCTATAGATGACTGATATCATATGGACTGTGGTGGGTCTACTCTATAGATGACAGATGGAAGGTTACAGATATCATATGGACTGGTGGGTCTACTCTATAGATGACAGATGGAAGGTTACAGATATCATATGGACTGGTGGGTCTACTCTATAGATGACAGATGGAAGGTTACAGATATCATATGGACTGGTGGGTCTACTCTATAAATGACAGATGGAAGGTTACAGATATCATATGGACTGTGGCGGGTCTACTCTATAGATGACAGATGGAAGGTTACAGATATCATATGGACTGGTGGGTCTACTCTATAGATGACAGATGGAAGGTTACAGATATCATATGGACTGTGGTGGGTCTACTCTATAGATGACAGATGGAAGGTTACAGATATCATATGGACTGGTGGGTCTACTCTATAGATGACAGATGGAAGGTTACAGATATCATATGGACTGGTGGGTCTACTCTATAGATGACAGATGGAAGGTTACAGATATCATATGGACTGTGGTGGGTCTACTCTATAGATGACAGATGGAAGGTTACAGATATCATATGGACTGTGGTGGGTCTACTCTATAGATGACAGATGGAAGGTTACAGATATCATATGGACTGTAGTGGGTCTACTCTATAGATGACAGATGGAAGGTTACAGATATCATATGGACTGGTGGGTCTACTCTATAGATGACAGATGGAAGGCTAAAGATATCATATGGACTGGTGGGTCTACTCTATAGATGACAGATGGAAGGTTACAGATATCATATGGACTGTGGTGGGTCTACTCTATAGATGACAGATGGAAGGTTACAGATATCATATGGACTGGTGGGTCTACTCTATAGATGACAGATGGAAGGTTACAGATATCATATGGACTATGGTGGGTCTACTCTATAGATGACAGATGGAAGGTTACAGATATCATATGGACTGGTGGGTCTACTCTATAGATGACAGATGGAAGGTTACAGATATCATATGGACTGGTGGGTCTACTCTATAGATGACAGATGGAAGGTTACAGATATATGGACTGGTGGGTCTACTCTATTGATGACAGATGGAAGGTGTCAGATATCATATGGACTGTGGTGGGTCTACTCTATAGATGACAGATGGAAGGTTACAGATATCATATGGACTGTGGTGGGTCTACTCTATAGATGACAGATGGAAGGTTACAGATATCATATGGACTGTGGTGGGTCTACTCTATAGATGACAGATGGAAGGTTACAGATATCATATGGACTGTGGTGGGTCTACTCTATAGATGACAGATGGAAGGTTACAGATATCATATGGACTGTGGTGGGTCTACTCTATAGATGACTGATATCATATGGACTGTGGTGGGCCTACTCTATAGATGACTGATATCATATGGACTGTGGTGGGTCTACTCTATAGATGACAGATGGAAGGTTACAGATATCATATGGACTGTGGTGGGTCTACTCTATAGATGACTGATATCATATGGACTGTGGTGGGCCTACTCTATAGATGACAGATGGAAGGTAACAGATATCATATGGACTGTGGTGGGTCTACTCTATAGATGACTGATATCATATGGACTGTGGTGGGCCTACTCTATAGATGACAGATGGAAGGTTACAGATATCATATGGACTGTGGTGGGTCTACTCTATAGATGACAGATATCATATGGACTGTGGTGGGCCTACTCTATAGATGACAGATATCATATGTACTGTGGTGGGTCTACTCTATAGATGACAGATGGAAGGTTACAGATATCATATGGACTGTGGTGGGTCTACTCTATAGATGACAGATATCATATGGACTGTGGTGGGTCTACTCTATAGATGACAGATGGAAGGTTACAGATATCATACGGACTGTGGTGGGTCTACTCTATAGATGACAGATGGAAGGTTACAGATATCATACGGACTGTGGTGGGTCTACTCTATAGATGACAGATGGAAGGTTACAGATATCATATGGACTGTGGGTCTACTCTATAAATGACAGATGGAAGGTTACAGATATCATATGGACTGGTGGGTCTCCTCTATAGATGACAGATGGAAGGTTACAGATATCATATGGACTGGTGGGTCTACTCTATAGATGACAGATGGAAGGTTACAGATATCATATGGACTGGTGGGTCTACTCTATAGATGACAGATGGAAGGTTACAGATATCATATGGACTATGGTGGGTCTACTCTATAGATGACAGATGGAAGGTTACAGATATCATATGGACTGGTGGGTCTACTCTATAGATGACAGATGGAAGGTTACAGATATCATATGGACTGGTGGGTCTACTCTATAGATGACAGATGGAAGGTTACAGATATCATATGGACTGTGGTGGGTCTACTCTATAGATGACTGATATCATTTGGACTGTGGTGGGTCTACTCTATAGATGACAGATGGAAGGTTACATATATCATATGGACTGGTGGGTCTACTCTATAGATGACAGATATCATATGGACTGTGGTGGGTGTACTCTATAGATGACAGATGGAAGGTTACAGATATCATATGGACTGGTGGGTCTACTCTATAGATGACAGATGGAAGGTTACAGATATCATATGGACTGGTGGGTCTCCTCTATAGATGACAGATGGAAGGTTACAGATATCATATGGACTGGTGGGTCTACTCTATAGATGACAGATGGAAGGTTACAGATATCATATGGACTGGTGGGTCTACTCTATAGATGACAGATGGAAGGTTACAGATATCATATGGACTATGGTGGGTCTACTCTATAGATGACAGATGGAAGGTTACAGATATCATATGGACTGGTGGGTCTACTCTATAGATGACAGATGGAAGGTTACAGATATCATATGGACTGGTGGGTCTACTCTATAGATGACAGATGGAAGGTTACAGATATCATATGGACTGTGGTGGGTCTACTCTATAGATGACTGATATCATATGGCCTGTGGTGGGTCTACTCTATAGATGACAGATGGAAGGTTACAGATATCATATGGACTGGTGGGTCTACTCTATTGATGACAGATGGAAGGTGTCAGATATCATATGGACTGTGGTGGGTCTACTCTATAGATGACAGACGGAAGGTTACAGATATCATATGGACTGTGGTGGGTCTACTCTATAGATGACAGATGGAAGGTTACAGATATTATATGGACTGGTGGGTCTACTCTATTGATGACAGATGGAAGGTGTCAGATATCATATGGACTGTGGTGGGTCTACTCTATAGATGACAGATGGAAGGTTACAGATATCATATGGACTGTGGTGGGTCTACTCTATAGATGACTGATATCATATGGACTGTGGTGGGTCTACTCTATAGATGACTGATATCATATGGACTGGTGGGTCTACTCTATAGATGACAGATGGAAGGTTACAGATATCATATGGACTGTGGTGGGTCTACTCTATAGATGACAGATGGAAGGTTACAGATATCATATGGACTGTGGTGGGCCTACTCTATAGATGACAGATGGAAGGTTACAGATATCATATGGACTGTGGTGGGTCTACTCTATAGATGACAGATGGAAGGTTACAGATATCATATGGACTGTGGTGGGTCTACTCTATAGATGACAGATGGAAGGTTACAGATATCATATGGACTGTGGTGGGTCTACTCTATAGATGACTGATATCATATGGACTGTGGTGGGCCTACTCTATAGATGACTGATATCATATGGACTGTGGTGGGTCTACTCTATAGATGACAGATGGAAGGTTACAGATATCATATGGACTGTGGTGGGTCTACTCTATAGATGACTGATATCATATGGACTGTGGTGGGCCTACTCTATAGATGACAGATGGAAGGTTACAGATATCATATGGACTGTGGTGGGTCTACTCTATAGATGACAGATATCATATGGACTGTGGTGGGCCTACTCTATAGATGACTGATATCATATGGACTGTGGTGGGCCTACTCTATAGATGACAGATATCATATGGACTGTGGTGGGTCTACTCTATAGATGACAGATGGAAGGTTACAGATATCATATGGACTGTGGTGGGTCTACTCTATAGATGACAGATGGAAGGTTACATATATCATACGGATTGTGGTGGGTCTACTCTATAGATGACAGATGGAAGGTTACAGATATCATATGGACTGTGGTGGGTCTACTCTATAGATGACAGATATCATATGGACTGTGGTGGGCCTACTCTATAGATGACTGATATCATATGGACTGTGGTGGGCCTACTCTATAGATGACAGATATCATATGTACTGTGGTGGGTCTACTCTATAGATGACAGATGGAAGGTTACAGATATCATACTGGACTGTGGTGGGTCTACTCTATAGATGAACAGATGGAAGGTTACAGATATCATATGGACTGTGGTGGGTCTACTCTATAGATGACAGATGGAAGGTTACAGATATCATATGGACTGGTGGGTCTCCTCTATAGATGACAGATGGAAGGTTACAGATATCATATGGACTGGTGGGTCTCCTCTATAGATGACAGATGGAAGGTTACAGATATCATATGGACTGGTGGGTCTACTCTATAGATGACAGATGGAAGGTTACAGATATTATATGGACTGGTGGGTCTACTCTATAGATGACAGATGGAAGGTTACAGATATCATATGGACTATGGTGGGTCTACTCTATAGATGACAGATGGAAGGTTACAGATATCATATGGACTGGTGGGTCTACTCTATAGATGACAGATGGAAGGTTACAGATATCATATGGACTGTGGTGGGTCTACTCTATAGATGACAGATATCATATGGACTGTGGTGGGTCTACTCTATAGATGACAGATGGAAGGTTACAGATATCATATGGACTGGTGGGTCTACTCTATAGATGACAGATGGAAGGTTACAGATATCATATGGACTGTGGTGGGTCTACTCTATAGATGACAGATATCATATGGACTGTGGTGGGTCTACTCTATAGATGACAGATGGAAGGTTACAGATATCATATGGACTGGTGGGTCTACTCTATAGATGACAGATGGAAGGTTACAGATATTATATGGACTGGTGGGTCTACTCTATAGATGACAGATGGAAGGTTACAGATATCATATGGACTATGGTGGGTCTACTCTATAGATGACAGCTGGAAGGTTACAGATATCATATGGACTGGTGGGTCTACTCTATAGATGACAGATGGAAGGTTACAGATATCATATGGACTGGTGGGTCTACTCTATAGATGACAGATGGAAGGTTACAGATATCATATGGACTGTGGTGGGTCTACTCTATAGATGACAGATATCATATGGACTGTGGTGGGTGTACTCTATAGATGACAGATGGAAGGTTACAGATATCATATGGACTGGTGGGTCTACTCTATTGATGACAGATGGAAGGTGTCAGATATCATATGGACTGTGGTGGGTCTACTCTATAGATGACAGACGGAAGGTTACAGATATCATATGGACTGTGGTGGGTCTACTCTATAGATGACAGATGGAAGGTTACAGATATCATATGGACTGGTGGGTCTACTCTATTGATGACAGATGGAAGGTGTCAGATATCATATGGACTGTGGTGGGTCTACTCTATAGATGACAGATGGAAGGTTACAGATATCATATGGACTGGTGGGTCTACTCTATTGATGACAGATGGAAGGTGTCAGATATCATATGGACTGTGGTGGGTCTACTCTATAGATGACTGATATCATATGGACTGTGGTGGGTCTACTCTATAGATGACAGATGGAAGGTTACAGATATCATATGGACTGTGGTGGGTCTACTCTATAGATGACTGATATCATATGGACTGTGGTGGGCCTACTCTATAGATGACAGATGGAAGGTAACAGATATCATATGGACTGTGGTGGGTCTACTCTATAGATGACAGATGGAAGGTTACAGATATCATATGGACTGTGGTGGGTCTACTCTATAGATGACTGATATCATATGGACTGTGGTGGGTCTACTCTATAGATGACAGATGGAAGGTTACAGATATCATATGGACTGGTGGGTCTACTCTATAGATGACAGATGGAAGGTTACAGATATCATATGGACTGGTGGGTCTACTCTATAGATGACAGATGGAAGGTTACAGATATCATATGGACTGGTGGGTCTACTCTATAAATGACAGATGGAAGGTTACAGATATCATATGGACTGTGGCGGGTCTACTCTATAGATGACAGATGGAAGGTTACAGATATCATATGGACTGGTGGGTCTACTCTATAGATGACAGATGGAAGGTTGCAGATATCATATGGACTGTGGTGGGTCTACTCTATAGATGACAGATGGAAGGTTACAGATATCATATGGACTGGTGGGTCTACTCTATAGATGACAGATGGAAGGTTACAGATATCATATGGACTGGTGGGTCTACTCTATAGATGACAGATGGAAGGTTACAGATATCATATGGACTGTGGTGGGTCTACTCTATAGATGACAGATGGAAGGTTACAGATATCATATGGACTGTGGTGGGTCTACTCTATAGATGACAGATGGAAGGTTACAGATATCATATGGACTGTAGTGGGTCTACTCTATAGATGACAGATGGAAGGTTACAGATATCATATGGACTGGTGGGTCTACTCTATAGATGACAGATGGAAGGCTAAAGATATCATATGGACTGGTGGGTCTACTCTATAGATGACAGATGGAAGGTTACAGATATCATATGGACTGTGGTGGGTCTACTCTATAGATGACAGATGGAAGGTTACAGATATCATATGGACTGGTGGGTCTACTCTATAGATGACAGATGGAAGGTTACAGATATCATATGGACTATGGTGGGTCTACTCTATAGATGACAGATGGAAGGTTACAGATATCATATGGACTGGTGGGTCTACTCTATAGATGACAGATGGAAGGTTACAGATATCATATGGACTGTGGTGGGTCTACTCTATAGATGACAGATATCATATGGACTGTGGTGGGCCTACTCTATAGATGACTGATATCATATGGACTGTGGTGGGCCTACTCTATAGATGACAGATATCATATGTACTGTGGTGGGTCTACTCTATAGATGACAGATGGAAGGTTACAGATATCATATGGACTGTGGTGGGTCTACTCTATAGATGACAGATATCATATGGACTGTGGTGGGTCTACTCTATAGATGACAGATGGAAGGTTACAGATATCATACGGACTGTGGTGGGTCTACTCTATAGATGACAGATGGAAGGTTACAGATATCATACGGACTGTGGTGGGTCTACTCTATAGATGACAGATGGAAGGTTACAGATATCATATGGACTGTGGGTCTACTCTATAAATGACAGATGGAAGGTTACAGATATCATATGGACTGGTGGGTCTCCTCTATAGATGACAGATGGAAGGTTACAGATATCATATGGACTGGTGGGTCTACTCTATAGATGACAGATGGAAGGTTACAGATATCATATGGACTGGTGGGTCTACTCTATAGATGACAGATGGAAGGTTACAGATATCATATGGACTATGGTGGGTCTACTCTATAGATGACAGATGGAAGGTTACAGATATCATATGGACTGTGGTGGGTCTACTCTATAGATGACAGATGGAAGGTTACAGATATCATATGGACTGTGGTGGGTCTACTCTATAGATGACAGATGGAAGGTTACATATATCATATGGACTGGTGGGTCTACTCTATAGATGACAGATATCATATGGACTGTGGTGGGTGTACTCTATAGATGACAGATGGAAGGTTACAGATATCATATGGACTGGTGGGTCTACTCTATTGATGACAGATGGAAGGTGTCAGATATCATATGGACTGTGGTGGGTCTACTCTATAGATGACAGACGGAAGGTTACAGATATCATATGGACTGTGGTGGGTCTACTCTATAGATGACAGATGGAAGGTTACAGATATTATATGGACTGGTGGGTCTACTCTATTGATGACAGATGGAAGGTGTCAGATATCATATGGACTGTGGTGGGTCTACTCTATAGATGACAGATGGAAGGTTACAGATATCATATGGACTGTGGTGGGTCTACTCTATAGATGACTGATATCATATGGACTGTGGTGGGTCTACTCTATAGATGACTGATATCATATGGACTGGTGGGTCTACTCTATAGATGACAGATGGAAGGTTACAGATATCATATGGACTGTGGTGGGTCTACTCTATAGATGACAGATGGAAGGTTACAGATATCATATGGACTGTGGTGGGCCTACTCTATAGATGACAGATGGAAGGTTACAGATATCATATGGACTGTGGTGGGTCTACTCTATAGATGACAGATGGAAGGTTACAGATATCATATGGACTGTGGTGGGTCTACTCTATAGATGACAGATGGAAGGTTACAGATATCATATGGACTGTGGTGGGTCTACTCTATAGATGACTGATATCATATGGACTGTGGTGGGCCTACTCTATAGATGACTGATATCATATGGACTGTGGTGGGTCTACTCTATAGATGACAGATGGAAGGTTACAGATATCATATGGACTGTGGTGGGTCTACTCTATAGATGACTGATATCATATGGACTGTGGTGGGCCTACTCTATAGATGACAGATGGAAGGTTACAGATATCATATGGACTGTGGTGGGTCTACTCTATAGATGACAGATATCATATGGACTGTGGTGGGCCTACTCTATAGATGACTGATATCATATGGACTGTGGTGGGCCTACTCTATAGATGACAGATATCATATGGACTGTGGTGGGTCTACTCTATAGATGACAGATGGAAGGTTACAGATATCATATGGACTGTGGTGGGTCTACTCTATAGATGACAGATGGAAGGTTACATATATCATACGGATTGTGGTGGGTCTACTCTATAGATGACAGATGGAAGGTTACAGATATCATATGGACTGTGGTGGGTCTACTCTATAGATGACAGATATCATATGGACTGTGGTGGGCCTACTCTATAGATGACTGATATCATATGGACTGTGGTGGGCCTACTCTATAGATGACAGATATCATATGTACTGTGGTGGGTCTACTCTATAGATGACAGATGGAAGGTTACAGATATCATATGGACTGTGGTGGGTCTACTCTATAGATGACAGATGGAAGGTTACAGATATCATATGGACTGTGGTGGGTCTACTCTATAGATGACAGATATCATATGGACTGTGGTGGGTCTACTCTATAGATGACAGATGGAAGGTTACAGATATCATACGGACTGTGGTGGGTCTACTCTATAGATGAAAGATGGAAGGTTACAGATATCATATGGACTGGTGGGTCTACTCTATAGATGACAGATGGAAGGTTACAGATATCATATGGACTGGTGGGTCTCCTCTATAGATGACAGATGGAAGGTTACAGATATCATATGGACTGGTGGGTCTCCTCTATAGATGACAGATGGAAGGTTACAGATATCATATGGACTGGTGGGTCTACTCTATAGATGACAGATGGAAGGTTACAGATATTATATGGACTGGTGGGTCTACTCTATAGATGACAGATGGAAGGTTACAGATATCATATGGACTATGGTGGGTCTACTCTATAGATGACAGCTGGAAGGTTACAGATATCATATGGACTGGTGGGTCTACTCTATAGATGACAGATGGAAGGTTACAGATATCATATGGACTGGTGGGTCTACTCTATAGATGACAGATGGAAGGTTACAGATATCATATGGACTGTGGTGGGTCTACTCTATAGATGACAGATATCATATGGACTGTGGTGGGTGTACTCTATAGATGACAGATGGAAGGTTACAGATATCATATGGACTGGTGGGTCTACTCTATTGATGACAGATGGAAGGTGTCAGATATCATATGGACTGTGGTGGGTCTACTCTATAGATGACAGACGGAAGGTTACAGATATCATATGGACTGTGGTGGGTCTACTCTATAGATGACAGATGGAAGGTTACAGATATCATATGGACTGGTGGGTCTACTCTATTGATGACAGATGGAAGGTGTCAGATATCATATGGACTGTGGTGGGTCTACTCTATAGATGACAGATGGAAGGTTACAGATATCATATGGACTGGTGGGTCTACTCTATTGATGACAGATGGAAGGTGTCAGATATCATATGGACTGTGGTGGGTCTACTCTATAGATGACTGATATCATATGGACTGTGGTGGGTCTACTCTATAGATGACAGATGGAAGGTTACAGATATCATATGGACTGTGGTGGGTCTACTCTATAGATGACTGATATCATATGGACTGTGGTGGGCCTACTCTATAGATGACAGATGGAAGGTAACAGATATCATATGGACTGTGGTGGGTCTACTCTATAGATGACAGATGGAAGGTTACAGATATCATATGGACTGTGGTGGGTCTACTCTATAGATGACTGATATCATATGGACTGTGGTGGGTCTACTCTATAGATGACAGATGGAAGGTTACAGATATCATATGGACTGGTGGGTCTACTCTATAGATGACAGATGGAAGGTTACAGATATCATATGGACTGGTGGGTCTACTCTATAGATGACAGATGGAAGGTTACAGATATCATATGGACTGGTGGGTCTACTCTATAAATGACAGATGGAAGGTTACAGATATCATATGGACTGTGGCGGGTCTACTCTATAGATGACAGATGGAAGGTTACAGATATCATATGGACTGGTGGGTCTACTCTATAGATGACAGATGGAAGGTTGCAGATATCATATGGACTGTGGTGGGTCTACTCTATAGATGACAGATGGAAGGTTACAGATATCATATGGACTGGTGGGTCTACTCTATAGATGACAGATGGAAGGTTACAGATATCATATGGACTGGTGGGTCTACTCTATAGATGACAGATGGAAGGTTACAGATATCATATGGACTGTGGTGGGTCTACTCTATAGATGACAGATGGAAGGTTACAGATATCATATGGACTGTGGTGGGTCTACTCTATAGATGACAGATGGAAGGTTACAGATATCATATGGACTGTAGTGGGTCTACTCTATAGATGACAGATGGAAGGTTACAGATATCATATGGACTGGTGGGTCTACTCTATAGATGACAGATGGAAGGCTAAAGATATCATATGGACTGGTGGGTCTACTCTATAGATGACAGATGGAAGGTTACAGATATCATATGGACTGTGGTGGGTCTACTCTATAGATGACAGATGGAAGGTTACAGATATCATATGGACTGGTGGGTCTACTCTATAGATGACAGATGGAAGGTTACAGATATCATATGGACTATGGTGGGTCTACTCTATAGATGACAGATGGAAGGTTACAGATATCATATGGACTGGTGGGTCTACTCTATAGATGACAGATGGAAGGTTACAGATATCATATGGACTGGTGGGTCTACTCTATAGATGACAGATGGAAGGTTACAGATATATGGACTGGTGGGTCTACTCTATTGATGACAGATGGAAGGTGTCAGATATCATATGGACTGTGGTGGGTCTACTCTATAGATGACAGATGGAAGGTTACAGATATCATATGGACTGTGGTGGGTCTACTCTATAGATGACAGATGGAAGGTTACAGATATCATATGGACTGTGGTGGGTCTACTCTATAGATGACAGATGGAAGGTTACATATATCATACGGATTGTGGTGGGTCTACTCTATAGATGACAGATGGAAGGTTACAGATATCATATGGACTGTGGTGGGTCTACTCTATAGATGACAGATATCATATGGACTGTGGTGGGCCTACTCTATAGATGACTGATATCATATGGACTGTGGTGGGCCTACTCTATAGATGACAGATATCATATGTACTGTGGTGGGTCTACTCTATAGATGACAGATGGAAGGTTACAGATATCATATGGACTGTGGTGGGTCTACTCTATAGATGACAGATGGAAGGTTACAGATATCATATGGACTGTGGTGGGTCTACTCTATAGATGACAGATATCATATGGACTGTGGTGGGTCTACTCTATAGATGACAGATGGAAGGTTACAGATATCATACGGACTGTGGTGGGTCTACTCTATAGATGAAAGATGGAAGGTTACAGATATCATATGGACTGGTGGGTCTACTCTATAGATGACAGATGGAAGGTTACAGATATCATATGGACTGGTGGGTCTCCTCTATAGATGACAGATGGAAGGTTACAGATATCATATGGACTGGTGGGTCTCCTCTATAGATGACAGATGGAAGGTTACAGATATCATATGGACTGGTGGGTCTACTCTATAGATGACAGATGGAAGGTTACAGATATTATATGGACTGGTGGGTCTACTCTATAGATGACAGATGGAAGGTTACAGATATCATATGGACTATGGTGGGTCTACTCTATAGATGACAGATGGAAGGTTACAGATATCATATGGACTGGTGGGTCTACTCTATAGATGACAGATGGAAGGTTACAGATATCATATGGACTGTGGTGGGTCTACTCTATAGATGACAGATATCATATGGACTGTGGTGGGTCTACTCTATAGATGACAGATGGAAGGTTACAGATATCATATGGACTGGTGGGTCTACTCTATAGATGACAGATGGAAGGTTACAGATATCATATGGACTGTGGTGGGTCTACTCTATAGATGACAGATATCATATGGACTGTGGTGGGTCTACTCTATAGATGACAGATGGAAGGTTACAGATATCATATGGACTGGTGGGTCTACTCTATAGATGACAGATGGAAGGTTACAGATATTATATGGACTGGTGGGTCTACTCTATAGATGACAGATGGAAGGTTACAGATATCATATGGACTATGGTGGGTCTACTCTATAGATGACAGCTGGAAGGTTACAGATATCATATGGACTGGTGGGTCTACTCTATAGATGACAGATGGAAGGTTACAGATATCATATGGACTGGTGGGTCTACTCTATAGATGACAGATGGAAGGTTACAGATATCATATGGACTGTGGTGGGTCTACTCTATAGATGACAGATATCATATGGACTGTGGTGGGTGTACTCTATAGATGACAGATGGAAGGTTACAGATATCATATGGACTGGTGGGTCTACTCTATTGATGACAGATGGAAGGTGTCAGATATCATATGGACTGTGGTGGGTCTACTCTATAGATGACAGACGGAAGGTTACAGATATCATATGGACTGTGGTGGGTCTACTCTATAGATGACAGATGGAAGGTTACAGATATCATATGGACTGGTGGGTCTACTCTATTGATGACAGATGGAAGGTGTCAGATATCATATGGACTGTGGTGGGTCTACTCTATAGATGACAGATGGAAGGTTACAGATATCATATGGACTGGTGGGTCTACTCTATTGATGACAGATGGAAGGTGTCAGATATCATATGGACTGTGGTGGGTCTACTCTATAGATGACTGATATCATATGGACTGTGGTGGGTCTACTCTATAGATGACAGATGGAAGGTTACAGATATCATAAAGACTGTGGTGGGTCTACTCTATAGATGACTGATATCATATGGACTGTGGTGGGCCTACTCTATAGATGACAGATGGAAGGTAACAGATATCATATGGACTGTGGTGGGTCTACTCTATAGATGACAGATGGAAGGTTACAGATATCATATGGACTGTGGTGGGTCTACTCTATAGATGACTGATATATGGACTGTGGTGGGTCTACTCTATAGATGACAGATGGAAGGTTACAGATATCATATGGACTGGTGGGTCTACTCTATAGATGACAGATGGAAGGTTACAGATATCATATGGACTGGTGGGTCTACTCTATAGATGACAGATGGAAGGTTACAGATATCATATGGACTGGTGGGTCTACTCTATAAATGACAGATGGAAGGTTACAGATATCATATGGACTGTGGCGGGTCTACTCTATAGATGACAGATGGAAGGTTACAGATATCATATGGACTGGTGGGTCTACTCTATAGATGACAGATGGAAGGTTGCAGATATCATATGGACTGTGGTGGGTCTACTCTATAGATGACAGATGGAAGGTTACAGATATCATATGGACTGGTGGGTCTACTCTATAGATGACAGATGGAAGGTTACAGATATCATATGGACTGTGGTGGGTCTACTCTATAGATGACAGATGGAAGGTTACAGATATCATATGGACTGGTGGGTCTACTCTATAGATGACAGATGGAAGGTTACAGATATCATATGGACTATGGTGGGTCTACTCTATAGATGACAGATGGAAGGTTACAGATATCATATGGACTGGTGGGTCTACTCTATAGATGACAGATGGAAGGTTACAGATATCATATGGACTGGTGGGTCTACTCTATAGATGACAGATGGAAGGTTACAGATATATGGACTGGTGGGTCTACTCTATTGATGACAGATGGAAGGTGTCAGATATCATATGGACTGTGGTGGGTCTACTCTATAGATGACAGATGGAAGGTTACAGATATCATATGGACTGTGGTGGGTCTACTCTATAGATGACAGATGGAAGGTTACAGATATCATATGGACTGTGGTGGGTCTACTCTATAGATGACAGATGGAAGGTTACATATATCATACGGATTGTGGTGGGTCTACTCTATAGATGACAGATGGAAGGTTACAGATATCATATGGACTGTGGTGGGTCTACTCTATAGATGACAGATATCATATGGACTGTGGTGGGCCTACTCTATAGATGACTGATATCATATGGACTGTGGTGGGCCTACTCTATAGATGACAGATATCATATGTACTGTGGTGGGTCTACTCTATAGATGACAGATGGAAGGTTACAGATATCATATGGACTGTGGTGGGTCTACTCTATAGATGACAGATGGAAGGTTACAGATATCATATGGACTGTGGTGGGTCTACTCTATAGATGACAGATATCATATGGACTGTGGTGGGTCTACTCTATAGATGACAGATGGAAGGTTACAGATATCATACGGACTGTGGTGGGTCTACTCTATAGATGAAAGATGGAAGGTTACAGATATCATATGGACTGGTGGGTCTCCTCTATAGATGACAGATGGAAGGTTACAGATATCATATGGACTGGTGGGTCTCCTCTATAGATGACAGATGGAAGGTTACAGATATCATATGGACTGGTGGGTCTCCTCTATAGATGACAGATGGAAGGTTACAGATATCATATGGACTGGTGGGTCTACTCTATAGATGACAGATGGAAGGTTACAGATATTATATGGACTGGTGGGTCTACTCTATAGATGACAGATGGAAGGTTACAGATATCATATGGACTATGGTGGGTCTACTCTATAGATGACAGATGGAAGGTTACAGATATCATATGGACTGGTGGGTCTACTCTATAGATGACAGATGGAAGGTTACAGATATCATATGGACTGTGGTGGGTCTACTCTATAGATGACAGATATCATATGGACTGTGGTGGGTCTACTCTATAGATGACAGATGGAAGGTTACAGATATCATATGGACTGGTGGGTCTACTCTATAGATGACAGATGGAAGGTTACAGATATCATATGAACTGTGGTGGGTCTACTCTATAGATGACAGATATCATATGGACTGTGGTGGGTCTACTCTATAGATGACAGATGGAAGGTTACAGATATCATATGGACTGGTGGGTCTACTCTATAGATGACAGATGGAAGGTTACAGATATTATATGGACTGGTGGGTCTACTCTATAGATGACAGATGGAAGGTTACAGATATCATATGGACTATGGTGGGTCTACTCTATAGATGACAGCTGGAAGGTTACAGATATCATATGGACTGGTGGGTCTACTCTATAGATGACAGATGGAAGGTTACAGATATCATATGGACTGGTGGGTCTACTCTATAGATGACAGATGGAAGGTTACAGATATCATATGGACTGTGGTGGGTCTACTCTATAGATGACAGATATCATATGGACTGTGGTGGGTGTACTCTATAGATGACAGATGGAAGGTTACAGATATCATATGGACTGGTGGGTCTACTCTATTGATGACAGATGGAAGGTGTCAGATATCATATGGACTGTGGTGGGTCTACTCTATAGATGACAGACGGAAGGTTACAGATATCATATGGACTGTGGTGGGTCTACTCTATAGATGACAGATGGAAGGTTACAGATATCATATGGACTGGTGGGTCTACTCTATTGATGACAGATGGAAGGTGTCAGATATCATATGGACTGTGGTGGGTCTACTCTATAGATGACAGATGGAAGGTTACAGATATCATATGGACTGGTGGGTCTACTCTATTGATGACAGATGGAAGGTGTCAGATATCATATGGACTGTGGTGGGTCTACTCTATAGATGACTGATATCATATGGACTGTGGTGGGTCTACTCTATAGATGACAGATGGAAGGTTACAGATATCATATGGACTGTGGTGGGTCTACTCTATAGATGACTGATATCATATGGACTGTGGTGGGCCTACTCTATAGATGACAGATGGAAGGTAACAGATATCATATGGACTGTGGTGGGTCTACTCTATAGATGACAGATGGAAGGTTACAGATATCATATGGACTGTGGTGGGTCTACTCTATAGATGACTGATATATGGACTGTGGTGGGTCTACTCTATAGATGACAGATGGAAGGTTACAGATATCATATGGACTGGTGGGTCTACTCTATAGATGACAGATGGAAGGTTACAGATATCATATGGACTGGTGGGTCTACTCTATAGATGACAGATGGAAGGTTACAGATATCATATGGACTGGTGGGTCTACTCTATAAATGACAGATGGAAGGTTACAGATATCATATGGACTGTGGCGGGTCTACTCTATAGATGACAGATGGAAGGTTACAGATATCATATGGACTGGTGGGTCTACTCTATAGATGACAGATGGAAGGTTGCAGATATCATATGGACTGTGGTGGGTCTACTCTATAGATGACAGATGGAAGGTTACAGATATCATATGGACTGGTGGGTCTACTCTATAGATGACAGATGGAAGGTTACAGATATCATATGGACTGGTGGGTCTACTCTATAGATGACAGATGGAAGGTTACAGATATCATATGGACTGTGGTGGGTCTACTCTATAGATGACAGATGGAAGGTTACAGATATCATATGGACTGTGGTGGGTCTACTCTATAGATGACAGATGGAAGGTTACAGATATCATATGGACTGTAGTGGGTCTACTCTATAGATGACAGATGGAAGGTTACAGATATCATATGGACTGGTGGGTCTACTCTATAGATGACAGATGGAAGGCTAAAGATATCATATGGACTGGTGGGTCTACTCTATAGATGACAGATGGAAGGTTACAGATATCATATGGACTGTGGTGGGTCTACTCTATAGATGACAGATGGAAGGTTACAGATATCATATGGACTGGTGGGTCTACTCTATAGATGACAGATGGAAGGTTACAGATATCATATGGACTATGGTGGGTCTACTCTATAGATGACAGATGGAAGGTTACAGATATCATATGGACTGGTGGGTCTACTCTATAGATGACAGATGGAAGGTTACAGATATCATATGGACTGGTGGGTCTACTCTATAGATGACAGATGGAAGGTTACAGATATATGGACTGGTGGGTCTACTCTATTGATGACAGATGGAAGGTGTCAGATATCATATGGACTGTGGTGGGTCTACTCTATAGATGACAGATGGAAGGTTACAGATATCATATGGACTGTGGTGGGTCTACTCTATAGATGACAGATGGAAGGTTACAGATATCATATGGACTGTGGTGGGTCTACTCTATAGATGACAGATGGAAGGTTACAGATATCATATGGACTGTGGTGGGTCTACTCTATAGATGACAGATGGAAGGTTACAGATATCATATGGACTGGTGGGTCTACTCTATAGATGACAGATGGAAGGTTACAGATATATGGACTGGTGGGTCTACTCTATTGATGACAGATGGAAGGTGTCAGATATCATATGGACTGTGGTGGGTCTACTCTATAGATGACAGATGGAAGGTTACAGATATCATATGGACTGGTGGGTCTACTCTATTGATGACAGATGGATGGTGTCAGATATCATATGGACTGTGGTGGGTCTACTCTATAGATGACAGATGGAAGGTTACAGATATCATATGGACTGTGGTGGGTCTACTCTATAGATGACAGATGGAAGGTTACAGATATCATATGGACTGGTGGGTCTACTCTATTGATGACAGATGGAAGGTGTCAGATATCATATGGACTGTGGTGGGTCTACTCTATAGATGACAGATGGAAGGTGTCAGATATCATATGGACTGTGGTGGGTCTACTCTATAGATGACAGATGGAAGGTTACAGATATCATATGGACTGTGGTGGGTCTACTCTATAGATGACTGATATCATATGGACTGTGGTGGGCCTACTCTATAGATGACTGATATCATATGTACTGTGGTGGGTCTACTCTATAGATGACAGATGGAAGGTTACAGATATCATATGGACTGTGGTGGGTCTACTCTATAGATGACAGATGGAAGGTTACAGATATCATATGGACTGGTGGGTCTACTCTATAGATGACAGATGGAAGGTTACAGATATCATATGGACTGGTGGGTCTACTCTATAGATGACAGATGGAAGGTTACAGATATCATATGGACTGGTGGGTCTACTCTATAGATGACAGATGGAAGGTTACAGATATCATATGGACTGGTGGGTCTACTCTATAAATGACAGATGGAAGGTTACAGATATCATATGGACTGTGGCGGGTCTACTCTATAGATGACAGATGGAAGGTTACAGATATCATATGGACTGGTGGGTCTACTCTATAGATGACAGATGGAAGGTTACAGATATCATATGGACTGTGGTGGGTCTACTCTATAGATGACAGATGGAAGGTTACAGATATCATATGGACTGTGGTGGGTCTACTCTATAGATGACAGATGGAAGGTTACAGATATCATATGGACTGGTGGGTCTACTCTATAGATGACAGATGGAAGGTTACAGATATATGGACTGGTGGGTCTACTCTATTGATGACAGATGGAAGGTGTCAGATATCATATGGACTGTGGTGGGTCTACTCTATAGATGACAGATGGAAGGTTACAGATATCATATGGACTGTGGTGGGTCTACTCTATAGATGACAGATGGAAGGTTACAGATATCATATGGACTGGTGGGTCTACTCTATAGATGACAGATGGAAGGTTACAGATATCATATGGACTGGTGGGTCTACTCTATAGATGACAGATGGAAGGTTACAGATATCATATGGACTGTGGTGGGTCTACTCTATAGATGACAGATGGAAGGTTACAGATATCATATGGACTATGGTGGGTCTACTCTATAGATGACAGATGGAAGGTTACAGATATCATATGGACTGGTGGGTCTACTCTATAGATGACAGATGGAAGGTTACAGATATCATATGGACTGGTGGGTCTACTCTATAGATGACAGATGGAAGGTTACAGATATATGGACTGGTGGGTCTACTCTATTGATGACAGATGGAAGGTGTCAGATATCATATGGACTGTGGTGGGTCTAATCTATAGATGACAGATGGAAGGTTACAGATATCATATGGACTGTGGTGGGTCTACTCTATAGATGACAGATATCATATGGACTGTGGTGGGTCTACTCTATAGATGACAGATGGAAGGTTACAGATATCATATGGACTGGTGGGTCTACTCTATTGATGACAGATGGAAGGTGTCAGATATCATATGGACTGTGGTGGGTCTACTCTATAGATGACTGATATCATATGGACTGTGGTGGGTCTACTCTATAGATGACAGATGGAAGGTTACAGATATCATATGGACTGTGGTGGGTCTACTCTATAGATGACTGATATCATATGGACTGTGGTGGGCCTACTCTATAGATGACAGATGGAAGGTAACAGATATCATATGGACTGTGGTGGGTCTACTCTATAGATGACAGATGGACGGTTACAGATATCATATGGACTGTGGTGGGTCTACTCTATAGATGACTGATATCATATGGACTGTGGTGGGCCTACTCTATAGATGACAGATGGAAGGTTACAGATATCATATGGACTGTGGTGGGTCTACTCTATAGATGACAGATATCATATGGACTGTGGTGGGCCTACTCTATAGATGACTGATATCATATGGACTGTGGTGGGCCTACTCTATAGATGACAGATATCATATGGACTGTGGTGGGTCTACTCTATAGATGACAGATGGAAGGTTACAGATATCATATGGACTGTGGTGGGTCTACTCTATAGATGACTGATATCCTATGGACTGTGGTGGGCCTACTCTATAGATGACTGATATCATATGGACTGTGGTGGGCCTACTCTATAGATGACAGATATCATATGGACTGTGGTGGGTCTACTCTATAGATGACAGATGGAAGGTTACAGATATCATATGGACTGTGGTGGGTCTACTCTATAGATGACAGATGGAAGGTTACATATATCATACGGACTGTGGTGGGTCTACTCTATAGATGACAGATGGAAGGTTACAGATATCATATGGACTGTGGTGGGTCTACTCTATAGATGACAGATATCATATGGACTGTGGTGGGCCTACTCTATAGATGACTGATATCATATGGACTGTGGTGGGCCTACTCTATAGATGACAGATATCATATGTACTGTGGTGGGTCTACTCTATAGATGACAGATGGAAGGTTACAGATATCATATGGACTGTGGTGGGTCTACTCTATAGATGACAGATGGAAGGTTACAGATATCATATGGACTGTGGTGGGTCTACTCTATAGATGACAGATATCATATGGACTGTGGTGGGTCTACTCTATAGATGACAGATGGAAGGTTACAGATATCATACGGACTGTGGTGGGTCTACTCTATAGATGACAGATGGAAGGTTACAGATATCATACGGACTGTGGTGGGTCTACTCTATAGATGACAGATGGAAGGTTACAGATATCATATGGACTGGTGGGTCTACTCTATAGATGACAGATGGAAGGTTACAGATATCATATGGACTGTGGTGGGTCTACTCTATAGATGACTGATATCATATGGACTGTGGTGGGCCTACTCTATAGATGACTGATATCATATGGACTGTGGTGGGTCTACTCTATAGATGACAGATGGAAGGTTACAGATATCATATGGACTGGTGGGTCTACTCTATAGATGACAGATGGAAGGTTACAGATATTATATGGACTGGTGGGTCTACTCTATAGATGACAGATGGAAGGTTACAGATATCATATGGACTATGGTGGGTCTACTCTATAGATGACAGATGGAAGGTTACAGATATCATATGGACTGGTGGGTCTACTCTATAGATGACAGATGGAAGGTTACAGATATCATATGGACTGGTGGGTCTACTCTATAGATGACAGATGGAAGGTTACAGATATCATATGGACTGTGGTGGGTCTACTCTATAGATGACTGATATCATATGGACTGTGGTGGGCCTACTCTATAGATGACTGATATCATATGGACTGTGGTGGGTCTACTCTATAGATGACAGATGGAAGGTTACAGATATCATATGGACTGTGGTGGGTCTACTCTATAGATGACTGATATCATATGGACTGTGGTGGGCCTACTCTATAGATGACAGATGGAAGGTTACAGATATCATATGGACTGTGGTGGGTCTACTCTATAGATGACAGATGGAAGGTTACATATATCATACGGACTGTGGTGGGTCTACTCTATAGATGACAGATGGAAGGTTACAGATATCATATGGACTGTGGTGGGTCTACTCTATAGATGACAGATATCATATGGACTGTGGTGGGCCTACTCTATAGATGACTGATATCATATGGACTGTGGTGGGCCTACTCTATAGATGACAGATATCATATGTACTGTGGTGGGTCTACTCTATAGATGACAGATGGAAGGTTACAGATATCATATGGACTGTGGTGGGTCTACTCTATAGATGACAGATGGAAGGTTACAGATATCATATGGACTGTGGTGGGTCTACTCTATAGATGACAGATATCATATGGACTGTGGTGGGTCTACTCTATAGATGACAGATGGAAGGTTACAGATATCATACGGACTGTGGTGGGTCTACTCTATAGATGACAGATGGAAGGTTACAGATATCATACGGACTGTGGTGGGTCTACTCTATAGATGGCAGATGGAAGGTTACAGATATCATATGGACTGGTGGGTCTACTCTATAGATGACAGATGGAAGGTTACAGATATCATATGGACTGGTGGGTCTCCTCTATAGATGACAGATGGAAGGTTACAGATATCATATGGACTGGTGGGTCTACTCTATAGATGACAGATGGAAGGTTACAGATATTATATGGACTGGTGGGTCTACTCTATAGATGACAGATGGAAGGTTACAGATATCATATGGACTATGGTGGGTCTACTCTATAGATGACAGATGGAAGGTTACAGATATCATATGGACTGGTGGGTCTACTCTATAGATGACAGATGGAAGGTTACAGATATCATATGGACTGGTGGGTCTACTCTATAGATGACAGATGGAAGGTTACAGATATCATATGGACTGTGGTGGGTCTACTCTATAGATGACTGATATCATATGGACTGTGGTGGGCCTACTCTATAGATGACTGATATCATATGGACTGTGGTGGGTCTACTCTATAGATGACAGATGGAAGGTTACAGATATCATATGGACTGGTGGGTCTACTCTATAGATGACAGATGGAAGGTTACAGATATCATATGGACTGGTGGGTCTACTCTATAGATGACAGATGGAAGGTTACAGATATCATATGGACTGTGGTGGGTCTACTCTATAGATGACAGATGGAAGGTTACAGATATCATATGGACTGTAGTGGGTCTACTCTATAGATGACAGATGGAAGGTTACAGATATCATATGGACTGGTGGGTCTACTCTATAGATGACAGATGGAAGGCTAAAGATATCATATGGACTGTGGTGGGTCTACTCTATAGATGACAGATGGAAGGTTACAGATATAATATGGACTATGGTTGGTCTACTCTATAGATGACAGATGGAAGGTTACAGATATCATATGGACTGGTGGGTCTACTCTATAGATGACAGATGGAAGGTTACAGATATCATATGGACTGGTGGGTCTACTCTATAGATGACAGATGGAAGGTTACAGATATATGGACTGGTGGGTCTACTCTATTGATGACAGATGGAAGGTGTCAGATATCATATGGACTGTGGTGGGTCTACTCTATAGATGACAGATGGAAGGTTACAGATATCATATGGACTGTGGTGGGTCTACTCTATAGATGACAGATATCATATGAACTGTGGTGGGTCTACTCTATAGATGACAGATGGAAGGTTACAGATATCATATGGACTGGTGGGTCTACTCTATTGATGATAGATGGAAGGTGTCAGATATCATATGGACTGTGGTGGGTCTACTCTATAGATGACAGATGGAAGGTTACAGATATCATATGGACTGTGGTGGGTCTACTCTATAGATGACAGATGGAAGGTTACAGATATATGGACTGGTGGGTCTACTCTATTGATGACAGATGGAAGGTGTCAGATATCATATGGACTGTGGTGGGTCTACTCTATAGATGACAGATGGAAGGTTACAGATATCATATGGACTGTGGTGGGTCTACTCTATAGATGACAGATGGAAGGTTACAGATATCATATGGACTGTGGTGGGTCTACTCTATAGATGACAGATGGAAGGTTACAGATATCATATGGACTGTGGTGGGTCTACTCTATAGATGACAGATGGAAGGTTACAGATATCATATGGACTGGTGGGTCTACTCTATAGATGACAGATGGAAGGTTACAGATATATGGACTGGTGGGTCTACTCTATTGATGACAGATGGAAGGTGTCAGATATCATATGGACTGTGGTGGGTCTACTCTATAGATGACAGATGGAAGGTTACAGATATCATATGGACTGGTGGGTCTACTCTATTGATGACAGATGGATGGTGTCAGATATCATATGGACTGTGGTGGGTCTACTCTATAGATGACAGATGGAAGGTTACAGATATCATATGGACTGTGGTGGGTCTACTCTATAGATGACAGATGGAAGGTTACAGATATCATATGGACTGGTGGGTCTACTCTATTGATGACAGATGGAAGGTGTCAGATATCATATGGACTGTGGTGGGTCTACTCTATAGATGACAGATGGAAGGTTACAGATATCATATGGACTGTGGTGGGTCTACTCTATAGATGACTGATATCATATGGACTGTGGTGGGCCTACTCTATAGATGACTGATATCATATGTACTGTGGTGGGTCTACTCTATAGATGACAGATGGAAGGTTACAGATATCATATGGACTGTGGTGGGTCTACTCTATAGATGACAGATGGAAGGTTACAGATATCATATGGACTGTGGTGGGTCTACTCTATAGATGACAGATGGAAGGTTACAGATATCATATGGACTGGTGGGTCTACTCTATTGATGACAGATGGAAGGTGTCAGATATCATATGGACTGTGGTGGGTCTACTCTATAGATGACTGATATCATATGGACTGTGGTGGGTCTACTCTATAAATGACAGATGGAAGGTTACAGATATCATATGGACTGGTGGGTCTACTCTATAGATGACAGATGGAAGGTTACAGATATCATATGGACTGTGGTGGGTCTACTCTATAGATGACAGATGGAAGGTTACAGATATCATATGGACTGGTGGGTCTACTCTATAGATGACAGATGGAAGGTTACAGATATCATATGGACTGGTGGGTCTACTCTATAGATGACAGATGGAAGGTTACAGATATCATATGGACTGTAGTGGGTCTACTCTATAGATGACAGATGGAAGGTTACAGATATCATATGGACTGGTGGGTCTACTCTATAGATGACAGATGGAAGGCTAAAGATATCATATGGACTGTGGTGGGTCTACTCTATAGATGACAGATGGAAGGTTACAGATATAATATGGACTATGGTTGGTCTACTCTATAGATGACAGATGGAAGGTTACAGATATCATATGGACTGGTGGGTCTACTCTATAGATGACAGATGGAAGGTTACAGATATCATATGGACTGGTGGGTCTACTCTATAGATGACAGATGGAAGGTTACAGATATATGGACTGGTGGGTCTACTCTATTGATGACAGATGTAAGGTGTCAGATATCATATGGACTGTGGTGGGTCTACTCTATAGATGACAGATGGAAGGTTACAGATATCATATGGACTGTGGTGGGTCTACTCTATAGATGACAGATATCATATGAACTGTGGTGGGTCTACTCTATAGATGACAGATGGAAGGTTACAGATATCATATGGACTGGTGGGTCTACTCTATTGATGATAGATGGAAGGTGTCAGATATCATATGGACTGTGGTGGGTCTACTCTATAGATGACAGATGGAAGGTTACAGATATCATATGGACTATGGTTGGTCTACTCTATAGATGACAGATGGAAGGTTACAGATATCATATGGACTGGTGGGTCTACTCTATAGATGACAGATGGAAGGTTACAGATATCATATGGACTGGTGGGTCTACTCTATAGATGACAGATGGAAGGTTACAGATATCATATGGACTGGTGGGTCTACTCTATTGATGACAGATGTAAGGTGTCAGATATCATATGTACTGTGGTGGGTCTACTCTATAGATGACAGATGGAAGGTTACAGATATCATATGGACTGTGGTGGGTCTACTCTATAGATGACAGATGGAAGGTTACAGATATCATATGGACTGTGGTGGGTCTACTCTATAGATGACAGATATCATATGGACTGTGGTGGGTCTACTCTATAGATGACAGATGGAAGGTTACAGATATCATACGGACTGTGGTGGGTCTACTCTATAGATGACAGATGGAAGGTTACAGATATCATACGGACTGTGGTGGGTCTACTCTATAGATGGCAGATGGAAGGTTACAGATATCATATGGACTGGTGGGTCTACTCTATAGATGACAGATGGAAGGTTACAGATATCATATGGACTGGTGGGTCTCCTCTATAGATGACAGATGGAAGGTTACAGATATCATATGGACTGGTGGGTCTACTCTATAGATGACAGATGGAAGGTTACAGATATTATATGGACTGGTGGGTCTACTCTATAGATGACAGATGGAAGGTTACAGATATCATATGGACTATGGTGGGTCTACTCTATAGATGACAGATGGAAGGTTACAGATATCATATGGACTGGTGGGTCTACTCTATAGATGACAGATGGAAGGTTACAGATATCATATGGACTGGTGGGTCTACTCTATAGATGACAGATGGAAGGTTACAGATATCATATGGACTGTGGTGGGTCTACTCTATAGATGACTGATATCATATGGACTGTGGTGGGCCTACTCTATAGATGACTGATATCATATGGACTGTGGTGGGTCTACTCTATAGATGACAGATGGAAGGTTACAGATATCATATGGACTGGTGGGTCTACTCTATAGATGACAGATGGAAGGTTACAGATATCATATGGACTGGTGGGTCTACTCTATAGATGACAGATGGAAGGTTACAGATATCATATGGACTGTGGTGGGTCTACTCTATAGATGACAGATGGAAGGTTACAGATATCATATGGACTGTAGTGGGTCTACTCTATAGATGACAGATGGAAGGTTACAGATATCATATGGACTGGTGGGTCTACTCTATAGATGACAGATGGAAGGCTAAAGATATCATATGGACTGTGGTGGGTCTACTCTATAGATGACAGATGGAAGGTTACAGATATAATATGGACTATGGTTGGTCTACTCTATAGATGACAGATGGAAGGTTACAGATATCATATGGACTGGTGGGTCTACTCTATAGATGACAGATGGAAGGTTACAGATATCATATGGACTGGTGGGTCTACTCTATAGATGACAGATGGAAGGTTACAGATATATGGACTGGTGGGTCTACTCTATTGATGACAGATGGAAGGTGTCAGATATCATATGGACTGTGGTGGGTCTACTCTATAGATGACAGATGGAAGGTTACAGATATCATATGGACTGTGGTGGGTCTACTCTATAGATGACAGATATCATATGAACTGTGGTGGGTCTACTCTATAGATGACAGATGGAAGGTTACAGATATCATATGGACTGGTGGGTCTACTCTATTGATGATAGATGGAAGGTGTCAGATATCATATGGACTGTGGTGGGTCTACTCTATAGATGACAGATGGAAGGTTACAGATATCATATGGACTGTGGTGGGTCTACTCTATAGATGACAGATGGAAGGTTACAGATATATGGACTGGTGGGTCTACTCTATTGATGACAGATGGAAGGTGTCAGATATCATATGGACTGTGGTGGGTCTACTCTATAGATGACAGATGGAAGGTTACAGATATCATATGGACTGTGGTGGGTCTACTCTATAGATGACAGATGGAAGGTTACAGATATCATATGGACTGTGGTGGGTCTACTCTATAGATGACAGATGGAAGGTTACAGATATCATATGGACTGTGGTGGGTCTACTCTATAGATGACAGATGGAAGGTTACAGATATCATATGGACTGGTGGGTCTACTCTATAGATGACAGATGGAAGGTTACAGATATATGGACTGGTGGGTCTACTCTATTGATGACAGATGGAAGGTGTCAGATATCATATGGACTGTGGTGGGTCTACTCTATAGATGACAGATGGAAGGTTACAGATATCATATGGACTGGTGGGTCTACTCTATTGATGACAGATGGATGGTGTCAGATATCATATGGACTGTGGTGGGTCTACTCTATAGATGACAGATGGAAGGTTACAGATATCATATGGACTGTGGTGGGTCTACTCTATAGATGACAGATGGAAGGTTACAGATATCATATGGACTGGTGGGTCTACTCTATTGATGACAGATGGAAGGTGTCAGATATCATATGGACTGTGGTGGGTCTACTCTATAGATGACAGATGGAAGGTTACAGATATCATATGGACTGTGGTGGGTCTACTCTATAGATGACTGATATCATATGGACTGTGGTGGGCCTACTCTATAGATGACTGATATCATATGTACTGTGGTGGGTCTACTCTATAGATGACAGATGGAAGGTTACAGATATCATATGGACTGTGGTGGGTCTACTCTATAGATGACAGATGGAAGGTTACAGATATCATATGGACTGTGGTGGGTCTACTCTATAGATGACAGATGGAAGGTTACAGATATCATATGGACTGTGGTGGGTCTACTCTATTGATGACAGATGGAAGGTGTCAGATATCATATGGACTGTGGTGGGTCTACTCTATAGATGACTGATATCATATGGACTGTGGTGGGTCTACTCTATAAATGACAGATGGAAGGTTACAGATATCATATGGACTGGTGGGTCTACTCTATAGATGACAGATGGAAGGTTACAGATATCATATGGACTGTGGTGGGTCTACTCTATAGATGACAGATGGAAGGTTACAGATATCATATGGACTGGTGGGTCTACTCTATAGATGACAGATGGAAGGTTACAGATATCATATGGACTGGTGGGTCTACTCTATAGATGACAGATGGAAGGTTACAGATATCATATGGACTGTAGTGGGTCTACTCTATAGATGACAGATGGAAGGTTACAGATATCATATGGACTGGTGGGTCTACTCTATAGATGACAGATGGAAGGCTAAAGATATCATATGGACTGTGGTGGGTCTACTCTATAGATGACAGATGGAAGGTTACAGATATAATATGGACTATGGTTGGTCTACTCTATAGATGACAGATGGAAGGTTACAGATATCATATGGACTGGTGGGTCTACTCTATAGATGACAGATGGAAGGTTACAGATATCATATGGACTGGTGGGTCTACTCTATAGATGACAGATGGAAGGTTACAGATATATGGACTGGTGGGTCTACTCTATTGATGACAGATGTAAGGTGTCAGATATCATATGGACTGTGGTGGGTCTACTCTATAGATGACAGATGGAAGGTTACAGATATCATATGGACTGTGGTGGGTCTACTCTATAGATGACAGATATCATATGAACTGTGGTGGGTCTACTCTATAGATGACAGATGGAAGGTTACAGATATCATATGGACTGGTGGGTCTACTCTATTGATGATAGATGGAAGGTGTCAGATATCATATGGACTGTGGTGGGTCTACTCTATAGATGACAGATGGAAGGTTACAGATATCATATGGACTATGGTTGGTCTACTCTATAGATGACAGATGGAAGGTTACAGATATCATATGGACTGGTGGGTCTACTCTATAGATGACAGATGGAAGGTTACAGATATCATATGGACTGGTGGGTCTACTCTATAGATGACAGATGGAAGGTTACAGATATATGGACTGGTGGGTCTACTCTATTGATGACAGATGTAAGGTGTCAGATATCATATGGACTGTGGTGGGTCTACTCTATAGATGACAGATGGAAGGTTACAGATATCATATGGACTGTGGTGGGTCTACTCTATAGATGACTGATATCATATGGACTGTGGTGGGCCTACTCTATAGATGACTGATATCATATGTACTGTGGTGGGTCTACTCTATAGATGACAGATGGAAGGTTACAGATATCATATGGACTGTGGTGGGTCTACTCTATAGATGACAGATGGAAGGTTACAGATATCATATGGACTGTGGTGGGTCTACTCTATAGATGACAGATATCATATGGACTGTGGTGGGTCTACTCTATAGATGACAGATGGAAGGTTACAGATATCATACGGACTGTGGTGGGTCTACTCTATAGATGACAGATGGAAGGTTACAGATATCATACGGACTGTGGTGGGTCTACTCTATAGATGACAGATGGAAGGTTACAGATATCATATGGACTGGTGGGTCTCCTCTATAGATGACAGATGGAAGGTTACAGATATCATATGGACTGGTGGGTCTCCTCTATAGATGACAGATGGAAGGTTACAGATATCATATGGACTGGTGGGTCTACTCTATAGATGACAGATGGAAGGTTACAGATATCATATGGACTGGTGGGTCTCCTCTATAGATGACAGATGGAAGGTTACAGATATCATATGGACTGGTGGGTCTACTCTATAGATGACAGATGGAAGGTTACAGATATCATATGGACTGTGGTGGGTCTACTCTATAGATGACAGATATCATATGGACTGTGGTGTGTCTACTCTATAGATGACAGATGGAAGGTTACAGATATCATATGGACTGTGGTGGGTCTACTCTATAGATGACTGATATCATATGGACTGTGGTGGGCCTACTCTATAGATGACTGATATCATATGGACTGTGGTGGGTCTACTCTATAGATGACAGATGGAAGGTTACAGATATCATACGGACTGTGGTGGGTCTACTCTATAGATGACAGATGGAAGGTTACAGATATCATATGGACTGGTGGGTCTCCTCTATAGATGACAGATGGAAGGTTACAGATATCATATGGACTGGTGGGTCTACTCTATAGATGACAGATGGAAGGTTACAGATATCATACGGACTGTGGTGGGTCTACTCTATAGATGACAGATGGAAGGTTACAGATATCATATGGACTGGTGGGTCTACTCTATAGATGACAGATGGAAGGTTACAGATATCATATGGACTGGTGGGTCTACTCTATAGATGACAGATGGAAGTTTACAGATATCATACGGACTGTGGTGGGTCTACTCTATAGATGACAGATGGAAGGTTACAGATATCATATGGACTGGTGGGTCTACTCTATAGATGACAGATGGAAGGTTACAGATATCATATGGACTGGTGGGTCTACTCTATAGATGACAGATGGAAGGTTACAGATATCATATGGACTGTGGTGGGTCTACTCTATAGATGACAGATGGAAGGTTACAGATATCATATGGACTGTGGTGGGTCTACTCTATAGATGACAGATGGAAGGTTACAGATATCATATGGACTGTAGTGGGTCTACTCTATAGATGACAGATGGAAGGTTACAGATATCATATGGACTGGTGGGTCTACTCTATAGATGACAGATGGAAGGTTACAGATATCATATGGACTGTGGTGGGTCTACTCTATAGATGACAGATGGAAGGTTACAGATATCATATGGACTGTGGTGGGTCTACTCTATAGATGACAGATGGAAGGTTACAGATATCATATGGACTGTAGTGGGTCTACTCTATAGATGACAGATGGAAGGTTACAGATATCATATGGACTGGTGGGTCTAATCTATAGATGACAGATGGAAGGCTAAAGATATCATATGGACTGGTGGGTCTACTCTATAGATGACAGATGGAAGGTTACAGATATCATATGGACTGTGGAGGGTCTACTCTATAGATGACAGATGGAAGGTTACAGATATCATATGGACTGGTGGGTCTACTCTATAGATGACAGATGGAAGGTTACAGATATCATATGGACTATGGTGGGTCTACTCTATAGATGACAGATGGAAGGTTACAGATATCATATGGACTGGTGGGTCTACTCTATAGATGACAGATGGAAGGTTACAGATATCATATGGACTGGTGGGTCTACTCTATAGATGACAGATGGAAGGTTACAGATATCATATGGACTGTAGTGGGTCTACTCTATAGATGACAGATGGAAGGTTACAGATATCATATGGACTGGTGGGTCTCCTCTATAGATGACAGATGGAAGGTTACAGATATCATATGGACTGGTGGGTCTACTCTATAGATGACAGATGGAAGGTTACAGATATCATATGGACTGGTGGGTCTCCTCTATAGATGACAGATGGAAGGTTACAGATATCATATGGACTGGTGGGTCTCCTCTATAGATGACAGATGGAAGGTTACAGATATCATATGGACTGGTGGGTCTACTCTATAGATGACAGATGGAAGGTTACAGATATTATATGGACTGGTGGGTCTACTCTATAGATGACAGATGGAAGGTTACAGATATCATATGGACTGGTGGGTCTACTCTATAGATGACAGATGGAAGGTTACAGATATCATATGGACTGGTGGGTCTACTCTATAGATGACAGATGGAAGGTTACAGATATCATATGGACTGGTGGGTCTACTCTATAGATGACAGATGGAAGGTTACAGATATCATATGGACTGTGGTGGGTCTACTCTATAGATGACAGATATCATATGGACTGTGGTGGGTGTACTCTATAGATGACAGATGGAAGGTTACAGATATCATATGGACTGGTGGGTCTACTCTTTTGATGACAGATGGAAGGTGTCAGATATCATATGGACTGTGGTGGGTCTACTCTATAGATGACAGACGGAAGGTTACAGATATCATATGGACTGTGGTGGGTCTACTCTATAGATGACAGATGGAAGGTTACAGATATCATATGGACTGGTGGGTCTACTCTATTGATGACAGATGGAAGGTGTCAGATATCATATGGACTGTGGTGGGTCTACTCTATAGATGACAGATGGAAGGTTACAGATATCATATGGACTGTTGTGGGTCTACTCTATAGATGACTGATATCATATGGACTGTGGTGGGCCTACTCTATAGATGACTGATATCATATGTACTGTGGTGGGTCTACTCTATAGATGACAGATGGAAGGTTACAGATATCATATGGACTGTGGTGGGTCTACTCTATAGATGACAGATGGAAGGTTACAGATATCATATGGACTGTGGTGGGTCTACTCTATAGATGACAGATATCATATGGACTGTGGTGGGTCTACTCTATAGATGACAGATGGAAGGTTACAGATATCATACGGACTGTGGTGGGTCTACTCTATAGATGACAGATGGAAGGTTACAGATATCATATGGACTGGTGGGTCTACTCTATAGATGACAGATGGAAGGTTACAGATATCATATGGACTGGTGGGTCTACTCTATAGATGACAGATGGAAGGTTACAGATATCATATGGACTGTGGTGGGTCTACTCTATAGATGACAGATGGAAGGTTACAGATATCATATGGACTGTGGTGGGTCTACTCTATAGATGACAGATGGAAGGTTACAGATATCATATGGACTGTAGTGGGTCTACTCTATAGATGACAGATGGAAGGTTACAGATATCATATGGACTGGTGGGTCTACTCTATAGATGACAGATGGAAGGTTACAGATATCATATGGACTGTGGTGGGTCTACTCTATAGATGACAGATGGAAGGTTACAGATATCATATGGACTGTGGTGGGTCTACTCTATAGATGACAGATGGAAGGTTACAGATATCATATGGACTGTAGTGGGTCTACTCTATAGATGACAGATGGAAGGTTACAGATATCATATGGACTGGTGGGTCTACTCTATAGATGACAGATGGAAGGCTAAAGATATCATATGGACTGGTGGGTCTACTCTATAGATGACAGATGGAAGGTTACAGATATCATATGGACTGTGGTGGGTCTACTCTATAGATGACAGATGGAAGGTTACAGATATCATATGGACTGGTGGGTCTACTCTATAGATGACAGATGGAAGGTTACAGATATCATATGGACTATGGTGGGTCTACTCTATAGATGACAGATGGAAGGTTACAGATATCATATGGACTGGTGGGTCTACTCTATAGATGACAGATGGAAGGTTACAGATATCATATGGACTGGTGGGTCTACTCTATAGATGACAGATGGAAGGTTACAGATATATGGACTGGTGGGTCTACTCTATTGATGACAGATGGAAGGTGTCAGATATCATATGGACTGTGGTGGGTCTACTCTATAGATGACAGATGGAAGGTTACAGATATCATATGGACTGTGGTGGGTCTACTCTATAGATGACAGATGGAAGGTTACAGATATCATATGGACTGGTGGGTCTACTCTATAGATGACAGATGGAAGGTTACAGATATCATATGGACTGGTGGGTCTACTCTATAGATGACAGATGGAAGGTTACAGATATCATATGGACTGTGGTGGGTCTACTCTATAGATGACAGATGGAAGGTTACAGATATCATATGGACTGTGGTGGGTCTACTCTATAGATGACAGATGGAAGGATACAGATATCATATGGACTGGTGGGTCTACTCTATTGATGACAGATGGAAGGTGTCAGATATCATATGGACTGTGGTGGGTCTACTCTATAGATGACAGATGGAAGGTGACAGATATCATATGGACTGTGGTGGGTCTACTCTATAGATGACAGATGGAAGGTTACAGATATCATATGGACTGTGGTGGGTCTACTCTATAGATGACAGATGGAAGGTTACAGATATCATATGGACTGTGGTGGGTCTACTCTATAGATGACAGATGGAAGGTTACAGATATCATATGGACTGGTGGGTCTACTCTATAGATGACAGATGGAAGGCTAAAGATATCATATGGACTGTTGGGTCTAATCTATAGATGACAGATGGAAGGTTACAGATATCATATGGACTGTGGTGGGTCTACTCTATAGATGACAGATGGAAGGTTACAGATATAATATGGACTATGGTGGGTCTACTCTATAGATGACAGATGGAAGGTTACAGATATCATATGGACTGGTGGGTCTACTCTATAGATGACAGATGGAAGGTTACAGATATATGGACTGGTGGGTCTACTCTATTGATGACAGATGGAAGGTGTCAGATATCATATGGACTGTGGTGGGTCTACTCTATAGATGACAGATGGAAGGTTACAGATATCATATGGACTGTGGTGGGTCTACTCTATAGATGACAGATATCATATGGACTGTGGTGGGTCTACTCTATAGATGACAGATGGAAGGTTACAGATATCATATGGACTGGTGGGTCTACTCTATTGATGACAGATGGAAGGTGTCAGATATCATATGGACTGTGGTGGGTCTACTCTATAGATGACTGATATCATATGGACTGTGGTGGGTCTACTCTATAGATGACAGATGGAAGGTTACAGATATCATATGGACTGTGGTGGGTCTACTCTATAGATGACTGATATCATATGGACTGTGGTGGGCCTACTCTATAGATGACAGATGGAAGGTAACAGATATCATATGGACTGTGGTGGGTCTACTCTATAGATGACAGATGGAAGGTTACAGATATCATATGGACTGTGGTGGGTCTACTCTATAGATGACTGATATCATATGGACTGTGGTGGGCCTACTCTATAGATGACAGATGGATGGTTACAGATATCATATGGACTGGTGGGTCTACTCTATAGATGACAGATGGAAGGTTACAGATATCATATGGACTGTGGTGGGTCTACTCTATAGATGACAGATGGAAGGTTACAGATATCATATGGACTGGTGGGTCTACTCTATAGATGACAGATGGAAGGTTACAGATATCATATGGACTGGTGGGTCTACTCTATAGATGACAGATGGAAGGTTACAGATATCATATGGACTGGTGGGTCTACTCTATAGATGACAGATGGAAGGTTACAGATATCATATGGACTGGTGGGTCTACTCTGCCTTTTGACTTCCGGTTTGGAGCGAGCAGTCGCACCACGCTTCGCTCCACAGGTAATATTCCACTTCGCTACATTACAACGGCTTGATTTGTTTGATCTGAGCAATTCTTCTTAGCTAGCTACATAGCCGTCTTTGTATCAAAGATAATTGTGTAGTTTAGAGTAACTGAGTAATTATCGAGGCTAGCTATCTTCGTCCTCCTAACGTAGTCAACACTGCTAGCTGCTAGCTAGCTAGTCATCACTGTTAGCTAGCCAACTTCTACTGACTAACAGCACCGCAGAAACTATTACATTACAACGCAACGACTTGATTAGTGTGGTGTTAGTGTTAGTTAGCCAGCTACATAGTTGTCTGTGCTGTCTCTGTATCTAAGATAATTGTGTAGCTTGAGTTTGAGTATTATCGAGGTGTGCTAGCCAGCCGCGACGCGGCGCCAGACTTACTCAACACACCTAGTCATCATTAACCCACTGCCAGATAGCCATCCGTTACCGACTAGCAGCGCTGTAGTTACTAATACTTCACAACGGAACGATTTGACTAGTGCAGTGTTACCTAGCGAGCTACCTAGTTGTCTTTGTCATAGCTTGATAATTGTTAATTGATAATTGTTAGCTAGCCAGCCATCGAGGTTAGCTAGCCAGCTATTTCCGTCCCCCGCGACGCCATTTTTCCTAACCTAGCCAACTATTACCGACGAGCAGCATTGTTGAAACTAAATACACTACAAGGAACGTCTTGATTAGTGTTATGTTAGCTAGCTAGCTACAAAGTTGCTTTGTATCATGACAAGGTGTAGTACTGAAACTACCGAGGTTACCTAGCCAGCTACACGTTCAAAGTCAACAACGCAGCCACTGCTAGCTAGCCTACTCCACCAGCCAGCAGTACTGTATCATTTTAGTCAATAACATTTTTGCAACGTAAGCTTAACTTCCTGAACATTCGAGACGTGTAGTCCACTTGTCACTCCAATCTCATTTGCATTAGCGTAGCCTCTTCTGTAGCTTGTCTACTATGTGTCCGCCTATCCCTGTTCTCTCTCCTCTGCACAGGCCATACAAACGCTCCACACCGCGTGGCCGCTGCCGCTCTAACCTGGTGGTCCCAGCGCGCACGACCCACGTGGAGTTCCAGGTCTCCGGCAGCCTCTGGAACTGCCGGTCTGCGGCCAACAAGGCTGAGTTCATCTCAGCCTATGCTACCCTCCAGTCCCTAGACTTCCTGGCGCTGACGGAAACATGGATCACCACAGATAACACTGCTACTCCTACTGCTCTCTCCTCGTCTGACTACGTGTTCTCGCATACCCCTAGAGCATCGAGCCAGCGGGGTGGTGGCACTGGAATCCTCATGTCTCCCAAGTGGACATTCTCTCTTTCTCCCCTGACCCATCTGTCTATCTCCTCATTTGAATTCCATGCTGTCACAGTTACCAGCCCTTTCAAGCTTAACATCCTTATCATTTATCGCCCTCCAGGTTCCCTTGGAGAGTTCATCAATGAGCTTGACGCCTTGATAAGTTCCTTTCCTGAGGATGGCTCACCTCTCACAGTTCTGGGTGACTTTAACCTCCCCACGTCTACCTTCGACTCATTCCTCTCTGCCTCCTTCTTTCCACTCCTCTCCTCTTTCGACCTCACCCTCTCACCTTCCCCCCCTACTCACAAGGCAGGCAATACGCTTGACCTCATCTTTACTAGATGCTGTTCTTCCACTAATCTCATTGCAACTCCCCTCCAAGTCTCCGACCACTACCTTGTATCCTTTTCCCTCTCGCTCTCATCCAACACTTCTCACTCTCCCCCTACTCGGATGGTATTGCGCCGTCCCAACCTTCGCTCTCTCTCTCCCGCTACTCTCTCCTCTTCCATCCTATCATCTCTTCCCTCTGCTCAAACCTTCTCCAACCTATCTCCTGATTCTGCCTCCTCAACCCTCCTCTCCTCCCTCTCTGCATCCTTTGATTTCCTCTGTCCCCTATCCTCCAGGCCGGCTCGGTCCTCCCCTCCTGCTCCGTGGCTCGACGACTCACTGCGAGCTCACAGAACAGGGCTCCGGGCAGCCGAGCGGAAATGGAGGAAAACTCGCCTCCCTGCGGACCTGGCATCCTTTCACTCCCTCCTCTCTACATTTTCCTCTTCTGTCTCTGCTGCTAAAGCCACTTTCTACCACTCTAAACTCCAAGCATCTGCCTCTAACCCTAGGAAGCTCTTTGCTACCTTCTCCTCCCTCCTTAATCCTCCTCCCCCTCCCCCCCCTCCTCCCTCTCTGCGGATGACTTCGTCAACCATTTTGAAAAGAAGGTTGACGACATCCGATCCTCGTTTGCTAAGTCAAACGACACTGCTGGTCCTGCTCACACTGCCCTACCCTGTGCTTTGACCTCTTTCTCCCCTCTCTCTCCAGATGAACTCTCGCGTCTTGTGACGGCCGGCCGCCCAACAACCTGCCCACTTGACCCTATCCCCTCCTCTCTTCTCCAGACCATTTCCGGAGACCTTCTCCCCTACCTCACCTCGCTCATCAACGCATCCTTGACCGCTGGCTACGTCCCTTCCGTCTTCAAGAGAGCGAGAGTTGCACCCCTTCTGAAAAAACCTACACTCGATCCCTCCGATGTCAACAACTACAGGCCAGTATCCCTTCTTTCCTTTCTCTCCAAAACTCTTGAACGCGCCGTGCTTGGCCAGCTCTCTTGCTATCTCTCTCAGAATGACCTTCTTGATCCTAATCAGTCAGGTTTCAAGACTGGGCATTCAACTGAGACTGCTCTTCTCTGTGTCACGGAGGCTCTCCGCACTGCTAAAGCTAACTCTCTCTCCTCTGCTCTCATCCTTCTAGACCTATCTGCTGCCTTTGATACCGTGAACCATCAGATCCTCCTCTCCACCCTCTCCGAGCTGGGCATCTCCGGCACCGCGCACGCTTGGATTGCGTCCTACCTGACAGGTCGCTCCTACCAGGTGGCGTGGCGAGAATCTGTCTCCGCACCACGTGCTCTCACCACTGGTGTCCCCCAGGGCTCTGTTCTTGGCCCACTCCTATTCTCGCTATACACCAAGTCACTTGGCTCTGTCATATCCTCACATGGTCTCTCATATCATTGCTATGCAGACGACACACAATTAATCTTCTCCTTTCCCCCTTCTGACAACCAGGTGGCGAATCGCATTTCTGCATGTCTGGCAGACATATCAGTGTGGATGACGGATCACCACCTCAAGCTGAACCTCGGCAAGACGGAGCTGCTCTTCCTCCCGGGGAAGGACTGCCCGTTCCATGATCTCGCCATCACGGTTGACAACTCCCTTGTGTCCTCCTCCCAGAGTGCTAAGAGCCTTGGCGTGACCCTGGACAACACCCTGTCGTTCTCCACCAACATCAAGGCGGTGACCCGATCCTGTAGGTTCATGCTCTACAACATTCGCAGAGTACGACCCTGCCTCACACAGGAAGCGGCGCAGGTCCTAATCCAGGCACTTGTCATCTCCCGTCTGGATTACTGCAACTCGCTGTTGGCTGGGCTCCCTGCCTGTGCCATTAAACCCCTACAACTCATCCAGAACGCCGCAGCCCGTCTGGTGTTCAACCTTCCCAAGTTCTCTCACGTCACCCCGCTCCTCCGCTCTCTCCACTGGCTTCCAGTCGAAGCTCGCATCCGCTACAAGACCATGGTGCCTGCCTACGGAGCTGTGAGGGGAACGGCCCCTCCGTACCTTCAGGCTCTGATCAGGCCCTACACCCAAACAAGGGCACTCCGTTCATCCACCTCTGGCCTGCTCGCCTCCCTACCTCTGAGGAAGCACAGTTCCCGCTCAGCCCAGTCAAAACTGTTCGCTGCTCTGGCACCCCAATGGTGGAACAAGCTCCCTCACGACGCCAGGACAGTGGAGTCAATCACCACCTTCCGGAGACACCTGAAACCCCACCTCTTCAAGGAATACCTGGGATAGGATAAAGTAATCCTTCTAACCCCCCCCTTAAAAGATTTAGATGCACTATTGTAAAGTGGTTGTTCCACTGGATATTATAGGTGAATGCACCAATTTGTAAGTCGCTCTGGACAAGAGCGTCTGCTAAATGACTAAAATGTAAATGTAAAATGTATAAATGACAGATGGAAGGTTACAGATATCATATGGACTGTGGCGGGTCTACTCTATAGATGACAGATGGAAGGTTACAGATATCATATGGACTGGTGGGTCTACTCTATAGATGACAGATGGAAGGTTACAGATATCATATGGACTGTGGTGGGTCTACTCTATAGATGACAGATGGAAGGTTACAGATATCATATGGACTGGTGGGTCTACTCTATAGATGACAGATGGAAGGTTACAGATATCATATGGACTGGTGGGTCTACTCTATAGATGACAGATGGAAGGTTACAGATATCATATGGACTGTGGTGGGTCTACTCTATAGATGACAGATGGAAGGTTACAGATATCATATGGACTGTGGTGGGTCTACTCTATAGATGACAGATGGAAGGTTACAGATATCATATGGACTGTAGTGGGTCTACTCTATAGATGACAGATGGAAGGTTACAGATATCATATGGACTGGTGGGTCTACTCTATAGATGACAGATGGAAGGCTAAAGATATCATATGGACTGGTGGGTCTACTCTATAGATGACAGATGGAAGGTTACAGATATCATACGGACTGTGGTGGGTCTACTCTATAGATGACAGATGGAAGGTTACAGATATCATATGGACTGGTGGGTCTACTCTATAGATGACAGATGGAAGGTTACAGATATCATATGGACTATGGTGGGTCTACTCTATAGATGACAGATGGAAGGTTACAGATATCATATGGACTGGTGGGTCTACTCTATAGATGACAGATGGAAGGTTACAGATATCATATGGACTGGTGGGTCTACTCTATAGATGACAGATGGAAGGTTACAGATATATGGACTGGTGGGTCTACTCTATAGATGACAGATGGAAGGCTAAAGATATCATATGGACTGGTGGGTCTACTCTATAGATGACAGATGGAAGGTTACAGATATCATATGGACTGTGGTGGGTCTACTCTATAGATGACAGATGGAAGGTTACAGATATAATATGGACTATGGTGGGTCTACTCTATAGATGACAGATGGAAGGTTACAGATATCATATGGACTGGTGGGTCTACTCTATAGATGACAGATGGAAGGTTACAGATATCATATGGACTGGTGGGTCTACTCTATAGATGACAGATGGAAGGTTACAGATATATGGACTGGTGGGTCTACTCTATTGATGACAGATGGAAGGTGTCAGATATCATATGGACTGTGGTGGGTCTACTCTATAGATGACAGATATCATATGGACTGTGGTGGGTCTACTCTATAGATGACAGATGGAAGGTTACAGATATCATATGGACTGGTGGGTCTACTCTATTGATGACAGATGGAAGGTGTCAGATATCATATGGACTGTGGTGGGTCTACTCTATAGATGACTGATATCATATGGACTGTGGTGGGTCTACTCTATAGATGACAGATGGAAGGTTACAGATATCATATGGACTGTGGTGGGTCTACTCTATAGATGACTGATATCATATGGACTGTGGTGGGCCTACTCTATAGATGACAGATGGAAGGTAACAGATATCATATGGACTGTGGTGGGTCTACTCTATAGATGACAGATGGAAGGTTACAGATATCATATGGACTGTGGTGGGTCTACTCTATAGATGACTGATATCATATGGACTGTGGTGGGCCTACTCTATAGATGACAGATGGAAGGTTACAGATATCATATGGACTGTGGTGGGTCTACTCTATAGATGACAGATATCATATGGACTGTGGTGGGCCTACTCTATAGATGACTGATATCATATGGACTGTGGTGGGCCTACTCTATAGATGACAGATATCATATGGACTGTGGTGGGTCTACTCTATAGATGACTGATATCATATGGACTGTGGTGGGCCTACTCTATAGATGACAGATGGAAGGTAACAGATATCATATGGACTGTGGTGGGTCTACTCTATAGATGACAGATGGAAGGTTACAGATATCATATGGACTGTGGTGGGTCTACTCTATAGATGACTGATATAATATGGACTGTGGTGGGCCTACTCTATAGATGACAGATGGAAGGTTACAGATATCATATGGACTGTGGTGGGTCTACTCTATAGATGACAGATATCATATGGACTGTGGTGGGCCTACTCTATAGATGACTGATATCATATGGACTGTGGTGGGCCTACTCTATAGATGACAGATATCATATGGACTGTGGTGGGTCTACTCTATAGATGACAGATGGAAGGTTACAGATATCATACGGACTGTGGTGGGTCTACTCTATAGATGACAGATGGAAGGTTACAGATATCATACGGACTGTGGTGGGTCTACTCTATAGATGACAGATGGAAGGTTACAGATATCATATGGACTGTGGTGGGTCTACTCTATAGATGACAGATGGAAGGTTACAGATATAATATGGACTATGGTGGGTCTACTCTATAGATGACAGATGGAAGGTTACAGATATCATATGGACTGGTGGGTCTACTCTATAGATGACAGATGGAAGGTTACAGATATCATATGGACTGGTGGGTCTACTCTATAGATGACAGATGGAAGGTTACAGATATATGGACTGGTGGGTCTACTCTATTGATGACAGATGGAAGGTGTCAGATATCATATGGACTGTGGTGGGTCTACTCTATAGATGACAGATATCATATGGACTGTGGTGGGTCTACTCTATAGATGACAGATGGATGGTTACAGATATCATATGGACTGGTGGGTCTACTCTATTGATGACAGATGGAAGGTGTCAGATATCATATGGACTGTGGTGGGTCTACTCTATAGATGACTGATATCATATGGACTGTGGTGGGTCTACTCTATAGATGACAGATGGAAGGTTACAGATATCATATGGACTGTGGTGGGTCTACTCTATAGATGACTGATATCATATGGACTGTGGTGGGCCTACTCTATAGATGACTGATATCATATGGACTGTGGTGGGCCTACTCTATAGATGACAGATGGAAGGTTACAGATATCATATGGACTGGTGGGTCTACTCTATAGATGACAGATGGAAGGCTAAAGATATCATATGGACTGGTGGGTCTACTCTATAGATGACAGATGGAAGGTTACAGATATCATATGGACTGTGGTGGGTCTACTCTATAGATGACAGATGGAAGGTTACAGATATCATATGGACTGGTGGGTCTACTCTATAGATGACAGATGGAAGGTTACAGATATCATATGGACTATGGTGGGTCTACTCTATAGATGACAGATGGAAGGTTACAGATATCATATGGACTGGTGGGTCTACTCTATAGATGACAGATGGAAGGTTACAGATATCATATGGACTGGTGGGTCTACTCTATAGATGACAGATGGAAGGTTACAGATATATGGACTGGTGGGTCTACTCTATTGATGACAGATGGAAGGTGTCAGATATCATATGGACTGTGGTGGGTCTACTCTATAGATGACAGATGGAAGGTTACAGATATCATATGGACTGTGGTGGGTCTACTCTATAGATGACAGATGGAAGGTTACAGATATCATATGGACTGGTGGGTCTACTCTATAGATGACAGATGGAAGGTTACAGATATCATATGGACTGGTGGGTCTACTCTATAGACGACAGATGGAAGGTTACAGATATCATATGGACTGTGGTGGGTCTACTCTATAGATGACAGATGGAAGGTTACAGATATCATATGGACTGTAGTGGGTCTACTCTATAGATGACAGATGGAAGGTTACAGATATCATATGGACTGGTGGGTCTACTCTATAGATGACAGATGGAAGGCTAAAGATATCATATGGACTGTGGTGGGTCTACTCTATAGATGACAGATGGAAGGTTACAGATATAATATGGACTATGGTGGGTCTACTCTATAGATGACAGATGGAAGGTTACAGATATCATATGGACTGGTGGGTCTACTCTATAGATGACAGATGGAAGGTTACAGATATCATATGGACTGGTGGGTCTACTCTATAGATGACAGATGGAAGGTTACAGATATATGGACTGGTGGGTCTACTCTATTGATGACAGATGGAAGGTGTCAGATATCATATGGACTGTGGTGGGTCTACTCTATAGATGACAGATGGAAGGTTACAGATATCATATGGACTGTGGTGGGTCTACTCTATAGATGACAGATATCATATGAACTGTGGTGGGTCTACTCTATAGATGACAGATGGAAGGTTACAGATATCATATGGACTGGTGGGTCTACTCTATTGATGATAGATGGAAGGTGTCAGATATCATATGGACTGTGGTGGGTCTACTCTATAGATGACAGATGGAAGGTTACAGATATCATATGGACTGTGGTGGGTCTACTCTATAGATGACAGATGGAAGGTTACAGATATCATATGGACTGCTGGGTCTACTCTATTGATGACAGATGGAAGGTGTCAGATATCATATGGACTGTGGTGGGTCTACTCTATAGATGACAGATGGAAGGTTACAGATATCATATGGACTGTGGTGGGTCTACTCTATAGATGACAGATGGAAGGTTACAGATATCATATGGACTGTGGTGGGTCTACTCTATAGATGACAGATGGAAGGTTACAGATATCATATGGACTGTGGTGGGTCTACTCTATAGATGACAGATGGAAGGTTACAGATATCATATGGACTGGTGGGTCTACTCTATAGATGACAGATGGAAGGTTACAGATATATGGACTGGTGGGTCTACTCTATTGATGACAGATGGAAGGTGTCAGATATCATATGGACTGTGGTGGGTCTACTCTATAGATGACAGATGGAAGGTTACAGATATCATATGGACTGGTGGGTCTACTCTATTGATGACAGATGGATGGTGTCAGATATCATATGGACTGTGGTGGGTCTACTCTATAGATGACAGATGGAAGGTTACAGATATCATATGGACTGTGGTGGGTCTACTCTATAGATGACAGATGGAAGGTTACAGATATCATATGGACTGGTGGGTCTACTCTATTGATGACAGATGGAAGGTGTCAGATATCATATGGACTGTGGTGGGTCTACTCTATAGATGACAGATGGAAGGTTACAGATATCATATGGACTGTGGTGGGTCTACTCTATAGATGACTGATATCATATGGACTGTGGTGGGCCTACTCTATAGATGACTGATATCATATGTACTGTGGTGGGTCTACTCTATAGATGACAGATGGAAGGTTACAGATATCATATGGACTGTGGTGGGTCTACTCTATAGATGACAGATGGAAGGTTACAGATATCATATGGACTGTGGTGGGTCTACTCTATAGATGACAGATGGAAGGTTACAGATATCATACGGACTGTGGTGGGTCTACTCTATAGATGACAGATGGAAGGTTACAGATATCATATGGACTGGTGGGTCTACTCTATAGATGACAGATGGAAGGTTACAGATATCATATGGACTGTGGTGGGTCTACTCTATAGATGACAGATGGAAGGTTACAGATATCATATGGACTGGTGGGTCTACTCTATAGATGACAGATGGAAGGTTACAGATATCATATGGACTGGTGGGTCTACTCTATAGATGACAGATGGAAGGTTACAGATATCATATGGACTGGTGGGTCTACTCTATAGATGACAGATGGAAGGTTACAGATATCATATGGACTGTGGTGGGTCTACTCTATAGATGACAGATGGAAGGTTACAGATATCATATGGACTATGGTGGGTCTACTCTATAGATGACAGATGGAAGGTTACAGATATCATATGGACTGGTGGGTCTACTCTATAGATGACAGATGGAAGGTTACAGATATCATATGGACTGTGGTGGGTCTACTCTATAGATGACAGATGGAAGGTTACAGATATCATATGGACTGGTGGGTCTACTCTATAGATGACAGATATCATATGGACTGTGGTGGGTCTACTCTATAGATGACAGATGGAAGGTTACAGATATCATATGGACTGTGGTGGGTCTACTCTATAGATGACAAATGGAAGGTTACAGATATCATATGGACTGTGGTGGGTCTACTCTATAGATGACAGATGGAAGGCTAGAGATGGAAATTAGCAACGTAGTTAACTTTGGTGTGATACTACTCTGGCCTACGTTCTCTTTGCAGGGTCCCTGATAAATAAACAAAGTAAAGTGTGTGTGTGGTGAAGAAGCCAGACTGATAAAGCAGCAGACAACAGTAGGGGCCAGTACAGCAGTTACAGAACAGATGAAAAAATAGACAGTATCCATCTGGAACAGCAGGTAGACATGGACATCACATCTCTGACTACGGCTTAAATAACATACTATTCTCTACTGAAGTGTTTCCCCAACTCCTGTTCCCCCAACAGCACACGTACTGGAGGACTGGAGGAGGGCTGTTGGGGGGTACTGGAGGAGGGCTGTTGGGGGGTACTGGAGGGCTGTTGGGGGGTACTGGAGGAGGGCTGTTGTGGGGGTACTGGAGGACTGGAGGTGCACTGTTGGGGGGGTACTAGAGGAGGGCTGTTGGGGGGTACTGGAGGACTGGAGTTGGGCTGATGGCGGGTACTGGAGGACTGGAGTTGGGCAGTACTGGAGTTGGGCAGTACTGGAGGACTGGAGTTGGGAAACACTGCTCTACTGCACAACTTTTGACCAGGGCCCATATGACATCACATCTCCGTCTGCCTATCACATAGCATCCTGTTCACTACACAGTGAACTAGTTTTAAACAGGGCCTAAAGGGCTCTAGGGCTGTACGTATCAAGATGCTACGTACAGGTTCTGCCGTCTGGTCTGACTGGGGTGGTTCTGCCGTCTGGTCTGACTGGGGTGGTTCTGCCGTCTGGTCTAATGACCAGGGTCTTCTTCACTAGTCACCAAGCATAAGACAACAGACTGAATCAGGGAAGGACGGAACTACCTGAAGTTTTCCAATGAAACGTCATTTTCCGTTCAATTGCAACGCGTTTAGCTACAGTGCGCACTAATGAACAGGACCCAGGCCTGGGTAGGAGGGCTAGAGAGGCAGGCAGGGAGAGGCGTGCCTGGGACATGGTGCACTTCAGGTCCTCAATGATCACAAAGAAGATTATTAAAGTAGCACACTGTGTCCCACAGGAGGTTGGTGGCACCTTAATCAGGGAGGACAGGCTCGTGGTAATGACTGGAGTGGAATCAGTGGAATGGTATCAAATACATCAAACACATTGTTTCCATGGTTTCCAGGTGTTTGATGCCATTCTCTCCGTTCCAGCCATTATTATGAGCCCTCCTCCCCTCAGAAACATCCACTGGTGTGTTCATGTGCACAGCACATGGGACCGCTTGAAATGGCCTAGCGACGTCCGGGTTTGGCCGATGTAGGCCATCATTGTAAATGAACTTGTGAATAAGAACTTGTTCTGAACTGACTAGCCTAGTTAAATAAAATAATAAAATATGAATCAATGCCATTATTCTCTGGTGTTAAAACTGTCTGTACGTCTGCTGCTGTGGTTGTGTCCACAGTACTACGTACGGCCCAGTACCAGGTCAGGCCTCCCTACGTACGGCCCAGTACCAGGTCAGGCCTCCCTACGTACGGCCCAGTACCAGGTCAGGCCTCCCTACGTACGGCCCAGTACCAGGTCAGGCCTCCCTACGTACGGCCCAGTACCAGGTCAGGCCTCCCTACATATGGCCCAGTACTAAGTACAGCCCAGTACCAGGTCAGGCCTCCCTACGTACGGCCCAGTACCAGGTCAGGGCTCCCTACGTACGGCCCAGTACCAGGTCAGGCCTCCCTACGTACGGCCCAGTGCCAGGTCAGGCCTCCCTACGTACGGCCCAGTACTAAGTACAGCCCAGTACTAGGTCAGGCCTCCCTACGTACGGCCCAGTACTAGGTCAGGCCTCCCTACGTACGGCCCAGTACTAAGTACAGCCCAGTAATAGGTCAGGCCTCACTACGTACGGCCCAGTACTAAGTACAGCCCAGTACCAGGTCAGGCCTCCCTACGTACGGCCCAGTACTAGGTCAGGCCTCCCTACATACGGCCCAGTACTAAGTACAGCCCAGTAATAGGTCAGGCCTCCCTACGTACGACCCAGTACTAAGTACGGCCCAGTACCAGGTCAGGCCTCCCTACGTACGGCCCAGTACTAGGTCAGGCCTCCCTACGTACGGCCCAGTACTAAGTACAGCCCAGTAATAGGTCAGGCCTCCCTACGTACGACCCAGTACTAAGTACGGCCCAGTACCAGGTCAGGCCTCCCGACGTACGGCCCAGTACTAAGTACAGCCCAGTACCAGGTCAGAGCTCCCTACGTAGGGCCCAGTACCAGGTCAGGCCTCCCTACGTACGGCCCAGTACTAAGTATGGCCCAGTACCAGGTCAGGCATCCCTACGTACGGCCCAGTAATAGGTCAGGCCTCCCTACATATGGCCCAGTACTAACTACAGCCCGGTGCCAGGTCAGGCCTCCCTACGTACGGCCCGGTGCCAGGCCAGGCCTCCCTACGTACGGCCCGGTGCCAGGCCAGGCCTCCCTACGTACGGCCCGGTGCTAGGTACAGCCCAGTACCAGGTCAGGGCTCCCTACGTACCGCCCAGTGCCAGGTCAGGCCTCCCTACGTACGACCCAGTACTAAGTACGGCCCAGTACCAGGTCAGGCATCCCTACGTACGGCCCAGTAATAGGTCAGGCCTCCCTACATATGGCCCAGTACTAACTACAGCCCGGTGCCAGGTCAGGCCTCCCTACGTACGGCCCGGTGCCAGGTCAGGCCTCCCTACGTACGGCCCGGTGCCAGGCCAGGCCTCCCTACGTATGGCCCGGTGCTAGGTACAGCCCAGTACCAGGTCAGGCCTCCTACGTACGGCCCAGTACCAGGTCAGGCCTCCCTACGTACAGCCCAGGTCAGCCGTCGAATATGGGTCGCTGCTTGGGGGGGGGGGGGGGTCAGCCGTCGGATATGGGTCGCTGCTTGGCGCCCGGTGAAGCAGCCACAGTGTTTGGGTCGCTGCTTGTGTGTTTGTTGGTTAACTTTTGGATCAAGACTAAAAATTTGGATTTATTTCACCTGGAATGAGTTACTGAACACTGGGGACAGATTACCGTCTGGTTTCTGTCATCATCCAACAATATACTATCACTGTATATCCATCCACTGGTCATCCCACGATATAGTATTGCTGTATATTTGTACTGTATATCCACTGGTCATCCTGTTCTAGCTCCATGCTCACCCTACCTAGTTATATATAATGGAAGTGTTAAAACTCCTCTGTCTGTATTCTGTCTCTAAATGTTGTCCATCACTAGCAGCACCATTTCACCAGGTCCCATTCTGACTGTCAATGTTCTGGGTGATTAAAGGTGCTTGTGTTGATGTTTTAACTGTGACTGCCTCTACACCTGCTGTGGTTGGGCATACTGCCTCTACACCTGCTGTGGTTGGGCATACTGCCTCTACACCTGCTGTGGTTGGGCATACTGCCTCTACACCTGCTGTGGTTGGGCATACTGCCTCTACACCTGCTGTGGTTGGACAGGCCTAGATACTGCCTCTATACCTGCTGGGGTTGGTGTAGCAGGACAGGCCCACATACTGCCTCTACACATACTGCCTCCACACATACTGTGGTTGGATAGGCCTACATACTGCCTCTACACCTGCTGTAGTTGGACAGGTCTACATACTGCCTCTACACATACTGCCTCTACACCTGCTGTGGTTCGACAGGTCTACATACTGCCTCTACACATACTGCCTCTACACCTGCTGTGGTTCGACAGGTCTACATACTGCCTCTATACCTGCTGTAGTTGGACAGGTCTACATACTGCCTCTATACCTGCTGTAGTTGGACAGGTCTACATACTGCCTCTATACCTGCTGTAGTTGGACAGGTCTACATACTGCCTCTATACCTGCTGTGGTTGGACAGACCTACATACTGCTTCTATACCTGCTGTGGTTGGACAGGTCTACATACTGCCTCTATACCTGCTGTGGTTGGACAGGTCTACATACTGCCTCTATACCTGCTGTGGTTGGACAGGTCTACATACTGCCTCTATACCTGCTGTAGTTGGACAGGTCTACATACTGCCTCTATACCTGCTGTAGTTGGACAGGTCTACATCCTGTCTCTATACCTGCTGTAGTTGGACAGGTCTACATCCTGCCTCTATACCTGCTGTGGTTGGACAGACCTACATACTGCCTCTATACCTGCTGTGGTTGGACAGGTCTACATACTGCCTCCACACCTGCTGTGGTTGGACAGGTCTACATACTGTACCATATCCTAGATAAAAGATGACATTGTGATGTGATTAAAGTCATGTGATTTTTATCACATTAAATGACATGTCTGTATCAACATTGTGAGTTGGATGTACTCTATGCCCAGATCAGACTGTGTGTGGGCAGAAAAGTCCTGATTGAAATCTATCAGTACCACATGAGATGACATGTCACTGTTTGTTGGTTTATGGCCCAACAGACCGATGACGTGGCTTTACCATCCTAGACGTGTAGTAAATAACATGAATGTCAGCGTGAATACATTCTACACTACAGCCCCAACAGCCACGTCCACATGCATTAATGTGAATGAAGATGACGGTCCAATTATGACTACAGGGAATATTCAATCAAAAACCGGCCATGGTAATGTTCACTGTATCTTCATTTACACAACTACAGTACTGCCAAGCACTATGCGCGCACGCACACACACACTTTATCATCATACTGGAAGTGTAGGGTTTCTACATTTGACAGGAGTCCACCTGTTATTTTTACAGGGTTCAAATAACATTCTGCTATTTTATTTGAAAACATTACACGTTTAAATACTGTAGGCCAATATGTGTCAGTATGCAACTGTAAATATTCTGTACTGCTTGTTAGATTGAATTTCAACTACTCCCACACACAGAGTTGGCTGGATATGAAATAACCACAAGCTGTAAACAAATGCCATCTATTCATGAGAGAAAATAGCCGGGGAAGCTGTGACGTGGTAGGAGATGCATGTCCTCCATGCTGCCTGCCTGGCTAGGCCTTATGGTCTATATAGTGTTATGGAAGACTGAACAATACTCTCTGTATGACCCCACGACCTGCGCTGTGTGGAGGGAGGGAGGGAGCGTGGGTCACCGAGGTCGTACATTTGACTGAGGCCTAATCCACTTCTCCTTCTCCGAAAGTAAAGGAAGACAGAAAAGGAGGTTCATACTGCACATCAAGGTTTGATGGCCATATTATGCCGTACAGCACCCATTTCAACATCCTCATATCACTCAATCATAAATACATTGGATGGTACTGTAGAAGGAAGTATGTGACATTCAGACATGTGTTAGAAGGAGAGACTGTGTGTGTGTGTGTTCTCCAAGAAGAGTGGCCTGTGTGTGTCTCACCTTGATAGCGTTGGGTTTGATCAGAAGTCCTGGGGCAGGAGTGGTATTGGTCTGCTGGGAATCGTCTGATTCCTTTCCACTTTGATAGACCACCCTATCGGAGATATGAATGCTTGAAGCACAGCCCATGCTTCAACCCCACTTCTGCCAATCCCTCTAGCTCAAGTGCTTTACTAATACCTGGACGACTGTCATTCGGTATCTCTCCACTGATATCTTCTGGAGGTCTTTTTCTCCCTCTTTATAAATCGTAATGCTAAACGCTCTCTCCAGTTTCCCTAACACTAAGCATGAATAATAGACGTTCCTTCCCCCCACCCACCCACCCCCCCTAACCAGGAAACAGATTTCCTCTCTCCGATTTTTTTTTTTTTACATGAAGCAATTTAGAGAGATTTTCTACACGCGCCGTTTTATTCTTGCTCACACGAATCCCGTTATTATAGAATGCCGCTGTTCTATGGTTCTATTCCAGGGACAATTTATCCTTCATCACACGGCTTCCCCGCCTCGGATTCGTACATCATTTGCTCTCTCTCTCTCAATGTATGTATATTTTTTTTACTTTACTCTTTTCAAGTAAACGTCAGTCTTCTGGTTGAATTCAAGCAAAAGTTTGATCCATGTTCGTCCAATAAGCCTTCTGCTGAAATGGTCCTCCCCACCCAAAACCATCCAATTCCATTGGACTACTGTTTTTCTTTGACTATCAGGTTAGCCACTTCATTTCAAGACATTGGCCACAATCCGGTTCTCACGACAGTTTGTTCCAGCCTCATATACCCCATCATCAACAGGCTACAATATTCACACTGCATGGTGCTCCCCTCGACTGTCGCTCCAATCTCAAGACTCCCCCTTGCAACAAAATGCAATTTAGTCCGACAAAACATGCCATTTATCTGCCAAAAAATACCAATTAGGCGAAACAGAAATCTTTTGGTAGAATCTTCATTCAGACATCCACTGTCATCTTAAAGACGACCCGACAGATAGAAAACTGGGTAAAAATTAGTTGCAATTTTTTCCTCTTTCTGAAAAAAATATGAAGAGTGCTGTCAAATTATCTGTTGAAGAGGTACCTCCTCTGGATCAGACCAATCGCATAAAAACAGACCGCTGCGCGTCCCCAAGTTTCGCTTTTCAGAAAGGAAGGTGGGTGATTGTTCTTCATAAACGCAAAATACAGAAATTCTCTACATAATGGTGAATCATTTAAGTATTTTTCTCAGCCTTTCTAGCGTTTGTCCTTCCAATTCTTCGGCACTGCTTGACAGCAGCACGTCCAATAAAAGCTGCCGCAAGGATTGACCTCCAGCCTTTACTGACGTCAATGCAAATGAGCCTCCGCGGGCTAATCAGAGCGCGTCTCCAGCCAGCTGGGTGTGTCCAGCGCTCAGAGGGAACTTTAAACAGACCAGAGGACGTTCACACACAGCCTCCCCAAACCGGATGGCAATATGTTCACGGTCAAAATGTATATCTCACAGGGGTGGATGCCTCTATTTCTCTTTCAAGCTGTAGGAGATCTTGTGGACACTGCCTGTTCTGTTGTCATTTACTCTATGATCAGTGATTAAATCAATATTACGTCATACGTTTTCATTCATTTCACATGTCAACTGCATACATTATCAATATTAATATTGCTTTATTGTCAATGGACCCTATACTGTTCAATAACCAGTAATGCAAAAATAATGTATTATAAAATGGGTTATAGCCTACTACTGTTAAATAGTCTTGTTTAGGCCTACCTCTAAACTTCAACCAATAAATATCACAAATTGGGATATATTTCAAATGTTTTATGGTAATGTTATGGTATTTGTCTCTGGTACACTGTTGCTGGCTTCACGTGCTCGTGAGAAATAGAACACTGGGAAGTGATAAGTCTGACATGAATTCTTCAACCAATAAGATTTTAGCTAGCTTGATAAGCTTGCTAACATTGCTAATATTAAACTTAGCTAGCCTGTATACTATACAGACTCACCCGGCCTGCACAGCCGAGTAAGGGAAACAGCTCGATTCACACAAAAGTTATTATAAGCTTGTGTATGAAGTTCAGAATGACAATGTCACGTGTACAACATCTAAAGACCTGCATCACTATACTGAGAGTGTTTCTAAAAGGATGTTTGGGTGTTTTTGGGGCCTTTAAACATGTTTTTCAGGGCCCCCATACTGCAGAACAAGGACGAGGAAGTGATTTGCAGTAAAAAATAAAAATAAAAAAAAATAACAAGTGATATACAAAAAAAAGATGTCTGAACAATTCTATAACATGCCATTTACATTTTTTTTTAAATTGATTTGGTTGTAAAAAATACAACTTTCCTGCATTTTTGAGTAGAATGTCCTTTTAAAAAGTAAACAGAAGTAACCTTCTCACATTCGTTCTACAGAAAACCTCAACCCACCGCAAATCTAATGACAACACCTTCAAATCTGTACATTTCGGTTTGTACATCAACAAATAACCTTAAATTCATTACATTTTCATCTCTCTTATCAAAATAAACCAATTAAATACAATTACTCAATAAAATGTTTGTATTATTGTTCCATACAATAATATGAAATCTTGAATTTTTTTATTCCAAAAAAATGTAAATAAATATTTTGATATAGTTTGGCAACCCCACTGCAATTCCCCTGCGACTCATCTAGGGGTGTCGACCCCCACTTTGAATACCATTGTACTAGGGTATGACTAGGGTATGCTACACCTTCATCAAAGACTTTCCTGCATAGAGAGCACAGATGTCAAAACAGGGCCTTTTTTAATTTCTATATTCTTATTTTAAATGTATGTGTCTCTGTCCTTGAGCTGTTCTTGTCTATTAATGTTCTGTATTATGTCATGTTTTATGTTCTGTGTGGACCCCAGGAAGAGCAACTGCTGCAATAGCTATTCTATACATTTTGCAATGAGACTGAGAGAACATGCTGCAGTTTTAAATTCCTGCAATTCTTTTGTCATGGCTTATGACATGTTCATATGCTATCTGGAGGGGCCCAACCTCCAGGGGCCCCCCAACTGACGTGTTCATATGCTATCTGGAGGGGCCCGACCTCCAGGGGGCCCTCAACCCTGCGTGCCCGTTCTGTAATCCGGCCTTGCTAATGGGGATCCTAATAAAATAACAAATAACAAAAATGTGAGATAGTTTACTCTGACAGCAAAATTAACAATTTTCAGCAATTGGCAATAAAGTATCTATTCTATTCAACAGTAGAATAATAACGGCCTGCTGGTACACACCCTATACTGATCAAGGTCCTGACGAGCAGATGCTCAGTAGAATAAAAGCCTGCTGGTACACACCCTGTACTGATCAGGTCCTGACGAGCAGATGCTCAGTAGAATAAAGGCCTGCTGGTACACACCCTGTACTGATCAAGGTCCTGACGAGCAGCTTCTCATTAGAATAAAGGCCTGCTGGTAGGAGGAGAGCTGGCTATCTCAGAGCCTGTATTCATAAAGTGACTCAGAGTAGGAGTGCTGATCTAGGATCAGGTCCCTGCTGTCCATATAATCGTATTCATTATGATATTAAAGGCAAAACTGATTCTAGATCACCACTCCTACTCTGAGTTGCTTTGTGAATCAAACTATTAGTAATACAGGACTGACTGTTACTTGAAAATAAAAATAAAAAATGAGTACATTTTACATGTTAAATTTTAGATGGTAAAGATGAACATGATCTCTTTGTATCGTTCAACTGAAAACGGTCATTCTGTGCTGCTATTTGGGCTTGTTGATGTCGTCTCAAATGGCACCCTATTCCCTATACACTGACTGTACCAAACATTAAGAACACCTTTCCAATATTGAGTTGTACACTCAGTGTATAGTACACTACTTTTGGCCATCTGGTCATCTGATACTGTATGCAGTGATCATTGCCAGGTATATTGATGTATACTCTTTCAGGTAACAAGACATTTCAGCAAACTTTTTTTAACCAAATATTGGGATTGAGATTTTACTTGCGATTTAGATCAAAACACTTGGGTGAACTGTTGGAATCATAGATATAAAATTAGTGTTCTGATTCTATGGTTGGTGTTGTTTGCCATGACAACTAATGAAAACAACAGGTATGGTAGAAGTTGTTGTGACAGGGTAGGAACCAAAGAGTTGGTCAGAGTTTCCCAGGGGAACCTTATTACATTTGAACTTAAGGCATGAAAATGTTTTATCTAAATATTGCAATTTTGATTAAAATTTGATTCGTTGTGCAGCCTTAGTTTGAAACAGGTGCTTAATTATCACAGGGTTATACATCATCACAGGATTACATGTACAACTGCTGCTGTCATTATTACCATGACATGAACGGTATCCTAAATGGCTCCCTATTCCCTATATAGAGCACTACTTTTGACCAGACTAGCCTTTTAGTCTTTTCTCTCAGCCAAGAGACTAGCATAGTCTTTTCTCACAGTCAAGGGACTGGCATTAGCATAGTCTTTTCTCTCAGCCAAGAGACTAGCATTAGTATAGTATTTTCTCACAGCCAAGGGACTGGCATTAGCGTAGTCTTTTCTCTCAGCCAAGAGACTAGCATTAGCATAGTATTTTCTCACAGCCAAGAGACTAGCATTAGCATAGTATTTTCTCTCAGCCAAGAGACTAGCATAGTCTTTTCTCTCAGCCAAGAGACTAGCATTAGCATAGTATTTTCTCACAGCCAAGAGACTAGCAGTAGCATAGTCTTTTCTCACAGCCAAGAGACTAGCATTAGCATAGTCTTTTCTCTCAACCAAGAGACTAGCATAGTATTTTTTCACAGCCAAGAGACTAGCATTTGCACAATTATATGAACTTCCATGTTTAGAATGAAGTTCACACAAATAAAGTTCCCTCCGGAAGAAGTGTAGATCCAACAATTTGTGTGTTTGGGTTGTGTATTCTTGAACATTACTATACTTTTCAAAGATCTAGTTACTGGATGTGGTGCTCCAATGCAGAAATGCAAGATATTAGCAGTATGCAAGTTTTCTTTCAGGGTGCCATACCTCTATTCCACCAGGAGATGTCAGGAGAGTACAGGTGTTACAGATAACAGGATCAATCTCTGTCTCTCTCTGTTTCTCTTTCTCTGTTTCTCTCTCTCTGTTTCTCTCTCTCTGTTTCTCTCTCTCTGTTTCTCTCTCTGTGTTTCTCTCTCTCTCTCTCTCTCTCTCTCTCTCTCTCTCTCTCTCTCTCTCTGTCTCTCTCTGTTTCTCTCTCTCAATTCAATTTAAGGGCTTTATTGGCATGGGAAACATAAGTTAACATTGCCAAAGCAAGTGAAGTAGATAATAAACAATACAAATTAACAGTAAACATTACAGTACACTCACAAAAGTTCCAAAACTCTCTTTCTGACTCTCTGTCTCTCTCTGTCTCATTCTGTAACAAAATTCAGTCTCCTAAAGCTCCCCCTCAATGAGATAATGATTATTAATACTCTGACAGTATCACTTTCTGATCCATCTCATCTGCATGACATATCAAACTATTTACAATACAAGCAGAAGACCTGAGTCAAATACGTTAAGGTCAAATACTTTCAGATACTTAACAATCACTTAAAGCGATAGTTCACCCAAATTACAAAATGACATATTGGATTCGTTACCCTGTAAGCAGTCTATGGACACGGTATGACAGAAATCCATGCTTTGATTTAGTTTCCCTAGTTTCCACATGCAAACGTTTTAGCATTTGTGGCACAGATCATGGGACCGATCTATAAGTTACTTCGTTGCGCTTCACAATACATTTTGAGATACTTTCGGATGATTTGGACATGATGCACTGAAAATGCTAATATTGGTCCTATGACTTGAATGGGATTTGTGCCACAAATGCTAAAACGTTAGCATGTGGAAACAGTGCCAGTCAAACTAAACCAAAACATGGGTTGCTGTCATACCTTGTTCATAGACTGCTTACAGGGTAAGGAAACCAATGTGTCATTTTGTAATTTGGGTGAACTTTCCCTTTAAATTAACTTGCCCAATGCAATGGAACCAACAAAATAGTCCCAAAAGTACATCTGCACTCACCCTGCTAAATCAAGCTCACCCTATCTGTCCTGGTCAAATGTAGTGCACTACATAGGGAATAGGGCCCTGGTCTAAAGTAGTGCACCCACATAGGGAATAGGGTGCTATTTGGGACGGAGCCCTAATGTAATTGACGTACTGTATTAGGCTCAGGTCTGACAACATGGAGCAGGGAACAATAAAGCTAATAGAATGAGAGGGATTTACCAGCCTAATGAAGAGCAGCAGTAAGTACACTGTTGGCCTAGGCTAGGGGTCTGTTGCCTGCGCTGGATGTCACACACACACATTTGTTTTACTATTTTTACAAAAAAAATTATTACAATTAAAACATTTCGCTAACCCTAAACCTAACCCCTAACCCTAACTTTAACCCCTAATCCTAATTGTAACCCTAACCCTAATTGTAACCCTAAACCCTAACCACCCCCACACACAACACACACACACGCACACGCACACACACACACACAGACACACACAGACACACACACACACACACACACACACACACACACACACACACACACACACACACACACACACACACACACACACACACACACTAATCAGTACTGTCTGTGAAACAATGAACCTGTCTGGCCTCTTGTTTGGGGTTCCATGAGAATATGAACGTTAATCATGTTTCACTTTAACCCTCTCTATGGTATGCACTATGAATAAGTCAAATTCAATGCAATTATAATACACACAATCAAAGTTGTCAACTTTGCTAGGTGTGACACAGCAAAAATCAATGATTATATCACTCCTAAATGATCACTCTGCAATCTCTTCATTCAAATAATGAATCTGTGAGCTAGCTCACAGATTACTGCACCTGTACATAGCCCATCTATAATTTAGCCCAAACAACTACCTCTTCCCCTACTGTATTTATTTATTTATTTTGCTCCTTTGCACCCCATTATTTATATTTCTACTTTGCACTTTCTTCCACTGCAAATCTACCATTCCAGTGTTTTACTTGCAATATTGTATGTACTTCGCCACCATGGCCTTTTTTTGCCTTTACCTCCCTCATCTCACCTCATTTGCTCACATTGTATATTGACTTATTTTTCTACTGTATTATTGACTGTATGTTTGTTTTACTCCATGTGTAACTCTGTGTTGTTGTATGTGTCAAACTGCTTTGCTTTATCTTGGCCAGGTTGCAATTGTAAATGAGAACTTGTTCTCAACTTGCCTACCTGGTTAAATAAAGGTGACATTTAAAAAATTAAAAAATAAAAGACTCAATCATGGGCACTCTTACTGACAGTTGTGGCTGCTCTGTGTGATGTATTGTTGTCTCTTGCCCTTTGTGCTGTTGTCTGTGTCCAATAAGGTTTGTACCATGTTTTGTGCTGCTACCATGTTGTTATGTTGTGTTGCTACCATGCTGTGTTGTCATGTGTTGCTGCCTTGCTATGTTGTCTTAGGTTGTTGTTGTGAAGGAACAGCTAAAGGAATGGCTGTGTGTTGTGTTGGGAGGACTAAAGGAATGGTTATGTGTTGTGTTGGGAGGACTAAAGGAATGGCTGTGTGTTGTGTTGGGAGGACTAAAGGAATGGCTGTGTGTTGTATTGGGAGGACTAAAGGAATTGCTGTGTGTTGTGTTGAGAGGACTAAAGGAATGGCTGTGTGTTGTGTTGAGAGGACTAAAGGAATGGTTATGTGTTGTGTTGGGAGGACTAAAGGAATGGCTGTGTGTTGTGTTGGGAGGACTAAAGGAATGGCTGTGTGTTGTGTTGGGAGGACTAAAGGAATGGTTATGTGTTGTGTTGGGAGGACTAAAGGAATGGCTGTGTGTTGGGAGGACTAAAGGAATGGTTAGGCGACCACTAGGATTAGCGATCCATTGAGCCTTAGCCCTGTACAGGCGCCTCAGCCTGGCCCAGATAGGACAATCCTCCTGGGGTCGGCCTGCTGCATTAAGGCCTGTTATGGAGCAACCTGGTCTGGGCTAGAGGAGGAATACCATCACCGTCTCAAAACACCAACTAGCACTTTAACCTGTACATATACTTATAAAACCGCACTCATTCAGCCCACTTTGCCTGCAAATATCCTTTACTATCTCATATTGTTGTTGTTTTAAATCAGTGATTTCCTCTGTACTGTCACAAGGTGTGGTTCAAGGAAGCAGGAGAGGTAGAGTCAAGCGCAGGAGACAGATGATTCCGTGAATACTTTAATATATACACACGGGAAAAAGGTATAAGCACGGTCGGGCAGGGCGTATAAATAAAACGCACCACCCTCTCCAAACATAACGCAGGGACGCAGCCCAATATAAACTCCGCGTAAAACACGGGCAGAGGAAAAACACAGAACCTCACTTCAAAACATGAGCCCTGACAAAAACAATCCCGCACAAAACACAAACCTACCTAGCTAGCCTAAATACCACCCCCCGACTAACAACTAATACAAAACAGGTGCGTGCCTATCCTAGACCTAACTAACAGAACGTAAAACAGAGGATCGGTGGAAGCTAGTAGGCCGGTGACGACGACCGCCGAGGAGGGGCGCCACCATCCGTAGGTGTCGTGACATGTACTGTATGTATGTATTGTGATTGCTGCTAAATCAATCGCCTCGTTGAGGACATTAAAGTTTTCTAAACTAACCTAAAACTAGTTCAGGGGCGCCAGGGTGGACAACTCCCTCTGGTCCTGGAGAGGGTTTCAGGGAATGCATGGTTTTGTTCCACCATAGCACTAACCCACCTAATTGAAGTAATCAGAGCTGGGCTGGAACCACAGTCAGCATCCACACAGCAGCTCTGAACGACTGCAGTTACTCTTCTGAGCTACATGTAGTTGAGTTGTAGATGGTAGGAATACATGTCAAACATCAGTCTGGTTGTTTCAGCTCAGTGACAAGATGACCCTAATGAACCCTACGTACTCAGACTACATGCTATCAGATATGGCTATAGCCACAGTACATACTATCAGATATGGCTATAGCCACAGTACATACTATCAGATATGGCTATAGCCACAGTACATACTATCAGATATGGCTATAGCCACAGTACATACTATCAGATATGGCTATAGCCACAGTACATACAATCAGATATGGCTATAGCCACAGTACATACTATCAGATATGGCTATAGCCACAGTACATGCTATCAGATATGGCTATAGCCACAGTACATACTATCAGATATGGCTATAGCCACAGTACATACTATCAGATATGGCTATAGCCACAGTACATACTATCAGATATGGCTATAGCCACAGTACATACTATCAGATATGGCTATAGTCACAGTACATGCTATCAGATATGGCTATAGCCACAGTACATACTATCAGATATGGCCATAGCCACAGTATATACTATCAGATATGGCTATAGCCACAGTACATGCTATCAGATATGGCTATAGTCACAGTACATACTCCAGTAGTTACTGGAGGGAGGTTATTAATTTACTAAAGGTTTTAGGGGTTAAATATGGGAGTGTAGTTTGTCTTATGTTGTTAATACTGAAAATAGATTAACATCATGATTATATAACTGTTATTAAACTGTGTAGTCCACAATGGTCATGATTATATAACTGTTATTAAACTGTGTAGTCCACAATGGTCATGATTATATAACTGTTATTAAACTGTGTAGTCCACAATGGTCATGATTTTATAACTGTGATTAAACTGTGTAGTCCACAATGGTCATGATTATATAACTGTTATTAAACTGTGTAGTCCACAATGGTCATGATTATATACCACTGTTGATTAAACTGTGTAGTCCACAATGGTCATGATTATATAACTGTTATTAAACTGTGTAGTCCACAATGGTCATGATTATATAACTGTTATTAAACTGTGTAGTCCACAATGGTCATGATTATATAACTGTTATTAAACTGTGTAGTCCACAATGGTCATGATTTTATAACTGTGATTAAACTGTGTAGTCCACAATGGTCATGATTATATAACTGTTATTAAACTGTGTAGTCCACAATGGTCATGATTATATAACTGTTATTAAACTGTGTAGTCCACAATGGTCATGATTATATAACTGTTATTAAACTGTGTAGTCCACAATGGTCATGATTATATAACTGTTATTAAACTGTGTAGTCCACAATGGTCATGATTTTATAACTGTTATTAAACTGTGTAGTCCACAATGGTCAAACAATGTGGTGAAAGACTAAACATGAACATGACCCTGGTGTACTGTGAATAAGGTAAAGGGTCTCAGTCTTGTAAATAAGCCCTTCCAACCCCACAACCTGACTCACTGACTGTAACCTACATTCTTTACTGTCCTGTTGTGGTGTCAATCTGATTAGGGATCAGCAGGTAGGCTTCTAAGTGACATAAAGCGTCCTGTCAGCCAGGAGCCATCTGCTAACTTTCATTCTGTCACAGGCAGCCAGAATGTACACTAGCCCAGCCTATCTTCCTATTCTAGTCTGTAGTCTAATAGCAATATGCGTTCATTGTAGGCTATAGAGTAGGCCTACGTTCATTAGTTAACATTTATAAAATATTATACGATTATAAATTGTCAAACCTCGGGTTGCGATGACTGTGGTCCATTATTTCCCGACGTCTCTTTTTCAATTGGCCAACTGTGCGTTTTGTTGCCTTCCATCTCGAACTCCCCCCCCCCCCCCCAAAAAAAAAATAAATCTCGTCAGTTTTGACTTTCTTCCATTCACATTTACGGTCGGACACCGGGTGGGTTGTCATCATACCTGCATGGTAACTAGGCTACCCTGTGCGTAAAAGCGCGCGGCTATCTGCCTATTTGGAGCACCTTGTTCATTCAACAACAAGCCCATTGAACAGCTAGACTAAACAACTTTTCTTTAACTAAGCGAGATAACTTCTCTAACTATGTTACTTTACCACCTCTCCCTGGATTAATTCAACTTAAAACATTTGAATGAGCGCCAACGAGTTTACAATGTATCATTTAGCCGTTCACCAGATCGCATTCAGGTGTTTGTTTTGTTGTTCTTGAAGTGGGACACACGACCACTCCAATCCTTATGAACCGCCCCTTAGAGCGCGTCCTGTAGCTAATGAAAAGCAACAGGCTAATCATGTTCTGTTTGTACAGGCTAGTGGCTAATCCTCAAAAAGGCCAACTTTTGAAGTAGAACAAAACACAACCAGATTTATTCACATCCCTAATGTCTCCCATTTATGAAATGGATAGTTGTGAACAAAATATTTTATTACAAAAGTGGGTAAATAGATAGTTATTGTGACTCCAAACATGCAGAATAATGCTTGGCTGGAGGGGGTGGAGTGGGCTACATATGTTCATGTAACCCAATATTGCCAGATCTGATATTGCTCAATACTGGCCCAACGCTCTGACCACTAGGCTACCTGCTGGTTACTGTCCCAACGCTCTGACCACTAGAATACCTGCTGCCCCAATTTAACCACCTTTGCAATAAAATATTTTTACTCAACCATCCATTTCATAAATGGGAGACATTAGAGATGTGAAAAAAACATGATTGTGTTTTGTTCCACCTCGGGTTTCTCCCAAATGTGGAGGCCTTGTCTCTAGCCTATATGTATACATGACTGTTTATTTATTTATTTATTTATTTATTGTTTCACCTTTATTTAACCAGGTAGGCTAGTTGAGAACAAGTTCTCATTTACAACTGCGACCTGACTGTACTGTACTGAATGGACAGACAGGTTGGTAACTGTAGTAGTATACCTAGTTTGTTCATTCATTCTTTATTTATTTAATTTTATTAAATTTTATTTAACCAGGTAGGCCAGTTGAGAACAAGTTCTCATTTACAACTGCGACCTGGCCAAGATAAAGCAAAGCAGTTCGACACATACAACAACACAGAGTTGCACATGGAGTAAAACAAACATACAGTCAATAACATTACAGGAACTGGGTTGTTATAACTAGGTTGCTTAAGCCACTATGGGACTTTGTCAGCTGAGACAGATAGTTTTATTCAATGTGAATAAGCTCATTGAGTTATTTGATATAAACATTTATTGAGTCAGTCCCCCTGGTTGGGTTGACAGACAGACAGACAGACAGACAGACAGACAGACAGACAGACAGACAGACAGACAGACAGACAGACAGACAGACAGACAGACAGACAGACAGACAGACAGACAGACAGACAGACAGACAGACAGACAGACAGACAGACAGACAGACAGACAGACCAAATATAACAATAATGATATAATATTAAATGTAATAATAATGACATATTTCTCCCAAAATGTATTTTTTTATTTTTTATCATTTACATTGCATCCTTGAGCCATCTTCAATGCTTTGGAACAATCAAATATCAATTCAAGATCCAAAACACTTGATCTCCAAGAGTACATTACATGTGCATCAAGGAAAAAACTACTACGAACGTAAACTAGGATTGTAATGACGTAAACACATGCTGTGTCCCAAATGGTACCCTATTCTATATATAATACACTACTTTATGCACTATACACGGATTAGGGTGCCATTTGGGACACATCTAGTGACCTCCTGAACCCTATTGGTCTTTTGACCATGCAAACAGAAGCAGCTTAGCAGTGTAATGAAAATAACTAGCATAGATCTGGCTCTGTTGCTATTGTAGAAGACAGCAGAGGCATAAGGTATCAGACCGGGACAAATACATAGTGTAAAATACTTATGTAAAATACTTGAAAAAATACATGTACTTGAAAGTATTTGAGTTGCACTTGATTTAGCTTGGCGTTTGTACTTCTGGGACCATATTACATTGGTTATATTCTACCGGTCCAAACTAAATTAAGTGCAGTATTTGAAAGTATTTGAAAGTATTTGAAAGTATTTGATATTCGACCCAGGTCTGCAAGGTATCACAATATCTGATATGGACCTCATTCTCCTTTTAAGAAAATATATAAAAGGCTAATTTCTGGGAAACAATGAAAAATGTATGAGCCCAAATAAAATACATATATATATATATATATATATATATATATATATATAGTATAATATAGTATTCATTTGTCTTAATTGATTCATTCTTTTCTCATTTTTTTTTTTTTACAAAATAGAAATACCTGAGATAAGAAAAACCATATTGTGTAATAATAATGATCTACTATAAAAAAGTTTGACACATTCTTTTAGATAAAAAAAAAAACGTATAAAAAAAAATCATATGGCAGCATCAATTGATAATTGACATAAATGTTGATCTTTTTTTTCTGAGTTCTCAAAAGGTAGTAGTATAACGAACATCCACTCAGGGCTCTGGTCAAAAGAAGTGCACTACATAAGGAATAGGGTGCCATTTCAGACGCAGACCAAGTGTGATGTCATGGTTATCATACCCATAAAGTAGCCTACCCTGCCCTCTTTACAAACAACTCGATTTTTGATGTTACTTAGAGTCGTTCAGATGGTACAACGTTGCTTCACAATAGCCAAGCCAGAAATACAGTATGTATTGAGAATATTGAGTACTTATGTTTTTTTTCTTTCTAAAAATCAAGTTTAAAAAAAAAAACTTTTGTTGTTGTTTAGCGTTAAAATTAACGCATAACCAAGCGTTTTCGCCAAAGGCACTGTCATGCACATAACTGTTTACTTAAAATCAACACGTGGTTTTCATTTTTTTAAATTGACAAATCAACTGAAGATTGTTGATTGGGACTTTAACCTTACTTAAGCTCAATAAAAACTGTCTGTTTCTGGCATGGCTAGTGGAAGTAGGACTCGAGGGAACCACGGCGACGCACGTCGGTAGTCCAGCAGTGGAAGCCTCCTCCCAGGGAGTTGGCGTGGCGGATGTTCACCTTGATGGTCTTGATACCTGGAGAATGGAGGGAGGGAGCGAGGGAGTCAGATAAACCAGAGGAATGGCAGTTGTCAAAAGGTCTGTCTTGGAACTTTATCTGAACTAACTTCAACAAACTAATCAAATCTATCAATCACTAAATAAAGATAAAAGGTCAAGAACTAAATGGTTGAATAAAATACTTAGTGGAGGGATTCTAATGAATAGGTCATAGGTCATACATGAAGGTCATGCTCTACTCACCAAGGTTCTCAAACATCTTGTGGATGGTGTGCTCGTTGGCATCACACATAACCCGTTTGGGATCCAGCATCAAGACATTCATGGACAGCCACTTAGAGGACATCCACAGAGGGTGATCTGATGGGACAACAGGTAGATTTACTAACCAGACACTCATAGATATCGTCACACCATGAAAAGACCACACCGACAGTGGTGAGTATGAGTTGTCTATCAACAAATCAGGAAGTGCTAGAAATAGGGTTGTCTTTTGTTGATTGGTGTCTTGAATTCCCAAACAACAACAACAACAACATCATACCATCTGGAATCAGAGGGGTTGGAGGCTTCACCACGGTCCAGCCGGCCTTCTCAAACATCTCCACCTGAAGGAGAGAAATCAGAGATGCTGTGAGTCAGACAGAGAGGTCTCTTCCCATGTAGCGTTTTATCAGTTACAGCACCCCTCCACTAGAGGGCACTGCAGGAATGTATATACAGGGGGAAAGGGTAAACTGGTCAGGACTGTAATTTCTTGTTTCTCTCTCCTCTCTCTCTCTCTCTCTCTCTCTCTCCATCCCTCCCCATCTCTCTCTCTCCTCTCTCTCTCTCCATTCCTCCCCGTCTCTCTCCTCTCATTCTCTCTTCACTCCCTCCCTCTCTCTGCACCCCCTCCCTCTCTCTGCACCCCCTCCCTCTCTCTCTCTCTCTCTCCATCCCTCCCCAACTCTCTCTCTCCATTCCTCCCTGTCTCTCTCCTCTCATTCTCTCTTCACTCCCTCCCTCTCTCTGCACCCCCCCCCCCCCCCACGCTCTTTCTCTCTCTCTCCATCTGACTGACCTGACGACAGGGACGGTCAGGGTTGGACAGCACCAGTCCCGGCCCGATGATGTTGAAGGTGGCGTCGATGTGCATGGGGTTGGGGTCCTTGAATGAGATGATGTGGACCTTGTAGTCCGGGGCAAGATGGCGACGCATCCACTCAATCCCCATGTAGTTTGTAACCTGGAAATAGAGAAATAATGACTGGAATCAATCAACAATAAATTGTTTACACTTTTTATGTAAAAGTCCTCTATTATTGACATATTATTCACTAAAGAATGACGTGTTTAAATGATACCTAATAATTGCTTAGTAATATCTAGTACTAATATTTATACACCATTTGGTACCTGGTAGTTACCAAAATGTGTTGAATTATTCAACAGCAAGTTCCAGAAAGTACCTATTGAAATCATATAATTTCCTTGTGAATACCAGGTAAACACTTTCTGAGACATAAAAGAAAGTGTTGCCTTACCCAATTCATTACCTTCACTAGTTAACACTGTGGTCCTACAGAGCACCCAATTCATTACCATCACTAGATAACACTGTGGTCCTACAGAGCACCCAATTCATTACCTTCACTAGTTAACACTGTGGTCCTACAGAGCACCCAATTCATTACCTTCACTAGTTAACACTGTGGTCCTACAGAGCATCCAATTCATTACCTTCACTTGTTAACACCGTGGTCCTACAGAGCACCCAATTCATTACCTTCACTAGTTAACACTGTGGTCCTACAGAGCACCCGATTCATTACCTTCACTAGTTAACACTGTGGTCCTACAGAGCACCCAATTAATTACCTTCACTAGTTAACACTGTGGTCCTACAGAGCACCCGATTCATTACCTTCACTAGTTAACACTGTGGTCCTACAGAGCACCCAATTAATTACCTTCACTAGTTAACACTGTGGTCCTACAGAGCACCCGATTCATTACCTTCACTAGTTAACACTGTGGTCCTACAGAGCACCAAATTCATAACCTTCACTAGTTAACACCGTGGTCCTACAGAGCACCCGATTCATTACCTTCACTAGTTAACACTGTGGTCTTACAGAGCACCCAATTCATTACTTTCACTAGTTAACACTGTGGTCCTACAGAGCATCCAATTCATTACCATCACTAGTTAACACTGTGGTCCTACAGAGCATCCAATTCATTACCATCACTAGTTAACACCGTGGTCCTACAGAGCACCCAATTCATTACCTTCACTAGTTAACACCGTGGTCCTACAGAGCACCCAATTCATTACCTTCACTAGTTAACACCGTGGTCCTACAGAGCACCCAATTCATTACCTTCACTAGTTAACACCGTGGTCCTACAGAGCACCCAATTCATTACCTTCACTAGTTAACACTGTGGTCCTACAGAGCACCCAATTCATTACCTTCACTAGTTAACACTGTGGTCCTACAGAGCACCCAATTCATTACCTTCACTAGTTAACACTGTGGTCCTACAGAGCACCCAATTCATTACCATCACTAGATAACACTGTGGTCCTACAGAGCACCCAATTCATTACCTTCACCAGTTAACACCGTGGTCCTACAGAGCACCCAATTCATTACCTTCACTAGTTAACACTGTGGTCCTACAGAGCACCCAATTAATTACCTTTACTAGATAACACTGTGGTCCTACAGAGCACCCAATTCATTACCTTCACTAGTTAACACTGTGGTCCTACAGAGCACCCAATTCATTACCTTCACTAGTTAACACTGTGGTCCTTCAGATCACCCAATTCATTACCTTCACTAGATAACACCGTGGTCCTACAGAGCACCCAATTCATTACCTGTCATTGACAAACAATAAAAGGCCTCAAAGGGACTCAATGTGTTCAGTGAGCCAGGAATCCGTCTAAACACCAGTTGTCTGTTCTGTCGGCTTGCTTCTTGCTACAGACTGGGGATCTAATTGTAGCTAGGCAGTGTAGGCTTCTGTTGGGCAAGTTCTGCATCCTTAAAATATTTAGTCTCTTTATTAGGTGAACTGTAGCTACACTATAAGGCCAAAACAACGACACCTGGTCGTTCAACATCTCATTCCAATATCATGGGCATTAATATGGAGTTGTTCCCCTCCCTTTGCTGCTATAACAGCCTCCACTATTCTGGGAAGGCTTTACACTAGATGTTGGAACATTGCTGCAGGGGACTTGCTTCCATTCAGCCACAAGAGCATTAGTGAGGTCGGGCCCTGAAGTTGGGTGATTAGGCCTGGCTCGCTGTCAGCGTTCCAATCCCAAAGGTGTTCAATGGGGTTGAGGTCAGGGCTCTGTGCAGGCCAGTCAAGTTCTTCCACACCGCTCTCGACAAACCATTTCTGAGAGACCATTTCATGAAGCTCCCAACGAACAGTTATTGTGCTGTTATACGTTGCTTCCAGAGGCAGTTTGGAACTTGGTAGTGAGTGTTGCAACCGAGGACAGATGATTTTTAAACGCTACGCACTTCAGCAGTCCGTAGTCACGTTCTGTGAGCTTCTGTGGCCTACCATTCTGTGTCTGAGCCGTTGTTGCTCCTAGTTGTTTACACTTCACAATAACAGCACTTACAGTTGACGGGGACAGTTCTATTAGGGCAGAAATTTGACGAACTGACTTGTTGGAAAGGTAGCATCCTATGACGGTGCCACGTTGAAAGTCACTGAGCTCTTCAGTAAGGCCATTCTACTGCCAATGTTTGTCTATGGAGCTTGCGTGGCTGTGTACTCGATTTTATACACCTGTAAGCAACGGGTGTGGCTGAAATAGATGAATCCACTAATTTCAAGGGGTGTCCACATACTTTTTTTTAGATTAAGGAGTGAACACAGTGTGACTCTATAAACGAATATGTGGCATTGTGGCCTCCAAACCTGACTCCTCTGGACAAACAGATCCCTGCCAGCTCTGATGAAGTCAGCGGCGTCGAAGCACGGCTCGTGTTCGGTGGTGACAAACTTTCCCTGGGCAGCCAGCTTGTGTCTGTCTTCCACCGTGCGGATGGGGTACTCCTGGAGGGGGCAGAGAGAAAGACAGATTAGAGAGACAGACAGGTTAGTCTGGAGGGGGCAGAGAGAGAGACAGATTAGAGAGACAGACAGGTTAGTCCTGGAGGGGGGCAGAGAGAGAGACAGATTAGAGAGACAGACAGGTTAGTCCTGGAGGGGGGGGAAGAGATAGAGACAGATTAGAGAGACAGACAGGGCAGAGAGAGAGACAGGTTAGTCCTGGAGGGGGGCAGAGAGAGAGACAGATTAGAGAGACAGACAGGATAGTCCTGGAGGGGGGCAGAGAGAGAGAGACAGATTAGAGAGACAGACAGGTTAGTCCTGGAGGGGGACAGCGAGAGAGACAGATTAGAGAGACAGACAGGTTAGTCCTGGAGGGGGCAGAGAGAAAGACAGATTAGAGAGACAGACAGGTTAGTCCTGGAGGGGGAAGAGAGAGAGAGAGACAGATTAGAGAGACAGACAGGTTAGTCCTGGAGGGGGCAGAGAGAGAGACAGATTAGAGAGACAGACAGGTTAGTCCCGGAGGTGGGCAGAGAGAGAGACAGATTAGAGAGACAGACAGGTTAGTCCCGGAGGTGGGCAGAGAGAGAGAGAGACAGATTAGAGAGACAGACAGGTTAGTCTGGAGGGGGCAGAGAGAGAGACAGATTAGAGAGACAGACAGGTTAGTCCTGGAGGGGGGCAGCGAGAGAGACAGATTAGAGAGACAGACAGGTTAGTCCTGGAGGGGACAGAGAGAGAGAGACAGATTAGAGAGACAGACATGTTAGTCCTGGAGGGGGGCAGAGAGAAAGAGAGAGAGACAGATTAGAGAGACAGACAGGTTAGTCCTGGAGGGGGCAGAGAGAGAGACAGATTAGAGAGACAGACAGGTTAGTCCCGGAGGTGGGCAGAGAGAGAGACAGATTAGAGAGACAGACAGGTTAGTCCCGGAGGTGGGCAGAGAGAGAGAGAAAGATTAGAGAGACAGACAGGTTAGTCTGGAGGGGGCAGAGAGAGAGAGACAGATTAGAGAGACAGACAGGTTAGTCCTGGAGGGTGGCAGAGAGAGAGAGACAGATTAGAGAGACAGACAGGTTAGTCCTTGTGGGGGGCAGCGAGAGAGACAGATTAGAGAGACAGACAGGTTAGTCCTGGAGGGGGCAGAGAGAAAGACAGATTAGAGAGACAGACAGGTTAGTCCTGGAGGGGGCAGAGAGAGAGACAGATTAGAGAGACAGACAGGTTAGTCCTGGAGGGGGCAGAGAGAGAGACAGATTAGAGAGACAGACAGGTTAGTCCTGGAGGGTGCAAAGAGAGAGACAGATTAGAGAGACAGACAGGTTAGTCTGGAGGGGGCAGAGAGAGAGACAGATTAGAGAGACAGACAGGTTAGTCCTGGAGGGGGGCAGAGAGAGAGAGAGATTAGAGAGACAGACAGGTTAGTCCTGGCGGGTGCAAATAGAGAGACAGATTAGAGAGACAGACAGGTTAGTCCTGGAGGGTGCAAAGAGAGAGACAGATTAGAGAGACAGACAGGTTAGTCCTGGAGGGGGCAGAGATAGAGACAGATTAGAGAGACAGACAGGTTAGTCCTGGAGGGGGGCAGAGAGAGAGAGAGAGACAGATTAGAGAGACAGACAGGTTAGTCCTGGAGGGGGCAGAGAGAGAGAGACAGATTAGAGAGACAGACAGGTTAGTCCTGGAGGGGGGCAGAGAGAGAGACAGATTAGAGAGACAGACAGGTTAGTCCTGGAGGGGGCAGAGATAGAGACAGATTAGAGAGACAGACAGGTTAGTCCTGGAGGGGGGCAGAGAGAGAGAGAGACAGATTAGAGAGACAGACATGTTAGTCCTGGAGGGGGGCAGAGAGAGAGAGAGAGAGAGACAGATTAGAGAGACAGACAGGTTAGTCCTGGAGGGGGGCAAAGAGAGAAACAGATTAGAGAGACAGACAGGTTAGTCTGGAGGGGGCAGAGAAAGAGACAGATTAGAGAGACAGACAGGTTAGTCCCGGAGGGGGGCAGAGAGAGAGACAGATTAGAGAGACAGACAGGTTAGTCCTGGCGGGTGCAAATAGAGAGACAGATTAGAGAGACAGACAGGTTAGTCCTGGAGGGTGCAAAGAGAGAGACAGATTAGAGAGACAGACAGGTTAGTCCTGGAGGGGGCAGAGATAGAGACAGATTAGAGAGACAGACAGGTTAGTCCTGGAGGGGGGCAGAGAGAGAGAGAGACAGATTAGAGAGACAGACATGTTAGTCCTGGAGGGGGGCAGAGAGAGAGAGAGAGAGACAGATTAGAGAGACAGACAGGTTAGTCCTGGAGGGGGCAGAGAGAGAGACAGATTAGAGAGACAGACAGGTTAGTCCCAGAGGTGGGCAGAGAGAGAGAGACAGATTAGAGAGACAGACAGGTTAGTCCCGAAGGTGGGCAGAGAGAGAGAGACAGATTAGAGAGACAGACAGGTTAGTTTGGAGGGGCAGAGAGAGAGACAGATTAGAGAGACAGACAGGTTAGTCCTGGAGGGGGGCAGAGAGAGAGACAGATTAGAGAGACAGACAAGTTAGTCCTGGAGGGGGGGGCAGAGATAGAGACAGATTAGAGAGACAGACAGGGCAGAGAGAGAGACAGGTTAGTCCTGGAGGGGGGAAGAGAGAGAGACAGATTAGAGAGACAGATAGGGCAGAGAGAGAGAGAGAGACAGGTTAGCGAGACAGACAGGGCAGAGAGAGACAGACAGGTTAGTCCTGGAGGGGGGAAGAGAGAGCGACAGATTAGAGAGACAGACAGGGCAGAGAGAGACAGACAGGTTAGTCCTGGAAGGGGGAAGAGAGAGAGACAGGTTAGAGAGACAGACAGGGCAGAGAGAAACAGACAGGTTAGTCCTGGAGGGGGGAAGAGAGAGAGACAGATTAGAGAGATAGGCAGGGCAGATAGAGAGAGACAGGTTAGAGAGACAGACAGGGCAGAGAGAGAGACAGGTTAGTCCTGGCGGGGGGAAGAGAGAGAGACAGATTAGAGAGATAGACAGGGCAGATAGAGAGAGACAGGTTAGAGAGACAGACAGGGCAGATAGAGAGAGACAGGTTAGTCCTGGAGGGGGGAATAGAGAGAGACAGATTAGAGAGACAGACAGGGCAGAGAGAGAGAGAGACAGGTTAGTCCTGGAGTGGGGAGGAGGATCAGACAGAGGTCAGAGACTGACTGGTTTAAAGGTAGACTCAGTGATAAACAAAGTAAACAGCAGTATCGGGACGATTTCCGCAACAACAGAGTTGAAACATGAAGCTAAACTTCTCCACTGTTTTTGGCAGGCTGCAGCCATCACACTGCAGCAGAGTGAAGTGTACCCATACAGATACTCTGTGTGAGTGCATCTTCTTGCATCACACTCATATTAAATATCTTTGGTCAACCCTGCTGCTCATGGCAATGTCACATCTCTGAGTCTCAGTTTAAGGAGAGATCAGAGAAACTGACAGGTTGGAACGGGGGGGTTGATTATCTACAGCCATTAAGTTATGAGTCTCAGTTTAAGGAGAGATCAGAGAAACTGACAGGTTGGAACGGGGGGGGTTGATTATCTACAGCCATTAAGTTATGAGTCTCAGTTTAAGGAGAGATCAGAGAAACTGACAGGTTGGAACGGGGGGGGGGGGGTTGATTATCTACAGCCATTAAGTTATGAGTCTCAGTTTAAGGAGAGGTCAGAGAAACTGACAGGTTGGAACGGGGGGGTTGATTATCTACAGCCATTAAGTTATGAGTCTCAGTTTAAGGAGAGATCAGAGAAACTGACAGGTTGGAACGGGGGGGGTTGATTACCTACAGCCATTAAGTTATGAGTCTCAGTTTAAGGAGAGATCAGAGAAACTGACAGGTTGGAACGGGGGGTTGATTATCTACAGCCATTAAGTTATGAGTCTCAGTTTAAGGAGAGATCAGAGAAACTGACAGGTTGGAACGGGGGGGGTTGATTACCTACAGCCATTAAGTTATGAGTCTCAGTTTAAGGAGAGATCAGAGAAACTGACAGGTTGGAACGGGGGGTTGATTATCTACAGCCATTAAGTTATGAGTCTCAGTTTAAGGAGAGATCAGAGAAACTGACAGGTTGGAACGGGGGGTTGATTATCTACAGCCATTAAGTTGTCATGTAGGAACTGTGTACCTTTAAATGGCCCATTGCCACATGAGTAAAATACACACCCTGTTCTTGGGCCAAATCTCATGAGTAATACAAACACACTAAATTTGGGCCTAATCTCATGGGTAATACAAATACACTAAACTTGGGCCTAATCTCATGGGTAATACAAACACAGTAAATTTGGGCCTAATCTCATGGGTAATATGTCACTTCTAGCATGATATATGAGATATGGCCAAAGCACAGAGTAATCTATGCCACGTATAGTCTACGCTTTTATTCACCGCGGTTTACATAACAGTGAATGCATGTTTAGTATGTGATCCCTGCAGGAACAGAGACTCTGAAGTGAGTGAGACAGTCTCGGGGTCAGGATGGCATCTAACACCTCACCTGATCGTACAGCTCATCAGACATGGTGGGTTTTGGGGGGGTCGTCCACTTGGCACCCTTTCTGAAGTACTCCTTGATGAGGGGTCTGTAGGCCCGGTACTCAAAGAAGCGGGACCTCCAGGCCATGGGAGCCTCGATAATCTCATTCCCCACCACCATGAGGATGTCTCTGGGCATGGCAGCGTACATGCCTGGGTGGAGAAGAGGAGACATGTTAGAGACACACAGGGTTTTTTACTCATTGTTCAGGTGGTGAATTTTCTATCAAACAATCAATAATTCAACCAACCAACCAAAAAACAATCAATTAACCAATCAATCAATCCCGTAGCGCTCCCCCTCTGCCTACCAGTAGAGGTGAAGTCTGGAGTGTTGTACTCGAAGGACCAGTCCATGGGTTCAGGTCTCTGAACTGTAACTCCCTCCATGCGGAGAATATTGCACATTTCTTCAATCTCAGCAACAGCTTTCTTCAAGTGGTCCTCAGGAAAGCTTTGGCCCCCATACTTCTGGTAGAAGGGCCAATGCTTCTCATATGTGTTAGCCTGTTGACAAAAGTTCAATACGTAATTTACTCTAATGATTTATATTTTATTTGAGCTGGTGAGTCCCATTAAAGATTTGAATGTATTTGGCAAGGAAGCCGTTGCTATTTGGAATAAGCAAATTTTGCATCAACTCAATGCAATAATAATATATTTCTATATTTATGATGCATACATCTCAGTTTGAACATAGTGTAGATTTGCTCTACATAATTGTGAGTTCTGACTTGATGACCTCACCTTGACCTCTACTGTGAAAGGAGGGACGCGCGCGTTCTCGGCGCGGCCTACGATCACCTCTTCGAGCGGGTCCCATTCGTTGTAGGCGCAGACAGGACACTCCTGTAGCTCAGGCTCAGTGACAGCGTTCTCCTCCAGGGCGCGTTGCGGCTGCGCGGCAGCGGCGGAACTCGAGTAGCTCTGGAACGCGCCCTGAACCCAGCCAGTCATGGCGCGGCCGAGCTGCGGGAAGATGAACAGCCGCGTCAGTATCATCCACTCACATGTCACGGTGTGGTCACACATTTCATGTAATGTTTAGAATTACAGGAAATGTGCTGTAAAACTGAAACCTTTTCTCTCAACCTCATGGCAAAATGTGTACAATAGCATCATATTAGCTATAAAACTGCAAATGCTTATCTTTGCCCCATAGCAAAATGTGTAGCATTGTAGGAAGTTAGTTGTTTTCCCCCAAAAAAAATCCTTAATCATGTTTCGCTCAGACCTTGCGGGGCGCGAAACTGTGGTATGCCACTGAGTCATACTGCTGGCTCCGCAACGCAACACACTGGGTCACACTGCTGGCTCCGCAACGCAACACACTGGGTCACACTGCTGGCTCCGCAACGCAACACACTGGGTCACACTGCTGGCTCCGCAACGCAACACACTGGGTCACACTGCTGGCTCCGCAACGCAACACACTGGGTCACACTGCTGGCTCCGCAACGCAACACACTGGGTCACACTGCTGGCTCCGCAACGCAACACACTGGGTCACACTGCTGGCTCCGCAACGCAACACACTGGGTCACACTGCTGGCTCCGCAACGCAACACACTGGGTCACACTGCTGGCTCCGCAACGCAACACACGATTACAGGGCCATTCACAGGTTTACCATATAACATTATATTATAATCAAATTGATTAAGATATTAAGCTTCCATGTGGATTTGTTTTATATATTTTTCCAATCAGTAGTTGAACTGAGGTGATTCTTCAAGTCCTGACCATGATAACTATGGTTTAAAGGTAAGTAGACCAAGGACTAACCTGTTAGCTTAATCTGTTGCAGTAAGCCTTATCATACACATTCTACATTTCACAAAGACAGATGCATTACAAGGCCAAAAGGAAAACCATTGGTCAATATAAGGTAAAGCCTAACGGAGCTGTGTTAGATATGGCCTGTTGGTTTAGAGTCAAGGTGCGCTTGATAAACGCACTTATCTTGGTTGGAGGTATAATTTCATGGGGTCAGCGGGAGCATGCGCAGCTCTCCGTGTCAGTGGGTTCAGGGAGGGCCCGCAACAGCTGTCCACTGTCACTCACGCGCAAAGATTTGCTGCCGGACACATTTCTCTCTCTTACACATTTCCAAATAAAGCAGAAACGTTCTCTTCCAATAAATACATAGGTTAAAGTTTTAATTTCTGTAGCAAGTTTGCATTCTACTTTGTGCAGAAGGAATTTACTTAATTCTCAATTCCAGAGAACAGCATGCGAAATTCTTGAGTGACGCAAGTAATGCTGCTATATTCGTTTTACTTTAAACAAAAACTCGTCTATGTCCGGACAAAATCAATTAATGAAAGAAAATGACATGCTTTTTGATTGGTAGGCCTACATTTATTTGAGTATTTTGCTGTGAAAAGAAAGAGTAAGAAAATAGCCTATTCATTTTATTTTAAAGAATAATGTTCAAAGTAATCAGAACAAACTCAATTAATAAAAAAATATATATTCTAATTATAAAAAACTTAAATGAAATGTGTTCACTTTTCTGAGTGACAGCCAACAGCTGTTTGCCGCAGCTGCGCTCTCCTGAGAGATCTCCACATTTTATGATTTTGTACATTTCTGAATAAACAAAAAACAGGAACTAAATACCAACCATAGCTCCGATCAGATGGGCGGCCTCGGCCCCCCTGCTACCTCCTCTGAGACACCTGACTCGCAGCATTGTCCGACCTGATAATGGTGATGGCTATTTGGGATATTCTAGCAGCGGGCGGCTTCGCGGCAGGACAAGATCCACCTGAATGTCAGGAGTTCTGAGAATGAATGGAAGACCCTTCGCTTTCTGATGCCTCTTTATATCCGCTCGCAGGGCGCCTCGAGGCATTGGGACAAGTTGTGGGGGGGGGGGGGCAGCCAACGTGACTTGAGAAAAATGTTCCCTGAAATTCTACACCTTACGCCAGCACATTCTTATCAGCCGCACACCCAATCTCTCCCACCACACAAATGGAAGAAAGTAACGTTACTGACTGATCCGTTTATATAAGTGGTTTTCAGTAACATCTGAAACGTTGCAGACAGACTACAACCCCCCAAAATATTAAAAGTTAGTGAATAACATTTGCATATCACCATTCAATGACGAGATTATTAAACCTATTGCCTGAAAAGGGAATTGAGACATTTCTGAGATAATTGCATGATGTTTCAAAACAGGGCAGATTGCACTTGTATGTCATTGTGTGTTACTGTAAGATGAATCAATTCAACTATGTGATTTATAACATGTTGATGGAACAGAGGCTGTGTGTGGGACACTGCACTAGTGATAACATGAGGCAGGCTATAGGAGGTTATGGATGAGTGCAGTTCAGACTTCCAGCAAGATAGCATATGGTTCTATAATATTCAAGGTGAATGTTAATGTACATTTCTGGATTTGCAATATCTTGTGCATTTGTGTCAGATTTAAAGAGCAATATTGTACAAGGCCAAAACTGCAACAGTAGATACATACTGTAGATACATACAGTAGATATATACTATAGATACATACTATAGATAGATACAGTAGATACATACTATAGACAGATACTATAGATACATACAGTAGATACATACTGTAGATACATACTGTAGATACATACTATAGATACATACTATAGATACATACAGTAGATACATACTGTAGATACATACTATAGATACATACTGTAGATACATACTATAGATACATACTATAGATAGATACAGTAGATACACACTGTAGATACATACTGTAGATACATACAGTAGATATATACTATAGATACATACTGTAGATACATACTATAGATAGATACAGTAGATACATACTGTAGATACATACAGTAGATAGATACTATAGATACATACTATAGATAGATACAGTAGATACATACTGTAGATACATACTGTAGATAGATACTATAGATACATACTATAGATAGATACAGTAGATACATACTGTAGTTATATACTATAGATACATACTGTAGATACATACTGTAGATAGATACAGTAGATACATACTATAGATAGATACAGTAGATACATACTGTAGATACATACTGTAGATACATACAGTAGATATATACTATAGATAGATACAGTAGATACATACTATAGATAGATACAGTAGATACATACTATAGATAGATACTATAGATAGATACAGTAGATACATACTGTAGATACATACCATAGATACATACAGTATATACATACTGTAGATACATACTATAGATAGATACAGTAGATACATACTATAGATAGATACTGTAGATACATACTATAGATAGATACTATAGATACATACCATAGATACATACTGTAGATGGATACTATAGATACATACTATAGATAGATACTATAGATACATACTGTAGATAGATACTATAGATAGATACTATAAATAGATACAGTAGATACGTACTATAGATAGATACTGTAGATACATACTATAGATACATACTGTAGATAGATACTATAGATACATACTGTAGATAGATACTATAGATAGATACAGTAGATACATACTATAGATAGATGCTGTAGATACATACTATAGATACATACTATAGATACATACTGTAGATAGATACAGTAGATAGATACTATAGATACATACTATAGATACATACTGTA